>NC_060212.1:139195000-140395000 GCF_021130785.1 Homalodisca vitripennis
TTTACGGTAAACCCATTACGTACAAAGATTGCACAAATTGGTAGAAAAAGCTTAATAGAATAATAAATAGTAAAGAAGTTAAAAATAATTATGATTATAGTACTAGAATTCTTTGCATTAATAGCGTAGTAATAATAATAATTTAAATGTATACGACGTAATATTAATAATATGTCAACAACGTATTACAAATAAACGATATATACAACAATATATAATAAATAATATAATAACAACAACGAAATAAAAAAAATATTTAAATAGCAATAACAGCAGTAAATAATTAGAAAATTTGTAACTAAATAGTAAATAATTTGATAAAAATAACATAACAACACTTAAAAAAATGAAGCAATAGCATAAAAATATCAAAAAAATAAATATCTATTATAATATAGATAATAATCTAGTGTTCATTTTTAATAGCTTTAGATTAACCGGAATCGGTAATAAGTATAATTTTACCCTTTGCACGTATATGAACACGTCGACCTTGGGTAAATTGTGTTTCCAACATTAAGGTTGAGTTTGCTTTGTCGCCATGATCAAGAAAATACGAGTATGCCAAGAAGTGTGTATTTAAGACTATTGTATCTTAATCCGGTCTTAGTATTGATTTGAGACAGTAGACTTTATCTTGCTTCACCGATCAAAAATATCAAAACAAGGTATGTATCTGATAAACACACATACAAAGTTCTGAGAAACCTACATCTGTCAAAATATAATTAAGATCGGTTTTATAACAGTTTTAAATTTATAGTAAAAGTTAAGTGGTAACTTTGTCATTTATATCTGCATTAAAATATTGATGAATTACTTCATATTTAATGTTTGCTTCAGTTGAAAGTATATTTGTTCAAAACTTTTTAGGTTTGGTACTTGTATATTTTCTTACTCTGTGCCAAACAGTAGTTACATAAAAGGTTAAAATAAGTAGTTATTGCTAATCAAGCAAATACAACTACGATTTCATTACCATAAATGTTAAAAACTGAAAATAGTGGTTAAATTAATTAAACAAACCTGTATGGACAAAACAGTTGATTCAAAGGCTCTTTTTATTAATCTAAATATTTTAATCTAATACAAATTTAGTTATTAAGATGGGATTTTTGCAAATTTAGAGAACAGTGATGCGTAGCTCGAAGGGACATTAAAATTAATAATATGCTTTTATGTTAATAAGGAACCCTAAAAATATTCATATACTATTTCAGTAAAATTGATCCAATAGATTTTACGTAATTGAGTAAAACACACAGACATACATAATTAAATATTCTTATATTAGTATAGATGTGCTAAAAGATGCGAGGAAGCGCAGTGACTTGCTTCTATTAAAAATGTTATTATTTACAGATAATTTTAAAAATAGTTCAGTTCCCAGTTTTTGCTGGCTAAAGACAGTTATATAAACGTCAGGTTGCATGAGATAATCTAAATGTGATGAAAACTTTGTTCCTCGTAGTTGTGGTTGTAATCTAAAATTTGTAACTGAGTTGGTTGTAGTAAAATCCCTGGAGTAACGGTACATATCACTTCCTATACTTGTCGTGTTAAACTAAATTGGAACATGTTTTTTATATATTGTATATATAGAGGTTTTATAGACATTTTGAAATAATATGTAGTATTTTTAAATTTCAATAATATTCATCGCGTCTTATCAGTAAACATCCAAATATAATGACAAATGATGTAAACAGCTTGCCCAGTAATGCGAAGGTACGTCAACACTACTGTAGAGAGTGAACGTTAGCGTCATTTTAAATGGAAGAGAGAACAGTCTATGTGACATCCTCGATCACTCGTTTAGTTTAATTAACTCGGGATTGCTCTAATTGTTCTGAGCAAATTAATGTAAGCGTCCAGAACAAGACAGTTCCTCGATAAAGTACGCTTAATACAAGTCCGATTTTAGATCGATTATTTAACTCTTAGCTCTTTCAATGAATAAGCAGCGTAGATTATACAAGCAGCAGTATATAAATGAGGCACCTAAATGCGGTGGCGATAATTGTTGAGTGTTCTAACGTTGTAAGAAATTAGTTTTACGTTTTAACATAAAATGATGGTGTACAATTCTACAGCAATAATTTATTGCAAGCAAATATTGATACTTTGTGTCAATTCTTTAGACAGGGTTCAATATTGAGTAAAAGCCGCACTAAGGAATTCTCTCCAAAGTAAGAAAAATAAAATAGGAGAAAAACGAATAAATCATATTACAACTCGTATATTTAGGTCTAGTTATATAGTGAGTGAGGTTTAGGGAAAAGGCTTTGATAGCTAGCTGCACAAATAAACTACGACAAACTCTGTATCCTTTGCGATTGGTTTCACGATCGGTAAACGGCATAGAACTCTATTATTGTTCATTATCTCTGTGCTGAAGAGGAATAATAGTTAGTTTATTCTGGATACAGAAACGTTAGGTTAAGATGATTGTTTGTGAATAGTAGTAAACTAAGGTATTTTTTTCATTTATTATTTATATTTACGATTAAAATAAGCAATCATTTCATTAAGTTTTATATTACGTTTCAAAATTCTACAAAATAAAATGATATTTAAAACGGAGAATTAGACAGACTTTGTCCAACTGACCAAACACGTACAGTGGTGTTTCTATAATTGTGGTATTAATATTGATTTGCTGTTCCCCGTTTAGTCGTATCCTTCACCTATTTCCTTTAATCTTTTATCAGTTTTGTTTCTGACACTGTAAGGCAGAAAAACACGAATAGTACATCATAAAATAAAAATAAAATACATGCATGAACCGGCATGCGTGTAGAAATTGCAGTTTGATAATTTGAGGATTTAAAAAATAAAATAAAATGTAACAATAGATACAAAATGACAGTAGAAAAATTATCTGAATTTCTTTATAAAACTTTAAAAACAAAACACATCGACGTGATAAATAAATAAATAAAAATGCCTTTATTTACAAGCGTTTCTCAGTACAGTTACTGTTTTTCAGAACAACACAAGTCACTGAATGCCTTAAAAACTAAATATCAAAAACAAAACAAAACTTAATTTAAACAGGTACAATAAAATCTAGTGGCTAATTTAAAATAATGCAGTGGTAAAAACAGTAACATTTCTTATTCTTACATACTAATAGCTTAACTTAGTTAATTGTCAAAAATCAAAAAGTCTTTAAGTTTTCTTTTAAATGTGGAACAACTGCATCTTTTAGGCTAATGGGGAGGTCGTTGTACAACTGTGATGGTGTGTAATATTTGTTGTATTACAAGAATTTACCCGTGTGCACTTGAAACAACAATGAGTGTATGCGAAAATGTTGTAAATGTTCAACAAACACTATAGGTATAAACAGAATAGGAAATGGCAATAATGAAAGGAGCTTTGTGTCACATTGTACCAAAATTTCTACAGCAGTGGACAATAAAATGTTGATCAATCCTTTACAGCGCTAGAGGGTACCGTTTGTTCCAACCTCTGGTCACTAGTAGTCGATGTTAAGGAATATTACAAGTGGCTGTAGTTTTTTAAACAGTTACAAATTTCAAACTTAGCAACATAAAATTAATTCTCTACATTGCACAATGTGAACTTAATTTACGTAAATGAACATATCTTGTTAAATAATATCTTAATTAAACGCAAATATGAAACGAGACGTGAGAATAATTTGTATCACCCTAAATGCATCGAACAATAATTAGTCAGTTAAAAAACAAAATAAATATTACTTCTCCTAATTTCAAAATTAATTTTACTTATTTGTACATGATCCCTGAAATGTTGCATATCGCGATCACGTGATTCAATGTGTATACCACAAAATTTTTGGTATGAACTGAGCTAACGCTAAGGTTTTTCTCGAATCCCTTCATAAAGATATTGGCGAAAATAGGAGAAAGTGTAAAACCATTGCCATCCCTTCAACTTGACGGTGAATTTGAATATCTAACTCAAAATAACTGCATTGAATGCATAGTTCTAACAGTTCCATAATTACTGGCACAGAAATTTTCCTGGATGGCAAATGTCTGGAAAAGCCTAGTTTCCTTCTTAATCCTCTTCTTAAAAAGAATTTCAAACTAAGGAATGATATCATAAACTTAAATAGTATATATTTAATGGATCAATAGGTGGATTATTTCCTTTGTACCTTTCCTGTTTTCGAAGTCAAACGAGTTTATTTTCAACTTGTCTGTCAAAGGAAGGGCTCAATCTTGGATTTAATTTGTTCTGCCAACGATACAACCAGCGCTAGTGAAAGGCCTTTGACAGGGGTAAGCTCCTTCGGTGCGGTGAATAGCACATCAGACAGAGAATTAGGCTTAGGTGTGATAAAGATTTTACTCTGTTACAATAAATTCATTTTTAATACTTATGATATATACTCGTATAGCATGAAAAACAGGTTTTAACTTTTTAAAAGCTTCAAAACTACTACAATATACTTAAGCCGTGTTCCTTAAAACTTTAAAAGTCGCCTCATGTACAAATGTCTACTAAGTCGGTCAGCAATGTTGACAATGTTGACAAGTAAGCACAAAACACACGTGTTCTAATTAACATTCATCTCTTCATATTTGGCAATGTATTCTACTTAACAAAAGACTATTAATTGAACTTAACTGAGTATATAACACAACTCTATACATCAAAACTATACTAGTTAGAAATTAAATTCTAGAGAGTTAAAATTGAGGAAACTCATTAAATTCCATTAGTATTGTGTAAAGTAAATTATTTTGGTTCGAGATTATAACGTGCATGCCGAATTCGAGAAAAAAAGGGAAATATATTTTTTTGAGGAGACCGGTCCCGTTCATAGCGCTTCAAGATGATTTTTCCTAATTCACCTGTTGAGGGAATAAATTATTATATAAATTATATATTTATAAATCTAATCATTTAGAATTTAAAGCTTCAAATTTAAATTTGATGGAAAACGTTTTTATGTGTTTAGGTTTTTAATGTCATAGGCGTTAAGTTTTAAGATATTGTTTTCAATGGGTTCAAGTTTCATTTCTCAGAATTTTCATCTCTTTTGAGTAATTATGTTTTAAATTTTAAAAAGAATTTGCAATGAGCATTTCTATTGTATCAATAATATCTTCAGTAATCCAGATATTGCTCTTTCCCTTAAAATGCTCTTTGTAAGTTGTGCATGTGCCAGGAGGAATAAAAAAACAGTTAATTATCCCAAGCCTGCATTGTAGGTCTCCTTTACACAAGTACTGAAAAGGAATATTATGAAAATTTCAAAAAAGCTCTATGTTTCCAAGATTTAAATATACTTTACTTTTTCACGTGGAATTCAAATTTCATGCTGTAGTTTGTGATCCAAGCCGTACACAATCAGTGTTGAGACGAATCTTTCGGAATTCTTGTATTTTCGTCATTATCTGAGATCAATGTGGTGACTTCATGGACCAAAGTATCCAGAAAAAAAACAAGAATATTCAGTATTGAGAATATTCTGTAGGGTCAGGGGATGGGTGTGGTGTGCACATTCATGATGAAGTTACCAGAGATAATAAGATTGAATGGTTTTAAATTACGATATTAATTAAATTAAAAGAGAAAGTTTTCGCTGGAAAGAAAAAAAACAACCAAAATTATACTTAAAAAAATATTGTATCAAAGCAGATTTAAAATAACCCAAGAGATTCTAACACATTTTAACCACAAAATGTGTCTCAGATATTTAGATGTTCTTCGTGAGCCACCATGTAGAGGTCTCAGTGTATCCCTGTTTACATATAGATAGCCTCTGCCTTTGACATCCATCTATTTTGATTCGACAAAGTTTCAGTATGCGGACTATTTAAAATTTTACCTGGACCTTCATTTTTAGTCATCCGAGGGTGTACAATCTACTCTAAAATAATTCTGCATATTAAATCAATATAAGTTTTAATAGTGATAGTTGTGAAATACTCGTAATGGATAGTGAATATTCAATAAAATAAGATTTTTAGCAAAACTGTTTGTACACATTTATACTCAATAATATAAGAATTTGCTAAAAATAAGATTTTTTTGAATTATGTTTAATAATTCTGTATTTGAATAAGAAGCGGATGATATCTTTTAAAAACTTTCCTCCATATTTTATATTTTGTATCTAAATTGAACATTAGCCAAGAAAAATAAACTTTGCATTAGTAAAAATAATTTTATCATACCAGAACAATTAAGCATTTATTATAACATCCTTCAATAAATTATTATTTACACTAACACATATTTTATAAGTAACTCTGCATTTATTGCAGTTGTACAGAATGTTCCATAAATCTATGGATAAACGTATATAACGCCATTGCTAAAACACACATATTTCACGGTCTGAGCATGTGTCTCCGATGCGTAATCTCCATCCGTTTATCTGTAAGTATCTTAATATAGAAAACTATATATTAAAATCTAATAAATTAAACTATACCGATTTGGATCATATATTTACGATAACAAGTCAAATTAGTGAAATAAATACTATGATATTGTCTTTAATATCAAACTGGCGGCTATTAGATCTGTTTATCGTTGAATATCTTAAAAACTAGAAAATGTTTTAAAGAACGAACATTTTTATAACACATCAAAAACCTAACGACACCAACTTTAAATTGAATAATATATAACTGATCTAGAGTAGATTTACCGTGACAATATATGGTCCACATTGAGGTTCTTAGCGAATAGCCAACTATACAAATAGTGAAAAACGGCAGCTCCAGACAGATGGAAAACTAAGCATCGGAGACCCATGTCCATATGGTGATGTGTATTTATCTTGATCTGAGTTATAGCGTTGTATATCTTTGTCTAGAGAGATACGGGACACAGTATATAGTATATTGTCACTCGTGTACCAATTTCGAACCCATTTTAAATGTAAATACTGTCTAAAATACCATAACAATATCTATAAAATAATTTAGTGAATGTTTTTGTAACCTGTAAGAGGCATCAGAAATGAATGTAGGCTTAATATAATGTATCTAAAATAAGTTTTATTATTCAATGATAACAAGTTTTAGAACTATTCAAAATCTATTACATACATTGCCTGAAGATTTACAGAAAATCTATTCTTAATTTTATCTTACATTCAAAGAATGTTTAGTATCGAAATGTTGAAAGACATGTTCCATAAAGTCAATAAAAAGGCATTAAAGTTCAACAAAACTATTTCTAAATGTATACAAATAGAAATGAAATAAATATAAACTATATAATTTTACTGTCAAAATATTTAGGATATTATGTGTACGATTATAGAGATTATTAACAAAGACAACTTTTAAATTGCCAAAGAATACGTTTTTGGAGTTTAAGAAAGTATAACAGAAAATAATACGAACGTAATCAATTATTGGGTAACATTATTGATTATTAATAAAAGAAAAAAATAAGTTGTTTGGTTCCTTGTAAAATGGCAAAGTTAATTTATATTTTACAGTCTCTTTTAAGTGACAAAATAATGACATTCTCTAATGTTTTATTAATCTATAAAGGATTTTTAGTTAAACTTTCAACTATGTGTACCTGTGAATTTTTTATTTACAATTAATTGACAAACATTATTAACTAACGCTTTGAATAATAGGTTGTTTTCATCTTGTACCTCTTAGACATTTATACCTCTTAGACAAACCTCTTCCTTTCTAGATTTTATTCATACATGCAATATACAAACCTGTTTTAATATTTCTACTCTTTTGGATATTGCTTTAAATAATCTAAGATTAGGAGAATAAGCAAGCAATCATGTGTTATCTGGAGGAGTATTTGACGAATTTTTACGTTGAATAAGCGGTCCTCGGGGCCATGGACCTATGCAGTTAGTGCATCTTTCCGAGTATATGTTCTAACTTTGAGAGTGGTCCCAAGTCCGCCGATTTTTGACCTGTAACAGAAATGCACATCGTATTTGCTAACATTCAACCTGGAACTTTTCATTAGTTCATCAGAGTTTGTCAATATTTTAACAATTTCACTAATAAAATCTTCACATAATATATCAAAAAACTCATGAAATAATATAAGTTTACAACAAATTAACTGTCTTTAATATATATATATATATATATATATATTAAAGTATATATATATATATATATATATATATTAAAGTATTAATATATATAAGTATTATATATATATATATATATATATATATATTAAAGTATATATATAAAACCCTTCACTTCACAATTTAATTACATATCAGAATGTATAAACAAGTTCACTTTACTGTTAACACAATCTTCTTGCATGGTATTTTTTCCCTAAAATATAACAGAAACTTATAAAATACATTATTTATTATAGACATGTACTTATCGTCATTTCTTCTGCAACACCCTATATGTATAACAGTTGTAAAATTCACTTCTCTTAATAAACACATTTACTTAATTTTTAACACAATTAATTTCGTAATTTTATGAGATACGTTAATTTTAAAAGATACAAAGTTTACAAACTTACAACTACTACAAACTTATAAAACATACTTAGATTTCTTAAAAACTTTGCTTGACTAGAAAGTCATCGCCAAAAAATACGATCGTAGAAAAATAGTTAGCAACATGATAAAATGAAATTACTCAATACCTGTAATATTTAATTAAATAAGTATCATTCTATTGCATCTGTTCATATTGTGTACATCTAACTAAATAATTTAATTATTTTTTAAACTTTTAGAAGTAGTTTGACATTGTAATTGGTGCGGTTATGTCTGTACTTTCTAGGCATTCAGCAGTTGCACTGATATATACAGATTTATATCAATTAAAACAAATATTTGACTAAACAAATTTCGTTAAAAAATTAAATATTTGACTTTGATTACTTAATAGTTTTGGGGCAGATCCCATGAACCTGGTATTAATAACATCAAAATCAAAATATTATATTAAATGTTATTATTACCTATAAACGAAGTTAAAAAGGTTAGCTGGGAAACAATAATTAACCTGCAATTTCCGTTTATGGTTTATATTTTTCCAATGTAGGCTTTTATAATTCAATTCGTAGTACGAAGTAAAGTTTACGCGTATTTATATATTTAATAAATTTTTCTTCTTTATTTAAATCTACCTTTTAGTTTTAAAATTTTAATTTTTGTCATTATTAAATTACTTTATAAGGACGGTTTTAAATGAAGATTTTAAATCTTGCTAGATTGATTTTAGATGGATTTAAAAATCTTTGTTTGAAATGGAGACGAATTTTAAGTATGCAATATTATCACATTTACTGAATTCGTGACGTCTTGTTTTATAAATAGAAAATAAAATGATTAATACATATTTTGCTACGGTAAATATCTAAAGTATACATTTAGGAATCTATGACTAGTTAAAATTCAAATTAGTAAAATAATGTATGTTTAATGTCTTACTAATAACATGATATTACTAATCTTTAACTATAGATTTACATTTATCAATAGAAGACATTATTCACTTATATGATTTTGAAATGTTCCGTGAATAGGAAGACATGAACTAGGCTATAACTGGGGTTTTACATGGTTTACTACTTTTTCGAATTCCAATAGCATATAATTGAACTAGTACCGTTGAAATACTACGTTACAAAATATTGGCTGTAGCAGCCCGTCATTAGACCATATCACTGCTATGAATCAAAGGATACAAAGGGTCCACTGTAAATCCGCTCGTTTTGAGGCTTTATGTCTTTATCTATTCCTGGCTTTCGTTGGTAAGAAAGAAGATTGTTTTGGTCATCCAGGAATAATTATTTATGTTCATATTTTCTCTTTATTATATATCTATAATCCTAGTTAAATTGAAAGTAACTGATACCATTACTAACAGTTATTTATAATGTTAAAATTATTTATTCAAAACTATTTAATTAACCGCTTTAGATAGAATAAACATTGACATCTTTTGCACAGTTAGATCGCTCCTTGACTGCACCATTTTTGTACATCAGCATTTCAGATATACATCAGTGTAAAGGATTTCAACAAAATGTTGGAATACTTTTTTTCACTTAACCTCCTGAGTCTAGAGTGCCTAAATATAGGCACTAGGTCTCAACCTACCTTGAGTCCCAAATATTTTATGGAGCAAATTGGACCCAAACGCCTAAGTGCCTTTTTTTAGGCAAACATTCCGACCCCACTTGAGTCCCAGGGTAAAAAAAGTGTTAATTCTTTTACAATTAAGGTTAAATTATGTTCTCATATCATTGTTGTTTGAGAAAAATCACATTATGTATTTTTTACGTTATTACAAATGGTGTTATAGATGTCCTAAAATAGGCACTTAGGTCTTCAGAGGAAAAAAATATTAACGCAGGACCTTAATTGAAAATGTTTTATTATTACATGTATAAGTATAAAAAAGAGTTGTTTAGAAGGCATTTTACATTTATTTGTAAAAGTTCATCTTGGAGTCACTTTGAAAAGTTCACTTCGAATGGAACTTTTCGGAAACAATTCCGCCCACCTACCAAACAAAGATACACATTACACTTTACACAATATACAGTAGATTTTTTCTTGCAATTCTGCATAGCACACCTTTTTTGAATTCCTTTTGTAACCTCAGGTAGATGAGCTGCTTCTTCAATTCTTTTTCTGGAGTAGGGTCAGCCCGTACTCGTCTGTCTCCAAATGGGTTATCCACCTTATCTTCTAGATCTTTGTCCATTCGAAGCAACAGCTTCATTGGCTGAGTTCATCTCAATTAGCAACTCCCCAAATTTAAGTTTAAAAAGTCCTGAATTGCGGAATTCTTTTGGCTGGAATTTGTATTTTTTGTTTGGTTTTCCCGCATCTGAAGCCAACTGTTACTAAGGGCTCAAATCAAAGAAAATGAAGGATACATCTCAATGTCCATTTCTTTGTCCGGGCTCGTTGAGGAGCAATACGATAGCATTCTATCAGCTAAGTCTACGCCTCCCATTTTTGCATTATATGCATTGATAACTTTAGGTTGAGAAACATTGATAAAACTGTTTGCTGGCCTTAGACCACCTTTTTACTTCACACAAAGGCTCGATTGACTCAGCAGTAGATATCATACATACACAGTTGTTGTCTACACCACTTTGTTTATAGCTAACTTTTTTCCCTCTGTCTTTGTTCCATTTTTATCTTTTTCTTCTCTTACAGTGCAAAAACTGGTGCCCCTTTCATTTGCTTTCTTAAACTCTTTGTCACTTGGAAGGTCAGTAGTTTCGGGAATTCTGTCTTTCCTGATTGTTCCAGTTAATCTAAAAACCTTTTTTCAGGAGTTCGTCAGCAAGCCTAACTGAAGTGAAAAATCTATCGGCATACAATGTGTGGCCGGGAACTAAAGACCTAGTAAGCTGAAGGACAGCTGATTCACACTGCCAGAATTGCTCAAGTTCTGGGTTTTCTACGTATGTGGCTGGTCCTTGATAAACAGTAAAATCACAAACAATTCCGTTTGGATTAGCAAGAACATAAACTTTCAATAACCCGTTGGGTTGGGTTTGTTGGGTATGTGTTGCTTTGACTAGGACACGTTCCAGAAAAAGGCACTATCATCTCGTCGATACTCAATTCCTGTGGTTTGTTCTGTTTCAAACAGCCCTCTAAGATTCGGTCAAGTAAAGGTCTGTACCTTCCACAGCCTATCAGCTTTTCTTTCGTCTGCTGTAATTTCGTTATCAAAAACAAGTTTTATCCAGTTCCTAATAAGGAAAAAGCGATCTCTCGCCATGTTGTTTGCTACAAGTGGAATCCTCCACTTTTTTTCCCAACACATTCTAATCAATGGTACTTGTAGAGCTGAAATCACAAAGTTTATGCCTAGCCAAATTTTTAACTCAGGTAGTCTTAGTTTTAGGTCCTTTCCTGTTTTCAACAAGTAGTTCTGATTTGATTTCCTCAACTATTTTTTTAAGAATATCATCGTCGAAATACTGCTGTACATACTGTTCAGCTGTCCAGTCATCACTGTCGATAGGTAGGTATGCTGGTTGAGCAATCGTCAAAGGTGTCGGATTGAATGGTCCTGTCCTCCATGGGGGTGAAAAATCCTTGTCCTGATTTTTCGTTTTTCTCGATTTCTTAGCCCCATCTCCCTTTTTCTTAGTGAGCGCCTTCTTCCTCTTTCCCTGGAACAAAACAATTCCATAATATTTTTGCTACTTTCAAACAATTAAATAAAAAGATTGTTAAATAAAATAATCTTGAAATTACTAAACTTTTCTCTCAATGGTTCCAGAATTTAAACAACCTGACATACATATTTTTTTACTTCCTTTAAATGTACTAAGCTTTGTTATAGCAACCTTATTATAAAATTACAAGGACTATAATACATATTTTAGTAATAATTTCAAATACTTGAGATAATAAGTAATTTTGGAATTCAGGTAGTTATCTTACTTCTTTTCGCTGGATTGCTTCTGGTTGTGGATCCTCTTCTGACGTGTCTTCCTTACGATCCGGCTCATTGGGAGGCTCGTATGTGGGGTCTTCATCGGTGTCATCACTCCAATTTCCAATAACTTCATTCACATCAAAAAAAGCGGTCTCTGTGTCTCAACAAGTCCCCTTCTTCATCATCATCATTTAACGCGCCCTCAATCTCAGAATCATCTAGATTGACTGGTTCGTTAGTGAGGGTTTTGATTGCCTTGACCTAAAAAACACATAAATAATCAACTACATTATATATTTGTCAGCTGTTATTATTTTTTTAAAGAAAAACATTTTAGCTAACGACCTAAGTGACTAAAAAAAGGAACTATAAAAATATGGGTTTATAGTCTATAGCGCCTAAGTGCCTATTTTTAGGAACTACAAAAATAAACCTGTTATAGCTACTTTAAACAAAAGCCGATTGTCACAATTTATCGTTTAAAATGCAGACATAGTTCTTATCTAATGATATCAGTACGAGCTAAGGCTAAAATATATTAATAAAGTACTTACATGAACGTTTTGGCCGGTCACGTTTTTCTGGAGGGTCAGTCATTTTTAGGTTAAGAAGACTGGAGCATACCTAGAGCATTCTGGTGGCAAAACTTTGCACTACTATGGCCAAAAAACTGTTCTTTCTATCAAGTGCTGCGACCTGAAATGGGAATAACACAAATAGGAGGGACTCTGTGGAATTTTTTTTTTGCGAGTGGCTAAAAATAGCCACTTAGGTCTTTGACCCACTTTAGAGGGATGGTTGTCCAGGACTCAAGCACAGTCAGGCACTTGTACTAAAATATAGCCATTTAGGATTTTGACACTTTAAAACACAGATTTTACTCTGGGACTCAGGAGGTTAAGACAAGTTGATGACAAAAGCCATTGAGTTTGGTTAGGGGTAAGCGAAGCCTCATGTCGGTCTCTAAGAGGATGAACTGGTGTTATTATATCTCAATAACCTCTTTTTGGAAGAAGGGGAGGTAAGCTCTGTTCCAACCTCTCCCGTCATAGCGGGAAAGGGTAGCTCACTCTTATACCCAGTAAAAATATAAATATATACATATAAATATATCAGTGGGAGTAAGAACTTCAGATACTCGTGGATTTGGAGAAGTGGGAGAGAGTGATTGGGCCAATTAATGCAAATTGGGAGAGTTTGTCAAGTAACTCGCCTGTAGCGGTCTGTGCACTATAAATTTTGTAACATTGACTTGAAATCATAGATTTTAGGATACGAACGGACATTTTTAAGTGATTTTTTTGGCTGGAATAAAGTTTATAAAAAGTTTAAATCATTACATCAGTTTATATCATTGGGAATATTCAGTTAAATAAACGGAATGCAGAGAAATACGGTTTATGTTTTTCTTAGTAGGATATTTTTAACATTTCCTTTCAATACATTGTCTTAAATAACTTGTCTCTAAACGTAAATTCTTATTATAAATATGGTACGTAAAAGACTGAAATATTTTGCATTAACCATTTTAGTTTAATTTGGGAGTTTTATATATAACTTTAAAAAAGTATATGAAATTATTTTTTCAGCAGTTAATTGCAGATTAAGCCGCAAAAAAGTGCTAGAGATAGGATTTAATATTAAATTTTTAAATATGTCATTTAATTTAAGTCATTTGAAGTCATAAAGAAACTTATATCACGAACTATTATGTCGGTAATTATTTGTATTTTGTATTACATGTTTTGATGACAAATACTACATTACTAATCGTTTATATTTGGTTGTACAATATATTTTTATTTAGGAATATAATTGCGAGAGATTTTTTTGTAATAAAGGTTTACAATACAGATCTTGTATCAAAGTCAAATTAAATTGTAACAGTGGAATCTTGCAATATATATATATTTCAATTAACAGCTGAGGGCTTTTGTGAGGAATTATCTCTTTTTCATTCTTGAGGTTATTGGCATATTTTGCATATTTCCTTAACCCAAAAATTAAACTTTCTCCCTCTCTCAGATATTTCCAATACTTTGATATTAAATCCATCTCAACCCCTTTCACTTTAATTTTGATTACAAATTAATTTTACGATAGCTCATACTATTTTCAACATTTTGTCGAAAAGTGTAAATCGGTAAATTAAACTTAAATATGTTTAAAATAGTTTGTTTTCAGTCCTTTACGTATAAATATTCAATCTGTAGATATTTGTTAGCTAAGCATTAGAGAAGACTCTCTAACAAGTAATAGAAAATAAAAAAATAGTTTATTGTTAATAATTTAGTATTGGAAAGACAAAAAAATTTTAATTTACACATATTTTAAAACGTTTTAGTAAGTTTATAAATCGTTAACACAGTGAAATATTATGTCAATAAAAGTACTAGCATTAAATGTCGTTGTATAGAATTAAGAATAAGTTTAAGCTAAAAACGTAAGTTTTCTTTGTCCAGTGATTACGTAATTAAAAACTAACTGTACGGTCTTTGAGGAAGAGCCGTAACCGCGGGTATAGCCGAAATAAAAACGACTGGTGATGTACCTTGTGGGAGTCTCGTAGAACGGGGTCGTCGAGGTCCTCGGCCAGGGAAGCGGGGAGTCCAGGGATCACCAGAAGTCTTGTGTTAGGTCCTTGTAGATGGAGAGCGGTGGACAAGAGTCAGTATTGAGAGAGTGGACTAGTTCTAGATGAACAGCCTTGACTGTCATGCATACAAAAGAGCAATGTAGCATTTAGACAATTTTGCGTTTCTTCTAGTACTTTCTTTAAACAAGAAAGGGACCAGCAAAATCCAATCCAACGTTGGTGAAGCATCGCGTTTGCTTGAAGCGAGAGGGGGGCAAGTCTGCCATTAGTGGTTGTGTGGGTTTTGCTTTCATTCTAAAGCAAGTGAGACCTCGAAAAGTGCGTTTTTCGGATGAGATTTCTTGCACCAGGAATCCAGTAGCGGCGTTTTGAATAAGAGATTGAACTATTTTGGGACCACCATGAAGAGAGTACAGGTGATAGTGATCACACAATAGAGTTGCGAAGTGACTTTGAGAAGGAATCAAAACAGGGTGCTTCAGAAGAAGACTCAGGCAAGGGAGAAAAACTTCAGTCTACCCCCCACCATGAGGGTATCTGATGATAAAAATGGTGTGAGTTTTCTTAGCGAAGGAGAGCATGGCTTTCCTTGATGAACTGCTTTTATTTCTGGAGAATAGTGTTGCTTTTGAACGAGTTTTACACATTGAGCAAGGGCTTCGGTTCGTTCATTTACAGATAAAGACCAAAACGTTTTAGCAGACTGTCTGGATCGGATGTTATGAATGAAATCTTTACATAACTCATTGCATTTTGTAGTTTAGTGAGTGAAGAAAATCGATTTATCCACTGGTACAGATCGTTTGGTGGTATAACGTTAGTTGTTAGTGTATTGCTAAATGGTGTCTTCTTGATCTCAATTACTTCATAGGAGCTTTTTCCAGGTGATACAGGCCAAGAGGAAATTTCATTTAGTAGGAAAAGAGGGGCCATGCCACCAAAGCGGGGGTGATCAAGTAAGCCAGAGGGCATCAGACCTCTAGTGCCACAATCTGCGGGATTGTTGTCTCCTGAAATGTGACGCCAAACATCAATAGACGTGTTTTCCGTTACTTTACAAACACGGTTTGAAACGAAAGTTTCTAGAAGGTGCGGGGGGGTGTTCTTATCCAACCAAGAACATTCATTAAGTCTGTGAATAAAAAGATATCTGATATCTGTAGTTTGGTGATAAGCTTCTGGTTAGCTTTAACCAGTTGGGAGAGGGAGCAACGCTGCGCCATAATTCCAAGCGGGGTATCGTTAGTGGTTTGAGTGGGAGCAACTTTGGTTTTAGAATGCAATAGGCTACATCCGGTAGTTTTGTTTTCACATTCGACCCTTAGATACAATACCGAGCACATTGCCTTTCTGAGAGTCTGAAAAACCTATGAGTTGGACGGATATGTACGTACTGAGGGATATAGCGAGGGATATTTATTTGTGACATAAGTGGATGTTCTTTGACAAATTTATCCCAAACAATGTGTAGATGTTTTGGGAGTGGATCGTCCCAGTCTAGTTTTTCAACCCGTATTTGCTGAAGCAAGTGTTTTTAGTGTGAAGATAACTGGAACTGATGAAACCGTTTGACATCATACACTCGGGCAACTTGAGATAAGACATTTCGTTTGGTCGGAGTTTTATTTACAGGGGCAATAGCGTAGTGAAAACAATCCGTGGAAGGGTCCCATTCAAGTCCTAGTACTTTGATGGAGTGTGAATGGATCCAAGGGGATGTGGTCTTTCTCTGTGGTCAGAAGGGATGGTGGTTGAGAACGGAAACACTTGAACTAGACCATTTGTGAAGTTCGAAACCACCAGATACGCAGAGTTGATTGAGTTCATCAAAACAATTGAAGGGCTGCGTGTTCCGAAGAGGCACCACAGATGATGTCATCGATGTAACAGGACGAGTTTAGCACTTCTGCAGCATTGGGGGTAGTTAGGACCTTCGTCGAGAACTAGTTGGCTTCAAAGTTCGAAGGGCGATGAAAGGGCTTGATGCAAGACCAAAAGTTAATCGTTGAAGTTTCCATTTTTGTTTTTGGACAGGGCCAGAAGGGTCAGAAACGCCAAAAACAAATGTTGGTATTTGCGGTCAGAAGGAGCAACTTTTATGGCTCGATACATTTGTTTTATATCGCATGTCAGAGCGATGGGGGTGCAATCGAAACATAGAGATAACAGTTCCGATGTCGGCTTGCAGCTTGGGTCCAGTCAAGAGCAATTTATTAAGAGACTGATTCGTGTCACTTACTTCAGAGGCGTTTAAAGACAACTCGAAGAGGTAAAGATGAAGATGATTCTTTTACAACCCCGTGATGCGTGAGGACATATGGAGAGGGCTGAGGGGCGAGACACATGTGACCTAGGTCAACATTAGTTTTGTAAATTGTCTGAACAATGAGCGAGATTTCCCGGCTTTCTTTCAAGCCGTCTTTCCTGTTGGAGATACTTGCGAAGAGCTATTTCTCGTGTGGAGCCTAGGTCAGAGGGGACGCCATTTTTGAAGGGTAATGAGGCTACATATCGTCCGGTTTCGTCTCTAGAGATGGTTGATTGATAATGATCTTCACAGAACTGATCAGCGGGACTGAGGGGGTTTTGGAAAATTGATTTCTTCCATTTTCCCAGAATTGTTCAAGGAGTCGATCAGTGCTTAGAGACGATGAAACAAAAAGAGAGTTTCGTTGGTGAGAAGGTGATTCCATGGGGACATCACCCATGAGAACCCAACCAAATATTGTGTGCAGCGCGGTAGGCTGCCCTTTGATGATGGAAAGTTTCATTGGTAAGCATGTCTGTGAAAACTTGAGCTCCAAAGAGAATGTCAACTTTAGCAGGATGATTAAAGTCAGGGTCTGCTAGATTCAAAGAATTGAATCTCTGCCTTAGAGATTCTGAAAGCGGGGCTGTAGGAAGATTAGATGCTATCTTAGAAATGATAACTGCATCCAACTGTAGTTGGACGTCGCTGTTGTAGCGAGAGGCTATGTTGCAAGTAACGAGGCCTTTTGTGAGTTTATGCCACATTGATGACCAACGCCTGAAATGTTAACAATACACCTTTTGATAGGTAGTCGTAAAGTCTGAAGCTAATGATTGAGTGACAAAGTTGATTTGACTACCTCCGTCAATGACAGCTCTGCACGTTTGCCAATGACCGAAAATCGTCTTGAATGAGTACTTGAACGGTGCCTAACAAAGCAACAATTTCTTGTGTTAGTTCGCTGAGACTGACAGGACAGTGTTTGAACGGGTGCGGTTGTCTGAGGTGTAGGCGCGGCGGCGGAAGCGCCGACTACTGAGGGGGGTGACGCAAGGTGTAGAGATGTGAGAGTGAGGTGCGTCTGAGTGGACGGGCGGCGGAGTGGAGACCCGCTTGTCATGGAGTAGAGAGTGATGTTTCTTACTTTTACAAAATCTACAACTCGCATTTGAAGTACACGCAGACACATGGTGTGACCCAAGACATGAAAAACATCGTTTAAATGAGCGCACAGAATTATAACGTTCATGTAAGGGCAAAGCAATAAACTCGTCACAGCGGTAAAGTTGATGGTTATTTTTACACATAGGACACTGAGAGGCAGGGGCGACAAGGCGACGAGTTAGTCTTCTCTGAATGTGAAGCACCGTGTTGAGCTGAGAACAACGCCTTGCGGGGAAGGGGTGCGGGTGGTCTTTGACGTAACTACACTAGCTTTGTGTGTTTCTTTGGTGAGTTCATAGACGGTACACTGAGCGCGAAGAAGAAACTCCATAAGGTCTTCCAATATAGGAAACTGTTTGGATTTCACTTCTAGTTCAAACGCTTTTCTAGTATTATTGTCTAAGAGGCGTAAAGCTAGTTGCAAGAGCATAAAACCGGACAAGTCACTGATATTTAGACTTTTCAATGCTTGAACATTTATGTGAAACACATCTACGAATCTGTCTTAGGCTACTTAGAGTAGGGGTCTTTACAGGTTGTTGATCAAGTATTTTATTAAGATAAAAAACTAGCTAGGAGGGCGTGGATTAGTGTAGCGTTCCACCTAGAGTGTCATAGGCTAGAGTGTAGTTAGCTGGATCAAAGGGTATGGCTTCAACAATGCACAGAGCAGGGCCTTCCAGTAAGCTTTTTAAATAACTAAACTTTTCAATAAGGGCCATGGAGGTATTGTGGATTAAATTATCATACAGAGATCTGAAGGAATTAAAACTGCTCTAACTGTCCACCAAACTTACTTATATCTATTTGCGGAAGCTTAGGTTTTACAAGTGAGGCTTGTGAGAGATCTACATCGACAGTTTTACTCTTAGTAGCTACAATAACATCATAGGTGGCTTTACATTTATAGTACATGGTATCCAAACTGCTTGAAGGCGGAACTAGTATCTACAGTGTCCTTAGGGTCATCTAATTCAAGGTTACGATTATCCATCTGTTCTGAAAGGGCTTCAAAGTCTGAGTACAAAGACCTTAAATTTGAATACCTAGCGGACAAAATCATTAGTTTCACCTGGAAGTTCCTTGATTAAATCAAAACACAGCTGTAACTTTTGAAAATACCTTTCTCTCTTTTTCACACATTGTTCTAGTTTTTTTAGTAGCCATATTTTCAAACACTAATTAAATACAAAATATGAAAATACACCCTACAGAAGACAGAATCCTTATTTACTAAATTAAACCTGCTTACAAAAACTAATTTAGTAAACCTTGACAAAAATAAAAACAAGTAATCTTCAAACAAAACAGTGACACCGAAATAATATTAGATAGTGAGTAATTAAGAAAAATAAGAATGATTCCCTACAGTGATAGAAAATTATTAGTTTTAAATAGAAAACAGCTGACAGATAAGTTGCTCAAAAATAGATAAGAGCGTCCGATCGGCCGGACAGAAATACTCGATCAGCTGAGCGACAATCAGATAGCGGCCGATAAGCAGCGCAATCAATAAAAATAACCTTGCAGTTCTGTACCTGTTCTGTCTGGCTCTATAGTTCAGTTCACGAAACTTAGCTTAAATGCTAATTTTATTTTTAAATGCTAATCAGGTTTGTTTCATGAGGCGATTGAGTTTTTGATTTGAACTCAAAATTAAATGTTAAAACTTAGTGGACTGTTTTTTTGCATGAAACTGAAGCGTTCGTATAGGACCAGCTGATCCGGCCCGGAGGACCAAATGTACGGTCTTTGAGGAAGAGCCGTAACCGCGGTATAGCCGAAGTAAAAAGCGGACTGGTATGTACCTTGGGGGGAGTCTCGTAGAACGGGGGTCGTCGAGGTCCTCGGCCAGGGCAGCGGGGAGTCCAGGATCACCAGAAGTCTTGTGTAGGTCTTGTAGATGGAGAGCGGTGGACAACAAGGGGAATGATTCACTCCGAGAGGGTAAATAAAAGTAAACTATATTGACTTGAAATACATAAAAACAAAATAGAGCTGTATAAACGTGAAAACTTTTCATGTATTGGGGTGGAATGCGGGCAGCAGCGTCGTGTTGTCCAGTACGCCGCCTGCGGAGAGAATAATTGAGGCCGTGTCTTCTTATCTTGAAGGGGTTGGAGAAGGGGCTGCGAGTCGGTGACGTCATCTCGGGCCAGTAACAACACCAGCCGTTAATTAAGAAATAAGTACTGAACACTAACACATACTCGTATTTGTCTCAATACCGATTACTACGTTTTTGCCTTGTACAGTATATCGTATGTTACTCTTTACTTACTACTTTTGATATAGAATTGTAAAATTTTAATATAGGATCTACATGTGTTTCCATGGCTATCTTGATAGCTCGAATTCTTGGTCAGATATAAATACATACTTGATCTTAGCAGGTGAAACAGATATAGATTGTAAATTCTTTTATTTATATCTCCATTAGATAACTCGTTTTTTTCTGTTGCCAAATCTTGACAACGGTTTGATATTCTAGAAGTAGAACTCCCAATGTTCACTGAAAACAAACTCAGGGTTCCTGCTATTTTATAAATGTCAAATATAGCGTATTAATCACGCGCCAATGCCTCTGAGCAGTTTCTTTCCCTGAACTGACAGCCTCCAGACCTGTAGCCAATCAGCGCGGTGTAATGACACTTCTTCTCCATCCGCTCCCCTTTATCTTGGGCTCATTGTGCCTGTTGATAAGCAATTGTTGTTGTGTAGAATACCATATTGAGAGTGACAGCCAAAATGAAACATAAATAGAATTGTATGTTGCCAAAATGCAACGGATCATGTTTTCGACTGTTTTAGAAAAATAGTTTAAAGCTAACTTATACGATTAATGACAGAATTCTGTAAAATAATTTAATATTGCAAGTAATATTGCGAAATAAGGTAGCCGAAAATACTCTTTATGAGTGTATTTTTAGTAGTAAAATAATGTAAAATTAAATGAGTACCGTTACAATGTAAAGTGAGTTTTGGAGATAAAGCTTTATTTTATCAAGCCTGTGCATTTTAACTAATTATAAATGAGATATTCATAGTAAATTAGTAGTACAATTTTCTTTACTATTTATTTAAGGGAAATCTTCTACATATAATATTTGTATGGAATTTCCTTATATATATATATATTATATATATCCTTTAATAATTTAAATATAATTTGAAACCTTTTTACAATCGTGATAGAGATTGGGCATCTACTTTTTGGAACAATGTTTTGTTATGTCACACCAACAGGGGACGTCCTGCCGAGGGTATCGTGAAATATTCTTAATGGAAGTCTATACCTTTGTGATACACATTTTTAAAGGTAATAGCTTACTGAATTGAATGCCACAAACCGCATCTCAAGGGAATTATTCTATCAGAAAATAGAGCATTTTTTAGTATTGAAAATTTACTGATGTTCAACAATGTAATTTTAACACGGTTCTTGCCACAAAATGTGTTACACTAATTTTTTAGCATTTTTTTTAAATGTTCAATTAAATAAAACAAAAATTTCATTTTAAAGCTGGTTCTATTAGCACAAATTTGCCAGTTTTTATTACAGTACAATTATGGAAATACTTATGTTATTGATTTCTTATTACAAATAAAAAATAATGTATGCTGTTAGAAAAGTCTTACAACAAACGTTTTACCTGCATTTGGTGTCAAAGCAATTGTTCGAACTGTGTTCCTTCTACGGTTTGACAATGAGCCAATCTTGTGTAAAATGATTCGACAGAGTTGCCTAACATTTCTTCAGTTATCAAAGCAATCTCCTCTATAATCCTGTTTCTTAGGTCTTCCAAATTATGAGGCTTTCTTCTATAAACATTGGATTTTAAATGACCCCATAGGAAATAATCGATTGGTGACAAATCCGGAGATCTTGGAGGCCATTCGATTTCTCCTCTTCGGCCAATCCATTTATGAGGAAACCTTAAATCCAAATACTCTCTTACCTGTCTCCCATAATGGGGTGGACACCATCCTGCTGAAACCATACATTATCAAAAGTATTCTCCTGATGCAATTTGAATAGCTGGGATTATTTCATTTTGGAGCATATTGTAGTAAAGTTCGGCATTTAAAATTTCCATTGATGAAAAAGGGTCCAACAATTTTGTTACCTAAAATTCCACACCATACGTTCAGTTTTTTGTGGTTGCTGTGAATGGGACTCAGTAATCCAATGTGGGTTTTCACTAGCCCCAGTAACGGCAATTGTGCCTGTTAACATTGCCATTTAGGAAAAAAAGTTGCCTCATCAGAAAATAGTATGTTGGTCAGAAAAATCTCTATTGTCATCACATTTGCGCATCACAAAGTTTCACAAAACTCAACTCTTCTGTCGTAATCATCCTCACTTAACTGTTGGACTAAATGAACTTTAAATGGTTTGTATTTATTAATTTTCAAAAATCTTACTCACAGACATAGGGTGCATATCATGTTGCTGTGCAGCTTTTCTGAGAGCGATGTATGTGGTCTTCAATAAAATGTTTGCAAAACATCTAGTGCATGTTCTTCATCTGTTGCAGATTGTATCCTACCCGACTTTGGCCGATTACGTACACTCCCTGTCATTTCAAAACGCTCAATAGTTTTTGATATTGTTGAAACACTTATGGGATTCCTTTCTGGGAAAGTGTCATTAAACAAATTACAAACTTCCCGATAAGATCTTTGACGATCGCCATATCCTCGCATCATCAACAGAGTAATTCGTTCTCTTTCAGACAATTCCATTAAAAATGCCAAATAAAAAACTGAACTACTGTAATTAGATAACTTGTTGACAGCAATGCTTCAGAGACACTGATTAACTCGACAGGAATGATATGACCTTTGTCCATTTGTAATTCCCAAGCTTAGACCTGTCTAGTGAAAGCTCCATGCTCAACAAACTGAAACCTGTAGACCAGATGATTAATAACACAATAATGTTTCTCATAGGCTAGTGACCTTTGTCTCTTTAAACCTTCCTGCTGACTGGAAAACACCAAGTACAGATTGATAAGTAATCAGAGAAAGTGACTCATAAGTTTTATTCATTGTAATAAAAACTGGTAAATTTGTACTAATGAAACCAGCTTAAAAATAAATTGTTTATTTTATTTTAATTGAACATTTAAAAAAATGCTAAAAAAATTAGTGTAACACATTTTGGTGGCAAGAACCTTGTTTAAAATTACATTGTTGAACATCAGTAAAATTTTTCAATACTAAAAATGCTCTATTTTCTGATAGAATAATTCCTTTGAGATGCGGTTTGTGGCATTCAATTCAGTAAGCTATTACCTTTAAAATTATGTATCACAAGGTATAGGCTTCCATTAAGAATATTCACGATACCCTCGGCAGGACGTCCCCCGTTGGTGTGACATAACAAAACATTGTTCCAAAAAGTAGATGCCCAATCTCTATCACGATTGTAAGAGGTTTCAAATTTATATTTAAATTATTAAAGGATATATTTGGGTGTTTCCAGACATAATATACACCCTGTATATATATTAGATTGTGGGAGAAAACATTAAGAAATTCCCAAATATTTCGTAATACTTGAAAAAATTATGTTAAATATTATGTATATATGTACAACATTGCATCACAAAAAGTACTTGCTCCGCCGGGACTCGAACCCGGATCTCTCACTTGCCGGGTGAATGTGATACCATTACTATATTGGATATATATATATATATATATATATATATATATATATATATATATCCAATATAGTATATATATATTCATGATAATTACAGCTAGTTATTAACATTTTTATCAAATGACGACTGGCGTTCTAACTGTCAAGTAAATGCATTCATCACCTTGTGGAAACATAATAATTGAAGAAAAACCGAAAATGTTTGGATTCTTTATGTAACTGAATAACTTACTAGGTAGCAAATAATATTTTGTAAGAATAAATTAAGTTTTGACAAACTTCATTCCGGAAAATATTATTTTAGCAATGATATTTACTTCGATTTTCTAAAAAATAAGTATAGCCAAATATAAAGCTTTAGTTGTACAAAATCACCCTTTTCATCATTTTCATTCAATCTCCTCTTTGAGCTGCACGTTAAGATGTTTCAGGATTGGCAGTTTGACCAAACTCCTACCACGAAACTTTTCCCCCAGACCTCAACAAGTTACAACATTTGTGGTTGCCTTGCCAGGGTATCTCGATTCCAGATAAAGTTAATGGCTAAGACTCTAATCGATTTAACATGATGCCTAAATTTGAAACATGTTGTGAAGAAAGCAATTTTGCCAATCTTACCAAATATTAAATTAATGGTCGATGTTAATAAAGTTATTTAATTAGGCCATCAAATAACACGAGAACTTATTGTTATTTAGGGCTAAGACTAAGTTTACCTAATGTTTACTGTCCATTATAATTTATTTGAAAATAATTTGTTTTTACGTGCTCTAAGTGCTTCACACTGAGAACCAAAATTAATTTGATAACTTATGTTACCAAAAGTGTATTTATAAAAGTCAACATAATAGTATTTTTAATTGAAAAACTAAAAATGAAGCAAAAATATGGTCATAATATAAAATAAAGATTAATTTGAAAATAATAAATGAATATCGCTTTAAAATATGACTGTAAAAAATAATAGTATGAAATAAAAAGATTTAAAAATATCACTTATAAATAAGTAAAACATAAATTCTTATACTTCCTAAATTTAATATATTTTGAAAAACTAAATTTTTATAAATTATTCTTAAGCGAATTAATTTACCTAAACCTTTAAATCCTGATAACCTTTAAATAGTATAATATAATTCCAAATAGAAGAAGATTAAGAAACAAATCTATATAAACATTTTGAGATGTTTTGTTATAAAGGGTCTTTTTTTTAAGTTTGTTTTTGTTGGTAAAGACGTCTCCCTGACCATTTTATTAAGTTCACTCTAAGCTTGATTAATGTGTTACAGTTTTTTGCATCAGAATTCCTGAATTGGATGTTTAGTGTGATAACTATTAACTGGAGTCTAATCATTGATATTGCCTTAAAGCATTTTAAATCATGTAGTATTTATTCTTTTTGATTGGAATTACTGTAAGAATACAGAAGTTTAATTTCCCTGCAATAATAACATTTATGTAATCTATCATTCATAATTTTTTACATATGTGTACAATATATGTATTACACAAATACGATTGTAAATCATAATTCTAAATCAAGCCTAAAAATAGATAAATTCTAGTACACTATCCAGAATAACGCAGCTCTGAAATTAGTTGGAAAATATTGCTGTAGAGTAGCAAAATAATTATTTGCAATCGTAGAAGGTGATACAGGAAATATAAATACGAAATAACTTATATCTTAAATTTATTACAACATCATTTTTCAATTTTATAGCGAGAGAGAAGTCTATTACTGTTCACTTTACTGGTGAAAGTTCGGACAAAATTGGACATGGAATGTCAGGAGACGAGAGGCCATCTATATGCTAACCAAGAAACTTCACGCGCGGTTTTCTTGCTTGCCTGGTGTCACTTCTTGCTTATATTAACGATTTAACAAATTCCTGATACACATTTGTAATGCAAATATTTATTTAAAGCCATTTCAACCACAGTATTACATTGGGGATGAATAACTTCTATCAGATTCTTTTTGTATTATCCAAAATTTGAATTTGTTTTACTAAGGGAAAAGTTATATTATGTAGGGTAACCAATAAGTGTAACGAAGGCTAACCAAAATCTTGAACATTTATGAGTACAGGTAGTTTATACTAGATCAGTAAAAAATAAAAATATAACTATATAGAAAAAAACAATTATAGTACTTACCACAATACTGTACTATATATTTATGTCTTGAGAACTTCAGACCTATGTACAGCAAAGAATTTATGTGGTTCATTTGTATGGAACAATATGCCTTTGTAGTAATCGTATACAAGGTGTAAAAAATTCATTACACAAATTTAAAGATATTGTTCCATGGACCAAGAGGATATAAAAACGAAATGCAAGCAATGGCAGCATAAATCGGCTCAGAGTTAATGTTATTGACCGAGAAAACTGCAAATGTAATGGACTTCTTCAGATGATGGCAGTTTCTTCCATTTACTTGTTTGTTTGCTTTCAAAATGAAACGCCGATTGACTTTCTTGTGAAATAAAATCCCGAAGCTGCATGACAGAATGTAAAGGACATATTTCAATTTCAATCCCACTTTTTAGGCTATAATGCTCGTAATGTCCGTAGTATTCAATTGCATACTAATGTCAGCAATTTATTGAATTTATAATAATATAATATAATTTATAATAATAATATTAAAATATACTTTCCTTTGACACCTCACTAAATGATAGCAACATGGTTTTTTATTTGCATTTGAAATTACATAAAAATATATATTGTGATAAAACATGTAATTTGTTTAACTTTTGTGGTTCTGGTTCCTAAAAGAAAAAGTCAAATAGAAAATTGTTAAGACTAAAATGGTTTTGAATATTAATTTTTATTTAAATTTGTAAGAAAATATAGTATTTATCATTATGAAAACCTACATTTGTGCATCGTGTTGAAAAATGGCGCTGAAAGTTTCCCAGTAAAACTGTACCTCTTTTTTAACGATATTTAAATGTTATTGCGATATATGTGGTGAGTCCAGGTAATATGGACTCCCTGGCACAGTGCATTACACAACACGCGTCACTTATTAACTTTGGTTATGATTAACATAAAATCAGATATTAAAGATTATAGTGTTTGGATAAGCTATAAAAAAGAACATTTCTGCATCAGATTTGTTTAACAAAATCGTACTTGTATAGTTAATATAAGTGGTTCTTTGTAACACAATATGGGAAATGGGTGAAATTTTGAAAACTAATCAATTTTGCCCCTTAATTGTTATATGTGATCTGTAGTAAAAGTGTTACTATTTTAGATCTATCATTTATTTTATAATAAGTATGCGGATATAAATGACTCTTACTATGTGGGTTATCAGGTATATTAATGCTATAGTATTTCGATAAACAAAATGTAATCCTTTATGTGGTGGATTTAGAGTACTACTAGTTTAACCCTAATGAAGATCATCCATTATACCAATACTTTCTGAACATGATTACTCAAATTATTGATTTATTGAAAAGCTGCCCTTGTTCTACTATTCAACCTCAAGTGATGTTTTGAGCTTTTTAAAACGTTTGGAAAGCCGGTTGAGGATGTAGGTGGACATATATTGTTGTAACTATTACTAAATTTAGTATGGTTTTGACCCCTCTCATGATTCTTATGAGTTTCTAAGATTGATATCTTGAGATGTTATAGCCCATCGATAATCTTCTAATTATTAAATGTTTAAAAGCGTTCAATGGCTGTGTGTTGGTGCATGCGTGAATACTTCTAAATTACGAAGTATGTAAAACATACAATTAAAAATGAAGAACAAACGTGTATTAATATACAATCATTGTTTAAACAATTATTAAATATTTAAAGCATTTTACGATACATTTCAACCTATTCTGCGTTAAGAAGTTATACTTTAGGTTAATCCTAAGATTTATGTGAGTTGGAAAATATTCAATTCATATTCAAAACAGAGATATCGAGGTAATATAAAATGTTGTGTGGACGAGATTATTTCTTTCCACTCTGAATATGGTTAGCAGTGCTAATCCGGTTCTTATACCTAGTACTTCCAACCGTTATTGTACGTTCGAGTTTGGAAGTATATAGACATAATACTAACATAATACTTATGTTACTATTATGTTACTTTTAATTCGAGTTTGAAGTTTTGAAAAGAAAACCCTGTGTATAGTATATATCTTGAGCACAAATCCATCATCTGCCTGCAATATCTTGAGTGGCCATTATATGATTTTATTGTTAGTGTAATATTTGTACATAGATAGCTAGAACACAGTCTATCATCTAATAAGACTGAAATATCTTTAATAACCATTACATGATTGAATATTCAATGTATCAGTTGTTCGCAGATTGCAAGAGCACTGATTCAATCTAATCACCAGGTCAATCATGTAATTGACCTGCAATATTTTGGGTGGCCAATATATGATTGGATAGTCAGTGTAACATGTGTACATAGATTGTAAGAGCACAATCAATATCTAAACTGTCTGCAATATCTTGAGTGGCCATTATATGATTTTATTGTTAGTGTAATATGTGTACATAGATTGTAAGAGCACAATCAATATCTAAACTGTCTGCAATATCTTGAGTGGCCAAAATATGATTGGATAGTCAGTGTAACATGTGTACATAGATTGTAAGAGCACAATCAATATCTAAACTGATTGCAATATATATTCACTAGTACTAGTATATCACTCTGTTATTGCCTATGTTGCAAGTTAGAGCACTGACTGTGTATATTGATTATGATTTGTCATCTTGATTGCTAAGTACTTGATTTGTTGAATTACTTTTGTAAAAATGGTGGAACCGTTGAAATAAATAAATAAATAAATAAAATATCTTGAGTGGCCAATATATGATTGGATAGTCAGTGTAACATGTGTACATAGATTGTAAGAGCACAATCAATATCTAAACTGTCTGCAATATCTTGAGTGGCCATTTTTGATTGTATAGTCAGTGTAACAGTTGTTCATACATAGCTACAGTACAATAAATATCTACTCTTCCTTTAGTATCTTGAGTGGTATCTTTTATGTGTATCCTATTTAACACATTTATGTATTACGATTGCATTTTCTGTAGAAGCGCAGAACATTGATTGCTGGAGCACAACCAATATCTACTGCTGTAATATTTTGAGTGACCAATATACGATTGGATAGTCAGTGTATTAGTTGTACATAGGTAGAGCAAAATCAATCATCTAATCAGACTGCGATATCTTGTGCCATTATTTAATTGAATAGTCAGTATAACAGTGTACATAGATAGTTGGAGTACAATGGATAATCAACTCAGCCTACAATATCTTGACAGTTTATTATGTGATTAGGTCAGGTACAAGAATTTCCAATTACTCCCTTCAAACTAATGCTATTTAAATCTGGTATAATAAATTATGAGTTATTATAACATTATTTTACGTACTATTCTTACGTACTTTTACGTAAATAATATTCTTAAAGAATGGATAAAATTGTCTTCAAAATAATTATCTTTTAGATTAACATTGTACTAGCAACAATACTAATCATATAGATTGTGATAAGGTAATGGTATACTTTAAGTACGTTTTGGATATTTTAAATTAATCAAAAAATATATACTCTAATTTATTTAGTGCTGGTCTTTTAACTATTAAAACACGTAATTAGCGTTGGGCTATGCTTTTTGTTATCACTGAAACATTATAGTACCGACAGAAAAGCCAGTTTGCACTATATAAGTGGAGAACAGGGTTTTCTTAAACTCGATTTGGAATTTCTCCTAAGTAAGAAATCGACCCGTAGGTAAGCTAAGATCGAAATGGCAGTTAACCAAAAGTAGCTAACAAATTTAAAAAATATTCTGAACTAATAATCCTTTAGCTTTTTATCGTAAGCCACAGTCAGATATGTAAATAATGTTATATTACATTCAGCTAAAGATGTCATATTAAAACTGAATTAGTTTTTTATACGGTTATCTGACGCTGATTAAACTTTATTGACGTGTCTGCCAGTTAAATTGAAGAGTGTAAAAACTATATACAAAAAAAACCCCTTTGTTTCCTTATAACCCATTTAATACCTTTCCATTTCGCTTCGTACCAACACTAGCAAAGGTGTGCTAGCCCTTGTGTATGCTCAAATTCATACATAAGAAACATTCCTTTATCGCTTTCACGAAATCTAGGCTCTGTACTTGTACAATGCAAACTGGCTTTTGTTTCCTAAACTATTAGCTTTGAGAATTTTCTAATGAATAAATCGATTGAACGTACTCTTTATGACCAATGTCCGTAAACATATAGAAAAGATGTATTGCCATTTAACTGAATTCTAATAATAATTTGTTTAATAATTTTATAAGTAGTGAATGGATGATGAAGAATGTGTCAATACTAATGCCAGCGGTAATAATAGTAAACTTTTATATGAGTGTAAACTCAAATAGAACGGAAGATCTAATATCAGTTATATAGTATCACTAGATAAAGGAATACGACATTTTCCAATATATAATTTTTTTTTATTTTGTGCAAGGCCTTTCTGAATCAAAGATTCCATCATCAGGCACTTCAAAAATTATCAAATGTTTACATTTTTGTAATAATAATTAATTTTATAATAACATATGGTAAACAAACAATTTTGATGTACGGTTAGCCAGTATAAAATATTTAATCAGAATTTAATTTTAATTTTTTATAAATACACTTAAGTGCTTGGGAAACATTTTACATTAACATAAATCAAGAAAAAATTATCAATAATGAAGACGGACCAATTCAAAATTCAGTTTTACTCTCATCTCAATTTATAAAAAAATTAAAATTAAATTCTGATTAAATATTTTATACTTGCTAACCGTACATCCAAATTGTTTACCATATGTTATTATAAATTTAATTGTTATTACAAAAATGTAAACATTTTGATAATTTGTGAAGTGTCTGATGATGGAATCTTTGATTCAGAAAGGCCTTGCACAAAAAAAAAAAAATTATATATTGGAAAATGTCGTATTCCTTTATCTAGTGATACTACAATAAACCGTTTTTCCAATGCTCCAAGATTCTACATTAGTTATGTAGATTAATCTGTTCACTAAAGATATAATGATGGAGATTTATTGGTTGGCACGAAAATAAATAGCTTGTATGTTAGTAAGACTTTTATTAGAACCTCCATAATCTTGAAACCGTATATGATAAAAAGTGTTTCAAGCTTATATATTATCATGAATTATAATATATTATGGTACATTGAAACAATCATCAAGAAAGCTTCGTATACGATATAAATTTTTCCTTGACTGAGTAAGACATCCTTTACCGATATAAAGGTGGTGATTTCCGTTAGACTAAATAGTCTCATCGATGTAATCTAAATCTAGTGAACTCTGACCATAAGTGTTTAGTCTTTGTGGAATACTTGCTACGCCGAGAACTTCTTATTGGTATGTGTTATTATATTTCTCAGTAAATAATACACGTAATTCAGTTCTCACCTTTTTGCTTTTTGTGATAAAAATCTGCCATGAAGTTGTCAGCTCTCAACTCTTGTGGAAAGCAAATTTTATTTCATTAGTTCATGTCTCAGCAGTTTATTAATTGTGCGCCTATGGAGAGAAATGTTAATATATAAAATTATTTGAGTTATAGCCGGTGTGGGGAGGATAGAAACATAAGCAATGACGTGTATAAATATAAGAAATTATACTATATTGTTTTATTTAGATGAATTAAAAAAAGGTTTATATACTATAAATATTAGTTATTGATTATGTATATGTTTCTTCAGTCAATATTACAGTCAAACCGTAGGAAAATTAAGAAACGGAAGGATAAGATGAAACCGTTGGAGGATGTTTCTTCCATCAGACCCAAGGCGAAGTTTTCCAATAAACCGATATTTGCAGTTGTAACATCCCGGGGACAGCTTAGCGCTATCGGCATGTGGTTAGTGTGCTTCTCGCTGTCTTCTTGTTGAGTGATATTGTTGCCGAGAGTTAATTATATTCTGCGTTATTAAACTTTCAAAGTATCAGACATTTTTCTAGTTCTAAAAGTTCACGTACCATGCCACTGATATTAGCAAAATTTAATTTCAATAAAGATTGAGTAACATATAGCACTTTCTCCACCGAGAATCGAACCCGGATCTTCCACTTGCCTGGCGAGCATGCTACCACTACACAACAGAGCCCTTTCTTGTCACACAAGTGGTTCAATAACAACACTAATATATGATTGGAAAACCATATGCCTGTAAAACGACTTTTTACGTCCATTTAAAGGTATATAAACGGCAATAGCGTGATTTTTTAAACACAGATTGAGCCATCTCCTTATGATTCAAAGATGTACTTGTTCCCCTAGGACTCGAACGCGGATCACTCACTACCGATAGCATGCTCGTTCGGCAAGTAAGAAATCCAGTTTTTACTTCTATATATTAGCCTATTTTCATTTCATTGTTAAAACATTAATATAGTTTAATAAAGTTTTATACCTAATGGTCAAAACGTGCGTTATAATAAATTGTAATAATGTTAGTAATAATAATTAGATATAAAATATAATTGTGTACGAATTAAGTGTAATTTTAAGCTCACACATATTTTTATAATTCAACCGATTTAAACATTAAGGAAATTCCTATAATTATTAAGTTCAACTTCGGTTTTCCATATTTCTTTATGTCACGTTATACAATGTAGGTTAGAACATAATCTTTTAAGTGCTACTGTAATAAAAAGTAATAAAATGGTGGACTGTTAAATGCTATCCTGATTAATCATCGTAACTACAGTCGCAGTTATACCATTTAGAGCAGTCTGCATGAAACTAGTCCGACGATATGTATCGTGTCTATACCCCTCTCCCTGCACGCCACGCTCTACAATGTTGCTAGTTTTAGGTGTACAAAAAATTACTGATCCATTTTAATGTCGCTGCAATGAAAATAATCGTCAGCTGTTGTCCTAATTAAAAGAAATATTACTGATTTCTCTCATCTGTTTTGCAGATAACAAGTACATCAACTTATACTTTCAACTCACTTGCACTTTAAGTCCGATTAATAACTTATTTAATTGAACATGTTTTATGGTTTCTTTTTTATTTTTGTTTTATAAATTTGCTTATGATAAATGTTGCAGCCGTCCTTAATTTAATCATGTTAGGACTGTCTAAAGCCTACAGTAATAATAATTACATACACTTATTTTGCATTATCCATGTTAAGTAATAATTTACAAATCGCCGTTCATTTAAAATGATAGACTTAATTTCTTAGTGCAATGCCTGTATAGATAGTTTTTCGAAATATTATTATTCGGAATAATGTATATCATATATGTAGACGTACACAGACATATACAAAAAACACACTCGGTAACACACACACACACACACACACACACACACACACACACACACACACACAAATACATTTGTTGTTCTCACCAATGAAGTATAAATCAGAATAAATTTCAACCGATTATACAGTTTGTATTTTACGTAAAGAAATTCCAAACTGTAATAGCTTGACTTGTTTTGATAATGGAGTTTATTATCCTCTTGTAATCTTTCTTTCAGTTTTGTCTACATTTGTATCTTGACTGGACATTAAATCGTTATATAAGTTTTTATCAGTTGAAGGATACTTTGAAAATTTTTAGGATGGCTGTAAATAATCTCATTCTTACACAAACAAACAAAAATATTTTCGTGTATCATTAAGTCAGATGGCTGCTATATAAAACTATATATTATTTTGCGTGCGTTTTGCTCTGGATAACACATGAAAAATTTCAGACTCTGTTATTATCTTCAAAATGAATTAAACTAACACATCATTATTTGTAAAGTTAGGTTTTGTATTATTTTACGGACAGAGGGATATTTCGCATGTTAGCTCTCGTGTATTCTAGATACAGTGAACGAAAAATAGTATTTACTTTGAGTCGTGATGTTGTACAGATATCAAACGCAACCAAGGCTTTTAGTACAATTCTATAGTGAGATCATGGAGTGTAGAGAGTGATGCACTCGCTACCCTCTGATGACATGACGAGGAAAAAGTCCGGTTCACATGCGGCCTCCAGCTACAGCACCTACTGACTGCTTCATAATTTATACTGTTGGTAAATAATGGTGTATCACTGGTAGTGGTTATTAGTGGACATTATTTATATAATGATTCTGATTTTCACTTTAAAACTTTTTATAAATTTCTATTATATTGTTTTTCCTGGCTGTAAAACGTTAGTTCTTAGTGACTGGAGAAATTGTCTATATTCCAAAATAATTGTAAAAACAATCCTGATAATATATAATAATCACTAGAAAGCAAATTCCAATTGCTGATAACACTAAAACCATACTTTACTCGCCTAATGAAACAGATACACCAAAACAATGAAATGAATGTCTCGCACAAACACCAAGTTGCAAGTAACCACTTGTAAACTTTGCGCGTGGACGTTTTAAGAAATAACATCACACATTCACTTTTCTTAGTTTCTTTCCCTGATTGGATGCGAGCACCCGAGATACTCTTGCTATGAGCAGGCAATCACTCTTCAAACTATATTAATCAACTATCGGTTATACATTTGTAAGAAATCACTTGTAAATTAATATACACATTCATTGCTGATTTTAATAACTAAATTACAGGATCAAATAAAAGGAAGAAATATTTTTGCCTTATGTACGAACTATCTGCAGATAGAGATATTTTTCAACAGATAAAGTTCATGAGCACTTCCAAAAATCTAGCCACGCGTAATAGATATGATTTACCTTTAATCGAAATAAATTTTGATAACAGTGGAGCGACAGAACATAAAAAAGTAAATCTTATATTTAGATGAATTTGTTCTTTATATAATTTTTGTAATGAGCCATGAAAGCTTGAATGTGAAGTTAGTTACACTAGGAAAAAATATAATCTAAATATAAAAAATAAAAATACAAAATATAATGTAATTTGGTTGATTTAGTATTAAAAAAAAAATTGTGAATTGTATTTAAAGTTAGGTATGGAACATTAAATTGAATATTTTCTTACTCTGTCCTCAACAATTGCAGAGGAAATTGGTTACTCTATGATTTAAATACTATACATGTGAAGAAAACCCCAAATAGTGGTTAAATAAAAAAAAAAAAAAACAGTGGTGCACTGCAAAAATGTGTATACGAATAACAGTTGATTTAACATGCTCTATCAATTAATACACTTTCTTTAGCTTACTACAACTTTGGGTACTAAGAAAAGGTGTTTTGAAAATTTAGAGATCAATGAAGCGTAGCCTAGTCTTCGTATTATGTATTCAAAATAAGAATACGCATATATGTTAACCAGGAACCCTAAGAATGCCCATATAAACATTTTAGTTAAATCGTTCCAGTAGTTTTTATTCATTTGAGGAAAACACACACGTACACACAGACAAACACCTTTAGATATTTATATAGATATGCATAGATATTATACCTTTAGATATATATATATATATGCAAAAATATGAGGGCAATCCAGATGACTTGCTCTGATTGAAATATTATTATTATTGTTTTGCAAATTTAGAGATCAATGAAGCGTAGCCTAGTCTTCGTATTATGTATTCAAAATAAGAATACGCTTATATGTTAACCAGGAACCCTATGAATGTCTATATAAACATTTTAGTTAAATCGTTCCAGTAGTTTTTATTCATTTAAGGAAAACACACAAGTACACAAAGACAAACACCTTTAGATATTTATATAGATATGCATAGATATTATACCTTTAGATATATATATATATATATATATATATATATATATATATATATATATATATATATATGCTAAAATATGAGGGAAATCCAGATGACTTGCTCTGATTGAAATATTATTATTAATAGGTAATTTTTGAAATAGTTCAATTCTCAGTTTCCGCTCCAATCACTACTGACTAAGTTATATAAACCTCAGGTTCCATAACATAAACGAAGATGTGATAAACGAAAACCATGTTCCTCGCAGTTGTGGTTGTGGTCTGTTTGGAGTAACTGATTTGGTTGCAGTAAAATCCCTGGAGTAAACGAGGCATATCCCTGCTTCAAATAGTCTCATTAAATTACATTAGAAAATGTTTTGTACGAATGCAAAACTCTTAAACTTTACTTTTGTTTATATTGGAATATATTTGTGAAGTCTTGGTTCAAAATCAAATTGAAAACTGCTTATAATCATTAATATTCTTTATATTTTCCAATAATTACCTTAAAAGATAATTTTCTAAAAGTGTGATTTTCGATTTGAATAGTAGTAACTAAACAAATATAAAAATAGCCATGGATTGCAGTAAAGTTTTGGGTAATATTCCTCCTTTAGTGCTGCAGCAAGTACAACATTCCCCAAATTTAAAAAACCTAGTTTACTTTACATAAAAACGTACTATAAGAATATTAATACTTTAAAGCTATCTAAGAAATATGATTTATTGAAGTATAATAACTAGCCGCAATAAAGTTTTGCAGTATTTATTCCGACTCATCTGTAAACATCTAAATATAATCTGAAGAATGCTATGAACAGTTCACCCAGTAATTTGCAGGTTATACGTTCACACTGCTGAAGGGAGACGGCCTTAACGACATTTGAAATGGAAGAGCGAACAGTCTATGTGACATCCTTGATCAATCGTTTAGTTTAATTAACTTGGGATTGCTCGAATTGTTCTGGGCAAATTAATTTAAACGTCCAGATCAAGACAGGTCCACGATAAAGTACACTTGATTTGAGTTCGTCCTATATTAACTAAATGTTGACCTGAATAATAAAAAATTAACTTTGGCTCTTTCATCAAATATGCAGCGTAGATATACAAACAAAATTTTAGACAACAAAATATCAGTCTACAAAAAATGCGTTGAAAAATTTGTTTGAATGTGTTTTTACTTTGAGATAAAATACTGTAATAGTTTTAAATATTATAAACTCTGCAAAATCAATCGCACATCATGATTAAATAAAACACACACACACACACACACACACACAGTTACATTATATTGTTATATAACAGTATATTTGGTAAAAGATGTGGAGGAAACCTGGTGACTTGTACTGATTTAAATTATTATTAATAAATGATATTTTATGTAGTTAAATTGTCAGTTTCCGCTCTAATCACTAATGACTCAGTTATATAAACATCAGGTACCTCAGAATTCTATAAATTTAAAAACAAGCATATTTTAAATTATAATTGTTATTATTATTATTTCATTAAATGTAGCCTCTTTATACAATTTTACGTAAAAACTTATAATCACTAAAAGGTATAAAGGGATAACTACAACAGAAATCCGAAACATTTTCATCGTAAAGGTAGTTGCTAATAAAAGCGGCATATATTAAAATGTATTCTTTAAATACGAGGATGTTATGTAAAAATAGAATTTCATGTAGCAAAGACTGATTTATATGATAAAGCTGTATTTTTCCGTGGACTTAATACATTAATGTTAGGGAACATTTTATTTTAACAGATTTTTTGGATAGGTATTAAAGTTGGAGCAATTCGTAGAAAATAGACCTATTATAGTATACAAGTAGACGTAAAGTGGTATTAGGAATTTGAGTTACTAGTTTACTAAAACAAGTAACAAAGAGTAGTTGAACCAATTAACAAAAATGGGCGACTTTGTGAAGTACTCGCCTGTAGCGGTCTGTGCAACTGTAACTTTTATAACAGTTTTGTTTTTTTCGAATCATATATATCAGGCACGATCATACGTACTTAGTAGAGGATGAGTGGTTGTTTTCTCAACTAAACCTGCTAAAATAGTTAAAGTATTACTAATGTCATTAAGGCTGTTTAGTTAAATACAAGTAATGCAGAGAAATACGATTAAGTATTTGGTTGCTAATGCCATTTGTTTCACTCTTTCAATTCAGAGTTCTACGTAAACGCACACTAAAGTTACAGTTAAACTAATCGGTTATGGTTTATGAGATATACGAGTAAATATTTTCAGTCACCATTATTGTATTTTTTTGAATTTATTATATACAACTTAAAACATATATGACGTCACTATTAATTAGCAGAAAATTGCTGGTAAAGCAGTGGAAAAGTGCTAATTATAGGTAATTTCGTATTTAAAATATGTTATTTATGTATGCACGTATTTATATAAATATGTTAATTATATTAATTATGTATATATAATTATCTAAATTATAAATATGTTTGCTTATACCACGTATTAAAATGACTTAATTATCTATATTTTCTATCTTTACATCTTACATCTAACATGTAATAAATGTTCATTGTTTAAATATTTATCATTATTTATAAATGTAAACGCTAAAGATTAGTATGGTAAAAAGTTCATACGAATCTTATATCTAACTCAAATGATCTGTAACAATGGAATCTTGTAATGTACATAAGTTCAAGGAAAAGCTGTCGGCTTTCGTGAGGAAGTTTCTCGGTTTCATTCCAGAGATTGTTGGCATATTTTGCATATTTCTTTAACCCGAAAATTAATCTTTGTCCCTCCCTCAGATATTTCCAATACTTTTGATATTAAATCCAACTCAACCCTTTTGAATTTAATATAGAATTTCTTATGATTAGTTTTACACGAGCTCGTACTATTTACAACATTTTGAAATAAACTGTAAACCTGTAGATTACACATTTAGGTGTTTTATATAGTTTAGGTTTTCAATCTTGTATGTGTATGTATCTTGTACTTCTATCTATATATTTGTTAGCTAATCATAAGAGAAATGTGTACGATAAAATGTATTTTTGTAAGTTTATTGTTCTATACCGTAAGATTATTATAGTAATTTCATAGGAATGTTTTTCTTTAATTGTGGGATATACCAGTTTATATGAAACATGAAGCTGCAATAGAAATTTCTTTAAGGTTAGATTTTACGTTCTTTCCCCAGATGGAGAATAACTATATAATGATTTCCGATACATGCTGAACATTTATATTAACACCGAATTTACGGTTGTTCATTTATAATAACAAATTTGTTGTTAATAAATTTCAAATGGAAAAAAAAACTTTAAAAATATTGAAATATGTATTTGTAATTTTATAAACCGATAGCACAGTGAAAAGAATTAGCGACATGGTTTTGGAGTTTGTAAAAGAGATAAATAAAATCCTGTGTAACATACGACGAAAGTTTATGACGTTGGATAAAAACTTACTCTCAGTGTATTTATCAGATAATTCCTATAAAATTAATGTATATTTTATGTGCTATTTTGTAGAGCAAGGAAATTAGAAATGTATGTAGTGTTCATAATATAACATTTTGTTTTTTGTTACTGTGTAGTATGAAGTTTGAAATATTTCTAATGAATCACAGGTACATATTTTCCATATATATATATATATATATATATATATATATATATATAATTTCAATTAACATTGAATCGCAAAAAGTAACAATTTATACAATTTAATGTAAATAAAAAGTCGTTTGTCAGGTATTTGGTCTTCCGATCATATGTTAGTTTGCTTATTTAAACGCATACGTGACAGATACGGCCAAATACAAAATAATTGAATCGGAAAAAGTAAGCGCTCTGTGGTGTAATGGTACACATTCACCCGGCAAGTGAGAGATCCGGGTTCGACTCCCGGCGGAGCAAGTACTTTTTGGGATTCAATGTTTATTGAAATTAAATAAGGCAACTGCTATTTATACAATTTAATGTATATATATAAATGTTTGTGTGTTTGTCCTTTATGGAATCGGAAACTATTTTACCGATCATTATTAAAATTTGTATGTATATGTATTTTACCACGCAGAAGGTTTATATGTTATGCCCATCAATGCAACTCAGCACCAGGCGACGCTGCAAAATTTAAAAGTTATCAAAGCGACTGCGCATTATAAACTGAAATCACATGACAGTTACGTATTTTAATTAGCCAAACATTATTTGAAGGCACTAGGTTTTGACGTATTTTTGCCTTTAAACAAACAGATTTTCTTGATCGTGGCAACAGGGTAAACTCTACATCGGCATTTAAAATATAATTCACTTGAACCAGAAGTGCTGATACAAGGCCAAAGCTTACGATAAGCGTGCGAAGCCGCGGGAAACAGCTGGTTAATATAAACAAGTACAAATTTGAAAATAATTTACTCTAAAAAAGTCTTGTGAATTACAAGTGTAAATTAAGGATTATATGATTAGTTTAAAACTTGATGAGAAGTTTGATTGAAATTGGTAAATCTGGGGCAATATTAATCAACCAATCAGCCAATACTACCTTGAGTGGCCAGTGTCTGATTGGATGACCCTTGTCGGTTGTCGATACTAGGCTTGAGCTCATTAATTACGTTGCTGAATAACCCAAATTACACGCCTATCTTTGCCGTCGTAACAAACACTCGTTTCAGGTCAGTATTCGAATGGAATAAAAATGTATAACCCTATTATTAAAACAGTTGGCTGAAGCAACTCTAAATTAACAAAAAAATAAAGGTATTCTTCACTTTATTTCTTTTAAATAATACATACCGGTTAATGTAAGTACACCAAAACAAGACGTGGTGTAAGTAAACCGTTATGGATCGATATTGCGTATATAGAAATGAAGTATAAATTTTAAGTATATAGTCAGTACGTTCTTAAGATATTTTTTGGACAAACAGAACGAAATAAAATGTGTCCACCTCCTAGGGTGATAAGTATTGACAACGCTTAGCCAATTATGAATGTGATGTGTTTTTAATTTCATTGCAAAATATAATACGTTTTAGGGACAATTCCACCTTACTCTAAAATCTATATCAAATCATTCTCAATTTTTGACCTTAGCTACCCAATGTCCAGTGTCAACCATCTGGGGACAGTGACGTAATGGCAATATTGTAAATCTGTCATAGATCTCTATTTATTTTAAATTCAAACGTTCAAAAGCAACTATATTGCAATTATCCGGAAAAAATAGTTAAAGTCAGTAATAGGAACGTTAAAATTACGAAAGTGAATTTGGAAGGATGTAAACTAAAATCCCCTTAACAATGTTATGAGGCAGACTTATCTGTGTTTGCTAGACACCATAGATCGATTTGTGTCTACGTTTCCTGCGTTCTGCCAGATTAGACCAAATTGCACTAAAGAATACAAACAAAGCGTAAGCATGAATTTGTAGCACGAATGTACCATCCATATAAAGTCTTGGCCAAATAATTTCTTCGTGATTATCATGAACTGTACCAGAAATTTAAATGTGCTATACTAGTTTTAATGACAAGGAGTACCAGTTTGGGATAATTTTAATTCCATAATGTTAATAAACATATCGCTCTCACCCAGTTATGCGTTAATTATAAAAATAGGCAAATAGAACGTAGTATTAAGGGGCCACACGAAACAGTTTGAAGTCTTTATAACATTGACAAAAATTTTCCCAGATATTGCAAGTTCGCTGCCATTAAAACTTTTGAAATTAAAACCCAAATGGATCTGCCTTTGACGAAGACCCTACATAAAATGTCTTAAGGTTCTAGGGTTATTCTAGCTAGAGTGGTATTAGAAATTGGTTGTCAGAGACAGAAGGTCCTGTCAGGTGCGTAATAATTCCAAATTCCAACCAAAACTGAAGTTCGAGGTGGTCTAGCCCACCCCAAAATCCTACTTTTCTACAGACACAATTTTTTACGAGGTAAAGTTATTTTCAAGGCCTTTGTCAATACTCTATTTGAAGATAATTACAAAATTGTAGCCAAAGATGCTTCAAGATTATGTACCAATAATAAGGTATGTTACACATTACCCATTTTTTTGAAAATAATTTCTTGTTGATGTGATTGAGCACGTTCTATCAAGATAACTAGCAAATCAATATCTTATCCTACAATGACAGAAGTTTTTTTTAAGTTCAGATTCTGCAATAGCTGTTTCTACAATGAGAACATCAGCATCATCTCTAGCTTGTTTTGTAGTGATACTAACAATTTTTAATTTGTTGGTAAGCATGTCTTTAAAGATTTCTGTAGTAGATGAATTCGATAAAAATCTGTCTTGGCTGATTGGCACCTCCATTGTTTCATCAAAGCGGAGTTCGTAAGATTTTGAAACACCAGCAGTTCTTCTTAATTGCTTTAATGTTCTTAGTGTAGTCTGAGTAACCATCAAACACAACAACGATACTTGACCCATTATGTGTTTGTAAATATTTGAATATTAATTCAAAATATCAGAGATAGTATCATGTGTATTCCATACAAGGCGATGCAAGAGAAATCCACCATCGATGATATATGTTGTAGTGGTTTCGTCTAGTTTAATATCAACACAAGTAATGTTTTTATAATAGTGCTAATAAATTTTGTTGTTTTTCTCATACCATTATTATCAAATAAAGATGTTGGATACGGGCTTAACTCATACTGTAAAAATAAAATAATTATTATTCAGAGAATATATAATTGATAATTAATATCTATAAATATGGTATAATAAATAATAATAAAAGTTTAATAATAATGATAATAATATTAACAATAATAATACTATAAGTAATAATTATAATAGTAAGTGAATAATTAACAATATAACTCATTAATTTATGGTATTATACTGGCTGACCTCGCATTATCGTATATACAGGTAAGCGGTCCCCTACTCTTTGCGTTGTATCTCAAAAAGGGTTGAACGTACATAAAATTACTTCAGGCAAAAGTTGAAGAGAATTTTTCGTTCTACAATTTCTCTAACCACTTTCAAAGTCATTTAGCGTAAGGGAAACGAGATATTTGACAAAAAACTTATTTTCGTGACCTTTGACCTTAAAAATCTCAAGTCGCGTACACGTGATTATATGAGACTTTTGAGGTAAGGTTTATACCATCAAAAAAAAAGAAGTATGCAAACTTTTAGCTTATTATCTTTCATTCCGAGGTTGCATCCTTATTTTGCCTTATTTTACTGAGTTATCAGGTATTATTAAACAAATGAAAATTATGTGTAATCAATAGAACTTCCTTTATTTTAAGTTAATAATAAAATTATTTAAATTATTTTTGTTGTCAGCTGGGTTTTTGATGGTTTTATAATATATAATCCCACTTTAAAATAGGGTTTAAAAGGGGGATAGATATTAAGATAGTTGTGTCCAAATTTGTGATCACAATTAAATGAAATTTCTTAGACTTTCAACTTTAGTACTATTTTACATAGTTGAATTTAAGATACACGAAAGAAGCTTGTCCTATGCTTTTGGAATTAGTAAATTCTAAAAAAGATACTTGGGTTTTGTCTAAAAATAAAACAAGTAAGTGGAATTAGCTAGCAAACTAAGTTAATCGCAGGACTTAAGCCGCGTTTACACACGAGGCCAGCTAGCAGTCCAGCTGGAACTGGAGCCAAAGTCAGCTGGACTGCTCTAGCTGGCCCTCGTGTATAAAACGCTACCGGCGCCAGCTGACACTCAGTCCAGTGGGTGAAAAATGCCGATCCAGGTGCACTGGACTTGAGGAGTTAAGATTTGAACGCCAAGTCGAGTTTCCCCCCAACCATCCAAAAACTGAGACTGGCGCATCTTAGCTTGCCAGAACTACTACACCAATGCTAAAACATTTGAATTACAAGTTTGTTTGTATAATTTTTAAATTTTGGTAATGAAAATTATGTGAGTGAAATTAAACAAATATTATATTCAGTAAAAAGTCCTTACTTAATATATCCCTTTAATATCCATTTTTTCACCATAGGGCGTCTTTGATTGGGGGGGACTATTATATACCATAGGTCACTTGGGGGCAAAAACCCCCTATATAAGGGACCCATAAAGTCATGTCATGTTAATGTTTACGTTTCTATCAATTGAACTTAATAAATGCAAAATAAAATTTTATATTTTTTATATGGTTTGTATAAAACTGATTAAATGTAACATTGATTTTAAGTTTGCAACTAATACTCTATAATGCAAAATGTTGTGTACCTGATCATAAACTCCTGCAGACCAAGGTGTTTACAAAGCTTCACTTCTGGCACCAAATTTTGAAATTGCGGGTTTTCGAAACTCACGTAACATAGCCTTGTAGAACTCTATTAACTTGCCTCCCGTAGCTAACAATATGCCCAATGTTACTTCCCAACTTTATCTTGGGAGTTTACGAGCTTCTCTCATAACAGTGTCTTGTTTGGCAATATCAAGGGCGATACTCGATGCAGAAGTTCATCGAAAATAACCAGGGACTAATTCTCAATAGAGGCTCTATAATTAAATGGGATTTTCTCAAATCGCATATTTGATTAACAGTTGGAGATGAGGCCCCAGATGAACTCTCCGCAAAAATTCCATTTCTTGTCCCACTCTCGTTTTCTGTGCGTTACGTTCTTCTTGCAGCACCTTCGAGGGATTCAACTCACAAAATCCTCGACACAAAATCTCGAAAAAATGTTATTCAACTCAACGCGGGTTGAGGCTTGTAGATGCACTCTACCTCCTATGGTTCTAGCTCTCAACTGGCGGCCAGTTCAAACTGGGAGTACGTCTAAACGGTTACTGGAAGGCCAGTCAGGCGATGGCCTCTCCAGTTCTCACAATTAAACTGGCGCCAGTCAACTGGACTACCAAACTGGGCCTCGTGTGGTAAACGCGGCTTTAGAGAGTGGTTGGACTATTGGAGAGTGTTTGGGTTAGTGCTTGCCTGAGGCGGTCTTTATGGGGATTAATAAAACTTTTTTGGATCCGTTGACTTGAAACCACAGAGTTATCGGTGTTATAGCGTGGTCGTGATGATTGGTTACTGACATGTCATTCGTCTTTACATAGTTTTTTAAAACGTAAAATTCTGAACTATTTTTAACGAGGAACTTGTATTAAATTGTCAAGCTATTAAAGAATTATGGTTACTACGATGGTTCGAACGTGTTTGATAGTGAAACAAATACTATAATACACATGGATACTCAGTAAACACATTTGAGTTACCAAATTAAGGAGAAAGATTTATGCAAAGCTCCTTTTTCTAACACAAAAACGTTGATTCGATAACGGCTTTGGTTCGATACAGTAAGATTTATATTGACATTTTAACCATAATCACGTTTATATTTTAAATCTTACTCAAATATTTGGGAAAAATTACAATTAAAGCATTTAAAAAAAATTCAAGTTGTATTAATACCGCGTCTTAGTTTCGGAGAAATTTTACCAATTATACAGACATATATGGAAGGGACAAGTATTGCAACTTAATTAAAATTATTTAAGCTCGTTGCATATATATGCTGCATGTTAGCTGTTTTAAAAGCTAGTTTATAAGTATGCTATAACATTCAAAATGGGGTCTACAATATATTTAATATCTAAAGTATTGGAAGATATCATATGGAGGGAGAAGGTTTTAATTATTTAGATTAAGGGACATTTGAAAGTATGCCGAATAATCTCAGGAGTGAAATTGAGAAAATTCCTTGATTCCACTAGTCGTATGAATTTAAAAAAAACTAATTCTCTGTGATTATTCATTTCTAAATAAAAAATAAATGTTCGTATTAATGATAATAAATTACTGGACAGGTGAGGACAAAACTAGAGTAAAGGATAATATCTACATTTCTTGATGCCCTTAGTTATTGTTTCGGCTGAACGTCTAAATGATCTAAAATTCAATCAATTAAGTAAATGTATAAATTCTTAATGTAAGCAAGTATATTGTAAAAACTAATTTAAATATACACATGTTTTAGAATTATTATCTATAATTAATACAGAAAAAGGTTTATACTTTGTAGTTTCATACAAGCTTTTGTAAAAATATTACTTGATAAGATGATTCCCACCGGTTTGTTAATTTTAGCACATTTCGTAGAAAATATAAGCACAGTTTACCTCCGTAGCGAAAACCAAAACTGTCAAGAATAATAAAATCCAGATCACGGTCTTCTAGTCATACGTTGAGTCTTTTATTAACAATGTTTTGCATTCTGAAAATTTTGACTGAAATAAAAGATTTGTTTGTCTGCAATAATTAACATCTTTCATAGACATTCAACTCTTCAACAAAACGCTCTAAAAGAACCAAATTTTATTTTACAAGAGGCATTACACACAATTTTTGTGTAAAACATTCAAAACTGAAAAATGACTAATAGTAGACTACTGATGATGACCCCCATTTTTCTACTAATGTAATGGGTTCTTAAGGAACCCATCATCAATAATGTATACATCTAAGGAATTCAATTCAATTCTTGCAATCGAAAGGTTAAAAAATTTATACTGGATCTACATATGGGTAACTTGATATAAGTGTTCTGGCCCGAAAATGTAGTCATTATATCACACTAAACATGAATTAATTGATTCGTAAATTTTTTGCTGTGGTCTCTAAGCACAATGAATATTATTTTCTCTTCTATTCGCTCTTTTCTGCGAAACAAAACTATTATATGGTTAGACATTTAATGCCATATTAATAAAAAATAATGTACTGTATCTATAAACTGTGAATCAAAGAACTATGCTGGAAATGCATTAAAACCCATAATAAAAGCTGGCAAAGAACATAGTATATGTCACTCAGGTCATGTACGTCATTAGGAATGGAAACGGAAAAAGGTAGAGGGACTGGTAAGAAGGCACTTTTTATGAAAATGTTAAATTTTCAAGGAATATAACCTGGAATACAGATTATTATAAAGGAGGAGTCATAAGACTTTCTGGACTACCGTTACTAAAAGAATCTTCTTTCACGGCAATAAAAGTCAGCACAATAAATAAAGACATAAAGCCTCGTAACGATTGGATTTACAGTGGACCCATTGTATACGTTGATTCATAGCTGTGATATAGTCTAATGACGGGCAGCAACAGGGAATATCTCGATAAGGTAGTGTGTCAGTGTTACTGATAACAATTTATGTTAATGAAAATAGAAAATCCAGTTAATAAAACCTTAGGTTATAGAGCTTTTCAAGTACACCTATTCATGGATAATTTCAAAATTAAATTAAAGATTGATATCTTCTGTGAAGGAAATATAAATTAATAATCATCATATTGTTATCCATCACATATTATATGAAGATATTTTGTTTAGGTACTTAGCATTTTTACTAATAACAGAGTTTATATGTAGGAGTAGCGTACTCACCTGAAAAATGACATATTCGGGTTTGAGCAAGTACTTTTTGTGATTCTATATTTATTAAAATTATATATATATATATATATATATATATATATATATATATATATATACATAATGTATATGAAGTAATAAATTAAATTTAAATTAATTGTTTATATCTCACTAGATAGGCTCCCTATAAATATGGTACACTTATGTTTACCAAAACTCAATAGCCCTTAAACAGTTTTTCAATTTTCTAAAACCGTTAACCTAAGAGTCAGGTATATGTTATAAGTACTCCATTGCTCAAATTCGATCTAAAAAAAGTTAACTGACAAGAAATTAAATTTTGCTGTTAAATTTGTAAGATAAAATTGTCCTTATGAAGAAATTATACAATTTAAAAGTTATACATTTTGAAATGAAAGATAATAATTAAATGACAATGAAGAATATTACATGTTTATTAATTATACGAAAACTATTTCAATTCACTCTTCGTTCAGAAAGTGAATACCAAAATTCTTAATAGGAAAGTATGTGGTTTAAAAGCACATTATAAAAAGATGGGTTCTCCTTCCAAACTCCATAGTTTAATTCAACATGCTTATTTAATTTATTTTATTTGAGATTATTAATGCTGTGACCATGGGGTTTGCCCACACACAATTAAGCAATAAAAGTAAATTATTTATAGTTTCTGTAATTAAGTAAACCTAATTTGATCAAATACTCATAATACATGGAAATCTTGCCTACATTGCAGTGCAATGGCCGGCTGTCTACGAAATGTGCGCATTTATGCACCGATTTTGATACCAAACTATTTGTAAAAGTTACAGTATTAAAGATTTATAAATTAAAAACCTATAGTGCGTTTCTAGACACGTTTCATTGTGAATAATTAAAGGGCCCTTTATTTGAAGGAATTCTTATTGAAGTCCTAATTTTGATTTTAAATTTAGCCCTTAAACCAGTTTTAATTTTAATTTACTTGGGAAAGAGCTCATGGGACAAACATTCTTCTTAGACCTGCTCTTAAAATATCTAATTCAAAACCAATGTGTATAATTTAATATTTATGCAAGATTAAATAAAAATATAACTAATAAATCACAAATATCAACTTCACATACTACATTTGTAAAAATAAATAGATATTTTCACAAAGAAAAGGAAGAACCAGGTACAATATTAACTCAGGGCGAAAGAAGAGTAGAAACTATTTCGCAGATAGTAATACATTCACTTATATTAAATTCCATGTAGTGTAGATGTAGTGCGGAAATATTAAAGTTTGCCGTAACAATTTTTCTGCTGAAAATATAACAATACATTCTCAATATTTGAAATAGAAATCTTGAGTCTATTATTAGTCATGCAGAATAAGATTATATGAAATTGAAACAACAGTTAGGTAATAATGTAATATATAATAGTTCCAAATCTTGATTGAAATTTAAAAAGATTAATATTTTGTCCTCCAGTCCTGAGTTATTGTAGCACAAACCGTTCACCACCTGTCAAGAGATCAGGGATGAGATGAAAATGTCTCATTAAAACACTCAAAGAAGTCCAAATAGCGGTAAATATGTTTGAATGAACGAATATTAAAGGTGAAAATCTTAAGATTAGTCACGGAACTGAATGCAGCCGTAGGATATAAAAACTGGTAAATACTTTTGAATCACGCCCATGGAAAAATAAAGAACAATATTTAGAATCCTAAAATTTATGCTGTGACTTTTGAGAAGCACAATTAAAAGATATTGTAAAAGTTTTAAGTTTTCATTTATTCCGTCTTAATTGCAACAAAATAAAATAAGCGTGCTAGGATAAACCATACTTTGGTTAGAAAATAAAAATAACAATATACAAGTTTATAACTAAACACAATGTATAATACAAGGTATAATAATATACTTCATGGTTAGGTGTTTAACACTATATTTGTTACTAAGTCACTTAATTTCTGTTATATTTCTGTACTATATTGGTGATATAGTATTGTACTGTTTTAAGCATGTAAATGAATAAATCTTGTTAGTGACATGTATGCAGTTAAATAAAACCTGTTTTATTTATTTATTCAACTCAAAACTCTTTTTACATTTAAAATGTAGTATAATAAGTTGGCTAGGCTTGTCAAAATAAATATAAAAGTACATATAAACAGATAGAAAATAATGACGTTTTGTATTAGTGCTACATTGGCAATAGTAATAATTAGTACGGTAAACATTAACGAAATAAGGAAATAAACAGCTCTTTAACCAAGTAACCATTACCATTATTGCACAGCTATAAGGAAGAAGTGGTACTTGTTTAATAATATAATAACCAAGATAAAAATACTGTTAATTTAAATACAAATAACGATTATTAATAACAGTAAAAAATATACTACAGTAAAAATGACAACAAAACGATAAATAAACCTAAAAAAAGCAACAAAATCAAATGATACAGAAGGTTACACGAAGATTATATTATAATGCCGGTGAAATAATTATACTAAGGTACTTCTGAATGTATTAGAATTAGTGTCGATGAAATCCATATCACTGGACAACTCGTACACTCCCTAATATGATGAACCATGATGCGTCTCAAACCTAACAAGTTTAATATTGCGACTGAATAGACCGGATATCGTTAAAGCCGGATAAGTAACTGTAATATAAAGATCGTAAGTTATTTATAGGGAATGACATAACGATATTGCAGATAACTTTTTGAAAGAACTACGCAATTATTAATATCGTAATAATGCGCTACAACTGTTTCCCGTAATTATTTTCTACTTTGTGATAAAGCAACTAATGTTATTGAAAGTGAACTAATGGATTAGATATATTTTATACTGATATCGCATTTAAATTAAAACCTAATTTTAATACAGTACAATATTTAAAACTCAGACCATTACTTATTGAAAAAATGTACATCACATCACTACTCGTATGTCATCCCTTACTCGTAAGGCTTCATTTACAAAATGTTTTATCGTTTGTCATTAAGACTTCAAATCGCATTGCAGGAGTTTTTTATATTTATTAGGTAATTTATAATTCTTTATTATGCAATTTCCTGTCAAACGTATTTATTTTTATTGAATTCTACTTAATTTAAGTTTATTCTATTAACAATAACACTTGTAGTCAACTTAATTTTGAATTCATCTTACCTAAGCTCAGTCTAAATGTTTATTAAATAAATAGGCCACAAAGCAATGTAATAGTGCAGTTCTTAATCTATAAATTAACACAAAACTCCTTTCAAGTTTCCCTGTTTTTAGTAAATAAAACTTCCAAATATATACTTAATAAATTATATTATTTTAAAGGAATACGGAAAAATTTGTGATAAATTATTAGTTTTTTGGGAAAGGTAATCTTACAATCAATGACCCTTTAAAAATCACATTTTTAACGAGTATAATTTAAATAATAGAGTGGTCCAAAAACGTCATTTTTACAAAGTTATAGATCGACATTATCTTATGTGTATAGGAAACCACCAAACCTATAGACGTATCTGTTTAGTTATAGCTGTATATTAAATATTTCAATGCTTTTTAATTATTCAATTATTAATATAGTTATAAATAATATAGTTCATGTCAGATTTAGCAGTTAATACATAATTAATGTTCAGTGCAAATATTACTGTCTGATTAAATAATGTATAGAGAGTAAGGTCCAGCCTGTGGCTCGGGACATATAAATCTGCCGGGATGTCTGTCGGCCACAGCACGGTGCTTGATATATCGGCAGATTAACATATTGTAATTTACAACGTCACGCTCTAGTTTTGTTATCACGCACCGATATTGTCGTTGCTCTAATCGATAACTTTATACATTTTTTTCACTTATAGCTATGTAAATGTCTACTACCTAATTGGAAATTTAAGATTAAAAAAGGCAAATGTTGGTTAACTTGTAATACGCCTAATTACATTAAAATGCTATGAAATTTGTTCTTAATTATCAAAATTCGTAAATAAACGTTGTTTTTTCCAATCGTCAATGAGCTTATAGTATAAAACGTGGCTTACATTACGTTATAACTTCAAAAATAAATTTTGTTACACTTATTTCACTTCACGGCTGACTGTTACATTTATCCATCACATTTATGCACACATAATTTAATTTCTCAGTGTCTAAGTGTCAACGAACTTTATCATTTAAGACGCCCATCTGTTTTTACGCCACGACATATCGAGAACGAATAAACATAAGGACTTAAAAATTCAATTCTATATAAGCAACATGGATTTCGTTAATGGTGCTTGCAGATTTTTCTGAGAGTTGCCAACTATTTTTACATTTGTCTTATACGTATTCATACCCGAAAAATTTGAAGAGTAATAATACATTTTTACACAAGCCGAGTGCAATCATATGATATCTGAACATGTGACACAATAACAACGTAGGCTAATGAAATGAACTATACATTCAAAATTTCGTGAATACAAGCTCAGCGAAGCCTGTTACGCGGCTTGAGGTGTGGCGTTTTCCTACTTTGAATGGTATGTTCTTGATCAATACAAATTGACTACACATTACTAATACTATAGCATGAATTTATTTCCATAATAGAAAACATAAATGCATCACTGATGTAATTTTTAAAATGATTAGTTTCCCAAAGGTTACTGGAAAAAATTTCAAATTTATAGTTCATTTCATCTCGAGATGTGGTGCGGACAAAGAGACATGGACAAAGTCAAAATTTTAGACCACATTGGCAGAAAAAAGATAAATTTTGACTGCTCACTGAGTGATAGGCTTCAATGGTGCTCAACCAAATTCCTTAGCTGGATATGCATCATAATGGACCTCTTTTGGTAGAAATGCAGTTTCATGCTAAATCATAATGTCTGCAGATATAATATTCCACGCTACATGATAAATCTTCATTTTGTTCATTAACTTCATTAAGTTTCAACACAGTACTCAAATAATGAAATACGGCCGTTACTACACCGTAATAGTTAGCTAAAATCAAATATTGTCACGGAATTTCAGCATTGGATCTCAATTCATTGTTTTTTTTATTAGTTTTATTCTATAAATAAAAATTTAGATTCACAATTTCATTGATTTTACTTTGTTAGTTTATACATATACATATTCTACTAAAATAAAGTTTCCTCCTAAAAGAAGTCATGGTTACCCATAACCCCATGGATTCTATTTCAGAGTTTTGTACACCTGTAGCAAAATTAAACTTAAATATTTTTAATTTTCGAATCCTCTCAATATAGATCTCTTACCACAATAAAATAACGCATTACATGAAAGAACTAAACTTACGATTCCCGTTAATCATGAAATTTTTTCAGTGATGAACGAAATATATCTATATTGTACTAGAGGGTGGGATACAGTCTTGATGAGAGAATACCAATTATCCTCTCTATTTCATATTTTCCGCAACTAATAAAAAAAATGGAATAATCACTTGCTTCAACTCAATTCAAACAAATGACCATATCCAGAAGTATGTGGATAACACTTTCGTCGTTCCTACAATGTAAATGTTTTGTTGTCCTACATAATTAGCATATGTTTTAAAGGCACCATTTTCTAAGTACGGAATTAGTCCGGAGATAACGTCATAACGTTCGTCCTTGGATAAGTGTCTTGTAATATTTTTATATTTTTTCACCTGTCACCTGAAGTTAAAATTAAATTTTAACATTTAACGATTTGAGTAACAAAAATCAAATGACTGCAATGTGAAGAAACAGTTACTTTTTAAAACAAGAACCATGACCTTTCTTCCTGGAAGACGCTTCGTGAAGTTAACTAGTCTTGTGGTCTATATATAGAATGAAAAATTTCAATTTTCGGTTCTGGCTTACTACTACTATGGTGTAACTAACGAAATCCAACTTGCATTCGATATTGTTATGACGTAATTTACTAAACCTTGCGAGTGTTGGGTTTGTATGTAATACAATCTTTAAACTGTAATAAGTGAACATTAGGTATAAAATGAAAAGCTTTACAATTCGTTCTCTAATTGATTACAGTTTGAAGATTTTGTAACCTATTGGATATTTAAATTTTAGTTTTGTTTAGAAAAATATTAAAGTAAAGTAGTAGTAAAGTAATGACTAGCGGTGGTTTCCACGGGGATACAGAGGCCAGAAAAAGGTTTTTAGTCAGTATTGACATCTGAATCTGACATACCCAGGCCAAACGACTGTCCTGCAGGATACGTAAAAGTATTTTTCCCCAACCTTTATAAAACATACACACACGCACACACACACACACACACACACACACACACACACACACACACACACACACACACATATACACACATATATATATACATATATATATATATATATTATATATATACATATATATATATATATATATATATATATATATATATATATATATATATATATATAAATATACAACTTTTGTTTGTTTTTGAGTCTACTATCATATCCTGAAGATGTGCCAGCCTCTCGCGAAACACCCTTTATATGTACAGGGTGTTCAGTAAAAAATGTTCCAATACATGTCCCAGTTGAGAGGAATGAGTTCTTTGTTGCTCATGGCTTGTGCAAGCTTATATTTAAAGTGGCCTTGCTCGCTTATGCGCTTTATATAAAGACGGAAAACTAAAAGTTTTAGAACATAACTTCACACAAACTGTTTAATTTGTTGAGCCAAAAGCAAAGTGTTAGGACACTTTTCTGAACACCTGGACACTGTGAACACATGTGACAGAAGGAAATAATAGCGATATTATAGTATTACGTATAATGGGTATAATGTTTACGTAATATATTTCAGTTAAATATTCTAACACGTGTTAGTGATGAGCCATGTGAACCGTATTGCCTGTCTTAAAATCCTATTAAAACTCTAATCTTGACCTGTGTTTATATTTTATGCACTGAATTCATTAAAAAATATAAAATAAATTTAGAATCTGAAATACTTTACTATTTGCGATTCGTGTCCACTGAGAAAATTATAATAGAACACTTACATCCCCATGCCCAGTCTAATCTCCTAAATTTATTATCTGGATTACCAATATAACAGCCACCTTGTGTAACGTGACAAGCATATCACTGATACACGACTAAGGGATGAACTATCACCCTAATGTTGTGTTCATCATTCACAGTTATCTGGCAGGCGAGAACGTTATAGTATAGAGGCCGAGAGCTTATAGTTGATACACGACTAAGGGATGAACTATCACCCTTAAGTTGTGTTCGTCACTCACAGTTAACTAAAAGACAAGATTGTTATAGTGTTAATCTATATCCCTTATTGTTCCTTTTTGTAAAGTATGTACGTAAAAAAGCTGATATGAAACTCTTAGTAACGTTTATAAAATTATTAAAATAAAAAACAAGAAGGCGGCTAACGAGATTTCAATGCCCTAGATATAAGAGTAACGGGTTGGCCCTGATGGCTTGGAAATACATTAGTTGGATAATTACATAGAAGGGACAACTTCATAGGCGGTGTCAGTAAATCTTGCTTGTTATACATGTGACACATTCCTTCTTTACGTACTTGCACGTACATGATACTAAAAATTATAAAATCTACTACCCAAACCACAAAAACGTTTAATAGTTTTGTTGTTCCACGTGCAAATGTACATGTATGATATGTTTATTTATTGTATAAGGCGTCCTTTGCGGAGAGTGTTACATAAAAAATTATTCATGTTTTTTGTTTAAAGACTTTTTTGCATAGAGGGGTGTCTTAAAGAAACACTTTTTAAAAATTTTGAAGACGTCTGAAGTATCATTTCTTGGTCCGATTTGAGGCCCCCCACCTACTATTTGTGTAATAGTTTTAAATTTAATTATCACTGGAAATTTTCAAATCTGACATCACCACAGTTTCAGATCGAAAAATAATTATATACTCAACTGAAGATTATTTTCATTGCAAATATATTTCCTTCCGTTTTAGAATATGTGAACCTTTTACAGCGGTGTAGTTGATGACAGTGCCCTAGTAGTGGTAAGAAATAGGGTTTGTATACGTTTGAGTAAGATATAATTATGTAATTTTGTAATAAATGTAATTTCCATGAAATAATAACCAACAGGAGGGTATAAGGATAATGTACTTAATAGTACGAACGTTAAGTTCAGTGTTCTATTTCACCTTCCACTTAATGCAGCGTCTCAAGTCTAACGCTGTGACAGACTTTTCTCCTTGAATCTGGAATCAACGTATGTCTGCAGAAATCCAAACGGCGACGAATGAGCTCATATCGAACTACTTACATCGTTTCGACATGAGAGACACCTAGACTACAAACAAATTAATTTAAATGAAGGTATGTTCTCATGGTCTCAAATTGTGCTTATTGAATACACTTCGATGATTTTTACACTATCCAAAATCAAGGCGGGGTAACATATTTTCCTCTGTATAAAGAAGAGCAATGGTGGGAAGGGTTGATTCAATACCAATCTTAAGTTCATCTCCGTTTTATCTTCTACTTGGTGCAGTATCTGAAGTCTAACGCTGTAAAAGACTTAATTCCTGGAATTAACTTAACAGTGTAAAAAGCAACTTTCTTATATTTTTGCGTAAATGTAAAACATAATTAAAATACATGGTTTACAAGCGATGGGTTAAAAGTTAATAATAATCATCAGGAATAATCAAATAGTAACGTGTAAAATAAGAATGCATTAATTTTTACTACATAAGTAATAATGTGATAACACCGTTATAAATACGTTATAAATAAAAAAATCCAAAGATTGTATAACCCGAGATAATATCATAAACAATGTAATATCAAAAAAATACTTAACAGTCTATTTTTTATGCTGTTAAGAACAGCATATGTCTCTGCAAACACAATTCATCGATATGTTTTAAATGTTTAATGTTGGGAACCTTTATAAAATGTTTTTAACTTTAGGTTACCTTCTTACACCGAATTTAATCAACTTTATTTATTTAATAACTGGACTGTAACTTAGTTACATATCTTTGGAAGATAATATGGTTAATTATTTGAAGCAAGGCTCAATCCGCAAATACCCATTGAGGTATAAACTTCTTCACTTAGACCGGGTGTTTTCTGAGAATTTTACAGTTTGTTGCATTGAAAGACTAATTTAAAACCTTATTTCATTCCGAGGAGATCGTATTGAATTCAATATTAAAGTATTTGGGAAGGAGGAAAACTCTGAAGGAAGAAGAAATTCAATGTTTTTGTGAAGAAAATATGGTTAAAATGCAAATAATTCGTGATATGGAATAAAGCTAAACCACTTGATAAAATTTTTAACTTTACATAAACTAACAGCAATCTTCCACTTTTGAATATGAAATTTCAATTCTGTAACTTTTTTAATGCGAAACTGAGTTAATGTCCATATTTACATAATATATTTTAATCATAATGTATTTAAAAATTGAGTGCAGTAAAATACCTAACAATTTTTAACGTCTTAATATTCATTATGGTAGAATTTATAAGTTATAAGGCCATTAGAGAATATAAGTTCTTATATAAACTAACAATGATATCCTGAATGTGTTCCACAGATTCTCAAACTATAAAAAGAGGGTTACCTTTTCTTGTCAAGTATACTTTTTCAAATATTTAAGAAAAATTGTATATTTTTTAAAGACAGATAAAAAAATAGAAACTTTGATTGAAATTAATTCAAAAACGTATGTAATAGAGCTACATTCGTGGATGAACCTCATTAATGGGCTCTCTATATAAATGTAGTGTATATACATATACACTATTACCAATATAAAAGGAGGAAATTAATTGATTAAAGAAAGAAAAGAGCATCAAATTTTGAAGGGAACGAAGGCTCTGGTACCTAAATTAGTTACCTCAATAAATTAAAGAGATAATTAATATTTTGGTAGAGTTATATTAGCATATGAGAGACCACAACATTTTTTAGCTTCGGTTGTAATATAACACTTATTGAAAGCTTATGAGTTTTACGCCTGACAGAACCCTTGAAAAAAGTATTTTATGATTGAATTACTTGTTATCAGCTTCTGCACTTTACAAACTGTTCAAAACGAGGTCAAATTACATACTACGCTTATACTAAAATACACAGGTAGGTTTGACATAAACTAAATGGATATAATTCCAAACTGACGAACTAACATTTTGAGCATCATTCCACTCATATTTTCCACTATCATTAATAACATTAATTACACAATTAATTACCACCAGTATAAAGTATGAAGCAGTGAGTAGGCGCTGCAGCTGGAAGCCGCATGTGAACCGGCCTTTTACCTCGTCTTGGCAATAGTAGGTAGCTAACACATCACTTTATACACTCACTATAGAATTCCAGCGATGCCTTTAAGGGAAAATGCAATGAATGGTCTTAGGAAATAAAACTATGAGAGTTAAAAATCTCTTGGAACAAATATGTGGATGTTAGCCACTATTAGTTGATCTCCATCGATTACCGCCGTGGGCATTCAAATGTAACATAAATTGTTGATCAATCAATTTAAATAGGAAAATTTCTGTTTTAGCATAGTTTTAAACCTGTCTGGAATTTTATGGGGGACGGTAAAATACATTTAGCCCACTGTCACGGATCGTAGCGTATCAGGGGCTTTATGTCGAATTTGCGCTTCTTGAGCCAGACCCAAGAATTTTCAGATAGAATAAAATAAATACTCTTCATTTTCAGTATAATAAAATATTTAAAATTTCATTCATTCTTCAAAAATGATGTCGTAGATCTGGGCATGAAACGAATTCTTATTTAAAATAATGGTAATAGTAACAGAAATCTTTAAATATATGTCCATACCATAAACACAATTCAACTGTTTGTCATACAAAAAAAAGAATATTAATGAAGGATATAAATAACTAAGCGGTTGGATATACGCTGACTTGACGGCAAGAACCTGAAAATAGTTATATTAAAATGTAGTTAAAAACGGTAAGTAAGAGTGACGTAAGTCCTGTACTTGTATTTTCACTCGAGGTAAACACCTGTACAATGTATTCGCCACTTAGTATAAGTTAGTCAGGTTCACAGTCATCTCAAAAGCATCAATCATTACATCGCAAAAGTAGTTTTTTCAGTGGTAGTTATTATTATTATTTCCAGATAGACATTATAATAATTCTATGATCATACATGACCAACGATAGAATTTGGATGCAAGTTATTGAAGCCTATAACTCTATACGCTGTCTCAGTTGCTCTTTTGACTGCAGATGGTATATAAATATATTGTTTCAGTATGGATATCCGTTGGTCAGTATATGTTTCCGTAGAAAATCTCGAGTATAAAATGAAAGATAAATTTGAAATTTTTTCAAGTATCTTCAGGGAAGCCAGTTATGCCAGTGCTTAGACGTATTCCTACGCTGTATAGTAAAATTCAAAGGATATACAAGCTAACGCGATTTGAATATGCTGTATCAAAAATCTCTTCAGAGGACTCAAAATCGTTTGTAATCTCTTGTGTACATGGTCCGCAAGTTGTTATGTAACGCTAAGTTAGGTTACTTTCATTTGCTTCAAATTTTTGTAAGTAATATTTTAATACACGTTATCCCAAATTTAATCCAGTTTATTGAAAAAGAGGTATCATAAAAACTTCCTGGATGACCAAAAGGGTCTACTTTCAAAGCAATGAAAGTCAGGACAATAGATGGACATAAACCCTGGAAACGAGCGGATTTACAGTGGAACCATTGTATTCTTTGATTCATAGCTGTGATATGGTCTAATGATGGGCTGCTACAGGCAATATCTCTCCGTAACGTAGTGTGTCAACGGTACTAGTTCAAGTTAATGTTGCGAGAAATAGTAACCTCAGTAATACAAATAAGGTTTTCAATAACTCAGGTATTTATGTTTGTAGAACATTTTAAAACTATATCAGCGGCACAATAATGTCTTCTATTTTGAAAATAAATTCATATGAGTGTATTATTAACTTGTAGCATTTAATACATTTTATTTTTATCAATATAATATAATTCAAAATAGGAGTAAGCAGCATTGAAAATGCTTAATAGGCTTCAAATGGTATCATATTATTACTCAATATGTTTGAATTTTTTTTATTTCCTCGTTTCCATTATGGTTACCCATAACAAATTTTAAAATATTTTCTAACAATACGCCAAATCACATAAATCTGCATTTAATATCTTCAAAATCCTTGTTGTTGGTATATAATGAATTTGAAATGTCACATTTCAAGTTTTTAAGTTAGTTTTTATTTATCAGATCTTGTCAGGTAAGACAAATGGATAGACAGAAATAAAATTTTACAACGCAGTGGGGACTTATAGACTTCTCGGACGTTCAGCAAATAATAAAACAAATGACTTACTTCTATACGTGATCGGGAAATTATTGACAGTCAAAATTATTTGATTATTTAAAAAACAACATTTTAAGTTTACATAGATCATTACGTAAAAAAAACAACTACTATGGGTTTACATATTATACTAAGATGTCTAATTTACGAACATACAGAGCGTTTACAAATAAATTTCAATATAAATATCCAATTAGAGTTGTTTACTGTTATTACATCAAAACATTACTTAAATTGAACACTTTGGTTTTAAATACGAGCATTCCTTAAGACCTGTAATCGCAGTTAGTTGAACATGTTTTTGATAACTAATCATAAAACTAAAAATTTCGTACGTACCCAAAAATAGACGCAATTAAAGAAATGAAGAAAGCTAACAAACATATTCTAAATTTATATGGAAGGTGTTTTCTGTTTTCGATCTACAACAAACTTAATAAAAGGCCTTTAAAAGCCAAACTAAAGGTGGTATTTGATCAAGTCTTCCATCATTCATTCTGTCTGGATAACTATTCTTTTGTATGAACAACTGTATATAAAAATTCAACTATGTATCTTTTAGCGAAGTACATAAACCTTCCTTTTGATATACATTTGTATGATAAATTAAGTGTAAACAGTGCTGAAGTTGTACAGTGTAGTTAAAAAAAATATCAAATTAATTGCAGTTTTAATAATGTGTTAATGCAAAATCAGTAAGTGCAACTTGATAGGATATTTATATGAATATCTTTGGTTCTGTCAAAGATGAAACTAGCGCTAGAGAAAGGCCTGTGACAGGTGGTAAGCTCCTTAGGTATAGTGAATAGCACCTAAGGAATATATCCTTATATTCTATTTTATACAATTAGGTTTAGTTGAGTGATAAAACCTTAGGTATTGCGTTACCATAACACTTGTTTTAATTTCTGAGACGAAACTTATTCAAACAGCTGTTTTTGTTTGTATAGAGCAGTTTAATAAGTCCACCGTTACTGAACCGTAAAATCTACAAAATATTTTAAATGTATGTTATTTATGTAACGTAAATTTGAAATACACTATTTAAATTTACAAATTTTGATGAGATTTATCTATTTTGGCATTTTAGTCATAAGGCAGGGTAATGACAATATTTAATTAATAATTATTGAAATAAATTTTGATCTACATTATTCAATTACTTGTTTTTGTTAGGATTAGGTTTTCTTTGGTTGAATTGTCGTTAAGAAGTCCCCAAGAAGCACTTGTGTTACTAAAATTAATTTTTATAAAACAAATTTACTGGATTAAATCAATAAAAAAATATATATTGCACTTTCTCCTTTGAATAGCAATAAGAATGTAAGTGAATTAAAGTTAAAATATAATTCCTTTTCTTTTATGAAGTTATGAAATGGTGTAAAGCACGTACTTTACGCAGTATAGTTCACTTACTCTGTGAAAATAATGTTAATTTTCCTACTAGGATAATTAAGAGGATTTTTAATTTGGCCCTTTTTCAAAAAATGATATACCAGATATTGTACTAAAATTTATATAAATATCTGAATTGAAAATATCTAAACTGTGAAATTCTTGGTAAAACGTTTATGAAGTTATCGATTAGAGCAGCCAGCCGGTGCATGATACACACCGTGGTAACACCACAAGAGCGATGATGTTCTTAATACAATATGCTAATCTGACGATAAATCAGGCACCATGAGGTGGTCGACTGACATCCCGGTAGATGTACTCGTACATGTCCCGAGCCACAGGCTGGTCCGTACTGTCCATACATTATTTTTACTTAGTAATATTTACTCTGGACAATTTATTTTGTATTGATTGTTAAGTCCGATATGAATTCTATTACTTGTAGATATATTAATAACTGAATGATCTTTATGCGTAAAAATTTGATAGCTAACTATATACATACCGCAGTAAAAAACAAATTATTAGTTACATAGTGCCTTTAAATAATAACAACAAAATCGTTGTTAATATGCAACAAAAGTAATTAACTTTTTTTAAATTAAAATTCAGTATTCCCCTGTAACGACTTCTAAAATTGACTATCCGTAACCCACATTATACAAGTTATAGCATATATATATATATATATATAGCGCATGTAATAAAGTATTTTTAAAAGGGTTTTAGTTACTTTCATTACATTTACATATATATATATATAACCCTATAAGTGGGGTTAATAATATAATATATATATTATATATTATATTATATATAATATATATATATATATATATATATATATATATATATATATACTTATAAAACAAGGCTTACTAACAAATTATAGGAACACAAATTTTACTATATATATATATTCATACATTGCAATAAAAAATGTGTTCAGTTATAAAAGTTCATATTATTATTTCCGTATTCTAACAAAAGTGCTTACGTTATTATGTTGCTTTAAAGATGCTTCAAATTTAGCTATTAGAAGTGATAGTTAAAATCTCAAGCTTTTAAGGTTTATAATTTTTTCCGAGAGAATCAGAAATATTTATTTAGCGATAGTTTGAATTTTAGGCTTTTAAAGGTTAATATTTTAGTTTTTGGTTATAGGCATAAATCTAATCGAATTTGCTGGCACAGTAACTCATAACTGGAGAATGAAACATTGCTTTCCTTGTATTATTGTAATAATAGTTGGATACTGTTAAAGAAAAAATTTAAGGTTTTGGCTGCAACGGTTGTTTTAATTTCTCATAGTTCTATACCGTAATGAAAAAATAGACAATATATTATTGTGCCATATATTGAGCATTTATTGCTATAATTCACTATAGAAGCATTTATAACAAAAGCTGTGCTTTTTCCCGGAACACGTCTGCACTACGTAGAATTTAATATAAGTGAATGTATCACACAAGATTTAATAATAATTATATTCACATTCACTTTTGCATAAATGTTACGAGTATATTATACGCATTACTATTGGTTTTTTAAGCAATTCTTTAAAGAACAGGTATTTTTTACCCCTAGAGTTGTTTAATCAGTATATTCCTGTTAAATCCATTAAAATTTTAAAGGTATGTATTTAATACAATATAGACAGTTTACCCACTATCTATTCGTATTTTAGTCGTATAAATCTTAGTAATTTATTTAGACTTTCAAAAGTAACACCAATTAATTGTGCATATATGCGCATATTTCATAGATACCCGGCGATTGCACTTCAATGTAAGTAAGATTTCCCTGTATAATATTAAACCAAACTGTTTAATTAAATACACTAATCTTGAAATATTTTATTTTTATTACTTAAAAGTTTCTGAGTCCATGACCACAATAAAACTAAACTCAAGTAAAAGGAAGTAAATACGTCTGTTAAATTAACTGTTTGGCTTAGACGGAAACACTATATTTTTATAATTTCCATTTGAGTGTACATATTTTTAAATATAGGATTTTATGACTCAGTTGCGTAATATTAAGTAATCTTTACGTAATACTCGAACCAGTACCATAGAAGTATACGTTTGCGGACATATTTTCTGTATCAGCTCATCATTAGACCATATCAAAGCCATAAGTCCCAGAATACAAAGGGTCCCCTGTAGATCCGCTCGTTTCGAGGCTTTATGTCTTTGTTTTTCACCCTGACTTTCAATGTCACGAAAAAGGATTCTTTCGTAACTCATCGAAGCTTTATGATTAATACTTTTAATAACCAAAGTGCGATCGAATTTGTTGTTCGTCTTTAATATTGGGCTTAGTTATTATGAAGTTATTCTATATTAATTAGTTAGTGCTATAGATTAGTGACGTAGAACGTTCATATGAATCTAATAATCAACTTAGAATAACTCCACTATTATGTAACAATGCTATTTTGTAAATCACATAAATTAAAGAAGAAGCTGCCGGCTTTCGTGAAGACATTTTTTGATTACTGTTTTGAGATTATTGGAATTGTTTTGCATATAACGTAAACCCGAAGATTAAACTTGTCCCTACATAAGATGTTTCCAATACTTTAATACTAAATCCATCTTGACACCTAATAGTTTGATATAGTAACAGTATGTGCTATTGCTAAACTTATTTGTGTATTACAAACGCTACAACGCAACATTTAATTTTTAAGAAGCAGACGTAAATATCAGGTGTTTGAAATTAATTTTTTAAAGTTGTTAAAGTTGTGTGTGTGTGTGTGTAGAGTACTGACAGGTACCCATATATATGCAGTTGTACATCTACGTAACACGTTATGAAATGCCCTTTTTTTGGTACGAGGAAAGCTATGCAATAATGTTATTCCATTCATCATGTTTATTCCATACAGCCAAATTTACACAAAATATTTACGATATTCAGGCTTCAGAACTTTTCGAAAGTTTCCTTAAAAGCATTGCATTTTTTCCAATTTGCAAGTTGAGAAAAATTATGTGTGAAAAATAGACGGGGAAATAATATCAAATAAATCAGTTTAATATTTTTACGACAAAGAATTGCAATATTTTTATAGCACAGCTCTGTAGTTCCAGTAGAATTGTTATTTTAATGTTTACTATCTAAACTATAATGTTTGTTTAGCTTGTTAGTCAAACCTAAGAAAATCTGGACCAACTGGTTACAATTAAAAAATTATTGTCTATTCCTGTTTGTTTTTTATGAAAAACAAAACACGGCGCAATTTAAAAGACGAAGCTGATATGGGAAACTCTTTTACGTTAATTAGATTTAAGGTGCATTCCTTAAACAGATAATTTTTATTCCAAAAACTCAAATAAACATGGGAAAACATTGATCATAGGACTTCGTTTACATTTTTTAATGTGCGCAAAATTAACCTTACATATACATATGAGACATTGGAAATATGTCTTATTAATTACATAAATAAATTGTGAATATCACTAAATTAAAGGACCAAGTAGAAATTAATTTCATCGAACACGAAGTAAAGGTAATTAATACATTATATGATTAGCTCCGAACGTGACTAGAAGTGGTAGTAAAGTCGGTAAATCTGGGGGCAGCATTAATCAACCAATCAGCCAATACTACGTTGAGTGGCCAGTGTCTGATTGGATGACCCTTGTCGGTTGCCGATACTAGGCTTGAGATCATTAATTACGTTGCTGAATCTCCCAGATTATAAGGCTATTCATCTCAGAGGTAACAAGCAATTGTATCAGGTCGGTTCTGAGTAAAATAAATATGCAAAGGAATTATAATGCATTCTTTTCTTCACTTTACGTTGAGTGGTAAGTAAGGCTAAATCAGTTATAACCTGTAAGAAAATAAGGAAACCTTTTATTTTATCACTCTTAATGGATCGTATCCGTTATCGACTCTAATATATTGAACTAGATTTAGAGTTCTCGAGATCACTCAGATTTTATATTGTATGGAAAATACCAAAAATGTTTTTATATTAAGTCTTTTGACAGTAAATAAAACTGGATTAATAAAAACCTAAAACTTTGAAGGTTTAGCAATAAATATACAGGGTGAGTCAGAAATATGGTAAAATATGTTAAGACGTGATTTTAGAGCTAAAAATAAGAAAAAAATGTGTTATATAATGGTAGCTCCGGAAACGCTCCATTATTGAGTAATGGCTGGCGAAAGATTTTGCTTTGTTTTCAGTTCAACTGGTGAAATTAAGTGATTCTGAAATGTTTTGTTCTCACTTTTTAACTCAAATAAGGTGGATTTATTAAAAATAACCTGAAAAATCAAATAAAAACCACTCTTGAGATTTTAGTATGAACAGTTTTTGAGAAAAAGTATAAAAATTTTCCAAAAATGGAATAACAAAAATTACCATCTTAAATGTTTGATGTCCAATAACATTGTTAAATGACCAATAAACAAATTGTTTTTACTAATACAGATTGTAGAGAATTTAATTCTGAAAACAACCATAATAAGCAAAGCTAACTAAATGTGTAAAAAAGTTATGAAATTGACTCCTCACGTATTACACTACACAGAAAACTTTTGGTGTTTTATAATAAGGAATGAGTATCTGATTGGCTACCATTGGAATCCAAGCTATTACAAAACCATGAGTAGGTTTATATAATGTATTGTTTCTTGAGGAAAAATAGCAAACATACAAGAAATAAATATCAAAAGAAATATTAAATTATAAGTGCAAAGCTTGAAATGACAATTAGTCACAATTTTTATTAACCTCTGGTCCTCTTAATGATGAAAACCTGTAAGACGGGTACCTGATATGTGATTTATGACCAATCCCATTTTAAAAATATCATAGGTCCCTATTATATTAAATCACAGGTGTTTTCACTAAGAAAGATATTTCATTTCATTTCATTTATTGAGTCAACGGTGTAAACCATTTCGTACATATCAAGTAAACAGATGGCATGCCAGACACTAACAAATCCAAAAAAGTATATATCGCCAACACTTTATTCTAGATAATAGAAAACAATGTTATCAAATATCCAAAAGCGTTTAAACCATAATATAAATACAACTTAACGCCTACATCAAAATAAATATCAAAATCGATTATTTTACAAATTAATATGAAAAAATATTAAATTACAGCTGAAGGTAAATTTACTGCCTATTAATACATAACTAAAAAAAACCACCTAGTAAAATAATCAATTAACAAACAACATTCAATAAATAATCCTGTACATTTACCACCATCCAGATAAATAACAAATGGTTAACAGATGGCATGCCAGACATTAACAAATAAAAATGGAATATCGCCAACACATAATTGTAGATAATAGAAAACGATGTTTATCAAATATCCAAAGTTTAACAAAATATACATATAAATATTAACACCTACATCAAAATAAAGTATAAAAAATCGATTAATTATAAATTAATATGAAAAAATATTAAAATAACAGCTGAAGTTTGATTTACCACCTATTAATAAATAAATAAAAATACCAGCCTAATAAAATCATCATTAATAAAAAAACATCTAATAAATAATACATTTACCACCATCCAAATAAATAACAAAATAATTTAATTATAAATAATAAGAAACAACATTTATGCAACAACTAAAGCTTATACCACAGGAAATAAATCAAATATATTTTAATAACGGCTCAATTTGTATAGATCTACAATGCACATTAAATAAAGTCCTGCAGAGATCTCCGAAAGGATTTGCTTGAGGACCCAAAGAACTCAAACACCACCATTTACTATGTTTCCTTTCCTCCGTCATTCTTGGAATACAGCTGTGGTGGGCGTAAACAGAAGGACATAGCACGCCTGCAGAAGACCGTCTTGGGACCTCGTAATATTCGGAGTTCGAAAATTAAATTACAGACAGGAGATCCGGGCAGTCAATGAGTTCCATTAATTATTTTGTGCAGCAGTACGAGATCAGCTATCTCTCTTTCTTCCTTAAAGAAGAGGCAACCCCAGGGAAATCCGAAGACAATCGACAGGTACGTCAAGGTATTGATAGCCAAGCTGCACCCCAATTAGCCTTTTGACCCTGACCTGTATTTGCTCTAGGAATTTAATATGACCACTTTGGTAAGGGATCCAAATAGTTTGAAGAGTATTCTAGTATAGGCCGAATTAGAGTTTTAGATAGGTAAGCTAAAGTCGATGGAGATTCGGAAATCACCGGATATTCTGTAAAAAACCCCACAAGAGAGTTCGCTTTGTTGCAGACGTAAGTTTTGTGGTCCCATAGGTTGAGGTTGCAATTCAAAAACAACACCCAAGTCCTTGTATTTGTTGGCTCTACTAAGTGGGAAGCCCGAGAGTCTGTAGTCAAAGGTGGTAATGGAGATGGTCTAGAGTAGGTAAGAATTGAGCACTTATTGACGTTCAAGTCCATTGAATTTCTCGAGCACCAGTCCTCAATCCGCTCCAAGGTTTCTTGAAGGCTCTCGCAATCTCTCGAACATGTCACCTCCAGAAAACCCGATGTCACCGGAAAAGCCCCAGAGAAGGAACCTGCAAACCTAACAATAATTTTCCGATTAGTTAAGTAACTAGAGAGCCACTTAAGAAGAGAGCCAGCCACTCCATAACCCTCAAGTTTAGCAATGAGGAGACCACTTCGATTTTTGAATTCCTCTAATTGTTCTAAAAAGTTCAAGTGCTACTGAAATCGTGGGACCTATTCCCCACCCCCCCCCCCCCCCACCCCCCCCCCCCCCCACCCCCCCCCCCCCCCACCCCCCCCCCCCCCCACCCCCCCCCCCCCCCACCCCCCCCCCCCCCAAAACACGTTGGCATGTAATTATTTATTACTATTATTAGATTACCGTAGGTTTTTAGAAAATTTTTAACATAATTACAGTAAGGAAAGTTGCAACAGGTATCGTGAAATATCGAATACAAAATAACAAAAAAAATCTATTCAAAAAGCTATTAATCGTGTATAACGTGCATGCGGGTTGCAAGTTCATGTACACATTGTCTGCAAAACAGATTAATGAAATCTGAAGTAGTATTTTTAATTAAGGTACGGCTGACGATGATGTTCATTGTAATTGACTTTGAAAAGGATCAGACATTATCACACACTTAAAACTGGCAACAATATAGAGAGCGATGTGTAGAGAGGGTATCAGACACGCTACATATCATCGGACTAGTTTCATGCAGACTGCTCTAAATGAAGTACACAGCAACTCTAGTTACGGTAATTGAGTAGGGCAGCTTCTAACAGCATGATTTAAGTTTTAATCTATACTGTATAACGTGACGTCAAATTAAAGAACTATGAAAACAAAAGTTTACGTTAATACAATTATGTATCTGAAAGTTACATATTAAATTTTAAAAATTTCTTTGAGCTGAAACCATTTCCTTTCACTCATACTCTTTTTATAATGTATAAAAAATTATTATTTAATAAAACTATAAAAATTTATAATATCACATATATTGGCTGCTAGGCATTAATACGAATTTGGCTTAACTCCCATTCGACTGCAATAATATTTCGACTAATTTACTTTTAATTTATTATATGGGAGTGAAAACCAAATCTCTTACTTGCCGTAAAGTATGCTACCTTTAGTGAGAGATCCAGTTCAAGTTCCCGGCGGAGCAAGTACTTTTTGTGATTAAATCTTTAATATACAAAAATCAGGCTATCAGCCTTTATACACATTTATTGGATGTAAAATATCGTATGAGAGATATTTATAATCTTCCAATGATATATCAGTGTGGTTGTTTAAAACATATGTGACATAAATGGTATATTAGGAATTTATTGAATCGTAAAAAGTAATGGCTGTGTGATATAGTCGTAGCATACTCGCCCAGCAAGTTAGAGTTCCGGGTTCGAGTCCAAGCAGAGAAAGTACTATTTGTAATTCAATATATATTAAAAATTAAGTTACAGTGATAGCATGGCCAGTGGACTTTTAGAAATAGAAAAAGGTTTGGATGCTATACAAATTATAAAATATACGCAGATTATAATTAACTCTCGGTAACAATATCACTCAACAAGAAGACAGCGAGAAGCACACTAACCACATGCCGATAGCGTTAGCTGTCCCCGGGATGTTACAACTGCAAATATCGGTTTTATTGGAAAACTTCGCCTTGGGTCTGATGGAAGAAACATCCTCCAACAGTTTTCATCTTATCCTTCTCATTCTCAATTGTCCTACAGTGTACAGTTTTGAATGAAATATAGACTAAAGAATAAGACATTATTAAATTGACTAGTAATATTTTTTTATAAATCTTGTATCAATTTAGGTTTAATAAAACCTTTAGTATATTATCTATACATTTATCTGGTTTGAATTTATATTTCTATCATTCCGCAAAGACGATCACTAAGAAGAATTCACAATACGTGAATTAATAAAACAAAATCTTCTTTCCCAAAACAGTTGAGAACAGACAACTTTACTGCTGATTTTATCTTCATAAAAAAACAGAACAACATTTATTATGTTCTGTAAAATATAATAAAGCTCTAGTAAGAATTTCTCGACGTAACAACTACATAAAGAAAATTTACTTACTTACGAACAGAGCTCATGAGAACTTGAAACCACACTCCGTTTGCACACCCAAAATAGAGAATTAGGAAGCGAGCCCCCATGGTGACGAACGGGATGGCGGATCAGAATTAAAACCTAGAAGGGAAAAAACCGTGATAGCGTGCTCAGATTCATTACTTATCATTCATTCACTTTAGAAATTCACCACCAACACAGAGTAACAAAAAAAATAACATCTTTAACCAAAGATAAGAACCTTCTGTAGAAAAAAGCCAGACGAATTTAAAAAAAGAAAAAAACACATTACTACAACTAACCAAAATTTCTGTCGTATGTCTCAGGTGCACCTTTATAAAAAATTTGGAAGAGCCAAAATTTAAAGCAAGAACTATCAATTCCACCCGGTATCCTTTGGCTAAGGGGCGGGCTCCTAATGGAAATCAAGAAATAAAAGTAAAATAGCATTTAAACTAAACTAAGTAACAAAAAATATAAACTATTATAACTGGCAACAAAAAAAAATAAAATAAATGACAAATATCAGAGTATCACAGATGTTAGACTAGGGGTGTTCAGCTCATCATGTGAGGCCAGCTTTCCTCAGTAGAGCAGGAAAAACCCTGGAAAACTGTCTGCGACCACCCATGATGAGAGAGCAGCAAGAGGCAAGAGCTCCCTCCTGGACCTCGTAATGTGCGAAACAGTAACTTAAGCCAGCATGTTAGTGGTATAAATTTAAAAAAGAACTAACAAAATATAATTTTAAAAATGCAATATTATATTACACGTTTCCACTAACATGTAAGAATTTAGAAGTTCCTTGCCACTCTAAAGAGGATGTGCAGAGCGCTCTCAAAAACAACACAGTCAGTGCCCTCTGCAGCCACAAACGAACAACACTTACATATACTATATGAATACACAAACATGAGCCGAGGATAACTGGGTTCAAGACTTGGACTACATAGGTGTGACTATTTAGTTTAACGGAAATCATTACGATTATATCGGCAGAGGATCTGTTACTCAGCACGAAAAAAAAGTATATATTAAGAGATTTGTACAGTATTAAAAAGCAATATGAAACGTTAATGATTATTTTTTATTGTTTGTACAGTCCAATATTACAATTTATGATATTATATGTGTTAAAAACTACTTTTAATGTGTCAAGATTGATATGAGGGTCTTATATTTTAAAATTCCCTGCTAGAATATATGCTAATTATTGTCATTACCACCACTGTATTCACAGTAAAATCATTTTAAAACAAATTAATACCAAAAGCACAGTTTTAACTAGCATTTCATATTCCGTGCAGTCTGGGTTTACAGCCTGTAAGGACATATGTAATTATTAGTAAAATAAAATTCATAGAATAGATGTACAGATAGTTGCTGGAAAGGAAGTCTCGTATTGCAATTCGAGACAAACATCCTCCGGATGTAAGTAGATACGCACATCCGCCCAGACGCCGATGGTGAACAAACAGGAAATGCTTATTTGTAAAAACCGTGCGGACAATGTAAGGGACAGCCATGCTGATATGGAAAATTGTTACTCACCAATTATGATGGAGAGATTTGGGCAGAGGCGTGGTCAATGAGCTGGCGGGAGAAGAACATCAAAACTGAAGAACAAGGAGGAGAGGTGGAAGTGGAGGCCGGGAATTCGAAAAGTGAAGTTGAAGTTCGGGAGTGTTGTGTTCGTCGATGTGGCGGAAAAATATCTCTAGGCGTAATAAGTGTGATGTGAAATAAAATTTAAGTAATTTTAAGAACTTAGTATATTTTAGGGTTCATTAATCATTTTCAATTCCATATCTATTTAAATGTTCACAATTTCGAAAATATAAATTCATGTAAATGTTTAGCTATTTTAAAGAGAAAGTTTCTCATGTTAGTCCATGAACTCATTATTATTGCAACACTACTCAAAATTACTAGTAAATGTTATAATGAATTAAATTCAAAATAAATTGTAATGAATGAATAATTTAATATTAAATATGTCTTCAAAGTATTAAGACATTAAGTTTTTGTGCTTAATATGTCGATTGACGCAATCAATTAATCAATTTTAATGAAATGTTGTCACAAATAAATGTGTTGGTTCATTTGAGGGTATTGTGTACTGCCAATCTAACCTATTATTTAAATCCTCTCACAGCAACCCTTGCTCAAAATATGTCACAACCTTAATCTTAAACTAAACCAACCCTACAAAAACCTTACATGGTGGAGGCCGCTAAAAGTCGATTGGCATTCAAATTCCTCACATGGGCGAGCGAGCACATAGTTTCATAGGCTAGGTATAAATTAGAACTAAATAATATTTATAAGAAAGTATTTAACTACTAAAATAGCCTACTTCAGTGACAAAACCACTCATTTACCTAAAAGATAAATTAAATTTCCAATAACTCAAAAATATTTTCAAACCCGTAATTAGAGTGACGCCAAGTTAAACTAACGAGGTACGTCAATGGACATGTATAATTAAATGGGAACCATACTACATTGAAGATTTAATACCATTAGACACATTATAGGACTTCCAAAAGTGACATAATAAAAATATTAAATGAAAATGGAATACTATCTAGAGACACAGACACTGTAGCAGACCTCAGACCTATCCTAGCGGCACTTAAGAACTTAACACGTATAAGCGCAAGTCACCCTAAAATTAAAACCATATTTAATAATTTAACTAACACGAAAAACTCACCTTAAGTGAAGAGGACAGGGAAAACTATAAGGATCTAGCTACAATCGAGGATTTTCTAGTGCAGAGAACAAATTTATACGACATAGTACATAACCCTGAGGCGGACATCAAGACACAAAGCACCCCCAACCTTAGCACAACATTACGAGGCCACTCACACTACCTGACAGAACGAACACAGCAACCATGGGGGAAAACATACCGCTAATATCAGCTGGGACTTACACAGGTCTCCAGAGCGAAAATCCACAAGATTTTTTAGACAAATTCTTAGTTGCAGCAAACTTCAAAACAGATGGACAGATAACACTAAAGTTAATTTATTTCCCAGCGCATTTATCAGGCCACAGCACTAAGCTTGGTTTTCAAACACTACAAGCAAAAAAACAACGAGGGGGTAGCCATACAATGGGGATCAACTTCCTAAAAGTTTCATAGAGGCTTTCACTCCATTAGCACAAACCCAGAGTCTACAAATGATTTTAGAACACAAAATACAGGGAGAGAACGAGCCAACACTAAACTATTTTTTAGATATATTAACAACATGCCGAAGATATGACCCTACAATACACAGGACACAAGCAAATTATACATTTTATCATACAGGGACTAAAACCAGAAATCTGTGAACGAGTTATAGGACTGAAAAAACCGACACCTTAAGTGATCTAGAGACTAATTTAAAAATTACAGAACAGCTAGTTCTAACACAAATGAAAAACAAAGAAAGATACAATAGGGTTGCAGCAAAACAGACCCTATAGTACACCCTTATATGAACAAAACATCATCCATAAACTACAAACAGAAGTTAACACCCTAACCAATTTAGTAGCTACCCTAACTACAAACCAAATTTCAAATCATAACCACAGGTACGAAAGGTCTCCATACCCCGTATGAAAAACTCAAAATATAAGCCAAGATATGATAGAAACACCTAGTCCTCACCAGAATAGATATATGGATGGAAAGCTCAAACTACCCCAAACAAACCCAAAGGCCTACCTATGATTAAACACGTATTACTTTCAGTGATAGGAGAAGACAAAACCATTCCCCAAATACAACCTGCTAAGACAAAATAGGTATTGCACTATTTGCCGTAAAAACAACCATAATACTGAACAATGCTGGTTCAAGCAAACGTTCATTAACTTCTCAAACCCAAAGTAACTGCTTGGCACCTAAAACCAACAATAACACAAGAGCTGTTCTGCAGGTACTGCAAGCGAACAAACCACAATATCGAATCATGTTACAAGTCTAATTATTATAAACAAAATCATCAAAAAAAACGGGAAATAGGGGGAGGTCACACTAACCCTTACCGAACTTCCCCCTTATCAAAAGCGAAAACAAATAACACCATAGATCTTAACCAAAGGAATCGACAAAACTTACAAATGTATAAAGTCTATGACATTTACTCCAACTAACCCCAAAGTACTACCACTATCAACCCCTTGGAAAGACCAGTTTCAGAAGGTGATTTATTTAAAGCCATAGATTATAATCAAGAATTCCCACCCTTAAAGAAGATGGAAGAAATTTGAACAAACCTATTAATGCAAAAGCCTATACACACCATAAAACTTCAATCTGTCTTCAATCCAACACCAACCCTAAGCGAACCAAACCCCTCGGGGGACAAACAAATATAAATAAACCCAGGTTTTACAAGAAACCTTGCAGTCTCAGAAAATTTCAACACGACAGATAAAACCTAGTGTATTAAAGGGGGTAGCGCACGTAACACAGGACCCAGATTGTAGTATGGGGGAGGTAAACACACATACTGGATTGGAAGAAACCATTGAGATAGACACTATACAGATTTTAAATCACATAGAGCAACAGAAGAAACAGAATATGATAGATTGTACTAACTAACTTGCAAGAAATAACGCAAGACAGGATACACAGACCGAGGAAAAATAAAAACATTATTATTAGAGGATATTTATGAACTCATATTTAATTGCGAAAATAAAACCAAGAAGAAGATACCTGTCCTAACAATAGACGTAGCCTTGACCACAAACCCTCGACATCCAGTACCCTGCATTATAGATACAGGATGTAACATAAACATTATTAGAGCAGACCTAGTTTGTGAAACAAAATTAAATACTAGCAACATACCCTCGTTGATATCGGCTAACGGTACTACCATTAACAGTTTTGGGTTCAACAAAGATCGCCATAAAAAAATTGGCAAAGTGAATACTTGAAGACACCAACGTTTTATGTGACACCTGATCTAAACAGCCCTATATTGGTAGGAAACATATTCCTATTTCAGAACTGCGTGGAGTTAAACTATAAAAATAAAACAATAAAAAATTACCAAATATCAGATTGAACATATAATACCTATGAATGAACAGTGGCAGTTAGACATCAAGAATTTTAAAAACACACAGGAATTAGAAGTACAGCAAGTAACAGAGGGTAACAGCCCCACAAGACATAATTATAGCACCACATCAGCACATTAGGATTAGCTCTTTAAAAGGTATAGAGTCTCGAACAGCCATCGAAACAGATAGGAATCTAAGAATAAAAAAGAAATGTCATGCATATCTTACAGAAGGGGAAGATGGTACAGATACAATTGTAAATATTTATAACGCATCAAATTTCCCAAAAAGGATACCCGCCACATACTACGATAGGACATATACATTACCCAACTCTCGAAGCACAGCCTACCCTGGAACACCATACCACTACAACTGACACAGGAAAAACAATATTGACAGATAAGGAAGGACGGCATAGTATTTGATATCTCACCACATTTAACCCTCCAAGAACACAAACAAGTCCTTGACGTTTTAACAAAAATACAGACACATATTTACAACAAAGGTAATCGATTTAACTCCTGCAAAACATACCTCCTGTTAAACTTGAATTAAAAACCGAATACGAAACCTGTAAACTCACCACCGTATAGGCAGAGTAAAACAGAAAGGGAAAAATTGAACAAATTATTGGACGATTTAGTACAAGCAAAAATATTAGAGGAATGTCAGGATTACACAGAATATGCAAGCCCAGTATTTTTAGTGAAAAATAAAGATGGAAGCGACAGAATGGTAGCTGATCTCAGGAAGTTAATGCACAGTTGAAAACAGATGCCCACCCCCATTCCTTCAGTAAAACCTGGTTTTAAGCTCTTTGAACAAAGCGCAACACATTTACAAAATTAGACCTTAAAAATGCATTTTATTCCATGGAGGTTAGGAAAGAAGATAGGCACATCCTAGCCATAAAAACACCTGATAGACTTCTACAGTTTTGCCGACTGCCGATGGGACTTTCAACTTCAACCACATTATTTAGTAAAGCCTTGAATGCGATTATTAAACCGTCACCTTGGGGTTTATAATAAAGGTCATCTGTTACGTGGATGACCTAATTTGTTTATTGGGTGACTCATTTGAAAATGACTTACATAATCTAGAAACTATATTAGAAGAACTAGAAAAAGCTAATTTGAAACTAAATACAAAAAAGTGTAAATTTTCTCTACAAAAGTGTACAACATTTTAGGACACGAGGTATCACGGGAAGGCATTTTTACCCCAAAAACAGTCAGTAGAAGCTATTATTACCACGAATTTAAAAGACCAACTTGTGTATAAGGCAAGTGAGACAATTTTTAGGATGCTCAGGATTCTTTTCGCAGATGTCATCCAAAATTATGCCAAAAATAGCACAACCCCCTTACTGAGATAATAAAAGATTCAAATAAAAACATGGCATTTAAATGGACGGATCTATGTGAACAGGGCTTTTATAAAAATCAAACAAATTTTGACAAACCCACCATTACTATCACATTGGAAGGACAACAGGGAAGCACACATTTATGTAGATAGCAGTTTGATTGGATGCGGAGCAGCGTTAGTAGTACAGTTAGATGAAGAAAATAATAGAATGTACCCAATTTATTACATGTCAAAAAAATATTCAAATACCCAAATGCGTTACAGTAATGCTGAACGTGAAATGCTAGCACTAACCTATGCTGTGATACTACTTCAGAGAATTCACGCTTGGTAGGACAAACAACAGTTTATACGGACTGTGCCGCATTACAGTTTTATAAAAATTTTAAGCACACTTCCACTAGATTAAACAGATTAGCACTGTCATTAACAGACTACGACATTGTAGGTAAAACATAAACGGGGCGCTACAAACGTGTTAGCAGGACGCCTTCAGCAGAAATCCTTTAGAACAACCTTTGGATGAAGAAATTTACGGACGTGTGTTTAACTGTCAATACTTTAATACAGACAAATCTACTACCCCTACTTACAAGCTCAAGACAGTTATTTAAAAACAAATTACGCCTTGCGATGACCTCACCTGAGGCGGTAAATAAAAAAATCAGACGGGCTTCAAGACATTACGAAGAAATAGATGGATTGTTATATTTCAAAACCTTCAACGGACAAGAAACTAGGAAACTTATTGGCTATACCCCAAAAACAAACACAAGAAATATTAAAAAATATTCCATGACAACCCCTACACGGGTGGACACTTATCACATTACAAAACAGCTTCAAAAATAAAATTACGATATCACTGGCCGAATATGTACCGTGATATCCTCCAAATATACAAAATCTTGTGAAGAATGTCAACTACGTAGGCCAAAAAACCAACAAAAATTACGGCCTACTACAACCTATTCCACCCTCCATAAAACCCTTTGACAGAATAACAATAGACTTTGTAGGTAATATTACACAAAGTAATGGGTTACAAATATATCCTAGTTGCAACCGATGCCTGCACTAGAATGGCATTTGCAACCCCTTGTAGAAAAATGCAGATGCGAACACAGTAGCGCAAAAAATTATTAAATCTATTCTTGCACATTTGGATTTCCTAGAATTATTAATCATGACAGAGGAACGCACTTTATGAATTCTGTAATTTCACAGTTACTAAAATGCACTCGGGATTGAACAAAGGCCAGGCGCTGCTTATATGTCACAAGTACAAGGTGCGGTTGAAAAATACAACCACACGCTAAATCAAGGCAATATCTCATTACGTTTGTGGAAAAACCCCAAACTTGGTCAAAATACGTACAAATAGTTACCTTTGCCTACAACACGTCTGTAAACATTTCAACAGGCTACACACCGCACTACCTCACGTTTGGTTACGAAGCTAACTTACCGTCTGATTGTATATATTTACAGGTTAATCCCGAAAAAATGGTGTTGGAAAATATAGAAATTTTAGAGCAAATACGCAAAGATATGCCGAAAATCATGAAAAAAAGCCCAGGAAGCGCAAAAGAAATACTTTGACCGTGACAAAACTCATTTGGATTTAAACCCCGGCGATGAAGTCTTGGTCCATTTTCCCGAAAGACCACACAAAAAAATATAGTAAATTTCAAACACCATTTAGAGGTCCTTTCGTTGTCCAGGAAAAAAATTAACGAAGTGACATATGCAGTAGAAATTTACCACAGGGGAAGGTTAACAGAACAACCAATACATGTTGCTAGAATGAAATTATTCTATAAGAGAATATAAAACAAATATGAAGGGACTTGAGCAATAATAAAATATTCAAGAATAATATATGCAATATTTTCTCATGAACATCACTATGCACTCCACTGCCTTGTAGAAAAATTTGAAGAGAGTGAAAAGTATCTTCGCAATACTTTCATAATATATGAGGTTAAAAAGCTACTACATAGTCATGCAAGAATCGCTTTAAAAAAATAGGTTTATACTCCAGGAGTTGAGAGACCGGTTAACTTGATTACGGAGTTTGAATGATTCATTATAACGTTATATAACCTTGAGAGTCACTGAAGTAAGTCTAACAGAAATAAAAATGTATATTAAAATCTCGATGTTGTGTCGGAAAAACGATAGAGAGAATAAAGACATCAAAGTTTTAGAAAATTAAAAACGCCTAACTTTGTATTTTAATGTGAGGTTTACTGTAATTTTAGTGATTAAGTGATAGGTTACACGTACCAAAGATATTGGTATAGATAATCCCGATACACAGGACACTAACACAGCACACACGACACGACACGAGCAGTGCCTGTAAACCCACGGTAACCGTACTTAGACTGGCTAGTAAGACTTGACCGTGACTCTGGTATGTCTCCCAGGCAGATAAGTTTTTCTGCTAACTCAACTAACTTCCCACGCTATACTACACCGACTGTGTTGTGACTATGACTAGGGGGCATTGCCTTGTACCAGCGGTCTGGGTCGCCAAGGGCCCTGGTGGTTCAGACAGCTTAGTATGCAAGTAATGTTTCCCACGTACTCGTTTACTGCAATAACAAAGCGTACTCTAACTTGACACAACGTACATATTATACTTACCTGAGGGATACGTGTATACATAGCCTAGTAATAAAGAATATAAAATATGATAAAGTATACTACATATATCATATTTATTTAAGTTAGTAGATAGCAGTGTTAACATAATATACCCTACAAGGACTCAATTTTCCTGAGATGCATCTCAAAGAAAGAGACATACATGTTCTATATTATATAATCCTAGGATAAACAAATACTTCAATATATGACATGGAAATGACTTATGTAACATGTTTAATTATTACATAGCTAATCTAACATTGAAGGAAAGTAACATATATCTAAATAGCATGTATTAGCACGGCAATATTGCTCATAAACAGACTATACAGCCTTCATTTGGCAACATATATTATGATCATAATAATGACTATGGACAATAAGCACAAAGAAGGGACATTACATATTCCTCAGAAACAAAAGTGCGTAGTATCGTTAAAATTAACATAATATCGAACCTTATTTAAGAACACTAGAGACCAAGATGCTTAGTAAATATTATTACATAGACCTATGGAAATACGACACACCATCGAGAGGTCATTAAAAGATTTCTGTAAATAAAAACCTTAGGCATAAATGTGTATTAATTATAAAATATTAACCTGAAATGTATATGTAACCTGTAGATATTAAGTTTTAGAATTATGACACCAGAAAACCAACCACAACCTGAGAAACCAGTCTACAAGACACCAATCTACAAGACACCAGTCTACAGCACTCTAACCGTCCCGACCACCCACGAGACAGATGAAGTCCTTACAGCACTTCCTACTACTACTACTACTGACAGCACTTGCCATGTCTCTTTTGACCACTTTTTGCCAGCACATCAACCCACAACACAGAAGAACCCAATAAGCCTCTAGTACAAATCTTCACAGGAGCGTACTTTACTAAAAATGCCTCAGACATTACCTTATATCAGTTCCATCCCTATCATATACAAAATTCCTTTTAACACACAGCAAAATTTACCTAAAAACGAACCCCTCTCTAAATTTCTCCCCTATAAACCTCAAAAACTCCCAAACCTATTGCAAGATACAGAACAACCTTTCCACATTACAAACCCTCATACATCAACAAATGGTAGCAGAGCACCTCCCATTCACCCAAAGACAACAACCAGATAGAAACAGAAGATTGCTCACGTTCGTCGGAGATTTCTTCGAATTGTGTTCTGACATTGCGACAGAACACCAAATACATGACTTGGCAGACAACAAGGAAGATGTCTACACAGCATTCTCAACACAACACCACTACCTACTCTCCGAGCTACCTGCGCATTCACCTGCTTCGTTCACAATCTACAAAGACAACACCACTTCCAGCTAAAACAACACGACGACAACAACATAGTAAACAACAAGGAACTCATTTTGTACATTTTATTAGCCTGGACTTCTATAATAACACTACTTCTTTTTAAAGCCCTCTACTTCATCCACATTAACGACATCAAAATAAAATTTCTGAAGCCTACAGTACATGAACGTGACTACCCAATGGATAACCCTAATTAGACAATAAGTACGATTCGTAGGTAGAATCGTCATTAAGCCAGGGGAATGTAAGACATATAGGTGTGACTATTTAGTTTAACGGAAATCATTACGATTATATCGGCAGAGGATCTGTTACTCAGCACGAAAAAAGTATATATTAAGAGATTTGTACAGTATTAAAAAGCAATATGAAACGTTAATGATTATTTTTTATTGTTTGTACAGTCCAATATTACAATTTATGATATTATATGTGTTAAAACTACTTTTAATGTGTCAAGATTGATATGAGGGTCTTATATTTTAAAATTCCTGCTAGAATATATGCTAATTATTGTCATTACCACCACTGTATTCACAGTAAAATCATTTTAAAACAAATTAATACCAAAAAGCACAGTTTTAACTAGCATTTCATATTCCGTGCAGTCTGGGTTTACAGCCTGTAAGACATATGTAATTATTAGTAAAATAAAATTCATAGAATAGATGTACAGATAGTTGCTGGAAAGGAAGTCTCGTATTGCAATTCGAGACAAACATCCTCCGGATGTAAGTAGGATACGCACATCCGCCCAGACGCCGATGGTGAACAAACAGGAAATGCTTATTTGTAAAAACCGTGCGACAATGTAAGGGACAGCCATGCTGATATGGAAAATTGTTACTCACCAATTATGATGGAGAGATTTGGCAGAGGCGTGGTCAATGAGCTGGCGGGAGAAGAACATCAAAACTGAAGAACAAGGAGGAGAGGTGGAAGTGGAGGCCGGGAATTCGAAAAGTGAAGTTCGGGAGTGTTTGTGTTCGTGTGCGGAAAAATATCTCTAGGCGTAATAAGTGTGATGTGAAATAAAAATTTAAGTAATTTTAAGAACTTAGTATATTTTAGGGTTCATTAATCATTTTCAATTCCATATCTATTTAAATGTTCACAATTTCGAAAATATAAATTCATGTAAATGTTTAGCTATTTTAAAGAAAGTTTCTCATGTTAGTCCATGAACTCATTATTATTGCAACACTACAAAATTACTAGTAAATGTTATAATGAATTAAATTCAAAATAAATTGTAATGAATAATTTAATATTAAATATGTCTTCAAAGTATTAAGACATTAAGTTTTGTGCTTAATATGTCGATTGACGCAATCAATTAATCAATTTAATGAAATGTTGTCACAAATAAATGTGTTGGTTCATTTGAGGGTATTTGTACTGCCAATCTAACCTATTATTAAATCCTCTCACAGCAACCCTTGCTCAAAATATGTCACAACCTTAATCTTAAACTAAACCAACCCTACAAAACCTTACAAGCCACAAATGACATCTACCATTCTTCGTTTACACCACAACTGGAATTTAATACACGTTTCATCATCTGCCATTCACTACTTGAAAAACTATTTAAAAACAAGTATGTTAATCACTTTTCACAATTATTATTACACGTACAGCTAATAATGTTCTCTAACACGTAATATACTATTTCTATAATCGGTATGTAGCTAGCAAAATAATTCATAAAGTATTTGATAGGACTTAAATATATAATTCGGAGAAAGTAATCAGAAATTCCTGTACCTGGCCCAATCGTACATTAAACGCCCAAGGTATCGCTGGCTAAGTAGATTATTAATTGAGCTCTAGCTGTCTGTGTACAACTATTATACTGACTACTCAATCAAATATAATCCACTTAATATATACAAGACTGATTAGATAAATGAGTTTGTATTATCAATGTACAATTCTTACATGAGTATACAATCATATGTTGGTCACATAAAATATTGGATGCTTATTACATGCTTTTTGTTCTAGTTATCTACGTACAAGTCTTACAGTGACTATCCAATGAAATATTGGCTACTCAGGATATGTTAGGCTAATTACATGATTGATTGTACTCTAGCTATCTATATACAACTGTTACATTGACCATCCAATCATATATTGGCAACTTAAGTTATTGGAGGATCATTATAACAATGATTGTGCTCTAATATGTTCAAATGTTACAGAGACTCTACAAATATATATTGGCCACTTAGGATATTGGAGGCTGATTAGATGATTGATTGTATTTTAGCTATTTAGACTAATTATCCCATTAAATATTGACCACTCAAGATATAGCAATCTGAGTTCATGATTGATTTTGCTCTAGCTATCTATTCACAACTGATTCATTGCTATCCAATCAAATAATGGCCACTCAAGATTGTTACACACAAACAAGGTTTTTGCAGTCCCTGGTTCTGAATATCTCGTAACAGACAAATATAGGACAGCATTGTGATAGGTACTGTAGCAGTGCATTCGTAACAGTTTTAATTTTAATTATTACTGATTTAACATATTCAATCATACACATACATTTTTAAGATATGGGCTAGCCTTTGTTACACATTTAGGTAGCCTAATGTAATTGATTTTTTATCCCTAAACAAAATTCAAAGTTTTGACAGCATAAAAATAATCTGTTAGTAGCTATGCATCGCAAATATAATATTATTGCTGTAATAGCCTTAAATAAACTGATACTTTTACTTCGCAAATGTGTGGCAACAATTTCTTGAATCATTAGTCTAACCAAGAAGTGACACCAGACAAGCAAGAAAGCCGCAAGTGAAAGTTTCTTGGTTAGCATATAGATGGCTTCTTTCTCGACTCCTGACATGCTATGTCCAATATTTTCCGAACTTTCACTAGTAAAATGAGCAGCAATAGGCTTCTTTCACGCTATAAAATTGGAATCTGAACTTGGAATAAGTTTGAGAACTTGTTAAATATTTTTGAACCAAATATATAATAATTTGGTCACAAATATAACTAATAACTATTGCAGGTTTTATAATACAATGTTATACGCTTTACCATATTGTCATAATATAAACTGTTTTGGGCTAAGTTCATACAATTTTAAACGTAGTAATTAATTGGTAATATGTGTATACATTAATAACAAAAACATATACTTTAAATGACTAGTATGTTGCAACGTTTCATTGCACATCTTCTATACATAAGAAGACACAAACAGTATTAAATAAAAAATTTGATGTATTTATTAAAAAACGTATGGGGAAAAATTATAAATCTAAACGAATAATGCATAACATCTTTAAATTGAGATTTCTAGATTACGTGTTCGTATAATATCTGCCTTTTTCCAACTGGGGAGGAAGGAATATACTATTCACCTTTTATTTTATAATGTTTGTGATGACAAAAAAACCTTCTTCCCCCCGGTACCAAAAATTTATATAATTAAAGATATATAACCTAAAATTACAGTAACATGTTAAAGGCTCTATAACACTATGAACATGCAACTAAGAAGGTGTAAGGTAAATGAAGTTGCGATATTTTAAAGCAATATACTTCTCTTAAAACCAATAATAAGACTGAGAGTCGATGAATAAAGTAAAAACTGCTTCGTCTCAAAGTGGAAAAAGCATCGTTACAAAACTCACTATTAGGGCTGTAAGTGTACAACAAAATAGAGCTTTCCTTGACTAAATAAATGTCAGCAGGATCTTGGTAAGTGACAAAGCTGCCATATCTCATCCTTACTGAAAATTGGAGTTGTAAGTAGCATCTTTTCCATCCTATCATCCATTGCTTCACGAGGAAATATTACGTTTAACTTCAAAAGTGAATTTTATTATAAATCAATCAATACTCTTTCATTGGTATATAGGCAACAGCGTAATTATATATGTATCAAACCCCAATGAACAATGGTAGTTTTACATTACTATACTATGGTGCTGTGAGCTTCTAAAGGTTTATTTCAAATATAATGTATTTAAAATAGATTTGTAGCTGAATATACAGTAATAAACTATCACTTTTTTAATGCTTCCATATCTTATGACATATTTAATATTTAATCAGGGAAGTCACACAACAGCTTAAAAATCACAATAACAAAAATGAAATATTAATTTTCAAATCCAACTTATAATATTCTATAAACTCACTGAACTTCAGGTTCAAGTTAAAGTAGTAGTAATAAGCTCGAGCTCAATAGCGATAGCATATTGCAATTTAATAACACAATATTAAGATCTTGGCTATTAATAACATTTTGCAAACACAATATCCTTCATTTAAGGTTACATTCCCCCCAGATATTGTTTTTAATACTTCTCAGAAGTTGACTCGTATACATATTTATAAACAGTGAAGTTTAAGTTAAATTAAGGTTAGTTCATAATAACCACAACTTCACCGGTTTTGGAAACCGAATTTCTAACATATTTTTGCTACTAATACACCAAAGAACCCTCATTTGTTTTATTTTATTAAGGTTAATTCGTAATAAGGAGCAACTTTACTGACTTAAGAAACCGGATTTCTGACATAAGTATGCTACTAATACACCAAAGAACCCTCATTTGTTTTATTTTATGACAATATGCACATATTACTTTAATATTACATATGTTGGTCAGATCTTCTGTCGTATTTAAAATATCGGTTCACGATACCAGTGATAGAAACAGCGAAAATACAGGAAAATAATTACATGTTGTAAAAACTCCAGTAGTGTAGTGCTACCGAATATCCCTGACTATAGGTCAAAACTTGTCTTTACTTAAGATTCTCTTCATATTAACTCACTTATATTATAAAGAGGGGATCAACTCAACGTATCCAATGGTAAACCATAAAAAACGACCAAGTCTGTTCTCTTAGCCCCTACTTTTTGGTATCTTATTTATCTTTATGGATTAAACTATCACTAACCACTCATCCTACTGACTTCCTTAGATTCTTTGTTCTTTCTCAGCTCCTTCACAAGTCTCCTAAAGCACTTGAAAAAGCCATCAAAATCCACCTTTTTCTCTTCACCATTCCGGTAACCGGTTTCTCACCATTTTTAACAATTCCTCCAAAAATTCGTCGTATTCTTCACTAGTCATGAACTAATGTCCCCACGAGTCTTCCTTAACACACCGGAAAGATCCCACTACCTTAATTAACTTTAATTTCATTAACTTAAAACCACCATTTCCATAATTAGTAAAATACAAGGTCGCCAAATTAGTCTGTTTCGGAAAGCCCTAAACTCAATGTTTTCAAGAGCCGTGCGCTTCGAGTTGACCAAATCCTGTGGAATATTGTGATAAATTGTTACTCAGGTTTCTGGTATGAGCGTCTGTATTTTACTTTCGGTATATATCCTCAACAGCTGACGCAAGTACATTTAGGCCGTTTAAAACAAGTCAACACAGGCATCATTCAATTCATTATACCTAAGTGTGAGGAGCACAGATGTGATATAATATTTTTAGGGTTAGTGTAACGAGTTATTAGCTTAGCTATAGTGAATCCTATCAATCTAGAATCAGTAAAAGTTTCATTTCTCACTGGGTGTCTGCCTGTCTAATGACTCTCTGTCCGCAATATGTTGAAAACGGAATGACGTACAAACTTGAAATTTTGTATAACATTTTCATTTATACGTGATAAACATTGAGTACGATGTTGGTGCACGTCACCTTATAAGATTTTGATGAGAGTAACTAGTATTTTTACATTAGTCTTATGGGTAAACATAAAAGCAACAAGAAAAATCACAATAAATACATCTGTAAACAAACTGTGTAAAATTTCATATAAGATTTGAACGTGACATTTTTATTCACAGCGTAATACGAAAAAATAGAAATACGAGTGGAAAAAGTTAAATTAAAAATTTAGTGACATATTTTGATTTCTGTGCACTCTTGTATTGCAGTGTCCTCCTTAGCTCACGTAATCTAGATCATTGATATGAGAGCCCAAATTTAATGAAACCCCTTTTGAATGTGTACCTTATGGCAAGATATCTAAAAAATATTATCTTTGTTCTATAAATTGTACATAAACTTTTATTTCATACAGGCAAAAATGTGTTTATGATAAATCTTGTCCAACCATATAATTTGGCTGAAAGTAATCTTTGTTTCAATTTCTGTTTTAAAACAGAAATCCTAGTCTGTCCGTTTATCAGCCGGTACTCAGTCAGGCCGTAGACATAATGTGGTGACATGGAACTCAGGAATATCAAATAAAAATACAGCTGATTTTGATGTCTACATAAAAAAACCTGAAGCTTATACCTTTTCTTTTACCCCGCAGTTATGTCCTATAACTAATATTCTACTTCCTTTGCCTCTCTTCTTATTAATTCCCAGTAAAAATTTCTTCTGAGTTACTGTAATACCTGGTTGCTCTCAAATTGCTCTAACTATTACTATTCGGAGTTACTGTAGCTTTCACCAGTGTTTAAAAGTTTTTCAACATTTAAAAGTCTTATTTGTATAACATCACTTTAGAATAACGCATTGTTATTTCGATAATTTATTGATTTAACTGTTTAGGAGACATTTATAACGTTTAATCGGGTCAGGGATAGTTTAATAAAAATATATAACCCTAAGACACCGGATAGAACAGTCGAGAGGGGTAAAAATCCAGGGTTCGAAAGGGAGAGGTAGTTTCCAAGTTCAGCTCAGAACCGAATTAATGTGAAACCAAAAGCCGAAGCAAATACAGCACCGATGATCAACGGATCAACATGGTTTCATCATCGCAGACTCGGAAAAACGAAAGGGAATAAAGGGAAGGCGTCAGATTTTGCTTTAGGATGACTGTTCCCCTACCTAAACGTCCCCTAATACGACAGTTGTTAGTTCAACTGAAGCTCGAAAACGAGGAACGCTGGAGCCAACTTACGACAAGCGACCCAGTGGCCTCGAAAAGAATCGATGAACTGAATAAAAACTAAATGCGAAACACTAATTCAATCAAATTCGCGCCTAGCTCGACTCGAGCTCGAAACTAAGGAACGCTGGTGCCAACGTACGTCAAGCGACCCAGCGGCCTCGAAAAGAAACGGTAAACTAAATATAAAAACTAAATGTAAACACTGGCTCGCTCGAAATCGCGCCTAGCTCGCCTAGAGCTCGAAACTAAGGAACGCTGGTGCCAACGTACGTCAAGCGACCCAGCGCCCTCGAAAAGAAACTATATAAACTAAATAAAAACTAAATGTAAACACTTGCTCGCTCAAAATCGCGCCTAGCTCGCCTAGAGCTCGAAACTAAGGAACGCTGGTGCCAACGTACGTCAAGCGACCCAGCGGCCTCGAACAGAAACGATAAACTAAATAAAAGCTAAATGTAAACACTAGCTCGCTCGAAATCGCGCCTAGCTCGCCTAGAGCTCGAAGCTAAGGAACGCCGGTGCCAACGTACGTCAAGCTACCCAGCGGCCTCGAAAAGAAACGATAAACTAAGTAAAACTAAATTAAATTACGCCTAGCCCGAAGCTCAGGAACGCTGGTGCCAACGTACGTCAAGCGACCCAGCGGCCTCGAAAAGAAACGATAAACTAAATAAAATTAAACTAAATTTAACCTAGCCCGAAGCTCAGGAACGCTGGTGCCAACGTACGTCAAGCGACCCAGCGGCCTCGAAAAGAAACGATAAACTAAGTAAAACTAAATTAAATTACGCCTGGCCCGAAGCTCAGGAACACTGGTGCCAACGTACGTCAAGCAACCAGTGACCTCGAAAAGAAACAATAAATTAAGTAAAACTAAATTCAGACTCTTCTTTACTAGTAATAGAATCTAATCCTATTCGTACTGATCTATTTTCTTGCTACACTTTATATCTATAATTATATTCTGTTAGCAGCTTAAGTACGTAATGTCATGTACTTATCCTATCGTTAGTGAATAGGCAAGTTCAGGTAAAAGCGTGTTTTGGCAGGTAAATAAGTACATACTTACTTGCACCTTATCGTGGCGTGTGTGGGGGCGGCGACTCCGACTCGACGACTTCGACTACTAGACACCGACCGAAAGACAGCGACCGAGAGAGCGAGGAAGCCAGGCACAGCGTACTTACGTACTGTAGTACTGGAGTCGTCCGCTGTAAGGCACTTCAGCCCTTGAAGCGAACTCCGACGGATGTATCCTGAAACTCCGCGTCTTACCCGGTCGAGCCGGACCCCGCCAGCTGACGTCTCCCGCAATGGTGTTCAGCTACTGGAGTATAATTGTAGGTGGAAGAAATAAAAATCATAACATGTCATTAACTAAAAAATACTCCTCTCAAAAAAATAAAAATGCCTTATTTAAACCCCCTGTAAAAATGACATGTTACACATTAGAATTTAGTTTATTCTTAAAAATACAAAAGACAATCATGAGAGTGTCAGTTTAAGGCTTAAGACTTTATGTTTAATTTATTCTTTAAGTCACTTTTTATCGTATGACGAGATGTTTGCTTGATTCTATTAATTGCGTTGGTTTGAATTATGAAATTGATCATACTGTTTATATACTTTTGGAAATACAATTTTTGTCACATTTGTTTAAAATGGCACCCCACGCTATTATAATGAAAAAAGTATAACAGTAGATTTAACAATATATTTAACTGGTAAAAATATATTTGAACAAAGAAACAAATTACAATAACAGTACTTATTACATACAAATATCTATAGGTATAACAATAAAATGTAGATTCATTACCAGACCAACTAAACTAGAATATACTATTTGTAAAGTTAGGGCAACTTTAACTAGCACTACTGTAATAACTAAAAGTTATCTTTTTATTCCATCGACTACATATATTTATTTACATAAATCCTTACTCTAATAATTGTCAAAAATTGCTTTTTTAACAATGTATTTTGAATTCACACTAAATTTTCAATCGATCAGAGTTTCGATCATGGACTTCACGAATCTAGATACCCTGGCAAGGCAACCACAAATGCTCTAACTTGTTGGGGTTTGAGGGGAAAGTTTTCCTGGGCAAGAGTTTAGTGAAACTGTTAATCCTGAAACATTATTACGTGCAGTTTAAAGAGGGGAATGAATGAACGTTATATGATTTTGTATACCTATAGTTTTATCGTTTCCTATAATTCTTTTCTAAAAATCTATTTTTAATATATCTGTTACCTTTATTTCTTGAATAAAGTATACTATTCTACCTTTATAATTTTTGTTCTTAAATACTATTTACTTAGTTATTTTTCATCAAATATCAAGTAATGTATAAGTATTACATGAGAAGAGTTTTGACTACATCCCTTTTTTATCAAAACTAATATTTTTTTTTCGCTTAACGTACTCGTATATGTATGTGCAACTCAAAATTACTTGATTTCTATACACGTATTATATTAATAGATATAGTTCCTTTAGGTAGCAAGTATTCTAAAATATTTACAGTTTTTCCTTACATTATGGCGATTCAAGACCCAAATGAAAGTATAAACTTGGCTAACCGTAATTTGTAAAAAGCTTTAATAACTATTTGTAATAATCCTTAAATGCTACATATTATTCAGTTCATTCCCTGAAGGTTTACATAAGACTACGACATTGCTCAATGATATCTCTCTTTATCATAGTAATGTACTATTAGATATGTTATCCATAATTGTACATGTGGAAATGTCCCTTTAAATCAATCTTATCATTATTAATATCAAATTTATAATTAGTCCAACTGTTCTGGCGTAAAACGAAGTTTAACTCCTTGAACTCACTTCACATTAAAATGGTAAAAGTTTAATTTTTAATTTATTTCACTACTAAATCAATTCAACTTTACTTGAAAAGAATATTTTCTGTACGACTATGTTATATTTTACAATATTAGTTGCAATAAAGGAATTTATATTATTGAACAGACTTTTGTATTTAGTCGTATCACGTTGACCTTAAACAAAGTTCCTAAAACAGTTAAAAACAATTACCCGTTACATTTTGATAACGTATAATTTTGTTAATTGGTGATTTCTGTTGTCACTCTGAATATGGCTCTCTACATTATGACAAATGCTCATCAATACCCAGAATGAGCCCAAGATGAAGGGGAGCGGATGGAGTAGGGAAAGTGTCATTACACCGCTCTGATTGGCTACAGGCCTGGAGGCTGACAGTTGAAGTTCAGGAGAAGAAACTGCTCAGTGGAATTATGACGTGATAATTACTCTATCCTTGACAGTTAAAATGGGGGAATCTTGAATTTATTTTTAACGAACAGTTGGATTCTGTTTCAAGAAACTCAAGTAGTTTTTAAGTTCCAAAATAGAAATATGAGTCAGCTCAGGACTACCTGAGTTTCAAAATTGTTGGGAAAAAATTAATTAAGTTTGTTAGTCACAGTAAATACCAGGTAGTGTCACTTAATAGGTTGCAAGTAAAATATTTATTCCAGAGATGACATGTGGAAAGATATACAGACAATCATACAGAAAGCAAGATTTCTACGTTCTCGGCAGACAAATTGGGTGAGCGATAGATATGAATAACGCTCAGGTACTACTATACATGAATTGACATTCACTATCATATTACTCATTCTTGTCTACACAGAAATGAAGTTTAATGAAAACTTTTTAAGCGTAAAGATGAAATATATCATGATATATCTTAACGCACGATATATTCTTATATTTTTTGTTAAATTAGGTTTCTTATCATTGTTTAAACATTTCTATAAGCAAGAGGATACTACACATGGTTCTGTGTAGTATCCGAGTATACAAGAATGCGCTAAATTTATATTTCAGTGACTTCATACGAATACAATTTTATCGTGATAAAATAGTATATAATTAAACTCAGTTTTTATACAAATTTATCTATGCTGCTATTTTCTAGTTTTCATCATTGTTACCAACAGGAGAAATGTTAAAATATTAAATAACTCTCAGCAAAATCCCATACAGTGACAGCACTGCCATCAAACGACAAACGTATTTTAGAGGCATGATAAATTTCTCGAGGATGTGGGAAGTGTGTTTAGAGTATAAGGTTTGCAGGAGGAGAAAAGAAATAAAATGGCTAATTAGGAATTGTTCAAGAGCTTGAGAATACTGGAGAGAGATTTGATAAGAAGGAACAAGACAAAGAGGAAGAACATCAGGATACTTTTGGATACCAGCTTTGTAGAACGGAAGAGAGTTATAAGAAAGCGTAAATGAAGGAAAGAGAATAGCAAATAATCAATTATTTATTATTTAATATTTTTATTAAGCTGGAGTTCAATACCACCTTTTAAACCATAATTTTAAGTTTAAGTTGTTTGGTATGTAGTATGTAATAAGATTTTCTAAGTGATAGTTCTTTATTCCTATAGTTATTGTGAGTTCTTTCAAAATTTTTTCTAATTATAAAACTCATACATAATCCAAAACATCTATTTAAAAATCAATGCCATAGCGTATACAAGTTCAGTGAGGAAACTATTATATATAATATACCTTCCAACCTCTCACTCGTCAAGACGAATCTTACAAGCTCAGAGAAGCATACTATAATGATACCTAATTTATAATAGTTAAAGAATGTAAATTTAATATTAACATTATATGGTTGTTGCGCACTTTATGAAGAAATAAACTAATATCATTATTGACATTACAAAAAGTGAAAAAGTAGCAAAAGCTATGCCACTTACAATACATAATCTCCAATAAGGATGAGATATGGCAGCTCTGTCACTTAAGAAGATCGTGCTGACATTTCTCAAGTTCAGGAAAGCTCTATTTTGTCATCAAGTTACAGCCCTAATGGTGATTTAAGTTTAGTATGGGTATTTTACTACTTAAATTATATTTACCCGTTCCTCAGCAATGCTTTGCCACTTTGAGACGACAGAGGATTTGGGATTAACATAATTTTAAAATGTAACAGGAGATTTTAATACCTCTAGTAGTCCTCACGTACTTTAAAAACGGATATGGATGTGGCATATCTGTTCTTTAATATGACATCACGTGCAAAACCTTGGGTAACTGTTACTTTATGATAGTATAACTGGAAAATATTTGTTTTTAACAAATTGTATTACATAAAAGAAATTCTTTATCCATATGGCAATATAAAATATTGTTTTCAGTAATATAAAATAATGTATACGCTATCCATTGTCATGATAATGAAACGAAACGTTTGAGTAAATACATAAATATTGGTTTGGCTCGAATCTTTATTTTACCTTCTTACAGGTAAGGTGTTATAGATAGATTTTCCGAATATATATTTCTACGATCATTGGAAAAAATTGAGAATCATCTGAAACTACTTAGCATTCAAAGTTTTCAAACATAATATACAGGTAGTCAAAAAGACAGTAATACAGTGTTCCAGTCCCTTCCTACAACTCAGCCAGTAACGTGTTCTGTAAATAAGATGATTCAATTAGGTGAACAAATAAGACGAGAACTGGCTTATTTGAGCCTAAAATCAATCTATCGTAGTGTTTATAAATGAATACTTCTTAAATAATCCATTCAGGTTCAGTAGGTTTTGTTAATAAATCTTAATATAACTGTTGTACATAGTATTTTTAATTAAGTAAATACTGATATTATAATTTCCTTATCCGTTCAACAGTTCATGTAAAAGAAATATATTATAATTAAAGCAACTATTAATATTCAAATACCCTTATGTTAATATTACACTTTATTAAAATTTTGTAATGCTAATGATTCTAAGTATATACGCGTAAAGTGATGTCTTAGTATATAGGCCTACACGATTGAATTCTTGGAATTTATTAGCTCACAGTGGAATGTGTTTTTCAGTTAAAAAGGCTGTGTAGGCTATATATTACTTGGTGTATACGAGGAAATAGACGTCATTATTCTTGTACGAAAATAGTTCTTAAAGCCCAGTAAAGCTTTTATCAAACAATACCTGGTAGTCTACGTTACTTGTTTTCTGTTTCTAAATTCAGACTATTTACGTTTGGCTAATATTTCGCATTTCTTCCTTAGCTTTAATATTCATTTCTGTGCCACTCACACTCGTAACTAATTGTTTGTGTTATTTTGTTTGAACGTTGCAAAGGCGGTTAATTTTTTTTTAGAATACATGCAAAGAGTATAATATAGACACTCTTACCATCGTAGTTCCCTAAGAACTTTGCATACATATTTTTATTTAAAAGTCTTTTCAACAGGTTTAAAATTATTGTAAATATTTATCTCATTCACAAGGACGATTTTTAAAGCTTAGTACAAAAATGCTTAAAGTATAATAGTCCATTAATAAGGATTTAATATATACTTAATAAGGTTGTTTTCCACTTGTTAAAGAGTACTTGCAGTATAACCTTCAAGTTATTATTGACGTTAAAAGTAATATTTCCTCGTAAAGAAGTATCAGAAGCGATGCCACTTACAATAACAACTCTCCAGTAAGGATGACATATGGCAGCTTTGTCACTTACCAAGATCCGGCTGACATTTCTCAAGTTCCGGAAAGCTCTATTTTGTCGTCACCTTACAGCTCTAATGGTAAGATATGTTTATTGTGGGCATTTGACTTTATAAACTAATCTTACCATTTTCCTTGTAAATATTGTCGTCATCGAGACATCACTGAATGATAATCCTCCATTTTAACTCAGAATCTAAGATCTATAAAAGGGATCCAACCTCTCTGCAATGGTATTTATCTTAATTTTGTTACATTTTTCTCAAACAATTTCGGTTTTGGCTGTATACAAATAAAACTTCATTGCAAAATGTTAGGTCTATTACTCAAAATATTCTGCCGTTATACAGAGGGCCCGAAATAAAAATAATCCTAACCTTAGTTAAACCTAAATGAATATAGGTTATTAGAAACTAAAATATATTTAACAATACACCCGCTTTTAATTGTCAGAAAAAGGTTACTATTTCAGCCACTTTTGACGATACCAGTAATATTTCCTCGTGAGGAAGGAACGGAAGCGATGCCACTTACAACACACAATCTCCAGTAAGGATGAGATATGGCAGCTTTGTCACTTACCAAGATCCGGTTGACATTTCTCGACTTCAGGAACGCTCTATATTGTTGTCAGACTTTAATGGTGACCTATTATATTTATTGTAGATATTTTATCCTCAAAGAGGTATTTATTTACTATTTATTAAGGAATATTTTTCTTATATTTTTAATACCTTGCCCCGATGACAATTTTTTAATACTGCTACGGGAGTTAAAAGATTTGACTATCAAGTGAATGATTTTATTTTATTCTTACACTTTTAAGGGTGGGTTTTTGTAGTGTCTTTAAGTTTTTTTACTTATTTCTTAAGTTTAAAACACAATTTAACAATCATTATTTTCTTTTTAATAAAAACTTAATATTTATTTCACAAAACGACATTCGTTATATTTAAAAGCATATTTAATACCAACACTATGAAAGTAGAATGTTTTTTATTCATACATTACCCTTATTGTAAGACTTTGTGCTTCGGGTTTGTATAGTGTTTTATAATTCCTTGATTATTTAAAGGTGTTTTATTGGTATTCGTACCTTATTTTCTTCTCACTAAAGTTAAAATTTATATTATATGACGATAATCAATTTTCAATGGTATATGTATTGTATATGTATATATATTATATTTTAAATGCATGAAGTATTACTTCATTCTTTGGACGGCAGGTATTGTGCATTGCATGGTACAGGTGATGATTTATATATTAATTATTAGGAAGATGAAATCAAATCCTTTTGGTAGATACTATAACAAAATTTGTGAAACCAGATAGGTATAACAAGGGTTCAATTCCAGTCCAACTAAATGATAAATTATGTAAGTATGTTGTCTTTAAGTAACACATATCTTCTGACACGTGCAATTAATCTAACTTTCACTACATATATCCTCAAAAATCAATGCCCCATTGTCTATATAAGCCTGTGCATAGGTTTTAGTTGCATTCTTATTCAAGAAATGTATGAAAGCATAACTTTTGTGTTTTATTTAACTTTAAGAGATTTCTGTAAATTATCACGTCAGTTCCAAACGTTACTAGTTTTTTTTTGCCTTTGAACCAAAAATACATTTTGTAATAGAATTTCTATCTTTAATTAAAAATAAATAAAGTATTCCCGATGTAAAGTATCAAGGATAGAGTATTAATCACGCTGTAACACCACTGAGCAGTTTCTTCCCCTGTACTCCACACTCCTAGCCTCCAGGCCTGTAGCCAATCAGCACGGTGTAATGACACTTTTCCTACACCATCCGCTCCCCTTCATCCTGGGCTCATTCTCTGATTTAATGAGCTCTAATATGTCTCAATTTAGGATATAATAACTAGAGACAATAACTAAAATCCCGAAGGATATAGATCCGGAATTAAACGCATCAAAATAATTATGTCTCATTATTTCTGATATTATGGAGAAGATAAAAAACCAAAGTGATTTGATTAAGTCAAGACTTCTAGGTAGAAACCACTGTTATTCGTTGTATCCTGAAAGTATTAAAAACAATCAACTTGAGTTATTAGGATCGAGGTGAAAATAAAAAGGAAACAATCCTATTTAAAAATAATAGTCTATTTTTGAGGTTTAGTAACATACAAAAGACAAATTTAACTTACTTTTACCTTTATGTTTTCTATATAAATGTAAATAAAAACTATGACATTATTCCATAATATCTTTATTATGTCTATTACGATAATATTCTACAAGATATATATAATTAAGATATGATTGAATCTATAACGACGTATGAACTACAGTTTGCGTTGAATTCTTAAATCACCCTACGGGGACAAACTCCACAAATTCTGATGTATTACCAGCGTTCCTGGAATTGATAAAGATAAATTAGGAGCACACGCACGGTTTGGATTATTGCTAAATCTTGTACAAATTTTAAGAAATATGTAATATTTAACTAAGATTCGAAGCATTCGTTAGTATTTTAATACAGCATATGAGTAAATACAATAAATATGTAGATTATTTTCAACTACCAGAGGAAATAAAGATAATATTATTATTATTGTTTCGGTTGTTATTTAAGTTGTATAATTTGGTGAAATCAATTTGGAGATAAAAATGTGGTGAATAAAAAATGGTAGTTGAACGGGTTTATACATGCTATGAGATTTTGATTTGAGAATATCATTTGCGAAAATAAAAAAAACTGAACTTGTTACTTGAGATGACTTTCAGATATAAACCTTACATGATCAAACATTTAATCAGACTAAAAATGATTTTCTTCTATCAAATATTTCTGGTTTGAAAAATTTTTGGATTATTTCCTCAATGGATTCTTTTTTCTCATCTTGACAATTATAAGCTTATAAAATTAAAATAAAAAAAAAAAAATAAAATTTTAAATGTAATTCACAATGCCTGTTGTCTCAAGAATGTTGTACTACTTTTGGATTTAAAACATAATATTTAGATATTTTGAATAATATAAAAACACTCGTATATAATTTTTGATTTATTTTAAATCGCCTTATTATTGTTATTATGTATTACAAACTTCAACTCCAGTGAGGAGAAAATATAGTATGAACACCATTCGAAACTCTTTAAATGATTCTAAGAATTAATCAATTACACAACACTCAATCGCAAAGTTAAAATAAAAAGAGAACAGGATGTTTAAAATAAATTAAATCTTACTTTATAATTTTTTTTTTGCTTTACATATGTATTAAAAATGTAAACTTAAATATAAATTAGATGAAATTAATGAAAAAGATATTCTTTACTTATTAACAAGAGTGTATGTTTATAATTATTATTTAAAACTCCAGAAATAAAATAAAAACTTAAATCAACGATGACAAAAACCACAAAAATTAAAAAAAAAAAACAAACACTCCAATAATACATTTTTTTATTTTTAAGAGGACTTACGAGTTGAATTTCAATAAGAAAATTGCTTCAATAATTTAACTACACAAATTTTACAATAATATATTAAAAAATCTATCAACTCCAGGGCTGTTATTAAAAGTTGTCAAAGGGATAGTATTGACTTTCGACGGAAAGATAAAACATACGTCTCAATAAATGGTGAATACGTTTTGTAGGATTAAATGCCTCCAACTAACATAACTCACCATTAAGGCCTCAAGTTGACAACAAAATAGAGCTTTCCTGAAAAATGTCAGCCGGATCTGGTTAAGTGACCAAGCTGCCATATCTCATCCTTACTGGAGATCGGGTGTTGTAAGATGTATCGCTTCCGCCCCTTACTTTCGAGGAAATATTACTTGTAAAGTCAATAAGGGCTGAAATAGTAACCTTGTCGGGCAATCAATTGTGTCGGATGTATTGTTTACATATATGTTTAGCTTACATAAATGTTTACATAAATCTTTTTAGCTTAGTATTACTGAGGGGCTGGAAACGTAATTTCTGTATGTTTGTCTATCCGCACGATATCTTTAGGAAGAACTGACCTATAGACTTATATAGACAAACCGATTTCAATCCACTATGCCACTACATGGAATTTGGTTGAGAGAACGACATAATCTGAATAAATCTATATATATAAAAGAAAGTCGTGTTAGTTACAATATTTATAACTCAAGAACGGCTGAACCGATTTGGCTGACAATTGGTAGGGAGGTAGCTAAGGACTGGGAGAAGGACATAGGATACTTTTTATCCAGTTCCCGATTCAGGATTCCGCTCCACTGGTCTCTAAAAGTTACGGAAATACCCGTAAGAAATGCATTGCAGCAAACATATGTTATTAAGTGAAAAGAGCCTGTTCAAATTTAATCAGCTGTTCTTTGTAAACGTATATAATGCGACAAGCAAATATGTTTATATAATTTAATTACGATTTTAAGTTTCTTTACATTTATAGTTTGAAAGCATAAAGTAAGCTTAAGAGAATCAGCAAATTTTGTTTCAACTGTTTCTGCAATCACTGTTAAGCATAGACTTTACTATCCAGATAATACAATTCAAATATTACGTAAAAATTCACCTTTAACTGCAATATGTTTCTAATATAAACCATGCTCGTGCTTGATCAGAAGAGCAATGCAGATATCAAAATTACTATCTTATGTTGGCTACAAATATAAAGAATGTTATAAAACCTACCTTGCAACTCCGTGCATACATATTCTCTCGATCGAGACAACAAAGCAAGCTCAATAATGGCATCGGATATATGAGTATAAATAATTCGATCCAGAAGTGATACACGCGCAAAGCCTAAAATAAACACCATACGCAATTTCGTTTAACATCTGGAGCTGAAAATCATTAGACTGTAATAATATGTACCTAATATATGCCTATTTTCGTTTCAAAATTACATTGAGCGCCATCATTTATTACATCGTATGTGTGCAAATGAATTCGACTACTGTCCACGCTGGGCTAATATAGTTCAATTGTATACAAAAATCATAGAATATTAGAGAAAAATTCCAGTTATTTCACAAGTGCATATTGAGACTGTTTTAAAATTTAAATCTTAAATAGTTCATGAGCTTGGAGTATCTTTCAGTGACTATTTATCTCAGAAGGGTAACAAAAGGACGTTCAAAAGAAATATGCCTCCTATGTCCCAATTTTTCTGCAGGAAATCGCGTGCGAAGCCGTGGGTAACTGGGTATTTGGTTGTAATTGGTATTTTATTAAAATCAAGAGTTTTCGTTATAAAATACTACGAATGTACTGACGAACTAGCTGTTACCCGTGGCTAATCGCGCATAATTGCTTTTACTAAGTAACATAAGGACTTTTCTAAAGATTGTGTGCGAAGCTGCGGGTAACAGCTAGTAAATTTATAATCAAACTGACTACCATCATATAACACTTTAACATATGACAGAGTACCTCATGTAACTGACCTACCCCGACACATAAACTATCATCACTAAGTGTGCAGAATTTGTTTTATATAAACACTGCTATGAGACCAAACTTAATGAATAAAAATGTGAATATATCTTCTGGCACAGTATCTCAAGACAGATTTCATATGCAGACATATATTATATGCATCATACCTCAAAAAATTAGTTCTTTGACAATGATACCAGCTATAGACTTAAAGTTTGACATGCATCTGCAATAAAGTCTCGTATGCAAAAAAACTCAGTTATGTTTCAGACTAGACGTAGAAAGACGTGAACAGCCGCGTTTAAAAATCAGTGGCGAAATTTTCAGTATATAAATGTATACTTGTATTGTATTATTGTAATTAAATATCTTGTTGTAAATACGTTAATCTGAACCCTAATGACATTAATTATTTAATCATTTACATTGTTCATACAGGGCGATGCGTTGCTTTGTGACCCTTGCTCTAGGACACAGCGTAAGTGTATTGTTTTGAGACAAAGAGTATCGTGGTCTCTGACAATGTTTTTAATCTCGTCACGGAGATTTTGGACTACTTTAAGGGAGTGAAAGAGAGTTTCGCGGCTTCTTTGAACTATTGCACTGAAGAACTCGCAGAGGCAGTAGAGAATCTTAGGCACGAAAACTGTACGCTTCGTAAACCGGTAGTAGTCTTATAGTCTCGTAACTGGAAGTCATTGAACAATATTCTTTCGTAACACACTTGAGATACATGGAGTTCCGAGACATGATGGTTGACGTTTTTCATCGGCTTTCTCGCAAGATATGGAACTGGAAAGCCTCCTGGAATAATCGTCAAGATGGTCCGGAGCCTAGATGCGGAGACTCTGCTACAAAATCGACGGGTCATGAGCAATCTCAACACCCATTACATCGGTTTAACATCAACATTTGTGGAGGTGGTGCATGTATAGAAGTGTCTCTCCAGCCAGTTGTCAACTTCCTCTCACGGTTCGATTGATTAAAAAAGAAAAGAGTTACACTCTTTGGATAAGGAAAAGCTTCTTCTGAGAAAAAACCCAAGGGGTAAGGAATTTTCTTATAAATGACGGAGTTAGTTTGAGATGTTTCTGTTTCTTTATAGAGATACTTTTATTTTATTTTTCAATGCAATTTCAATCAGAATTACATATTTTTATTTGCTTTGATCAATATAAGCAATATTTTCTAAGTGTCTAAATTCCTATTAAGTATAAAAATATTCTATTTTATTATACAAAACTATTATTTTGCGTCTGTGTGTATGTGTGTGATTTTTTAGGAAGCCACACAGGTGAGGAAATCTTTGATAGACCACCTGTGGTACTACATACCGACTAAAACCACCACCAAAACCACATTTTTCATCCAAACTCCTTCGTGGGATCGCCACCGTCAAGAATTACTTCACAGAGGGTGTGCTGGCTATTTATAGGCTCTTCTCTAGCCCTCAAAGTGGTTCCTCTTTTTCAATGCTTCTCAGAGCTTCACTAGTGCTTTTGCTGTAAATTCCGACAGCGATTCTCAGATGGACTCATTTTCCAGCATCTCTCTTACTATGTTTTTCTGGGGTCAGTAAAAGTTGAAGGTGTTGCTGCAGAGTCTCCCGCTCCTCTCGCAAAACGTGGGCAGTGAAATTAGACTGAAATAAATAATGGCCGACTGTTTCCAAGTCACTTGCCGCACAGATAGCGTGGACTTCGTCTTCCTCGCAATGTGCAGGCTGCATGGCGAGCCGATAGCACAAATTCGTCATTAATATTTAGCACATGATAGCATGTTGCGATGAAAGGAACTTGAATTTTACAGGTGAAATAAACTTTAATATTATGTATTTGCTGAGGTTATTTAGATTTAATAAAATCATCCGTTACGTTAAAAATACTATGCTTTAATATTGCATCTTGGCATTACAGATCATTCGAGTTTTGTTTAACCGGAAATATTGAAACCAAAAATCTAAAATTCTTGATGTTTTAAATATTCATTTTGTTAAGTTAGAATTAGAATTCAAAGTACGACACAGTGGGCATAAGTATACAATGAGAATTCGGTCTTACATGTATTTGATTTGTTTATTAATATTTCACAAAATTCCATAAATAAGTGAAAAAAGATAGTTGCAATTAAAAAGAGCTTATGTAATTAAACGCCTTAGGTAACAGGTAATTTATGCAGAGGAGCGTTTCCAAAAGGACAACTACTTAAAAAATAAGGATTGCTATACCTTATGATTATAAATTAAAATAATACTACAGGTAATTTACAAATAAGTTTAAAGTCAATATGAGAAAAGAGAAAACAGATTATATTTTTAAAAAATTAAGGATTGCGCTGCAAATTTTTCAGAATAGTAGAAAATAATATATGATCTGATTGGAGAAGATCTTGAAAAAAATTAAATTAATAAAATAGAAAAAGGGTAGTTAACATAAAACTACCAATTAAAAGATATATTGCATCATAATTTAACAATTTTTCATAAATACATCGAAAACCATTAAAAAGCAAATTATTAATACTCTAAATCATGTTGTGTTTAGTAAATTAGTTCCAGTAAAAATGTACAAAACTCTGCGCTTTTACTGTAGCAACCGAATTTGAAGATTTAAATGCAATAAAAACCTCAAAACACAATAAATAGCCTGCATGCGATAACATTAGCAATAACATTTGAACGTGAATTCACAAAATTTAGTTCCAGTTCTAATAGATTTATTCAATTGAAGGGTTTTAGAAGATTAGTTGCTGCTTCGTCTTGCTTAAAATTATGAAGGGAAAGTATAAAGTGATTTTTAAACAGTTGAACCATGTGTGCCTCGATTCAGTTCCGGGTCCAATTCTTTCCCTGGTGTATATAAATTATGTATGTAATGGAGGATTAAGTGGTATATTGACAGCTTTTGAAGGTGATACAGCGTTTTTGTACTCTGACTACAAAGTGAAAAAATTAAATGTATTATATTTAACCTCCGAGATACAAGAAACTTTGAGTATCATGTATGCTATACATGATGTGCTCTACATGTATTTTAGAGTTAACAAATTTAAAATGTGGATGGATACAAATTCCTTGGACTGACCATTCACTCAAATTTCTTGGAAAGGTCATTTAAATTCACTTAAAGAAGAGTTTTTATAGTTTTAAGTTTAAGAATTTGTTATGTGTTGCGTGATATATTTCCTCGAGGCTTGCTTCTCAATCTTAACCATCCAATAATACACTCGAGACTAAAATTTTTCATGTCAGTTTAATTTAAAAAAACTGTTTGTTTGAAAATCATATTTTTATTTATTTATAAGTTTGTAAATATTTCATGATTTATGGTTAATGCTGTTTGAATTGTATCTATATCTTTGTAAATTTTGTTTATATGAGTAATAACATTTTTTAATGAAATGAAAACATCGTCTTATAATTATATAGATAGTAACTTTTTCTTTCTATTAAAATCAGCTAAATTAACTATCTATAAGAACAATTACATAAAACCAATATTTCTTGTTACAAAAATCGAAGTCATTCAATAAATGGAATTATATTTCAGTTAGCGTAATATTAAGATGGAAATAATCGCTAGCTCGAGCTTCGTTACGAAATAACATTCTAAATGTTACAACTTGGGATTTTTCGCTACTTTAAAGACCATTGGGTCGTAGCCAGAAAGTATTTTAGAAACACTTCTGTTTCTAATCAATTATATTTCAGACGCTGTAGTAGAATTTTCATTGTTCCAATATAATATATATTATATATTATACATAATATATTATATGTATATACATATATAACTATACAAATAAAATTATTTTTAAAACAATGTCACAATATTTTGGTAAAAACCGTCTTCAGGTGAATAAATTGTATAAAATATAAAAGAACATAATACAAACAAAATTTAATAAACAGTGAAATAATAATAAATACAGATGACATGAACTAAATATTTCTTCCATGTGTTGTTTAAAAATTTAGACGCTTTTGGCCAAGTTACTTGATGTTGAGTTCGTGTGGAATTTTGCCCTTTGAAACCAATTAGTATGTTTGTTCTAGTGATCTGAGGTAAATTGGGATTGAATTTTGATGCACTGTCCGTTGAGACCACAATACACATATGTGTTTTAAATTTTACCTTTCTTACTAGCGGGCAGCTCAATAACATAATGTATATCTTCTACTGTTTACGTGATTATTTTAAACTCCATAAAATATCATTTATTTTGTCTGGTGTGAGCATAAGGCAAGCGAATGTAAATTTTGACCGTTCTAGGACATTAAAATGTTGCGAAACAAAAATGTAGTTCTTCAAAAGTGATAGTGTAGCAATCCTTTTGAGAACCCTTATGGTTGAATTCTTTTCACGAAAATGCTTTGTTTTTTTACTTAAGTCATGAGACATGATTGTGTATCGTTTTACCTGCCTAAGACACCGGGAATTAAAAAGTATAGTTGTTTTCGAGGCTGCAACCCCATTTTAATCTCTTTGGAATGTTGATGAGGAATATTGTATTTGTCTCTTAAGAGCATAAGACAATTACACTTCCAATTTAATCTTTTCAGGACGTTGAGAATCAGAAAAAATATTACAATTACTTTAGGGATTGTAACCCATTCTAAACCCTTTAAAATTTTGATCTTTAATACTCAGCTTTATTTTTGTCTGTTTAACTCATGTACGTGTGCTAGATTTAGAAAACCTCTCTCTATAAGCCTATTACAATTTTTTTTAAATTTAAATTGTACCTCAACACAAGTTTGGCCTTAGAGGCTTCACCTTTATCTCATCTTACATGCTTTTTTATCATTGATTCATCATTAAGCTGCATTGTACTGGTCAGGCCTGGCATTTAGATTAAGTTAAGTTTTTACTGCTGTAGTTGCCTTGTAGCTCTTCTAATGCTTGTTTAACAAAATAAATATATTATTATTATTTAGGAAGGCGATTATGGTGGGTGAGGACTTTGCATTTTATATCATTTTTAAAAGATTATATTTGTGTTCTCAGTGACAAAAGACGTCAAAACTGCCAAGTCTAGAATTACAGTTAATGATTATAGGAATTTTAATCATTATAACATCAACCACAAAGGTATATTTCGTTAAATAAATTATTAATGATTAAGAATAAATTCATTCTCTTAAAATTAGCAGAGTCATTCACTTGAAATCTGATGCAGCCTCAAAATGGCAAAGTATTACTGGGGAAAAGCTGAATATAGTTTAAGCAGTAAAATACCCACAATAAACATACATCACCATTAGAGCTGAAAGTTGATGACAAAATAGAGCTTTGCTGAACTTGAGAAACGTCAGCAGGATCTTGGTAAGTGACAAAGCTGCCATATCTCATCCTTACTGGAGATTGGGTGATGTAAGTGGCATCGCTTATGTTCCTTCATCAAAAGGAAGTTTTACTTGCAACGTCAATAGTTCCTGATTGGTGATTGGTAAACACGTAATAATGTGAAACAGCCTTATTAAGTTCTTAATAAATCCTTATCCATGAGCTATTATAAATTAAGTATTGTTATCGTTTGTTTATCTGAGATTTTATGATTCGTCTTAGTGAGTGAGAGATATATTTAAAATAGTTTAATCCCTAAACTTATACACTATGGCATTATTTTGGGGATATATATTTTAGATTTTATTTAAGTTTTATTACTAGAAAACCTGTTGAATAAACTAAATATGAGATAGGAATAACATGTTTTGAAATTTGTTTTAAATTATAAGTTGTAGAAATAGCAATAACAAATAAATAAAAGGGTAGCTAGACAAACTACTCTTAGTAGTGTAGTTTTGTAGATCATTCCCGACCATACGTTAAAGACCATCGTTATATGATGGCTGACATTTATTTATTTCCCCCTATTTCATGGTTTCTATTAATGTGTTACTCTTTACTTACATTATTCTAATTTTCCCTATTCAGGTAAGTTGGATCGGCAAGTCTTAGTCCATACATGTGCCACTCACTGCACCTTTGTGCCCTACAGATTATTTACTATTCTCTTTCCTACATGTTCGCTTCCTTCAAACTCCCTTCCATTATTAAGAGCTGGTATCCAGCTATGTCTTTTAGTTGAATATTTTCTCCCTACCACACACATCCTTCCCTCTCTAGTTCCATCTTGTTTCTTAACCCTCTCACCAGCCTTCTTAAGCTCTCGAAAAATTCCTCATTAATCATTGTATTTCTTTTCTCCGGTCGCAAACACCATACCCTAAACACCCTTCTCGCCACGTCCTGAAATTCCTCATACTTCTCAGATAACATCAACAAACACTTATCCTCTGTCAATTTAATTTTTGCAAACTGCCAACGAAAGTTTGAACGAGTTGTAAAATATATGGTATTATTGCAGTCTGCCGTGGTTGGCCTTTAAAAATTTTCATTACTCTAAACAAACGAGTCGCGAATAAAACGTTTAAAGATCTCAGCGCTCAGAGGTGATCAAATCCTTTTTTATTTTCTGATAGTTAATATTAATTGCAATTAAAGGACGATAGATGAGCTTCTATACTTTTCTGCCAGTGTATATCCCCAAAAACTTATACATGTACCTCTGTGGCGTGCAAGCAAGTCAACCCGTATCAAAGAGATGACATATCATTACAGGTTCATAACAAATGACCATACAGAAAATAGTATAAACATAAAACTTTAAGACACTAACGGGAATCGTTTGATTGAGCCTCTAATCGTGGCTTTACGGCTACTTTTTGGCTCGAATAATATAACTATACTAAAATATATTTTTTTCTGTTTCGCACAGCGTGAAACAATGTTTAATGCATGAGCGTTATCGAGGCCTTAAAACTGTAGGTACTAAACAAATTTATATTTCAAATTTAATTTCTAACAGTCTTTCGCACGAAAATAACAAACATTTGATGGCGATGCCTGTCACTCTATAAGATTTGGCAGAGCGTTATTGAATATTTTAAATTTTTTTTATGGGTAACAATAATGTCAATAATAAAATATGAGAATAAGTCCAGTTACATGAGATTATCACATATGAAGTTTTTATTCGTATGGTACATATTAAAGTAATGAGTAGAAAGCCAATGTTAAAAGTCAGTGACACTATCTGACTTTAGCGCATGCTTGTGTACCCGGATACTACACTAAAAAGAGATAGTGCTCTCTGGTTCATGAATTTTTTTAAAACACGCAGTACGCATTAAATTTTAGATGAAACGTAATTTTTATATAGACAAGAAAGAGTTATATGGCGGTGTATGTCCATCCATGTAATTTGTCTGGGCGGCATAGATAAATAAATCTCTCAGTAGGCTGACTTAATATGTCTGCCGGGGATTTAGAATGACATCATTGTCTATCTTTCCGCATGACGAATCTGGAATGAAATGAGCGATGACGTTTTGATGTTTTACATGCAACCTTTAAACCATGTAATGAAGCAAGTAATGACACATTTCCTACGCCATCCGCTTCCCTTCATTTTGGGTTCATTGTGTGAGTAATGGGCATTTGTCCTAATGTAGAATACCATATTGAGAGTGACAACAGAAATTATAAATAAACAGAATTGTATATTATCGAAATGTAACGGGTAAGTTTTTCAACTGCTTTAGGAAAATGTTTTAAAGCCAGAATGATAGACTAAGATAGTACGCAATTCTGCCCAGTATTAGTAAATGCTTTATTGCAACTATTCTAGTTAAATATAAGATAGTGGTAAAAAAAATATTCTTTTCACTTTAATTTGAATTTCAGTTTAGTAGTAGAATAAAGTAAATATGAAATGTTTAACAACTTTATGTGAAATGTGTTTTGGGAGTCAAAATTATATTTGTGCCAAAAAAATTTGAAAAAACTATGAGTTTTATATTCGTAATACGTTGATAATACAATTCTCTTCACTATTTATTTAAAGAGAGGGATTTTGCATGTAACGTTATGTATGAAATCTGTTACAGTAATTACTAAGATCATAGGAGAAATTATTGAGAAATATTCAAGTCTTATGTGGCATTTTAAGGAATGAAGCTGAATAATATGTAGCTTTTTAATATAGAGATCCGGTTTCGAAACCCAAAATATTTGCTACATTTTATGATATATAGTTTATTTAAATTGCAATACTACAATTTATAAATATCTGTTTTGAACCAATATCAGAAAATGTTTAAAACAATACGTGATAAGATATAATCGTAAATTACAGATATTGTGTTCGCAAAATGTTGCTAATAGCCAACACCGTAATTTACGTAATTAAATTTGCAATATGATATCCCTATTGAGATCGAGGTAATTACTACCACCTAAATGTTAAATAATTATGTTTTATTGAATATTTAGAGTTGGGTTTCGAAAGTAATATTTCTTTATTGTTATTGCAATTTTTAAATTTTTTAGCTAGCTTCCCTTATTAAATATTAAATGTAACATAACATAAGTTATGATATAAATGAACAATGTGATAATTTATGATATCCCGTTAAAACTCTATTTAAATAAAAGGCAATCGAAGACGATTCTTAAAAGTTCAGAGTGCCAAAGTATAATGATGAAAAACTGTCATAGTTCATGGATGGGGCTTGATAAATACATGATAAGGTTGTTTCATATTGTTAGTGAAAGATTATTCGTTGGTTAACAATAAAAGTAATTCTAGAAGTTACAAGTAATTATTTACTCGTGAAGCAATACAACATTTAATTTTCAGTAAGGATGAGATATGGCAGCTTTGTAGCTTACCACAATAACCTGACATTTCTTGAGTTAAGGAAACTTCTATTTTGTTTTCAACTTACAGTCCTAATGGTGAGGTATATTTATTGTGTGTAAAATTCACTTTATAAAATATATGTACTATTTCTTCAGCAATGCGTATTTACTTTGAGACGAAGCAGATTTTTACTTTATCTAAATACTTTTACCCTTATCACTGATTTTAAGAGGATTAATGTTTTCAATGTTCTGCTTAACTTACCTTAGGCCTACATGGATGAATGTTTACAGTGTTATAGAATCCTTGAAGATTTTACTGAAATTGCAAGTTATATATCTTATTTTGATATCTTTTTTTACTGAGAATAATAAATTTATATACTTTCTTTGTTTGAAGGTTATTTTTGACGATGGAACGATTGTGAAGGAAACAGGATTTTTCCGGACATTTGCCATCGTTCAGTGAAACAAGAAAACAGTAACACTACGTTTCGAGATCTGCAATCTGATCTCTTCTTCAGGTAAAGAAACTAACCTAATACATAATTACAAACTAGGTTAAAATAAACAAATCTTACTAAAGCGTTGTAGCACGCCTAAGTCAGGAATCACAACCTACATGTTGTTTGTCAACTTCACTAACTCTAAAGACATGCACTTAATACAAAACTATACCAAACACTAATCATTATAACTAAACTACGGAATACAGGTCACAATACGACCATACGACGACTTATCTTTTCAACATATTTATAAATGACATTGGGGAAGTCATCGAAAGCAATTTTCTTATGTTTTGCTGACGATATCAAGCTGTTTAGTAGTGTATTGAATTCAATTGAGGATAGTGCTAGTCTCCAGAGATCCCTTGATGGGGGTCTCTAGATGGTGTGATAAAAACTTCATGCAACTAAATGCTAAGAAAAGCATGGTGATGTCTTTTCACAGGGGTGAAGAATTTGTACATACCAATTATTACATTCAGGGGCGAGGGATTGCAGCGGGTGCAGGTTGTAAAGGATCTTGGCGTGCATCTCAATCACGCACTCTCTCCTGATCATCACATTGACATCATATGTGCCAAAGCTAATCGTTTGTTGGGTCTTCTGTCACGTACAGCTAGAAGTGGCCTATCTACACACTCCATCTCAATCTTATATAAGTCTCTTCTACGTCCGATCTTAGAATATGCTTCAGTTGTTTGGAACCCCTACTACCAACATCACATTATCAGGCTTGAAAGGATTCAAGGGAGATTTGTTGGACTCGTTGGAACTACATTGGGCTTTCCTTTCCATGAGGTCCCTGTCGATGACGTTATGAAACAGTTCAACCTCTGCCCGCTGGAAGTTCGCCGTGAGCTTGCTGATCTAGCTTTTCTCTCAAGGCTTATCAATGGATCCCATGATTGTCCTGATCTTCTTGCCATGATTAACTTTCGAATTCCACGCACTACCAGGTCAACTGAACTCTTTGTTCGCAAATATTATCGACAAACTACCTGAAGAACGGACCCATGGCCAGACTGCATCGCGTTTGGAAACTGCGTTCCTGCCGAGCTAGACCTGTTCTGCACGAATCTGAAAACACTGAAAAAGAAATGGGTGTCCTTATCTGTGGATTGAGAGGAATGAGGATAACCAAGCTGTCCAAAACTCTTTGCTACACTATCCACCACCTTCTGCAGCTCAACATAACTCTTCCCCATCCACTGACCAAACTTCCTTTGCCTTTACTTTAACCCTTCCTGCCATTTTTCTCTCTCTGACCTACATAACCCAGTTCATGCTCTTTTTTACTCATAAATACTGTGCTTACACTTGCACTTCAGTTGTCGTAGTTTATACTTTTGTGATCTAATTAATGGATTTGTTGTTACGTTATATATTATTGTTGTGTATATATATTATTGGTTTTATTATATTTTTACTTATATATTGCAATTTATTACATTGATATAACAAATTGTATTATTATGTTATTACATACGCGTATTTATTATTATCATTATTATATATTCTATTATTATGTTATTTAACACGTTTATATACTTGTTTGTAGTTATCTTAAGCATGCAATTTTGTTTCTTTGTATCCATGTAATGTTTGTACCAATTATTCGCATGTCATCAATTCATTGTATTTTTTAAAATGGCATTGCCGTTGGGATGTATAAATAAATAAATAAATACGTCTTCACTCGTCTACTAACCACCTACGACTGACCAGAGGGACTAGCCAATGGTAATCGTTACGGCTGTCTAAAACAAGATGGCGGAAATACAAGGGAAGGGGGACAGGATTGGGCCCTTTCGTTATTATTGGTTCATGCGAGATGAACTTCTTAAAACCATATTGTGACTCCGCATTGGTTTATTACAAATATCCGATCCGTTTGATACTTTTGGTTTTCTCTTTAGTCCATTTTTTAGAATTGGCAACCAAAGCGGCCTAATCTCGACTGATGGTTGACTGATTGGTTGGTCTGCCAATTTAATGTATGTTGCCTCAATTAGTTTCCTTTTGAAGAAATGTGGGCGATGTATTATGTGGGCTTCATCCCAATTCATATGATGGTCTTCGAACCAACAATGGTGTGCAATTTTTGACTTTTCTGTGAAACCCTTTCTCGTATTTTCTTTGTTTTCTTTTATCCTTACGTTTAGTGGTCTTTTTGTCTCGCCTATGTATTCCCTATTGCAGCTACATTTTATACTGTAAACACAGTTTTTGGAATCCTGTGTGCCATTTTTTGGTTTTGTTTTTACGAGACTTTGTCTAAGAGTGTTGTGTGTTTTAAACGCGGTTCTAATGTTGTACTTTCTACCTACTCTTCTAATTTTCTCCGATAATCCCGGCACATAAGGGATTGACATAAACGCAAATTTATCTAAATTCTGTTTTTCTGACTCAGGAATGATTCTTCTGGTTCGTTTGCACTTATTAATTGCTAATTGAGGGTATCCATTGCTTCTGAGATCCGATTCAATTTTCTTAAATTCTTCTTTTAGTCCATCTTTATCTGAGCACAAGCTCTTTGCTCTATCAAACAACGAGTAGGCTACTCCTTCTTTGACAGAGTTTTGATGGTTGGAATGATAATTTAAATATTTTCCTGTGTGTGTGATATCTTTCGAAAAACAGTTGTCTTAAGGACATCCCTATCTCTTAATACACACACATCCAAAAAGGGAAGCTTGTTTTGGACTTCCACTTCCATTGTGAGGTGGATGGAAGGCGGACGGAAGTGCCACAACGCTTTAGTAAGATTTGTTTATTTTTACCTAGTTTGTAATTATGTATTAGGTTAGTTCTTTACCTGAAGAAGAGATCAGATTGCAGATCTCGAAACGTAGTGTTACTGTTTTCTTGTTTCACTGAACGATGGCAAATTTATATAATCACAATCACTAAATAATAAAAAAATATGTTTATATTTCCATTCCTGCCCATTCGAAAGAAAGGCAGATTTAAAATGAAGTCGTTAATTTTAAACATGCATGATTAATATGGATATTTAATTTTCAAAACAATGATGTAGTTACGCAGTATTCCAGCAGATGTACAAGGAAACATTGCAACATACTATTAATTAATAGTCTATGTTTATGGTATTAACGTACTCATATATTTATAAAACTAGCCCTTACGAATTTAATTTTTTGAGCGTTAGAAGGAGTGTCATCACTAGTTAATGAAGAAAGAATATTTCAGTTTTTTCATTAATGAAAATTTCGTTTTGCATTTCTGTATTTTTCTGAGTTAACTTATGCGAAAGAAACAAATGTTGCATCACTTAAAAGAGACGGTTGAAATCAGTTGTTAAGCTACCTATTCCTCCATGTCTATCAAAATTAATAAACTTTAACATCCAAATTTGACTATCCATTTGGTGTCGGTCACTGAGTCAGTGGGTTGTGCACTGTGGGGCAAACTTAAAGCTTCCTACGTTGTCCAGAATTCTGACGTGAGTTGAATACGGCCTTGAGAGAGAAAAGACAAAATGAGATAGACATTTTTTTTTCTTAAAATGCAAAAACTGAATTAACGGCAAAAATAATTACAAAACACGTCAATGGTAGACCACAAACGTTATAACAATTTCTTAAATTATTTATTACTTAAAAAAATACTTAACTAAAAATAAATGACTATATTTGAATAAATAGGTTACTACTACACGCATGTCATTTTATTACAAAACTCTCTGACAGGATTATTAATTTCACTCTAAACTTTAAAAATGTTTTACGGCTTTCCCTATCATAGGTGGCATTCAGAATTCCTTCATTCAGAATTCAGAACTTTTGGGATGTCTTGTATGATAACCACTAACTACAGTCTAATCGTTGATATTGTTTTTAACGCTTTTTTGTTCATATGTGGGATATTATGTTTCATGTGGAATGTTTAAAAGAATAGAAGGTATAATTTTTGTGCAGAAGTAACATTTAAAATGTGTAATTTTATATACGTGTAAAACTAGACCCACCAGATTGAATATAATATATCCTAAAAATAGCTGATCTCTAGTACACTATCCAATACAACGCAGCTCTGACACTATAAATGTAAAAATACTGTTGGATACCAGCTAAATACCTATTTGCAATCCTATAATGCGATACAGAAAATAAGAATAAAACTATAGTAAGCTAAAATGATATAAAGAAGATTATATTGTGTTTATAAAACCGAAACAGCTTACACGAGGATATTATGAAGCCAATAATACTTTACAAAACCTGCAGTAGTTATATTAAGGTATTTTTTTCAACGTTTTACTATATGTTTGATTCAAATATATAAATACATATATATATATATATATATAAATATATATATATATATATATATATATATATATATACATATATTTAGAGCAAAGCGTTCTACAAATTATTCTAAGATCAGATTCCAATTGTATACCGTGAGAGAAGTCCATTTTTTTTTACTTTACTGTTGAAAGTTCGGAAAAATTGGACATAACAAGTCAAAAGACGAGAAGCCATTTATATGCAAACCAGAAACTTTCACGCGCGATTTTCTAACTTGCCGGTGTCACTTCTTGGTTATTCATTTGTGAAGCTAATTTTTTATGACACTGCAGCATCAATACTATTTTTGGCATGAATAACTTAATAACATAATTTTTATTTACTCGAATTCTTGTCTCTCTTTGTCTCTCTTCCACATAGTGGCATGTGATATGTTTATTTTTTTTTTATGATTTGCTCCGAGTTTGGAGGGGAGCGCGATCCCGGGACCTCTGTTATTTTTCGATTAAACTCCGGAACATTGATTCTAAATGAACCTGATTTATTTAGGATAAAATTAATGAAATAGGGTAGCCAATAAGTGTAACGAATGGTAACCAATATCTTGAAAATGTATTTGTATGGGTGTTTACGTAATCAGTAAAAAAGAAAAAAGTAACTGTAACTAAAACACAACTATTTATCACAATACTATACTGTATCTTTCTGTCACAAAATCTTCAGAATCCATCGACTGCAGAAAATTTATGTGTGAAAGTAGTAGATATACGACATAAATATACAAAAATGGGATTTTATTAATTATTTGATAATAAATGCAAGAAAAGTATAACATGTACGATATTTATGAAATCTGTAAAAAACCTGCTTTCTTTTGATTAAGTAAAAGATGGATGGTTGTATTTCAAAAATTGATTCGAACGATACACTCCCTGCCTATTGGTCATGAACGATTTTTGCATTATAATTTTTTTAAACTAAAAGAAACTTCATGCAGATTTTATGTAAAAATGTTTCAATATAGGTACTAATAAAATAGCTGTGACAGTTTGAAAAAATTTACAAAAAACAGTTTTTAAGCGCAGCAAATGAACTACGCAACCAGTATTCAACTTGACATTAGCTTTAAGGTCTTGTTATTGCAAATAATTTTGTCCCCTTAATCTTTTTTGTATCTCATATATTTTTAAGATCCCTTCAGATTGTTGAGGTTAAGTGGTAGAGAGGACTTTATAGTCCTAACTTAGCCTCTAATAAAGTCATTTTTCATTTCATTTCATAAAATTAGGAACACGTTTTATAAATACCCATATTTTGTACAAATATTCCTCTTTCAGTCTCAAATCAAGAGAACATTCATAATTAAATTATTGTATATCGTTTCAATATGATGGGCGGTTGAATTTTTTTCAAGCTTAGTATAGCGTGAAAAATATTTTAAAAAGTGACAAAATTTTGCTAAATCTATTTTAAAACATTTTGACACCTGAATCATAAATATCGGCCCTTCTTCAGGTAAAGGCAGTTACATATTTTGACTTGTTTGTGTCCTTTTAAGATAAGACTTTAATTCATGTTCTTGTCAAAAAAATCCCAAAAGAGCAGGACAGAATATGAAGCACATATTTCAACTACAATCCCAATTTTTAGGCTATAAGAATGTTTAAACGCTATAATATTTAAGAAGTTTAGGAGAAATTTCACCTATTCTGAGTTAAGAAATATGCTTAGGTTAATCCTAAGATTTATGTGAGTTGGCAAACGTTCAATTTATATGCAAAACAGAAATATCGAGGTAATCTCAAATATTGTGTGGACGGGATGATTTCGTTCCACCCTGAATATGGTTAGAAGTGATAATCCTGTTCTTATCCCCAGTGCTTCCAACCGTTATTGTACGTCCGGCATTAAATTTAAGTAGAACATGTGAAACTATTATATCTTGTAAGTCGTAATAAACCAACTATGTATATTATTCACTAAATACATATACTTGGTGATTAGCTGTATACATTTTTTAGGGTAGTTCTTCTATTCTAGTAGCATTTATGTGGATTATGAAGAACGCTTTAGTATTAATACGGTAAAAACCTATTTCCAAATTAGTATAATCCTTTTCGGAAGTCGCAAAGTACTATAAAACACGACAAAACCTAAAAAACACTTGGTTTTTTTGAGGGCCAAAGCAGTATCTCCTCGCTACAGTTATATGATCATGTCTCATAAACATGTTATTACCAATACTGCCGTTATAAGCTTTAAAGTTCATTTTGAAAAGTTAAACTTACATTAAGGAATGTCCATTTATTAAAACTAAATTCATGAAAATTGATTTGAATTTCCGAACGTTAAAATAGGCAATGTTCAAAATTATGTAAAAAAAGAGATTTAGAGCAACAAACTTTAAAAAATGGGTAACAAACGTTTTATGAAACAGATGTTTATTATATGCAGAATATTTCATCCAAATTATGAGTCTCGCTTGTCGTCGATAAATATTGCTCAAATTAGTATAGCAGTTGTACATACATAGGTAGACCTCACAAATTACTCAGCCTACAATATCTCGAGTGGCTAATATATGATTGGGTAGTCAGTGGAACAGTTACACACAGATACCTAGAGCACAACTAATCATCTAATCTAGCTGCAATATCTTGAGTGGCTAATACATGATTGGATAGTCAGTGGAACAGTTACACACAGATACCTAGAGCACAACTAATCATCTAATCTAGCTGCAATATCTTGAGTGGCTAATATATGATTGGGTAGTCAGTGGAACAGTTACACACAGATACCTAGAGCACAACTAATCATCTAATCTAGCTGCAATATCTTGAGTGGCTAATACATGATTGGGTAGTCAGTGGAACAGTTACACACAGATACCCAGAACACAACTAATCATCTAATCTAGCTGCAATATCTTGAGTGGCTAATATATGATTGGGTAGTCAGTGGAACAGTTACACACAGATACCCAGAACACAACTAATCATCTAAACTAGCTGCAATATCTTGTGTGGCTAATATATGATTGGGTAGTCAGTGGAACAGTTACACACAGATACCCAGAACACAACTAATCATCTAATCTAGCTGCAATATCTTGAGTGGCTAATATATGATTGGGTAGTCAGTGGAACAGTTACACACATATACCTAGAGCACAACTAATCATCTAATCTAGCTGCAATATCTTGAGTGGCTAATATATGAATGGGTAGTCAGTGGAACAGTTACACACAGATACCCAGAACACAACTAATCATCTAATCTAGCTGCAATATCTTGAGTGGCAAATACATGTTTGGGTAGTCAGTGGAACAGTTACACACAGATACCCAGAACACAACTAATCATCTAAACTAGCTGCAATATCTTGTGTGGCTAATATATGATTGGGTAGTCAGTGGAACAGTTACACACAGATACCTAGAACACAACTAATCATCTAATCTAGCTGCAATATCTTGAGTGGCTAATATATGATTGGGTAGTCAGTGGAACAGTTACACACATAACCTAGAGCACAACTAATCATCTAATCTAGCTGCAATATCTTGAGTGGCTAATATATGATTGGGTAGTCAGTGGAACAGTTACACACAGATACCTAGAGCACAACTAATCATCTAATCTAGCTGCAATATCTTGAGTGCCTAATACATGATTGGGTAGTCAGTGGAACAGTTACACACAGATACCCAGAACACAACTAATCATCTAATCTAGCTGCAATATCTTGAGTGGCTAATATATGATTGGGTAGTCAGTGGAACAGTTACACACAGATACCCAGAACACAACTAATCATCTAAACTAGCTGCAATATCTTGTGTGGCTAATATATGATTGGGTAGTCAGTGGAACAGTTACACACAGATACCCAGAACACAACTAATCATCTAATCTAGCTGCAATATCTTGAGTGGCTAATATATGATTGGGTAGTCAGTGGAACAGTTACACACATATACCTAGAGCACAACTAATCATCTAATCTAGCTGCAATATCTTGAGTGGCTAATATATGATTGGGTGGTCAATGGAACAGTTACACACATATACCTAGAGCACAACTAATAATCTAATCTAGCTGCAATATCTTGAGTGGCTAATATATGATTGGGTAGTCAGTGGAACAGTTACACACAGATACCTAGAGCACAACTAATCATCTAATCTAGCTGCAATATCTTGAGTGGCTAATACATGATTGGGTAGTCAGTGGAACAGTTACACACAGATACCTAGAGCACAACTAATCATATAAACTAGCTGCAATATCTTGAGTGGCTAATATATGATTGGGTAGTCAGTGGAACAGTTACACACAGATACCCAGATCAAAACTAATCATCTAATCTAGCTGCAATATCTTGAGTGCCTAATACATGATTGGGTAGTCAGTGGAACAGTTACACACAGATACCCAGAACACAACTAATCATGTAATCTAGCTGCAATATCTTGAGTGCCTAATACATGATTGGGTAGTCAGTGGAACAGTTACACACAGATACCCAGAACACAACTAATCATCTAATCTAGCTGCAATATCTTGAGTGGCTAATATATGATTGGGTAGTCATTGGAACAGTTACACACAGATAGCTAGAGCACAACTAATCATCTAATCTAGCTGCAATATCTTGAGTGGTGAATATATGATTGGATAGTCAGTGTAACAGTTGCAAATAATTACTTATAGCAAAATCAATATCTTGAATAGGCAATATATTATTGTATACTGTAAAAGATTAGTTTCCTATGTACTTTCTTCCTTATTTATATTTTAACCCTAGATAAAAATTTTTAATAATTATTAAATTTACTATACATATTATATAATTATTACAAAATATATTGGATATTTAATACATTAAATTATCGTCTATTAAATATTCTATTTTAGATTCATGTAATGATAAAGTACTAGTATAAAATGAGCACTTTTTACGTTCAAAAGTAATTCAAACAGTTTTTACTTCATTGTCATTAGTTTTATTTTTTTTACTAATAACAATTATGTAAGCTTTGAGTTATGGTATTTTTATCACTGAAAAAATGAATTTGAGAACCAAGATCAAATGTGCAATGTATAAGCTGTAAAATATTTTCCATCCAATCGATAGAGAAAGTACAAAATTGATCGTCAGCTACGAGTATAAAAATGAGTAACGTCATAAAAAATATGTTTTCGAACTAACATTGTTTAGCTTAGCATGATAATGTATGGTAAACAAAAATTACAACATAGTCAGCTAAATATCCATTTTAAACATCAGTTTGATTTTATACGGATAATTTAATTGCTGGTACAGTAAATGAATACTAGTACTTTGTAGTGCGATTGTACATATAGAATACACAACGAAGGTACTTAGACAATTCTATAGTGAGTGTATAAAGTGATGTGCTATCTACCTACTATTGCCAAGACGAGGTAAAATTCCGGTTCACATGCGGCTTCCAGCTGCAGCGCCTACTCACTGCTTCATGTCTTTATACTGGTGGTAATTAATTGTGATAATTAATTAATGTTATTAATGATAGTGGACAATATGAGTGGAATGATGCTGATTTTCACTTGTAAAACTTTGATATACGTTCACAATATACTGTTTTTTTGCTATCAGTAACTTGGCAGGCAATGATAGCTTTTAGGAGAAATGTTCTTCATTTGAAAATAATTCAAAACAATTCACACGTTGTATTAACAATGCAATTACACTTTACTGATCAAGTGAAACAGACGCACCAAACACACCAAACTCAAATGTCTCGGACAACCTCCAAGTTGCTAGTGACCACTTGTGAACTCGGAGCTTGAATGTTCTAGGAATTCAGAGCCCACTTGAAATGTTCTCGGTTTATTTCCCCAATTAGATGAAAACGCTTTGCTGTGTTAGACATACCTTGCTGTGAGTAGGTAATCATGGTTTAAGGGGGTTCGGTATGCCCTATCCTTCCCATGTTAATTTGGCCAATTTTATGTACCTTTTTCTCAGAAAACTTTTAAAGCTATAATCATCAAACTTTAGGACACTACTATTTAGACCTTTGTTAACATTTAGAGCGGAAACAAAGTTAAAAAAAGAAGTTTAATTTTTTTTGTAAATAAAAAATTTATTAATTTTTTGTAAAATAATTTATAATTATAATTTTTTTTATAAAAATTTAAAATATATTTTTATAATGTTTTCCGCTCTAAATGTTAACAAAGGTCTAAATAGTAGTGTCCTAAAGTTTGATGATGATGATAGCTTTAAAGGTTTCTGAGAAAAAGGTACATAGAATTGGCCAGACTAACATGGGAAGGATAGGGCATACCGAACCCCCTTAAGCTCGTATGTAGATTTGTAATCAATTAATCTTACATTATTATAGATCTCACTGTTGTATTTAAACGAAATTATATCATACAATAAAAGGAAAAATTTGAGTACGTATTATCTGCTAACGTATCTTATTAAAATAATGTTACCATGTAACCTCCATATGTTAAAAATCTAGCATGCTATATGGAGATTCTTTACTTTTCAATTACATGAACTTTTATTACAGAAAAGCCATAATATTATTATATTTAATTATTTCAATTTATATTGTTTATATTCAATTTATAAAAGAAACAATCAAAAGCTTGAATGAAGCATTGGTTACACTGAGGTTAAACATGTGTATTATTTGGTTGGTTTGGGATTCAAATTATTATGAATTATGAATTTGAAGCAAACATGTTCAAGATAACTCATGAAAGACGATTCATTGACGGGTAAGGGACCTATTACTACAAGGAGAGGACTAGTCAGTCCAAGAGATATTCAAGTTTCAGAGCTACTACCGTAATCTTCCTACATTTGTATCCTCAAACAAGGTATTTGTGAAAGATAAAGAATTAAGCAATATTTTTCTTATTCCTTATTAGCAGTTAGTTACCCACAGCTTGGCACGCAATTTAGTGTTGAAAAACAGGGACACAATTGGAATATACTCTTTAGTTAACATTCTGTACACTCCATAGATATAGTAATTGGAAGATATTCCAAACTTGAGACATTAATTATGTTTCCTTACTAATTAATGATGTTTTATTGAATAGTTCCAACGATTTTCAGTTATCATTGAACTACTTTACGTCGGCGTGGTATGGAATATAAAGTCGAAGTCAATAATTTTTCAGTTAACACACTTACGATGCAATAGATTTTGGGGCTCCATGTAGTTTAGAACGGAAGTTCTAAAATATGCCTACGAAAGTACCGGTAGGCATATTTTATGTACATATTAAGCCCTCGTTCATAGAATCAGGAATTTGAGTAACCAAAGACAAATTAATTTGTATTTGTTTCGCCAAGCAAGATATAAGTATTAATGAAGTGTAATACATCAAAAAAATTACCAGGCATGAGATATTAAAATAATATGACAGTTTAACATATAACTTCCACACAATTAACATAAAACTAGCAACTAATAAACATTCCCATACAAATATCTAACAATACAGTACCATCTTGATAATTTATGCAAGAGTAACTTAAACATTGTTTTGTACAATGCATTATTTACCAGGAAACGCTTTGTTTTTCTTTTCAAAATCTCAATAGGAAGACTTCTAAAGTTGACAGGTAAAACATTATATATCTTAAGGCTAATAAATATAAAGCTTTTCATAGCTCTGGAGTATTTATGGTGTGGCATATAGAGGTTACTTTTTGCCTTTTGTAATAACTATGTACATTCTCGCATGCATCAAAGTTACTTATATTCTTTCCAACACACGCAAACAATCCAGAACTAACAATGCATAGTTAATTACTTCAGTTATTAAGAAAAGTTCTAATGGTTTATATCAGGTTTTGCAAATGTATATGCACTTCTGGTTTATGTGAATTATATTACCGACGCCAATGATTTAGTCTTGTTGGCTCGATCAAGAAAATTGTGTCAAAAACTGTATATGGCTATTGTGACTTATTGCGATCTTACGATATTTTTGTCGCAGTCGATTTTGCCCTGCTTCCCCTATTAAGTAAATTTATATACATACACATGTCTGAAAAGTCTACTTCTGTCAAAAGACAACTAAGTTCAGGTTTATAACATTATTTAACATTATTTAAATTTATAATGCAAGTTATACGGTAACATTGTCTCTGATATCGGCATTACATTACTATTAAATTACTGCATACCTAATATTTGTTAAATTGTACAGTTAAAAATATATTTTTAAATAAAACCAGATTTTATCTGAATATTTCCATACTTTGTGTTCAAAAATGGTCAAAAAATAGTTTCTAGTAAGAATACTAGAATTGGTACTATACTTTATAAACCAGTAACAGTAACACCGAGTAATATTAGAAATAGGAATAGGACTATATGTGAACCAGTCACCTTATGAATGTGCATAAAATTTAAGGTCCAATCGGTCCAGTAACCTTAATGATTGAATAACATTTATAAAATGTCTCATATGGAGACACAGTTATAAATATACAAATTTAATAATTATATATGTGGTACAAAACATCATAGAGTAAATAGGAAACAGGTTTTATAATAGTTTATTATAATTAAACCACTGTTGTTTTAATACATTTAAAAATTAAATTATTATTACATTATGATTTATTATTACAATTGAAAATAGTGAGATATATAAGACAAAAAGTTGTTTCCCATAAACAAAACGGATAAAGATGTCATAAGAAATGTTTGCGCGCACCTCGTAAGGAAGTGCGTTAACAAGCGTACAATTTTAATTTATTTTGTGGTGTTGTTCAAGGGATAAAATATTTGTTCTTGGTAACACAATTTAATGGCATGTTCAAGAAATTCAGATCCAGTTACGTTTTGCTCAAAAGGCTTACGATGACGATCGAACGCAGTGATTACATCGGATGAGAGTACATTGAAGAAATGTTATCACGTATCTTTCACTGTTTTATGATCAGACACATTTGTGACATTGTGAACTTTGAACATTGATCCACTATTTAATGTAAATAAAAATAATTTGGAAGTTGTCATAATTGTAACTCAAAGATAACCACTAATTTTCGATTATAATACTCTTTTAAGCGTAATTAGATTCCAATTTGACTCATTCATCTGTTCCAACAATTACAATATAATGAACTGTTATAATACGATGCCACACCCTTCACACTGCAGAAAGTTATGGATATCAAAGTGTTGTATTTCTTGATAAAAATAAATAAATTTATTTATTTTATTACATCAAATTGTATAAATAAAACTGAATTTTAATATATTTTATATTTGACATCTAATGTACTTTTAAATCGAATGAAAACACCAAACTTGTGTGTAAATGTCGCAGTGAGTACAAAATTTCGAAATTTTTACAACTTACTTTAGAGCAGCCTAAAAAATGATGTTTTATAGAAGTTATTAAATAATATATAATAATATATTAAATAGTATTTAAAATATATAACTCTTGATTTTAGTTCATTCCTTATGCTATACGATTTCGCATAACACCTGTGAATTAATAAGAAAACTGCTATTGCAAATTATTAAATTTTTACAGTATTCGTCGCTACTCATCAGTAAATGTCCAAATATGATATAAAGAATACTGTGAACAGATTATGAAGGTCATATGTACACACTGCTGGACACATTCAACGTTAACAACATTTGAAATGTAAGGGGGAAGAGTCTATGCGACATTCTTGATCAATCGTTTAGTTTAATTAACTCGGGATTGTTGGAATTGTTCTGGGAAAATAAATGTAAGCATTTAGAACAAGACAGTTCCTCGCTAAACGTACACTTAAAACAAGTACGATCTTAGAGTAATTAAATGACGGCCTTTAAATTAAATCAACCTCGGTTCTTGCAATGAGTAAGCACTATTATTGATTAAAAAAATACACACACACGCACACACACACCACACACAAACACACATACAAACACAAAGCATATTTTTATATAAGTGGTATAGATATGCTAGAAGATTTCAGGAAGCCCGATGACTTGTACTAATTATAATTAAATTATTAACAGGTATTTTTTTTATAGTTCTCAGTTTCCGCACCAATTACTAATGAGTCAGTTTTATAAACCTCAGGTTCCATAACATAATCTAGGATGTGCTGAAAACCATATTCCTAGAAGTTGCAGTTGTAGTCTAAGTTTGGAGTTACTGAGTTAGTTGTAGTAATATCAAAGGAATAATGAGGATTATCCTACTTCAACTAGTCGTATTAAAACTAGATTATACCATGTTTGTATATTAAATACTTAGACGTTTAGTTCATTATCACACTGAAACCTGCTTATATGTATAAATATTGTTTAACCTTTCCAATAATACCTTAAAATATCCGGATTTAAAGTATATAACGCTTGATTTTAGTTCATTTCCTATGCTACATGATTTCTCATTAATACGAAAACTGCAATTAAAATCACTTTAAAAAATATCTACATATATATATATATATATACACTCTTTAAATTTGTATAAATGGCAATAGCCGAATTTAATTTATTTCAATAAACATTGAATCGCAAAAAGTACTTGCTCCGCTGAGAGTCGAACCCGCATCTCTCCCTTGCCGGGGTGAATGTGCTACCATGACACCACAGAGCCCTCACTTTTTACGATTAAATTATTTTGTATTTGGCCGTTTCTTTCTTCACATATGTGTTTAAATAACCAAACTAACATATGATCGGAAGACCAAATACCTGTCAAATATACCGGGTAGCACATTCACCAGGTAAGTAAGAGATCCGGGTCCGACTCCCGGCGGAGCAAGTACTTTTTGCGATTCAATGTTTATTGAAATAAATTAAATTCGGCTATTGCCATTTATACAAATTTAATGAATGTAAATAGAAGTCATTTGACAGGTATTTGGTCTTCCGATCATATGTTAGTTTGGTTATTTAAACACATATGTGAAAGAAATATATATATATATATATATATATATATATATATATATATATATATATATATATATCTTTATATCTATATTTCTTGTGTGCGTGTGTATGTTAATGAACTCCTCCTAAACGGGTGGACCGATTTTAACGAAACTTTTTGTGTTGTCTTCAGGTGGGTCCGAGAATGGTTTAAATTCACACTTCGGTCCAATTTAAATAGTTTATTTAATTAATTTTTTTAATAATAAGTTGTTGTTGATGTTGGAGTGTTTTACATTGGATCCGCCAGGCTGCGCTACGAACGACACGTAATACAAAGTGAACTGATACTTAAACAGCTGTGAATATTTTCAGCTGAAGTTCATCAAAAGAGGCAGAAACATTTGTTCACATTTAAAATTTAGAAAGTTCATATTTTAAATTTGTAAAGTGCTTGATCAGTAGTGTAATGCAGATTGCAAAGATGAAGTTTCACCAATTGTTCTACAAAGTGAACTGATAATTAACAGCTGTGAATATTTTCAGCTGAAGTTCATCAAAAGAGGCAGAAACATTTGTTCACATTTAAAATTTAGAAAGTTCATATTTTAAATTTGTAAAGTGCTTGATCAGTAGTGTAATGCAGATTGCAAAGATGAAGTTTCACCAATTGTTCTACGTAAACATTATACATATACAGCCATTATGTTTTTCTATTTTAATTCCAGGTTTTCCCGAAAGTTTGTGCTGCTATCAAATTTGTGTGTTGTTTTGTAACATTCTGTAATTATTTGTTGTGAGTCCTTATTGTTATAATATACATTAATGAGAGATTGAAGATGTTTGAAGTGCATAAAAAACTCTAGTTATTTATTAAAGTTTATTGAACTTCATTTTGCAAAATTTAATTGAAGTGAGTATATTGGTCGCATACCTCAAATAACCTAAGTAGCATACAAATCAAAAGGTTGTGTTTTCTATATGTGAATATTGTTAACAGTTTAGATAATCAAGTTATAAACTAATTGGATTTCAAATAATTTGTTGTAATTTACATTTTTTGATCTGCAGTAAGAATTGGTCACATAAGTTCAAATAAGGTAGCATACAAATCACACGTTGTGAATAACTACTTACTGTTAATAGTGTAGGAATTGGTTTTAATTTAAATTCTGTTTGCCAGTTTCCGATACTATACTGTAATTTTTAAATTACTAATTTTATAAACAAGTATATTTTTAAAATGTACAACTTAATTTATCGTAATGCTATTGAATGTACAATATTTTTTGTTAATCCTTCAGGAGTGTACATAAACAAATTAGATGGTTTTCCGATAGGGATGAAGTATAATAAGTGGCCTCCATCACAATCGAATTATTGATATTTCTGAGTAGCCTATCCAAACTACTATCCGAATTGGATTATAGTTATTTAAAGGCTGAAGTATAATAAGCAGCCACCATCACAATCGAATAATTGATATTTCTGAATAGCCTATCCAAACTACTGAATTTCATTATAGTTATTTATTCGGTCAAATTAAATTAAATTTTTAATTATAAATTGTTGTTGATGTTGGAGTGTTTTATATTGGATCCGACAAACTGCGCTACGACACGTAATACAAAGTGAAACTAATACTTAACAGCTGTGAATATTTTCCAGCTGAAGTTCACCAAAGAGGCAGAAACATTTGTTTACATTAAATTTATATTACGTTATTATAAAAGTGCTTGATCAGTAGTCTAATGCAGATTGCAAAGTTTAATTTTCACCAATTGTTCTATGTAAACATTATAATATTACAAACACAGCCATACGTTTTAATCAATTATAGTCTTGAAAGCATAGATGTAAGCATAAACATATAAAAATAACACACCACTTCTTATTTCAATATATTCTGTACTCACTTTGGAGGGATAGAGATTATCCAGATATAAAATTGGAAGTTTTAGCTTTTAACTGAAATTCTTAGTAAATATTAAGTGTTGATCTTGGAAGAATGCGCTACGATCGCAGTTTCAAATGTTTCTCTATTTTAATTCCAGGTTTTCCCGACATTTTGTGCTGCTATCAATGTGTGTGTGTGTTGTTTTGTAGTTTTCTCAAAAGTAAATACGGCAAATAACATTAAAATATAATAGAATGAAGTTATAAAAAGTGTACTACGTGGCCGCGTTATAAGGTTATAAAGGCCAGCCAACAGGCAAAAGAAGAAGAAAATAAAAAATAAAACATCGTGTAATTATTGTTTGGAGTGCTAAAATTGTAATAGTACATTAATAGAGATTATTGGTCGCATTACCTCAAATAAACCTAAGTAGCATACAAATCAAAAGGTTGTGTTTCTATGTGTGAATAAACTATTGTTAACATTTTAGATAATCAAGTTTTAAACTAATGGATTTAAAATAATTTGTTGTAATTTACATTTTTAATCTGCAGTCAAAATTGGGTCAGATAAGTTCAAATTAAGTAGCATACAAATCACATGTGTGAATAATACTATTGTGAATAGTGTAGGGATTGGTTTTAAATTAAATTCTGTTGGCCAGTTCTGATACTATACTGTAATTTTTAAATAACTATAATGAAATTCGGTAGTTTAGATAGGCTAATCAGGAATATCAATAGAGGTTATCCAGATATAAAATTGGAAGTTTTAGTAAAATACACTTAACTGAAATTCGTAAATATTAAGAGTGCAGCGATTGATCAGTTAATTTTTTGTTTGTAAATAAATTGTTTTTTATCTTGGTATGTTTTAAATTGGATCCAGCAGAATGCGCTATGATCGCAGTTTCAAATGTTTTTCTATTTTAATTCCAGGTTTTCCCGACAGTTTGTGCTGCTATCAAATTTGTGTGTTGTTTTGTATCATCGTGTAATTATTGTATGAGTTCTAATTGTAATATTAAATTAATAGAGAATCACATGTGTCAATAAACTATTGTTAATAATGTAGGAATTGGTTTAAAATTTAAATTCTGTTGGCCAGTTCTGATACTATACTGTAATTTTAAAATAACTATAATGAAATTCAGTAGTTTAGATAGGCTAATCAGAAATATCAATAATTCGATTGAGATGGTGGCTGCTTATTATACTTCAGCCTTTAAATAACTATAATTTGGATCGTTATTTTATTAGTATAGATAGGCCTATTCAGATATATCAAATAATTTGATTGTGATGCGTGCTGGCCAATTATTGTACTTCAGACCTATAGGGAATACTTATCTAGTATATTAGATAAATTAAATTCTGTTGGCCAGTTCCGATACTATAGTGTAATTTTAAATAATTATAATTTAATTCGGTAGTTTAGATAGATTAATCAGAAATATCAATAATTCGATTGTGATGGTGGCCACTTATTGTACTTGTATGACCTATAGGGAATACTTATTTAGTATTTTAGATACCGTAGTCTAGGCCTACGTTGTTATACATTTTTATCTAGAAGTTACTTAATTAAAATTACATATTCAATAAGTTACTCATACTCATTGTGTACTATTATACAGAATTTTATTTTTACAGAAAAAATGCCACGTCTTCGTGGAAAGAGGGCGAATAGTTACTCAATCATGTGATTTATATGCTACTTATTTTAACTTATGTGACCAAAACTGTTAAAAATAGTTATTCACACATAGAAAAAACAACCTTTTAATTTGTATGCTACTTAGGTTATGCGACCAATATACTCACTTCGTTCAATAAATTTTCAAAATTCAATTAACTTCAATAAATAACTATAGTTTTTATGTACTTCAAACATCTTCAATCTCTATTAATGTGATATTACAATTAGCACTCATACAATAATTATACGATGATACAAAACAACAACACACATATTTGATAGCAGCACAAACTGTCAGGGAAAACCTGGAATTAAAATAGAAAACATTTGAAAACTGTGATCATAGCGCATTCTGCTGGATACAATGTAAAACATTCCAAGATGGTCCACCCATTTAGGAGGAGTTCAGGCTCCATACACACGCACACAAGAAATATAAATATAAAGATAATGAAATTCGGTAGTTTAGATAGGCTAATTAGAAATATCAATAATTTGATTGCGATGTTGGCCGCTTATTATAATTCAGCCTTTAAATAACTATAATCTAATTCAGTTCGTTATTTTAGTAGTTTTGATAGGCTATTCAGAAATATCTATAATTCGATTGTGATGGTGGCCACTTATTATACTTCAGCCCTATCGGAAAATCATCTAATTTGTTTGTGTATACTTCTGAAGGATTAACAAAAAATATTGTACATTCAATGGCATTACGATAAATTAAGTTGTAAATTGAAAAAATATACCTGTTATAAAATAGTTTGTTTCAACTTTTTTACCTTCAGATTAAGTAAGTTTTAATTTAAAACATCCTCTACATTTCACATCACTCATGTTTATACTCACACACTATCGGTTGGTTGAAGTGTGATTAAATGTACATGTGATGAAGTTAGATATAGTAATAACTTTTTAATAGACATTTTTATCAAAACAGCCCAGATTGTTACAGATTAATCAAAGTTAAAATTTTCGAATTAAAGGACGTGTGTACAGGACAACGTCTGTCGGGTCTGCTAGTTATATATATATATATATATATATATATATATATATATATATATATATATATATATATATATAGTATATATATAATTTAATTATATTTGTATTTGGCCGTTTCTTTCACATATGTGTTTAAAATAACCAAACTAACATATGATCGGAAGGACCAAATACCTATCAAAATGACTTGTATTTACATTCATAAAATTTTTATAAATGGCAATAGCCGAATTTAATTTATTTCAATAAACATTGAATCGCAAAAAGTACTTGCTCCGCCGGGAGTCGAACCCGGATCTCTTACTTACCGGGTGAATGTGCTGGTCTTCCGATCATATGTTAGTTTGGTTATTTAAACGCATATGTGACAGATACGGCCAAATACAAAATAATTGGATCGGAAAAAAGTAAGCGCTCTGTGGTGTAATGGTAGCACATTCACCCGGCAAGTGAGAGGTCCGGGTTCAACTCCCGGCGGGAGCCAAATACTTTTTGTGATGCAATGTTTATTGAAATTAAATAAGGCTATTGCCATTTATACAATTTAACGTAAATAAAAGTCGTTTGGACAGGTGTTTGGTCTTCCGATCATATGTTAGTTTGCTTTATTTTAAACGCATATGTGACAGATACGGCCAAATACAAAATAATTGAATCGGAAAAAGTAAGCGCTCTATGGTGTAATGGTTAGCACATTCACCGGCGAGTGAGAGATCCGGGTTCGACTCCCGGCGGAGCAAATACTTTTTGTGATTCAATGTTTATTGAAAATTAAATAAGGCTATTGGCATTTATACAATTTAACGTATATATATATATATATATATATATTATATATATATAATAGCACGATCTTCAAAATATATAAACTTATAATATGTTTTCGGTTAAATGCGGGCTTATAAACACGTTAACCAGATATAACTTCTCACTGGTTTATAGCAAAATATTAATAATTTACCATGATTTCAATACATGAATTAACCATTCTCATATGATTAAATTATTTATATGATGGTCTTTCAGATTTATTCCAATTCGTTAAACACATTATAGACTTGATTTAAAATTATTTGTTACAACTTGAAACAATTTCAAAGCACTATTACCCACAAAAATGTTTTGGTACGTTTAAGGTCTTCAGACGACTCCGTGATAGCGTTATTGAAAAATTTCTAAATGTAAAATTTACATATATATGTGCCACAAATTATCGAACAGGAGAATAGGAAACAGGATTTAGAATTCTTTTACTATGACACAATTTTTGTTGTAATATGTTTAGAATTGACATTCAGATATCGGTTTTAAGATGGTGTGGAGGTAAATATTTAGGAAATATTTGGAAAAACTACTATGGTATACCATAGGTGAGTTTGCACCAAAACTCTATATTTTATATGTTTGCACCAAAACCTAGCCTGATATAAAATACAAAAAATAGTTCACCATAAAAATTCTAACAAAATGTGGTGATAGAAATGTTAGGAAATGTGTTAAAAAATTAAGTTTTTCCTTTTCATTTATTTTATTTCAAATTCCTTTTGCGGTTTTCCATAAGAAATTAAATGTAAATACTTAAAAAAACCCTTTTGTTTACCTGAAGGAATTCAGAACCAGGACCTACGTGCCCAAATCTCTACTGTGCTTTAGTACTACCGTGATGGTTCTTTTCGGGCAATGCTATCACGTATTTTTCACTTTCTTATGGATAGGATACAATATTGTGATTAATTTTTTACTACGAAAATTGATTTACAGATTTATCTAAATAGAAACCATATTGGAATACATGTTTTTATTCAACAATATTCCCTCATTTCCGTTCCTCCTTCTGCCTCTCTCCCTCCCACAATCCCATTCAATCCCCACTCTCTAATCATCACTTAATATTAAATACAATTATATACAATATTCTGGAAGGTCACAGAAGGTAATGTTTAGAAAGTTTTGGCTAGTAAGGATATCAATATTTCAGTAAAGTTCTCATAATAACTTTCGAATAATTTCATGCTAAACAACAAATAACTCTTACTGAAGTAAATATAAATGTCTAAAAACTCCCCTTTAATAAGTTTTCTTTGGAATTATGACTTGTGGTTAATAAATACAAAAGCTGGAAAATTACTAATTTTATCATAGCTTAATATTTTTATTAACAATAACATAACAACTATAACGTACAAGGTATATACAACATTTTATCACCTTTAATACTGTATGTGTGTTTATTTCTGTAGGTCCAACCCCTACTGAGGTATAGGCGAAACCCCAAAAAAGGAACTTTGAACACCACTCTCCCACTTGGACCCTCTAGGGTTAGGTCATTTAATATGTTATATTACCATTTAACGGCCCATAAGTAGTTTGCCGCTAGTTAATATTTTACTCCACTCCTCACACTAGCCATTCGTTGACTAGACTATAAGTGACTCTTTTTTAGTTCTACTTTATTTTTGTTCTAATGTTTTATGTGTGCTATTTAGTGTTCTGATGCAACGAACTGGAAAATATAAACTCTTCTTTAATATTCGTGTGTTAATGCTAAAACGAGTGTAACATTCCTACATTGAAACAAAAACTTGCTTTATTTATATAAACATTTACTTTAACAACAATATAAACACTTAATTTAAAACTACGTACAAATTTGTGTTATAAAGAAATGTTATAATAATAAATCAAATTATTGAAGTTGCATATTATTCATCGCCACACATCAGCAAACATCCAAATATAATCTAACAAATGCTGTTAACAGCTTACCTAGTCATGTAAAGATTATATATACACTATGCCAGAAATTCAGGGTTAACATCATTTTAAATGGAAGAGGGAATAGTTTATGTGACATCCTTGACCTATCGTTAAGTTTAATTAACTCGGGATTGCTCGAATTGATCTGGGCAAATTAATGTAAGCGTCCGGAACAAGACAGTTTCCTCGATAAAGTACGCTTAATTTAAGTCTGATCTTAGATTAATTAAATGACGCCCAGTAAAATATAAACTAACCCCAAGTCTTTCAATAAATAAACAGCGTAGATTAAACAAACAGCATTATAGAAATCAGGTAGCTGATGCATTTTAAATGTTTATGTTCTTGTATTCTTACATTGTAAGAAATAACGTGCTATGTTTATCGTGCTACCCCACTCCACTATTTTATCAATGAAAGAATAGATTGCTACGTTTGTCCATTTCTTAGACGGTTCAATGTTGAGTAATAGCTGCATTAAGAAATTTACTATAAAGTATGAAAACACAAAAACAAAAAGGACAAAAAGTGAATAAATCGTAATGCAGCTCAAGTATTTAGATGTATTTTTACATTTAGTGTCTTAGGGAGATGGAAGTCGTTGTAAATCGCCTGTAAAATTCTGCAGGGGTTTTTTCCTTCAAAATAAACCTTATAACTAAGAAAGGTTGGAGATAATATACATATATAAATATGTAGAAAATACGTTTCTTTTTATTTACAAGAACTCCAAGCTAATTGAGGCCTTAAAAGTTAATACACTAAAAGCAATTATTTATAAAAAGCAAATTTAAAAGATATGGTTTTAAATAAACACGAATTTAAAAGGATGAAAAAATTTGAGATATTTTATACAGTAATATACACTTAAAACTTCGATTAAATAAACTTTCATATAATTAGCAAGCATTCAAGTTTTGCTAATTATATACGATAACCACACGTTAGACTAAATCTTATAAGTCGGAAATGAATCATAGGTGCATGTATTAATTAGACCAAAGCTAAGATGCAGTATGGCAATCTATTTAATTTTCCACTAGTGCAGTAACTGATCTATCTTACTTAATTAACCTGCGTGTAACGTTTAAATAGTAATACAAGTCTTCAAGCAACTAAGAACAGATATGACATAGTTCACAAGATAACTTCAAAGTTGCTAAACCTGTGTTTCAGGTAACTATCTACAAGATGTTCACACTATTTACCAATATTGCATTACTCTTAAAAATATTTGCATACAACCATATAAATGTGATGATTACGGTAACACTTTTAATAATAAATACATTTTGCAATTATTATAAGAACACATCGATAAGAGCTGAACTCCTTCTGAATGTCTTCATTCAAGGATGGTTATAGGATAGAGCGTGGAAAGAGAGTTATGGTAATGTACTTGTAGTCCAAACCCATTTATCTCTACAGGGGTCGTAGGTGTATAGGACAGGAAAATTATCTTTATAACATATTCATTTACCTTATAAAAATTTATTTTACGGAACACATGACGTGACTGAGAATACGGACAAATAATAACAATGATAATAAATAATGTATTTTTGAATGGATTTATTGATTCGGTGAGAAACGATATAATTCGAAAGTTTAAAATATAGGTACTGGAGGCCGGTTTCAATACCTATATGCTCCCCGGCTCGATGTGTGTTTTATATAGTGTATGTGTGTGTGGTTTATAATTTGGCTGCAGAGGGGACCATTGACCATTTGAAGGCCGTTTGGCCTTTCGCGGCAGAGTGGTGAAAAGAACCTCCGAGGCGTGGTGTATACAAGTTTAGGAGTAGCTCCAGTTAAAAATATTTCGTTTAACTAAGTGTATTTGTTGGATTTTCTGAGCCTGTTTTCCTTCTTAACATGTGCGGCTAAGTTTACGGCCCCACCGCTCACTGGATCGAGGTCCCAAGACGATGAGTCTGTTTTTTCTCCTGTTCATCTCTCCATCATGCGTTGGTCGCAGAGAACCTTCCTCTTTTGCGCTCTGTCTGAAGGACGGCCACCATGATTGGACCATTACTGGCTAGTCAACATCTGGGATACCCTGCTCATATTCTTTATTTAATTTGTTATTGTTATTGTTGCCATTTTATAAAGTTTTATATTTTTGGTTATTTAAATGTTTAAGTTAGTTTTTTAGATATTAATTTAGTTATTTCTTGGATTTCATTAGGAGCCCGCCCCTTAGCCGAAGGATACTCGGGTGGATGAATTTTGGCATTCTCTTGATTTCCAAAATTATGGCGTTTACCAATTTTTTGTATTGCAGGTGCACCTGACAAGAATTGTTTCGAGGTATATACAAACATGCAAGGCGACTTTTATTTTATTTATTTTTTTTATATTATTATAGTAAAAATTGTAAATACCTTTTTATATTGAACTGGGATTAAGCCCTATGTTATGTTGTCTTAGTGATAATGAACCCTGAGTATACTGGACCACGGTGATTCTTATTTTTCCACCTAGTTAGTTTTGATCCGGCATCCCGTTCGCCACCATGAGGCGCGCGCTTCCCTGATGGTTTGCTTGTAGGGTGTGTGCGTGCGGTGATGTAAGGTTTTCCAATGGTAGCAGAGTCGTGGTTTTAGCTGCTCTCTCAGCATGTCTCTCAGGTTTCTGGTTTTTGTTTGTTGGTGTAGGTTGAGTGTTAGGTAGGGGTGGGAGGTACAGAGTAACACAACTTTTTTTTATTAGGAGAGCTCGCCCTAGCACAGGAATACCGGTGATGGAATTGGTTTAGTGTCTTGCTTCCTCGCAGACTTACTCCTTTGCAGGGAGCAAGGGGGACTACTAAATTGCTTAAACCGCTAATATTTATTCTAACTGTTACTCTAACTTCTCGCCCTATCAAATGTAGTTGTTTTGTTACATTTTTTGCTTTCTGTGTTTGTAGGTTGTGGTTAGTTGTATATTTGCATGGGTTATCCTTCTATTAGGTGGCAGGTATTTTAAGTTCTTCACTTGGACCTCGTCAGTGTAAGCCCTTTGTGAGTTGAGTCCACTTAGGTTACTAAGTAATTGTTGCGTACGCTTTGTTGTATTTATTTTGTTCTTAATTGTTTGGTATGGCGGTTTATTTTTTTTCCCCTGGTGCCTGAAACTATCTGAGCGCAAGCCCGAGTTGGTTTTTTGAGGTCCTGGCGATAGGAAGCATGAAAGCCCCGACGGGAGAAGGAGATGATGAAGGGCATTAAGAGCTCAATTACGGGCTTGGTTATAGCGTTTGGACCGCAGCATCGGAATGCAGAGTTCCAAATTAATACTGAAATTTGAGTTTTTTGTAAAAACTCCGAATGGAACGAAGTTAGAAGACGACATTTTAATTTTGGAGTTCACTTCCCATGTCCGGGTCAGGCAAAGGCTAGGAATTGGCATCTATCAGCTTTTGGTTGTTTTTTTTAACATTGGACGTGAAACAGAATAGTTTTACTTATGGTACAGCTCCTAGTTTAGACTCATGATATAAAAAGTTGAGGGACTTTTTCGGCCAGTAACAAATTAAAAACAAAGCCTTAGATGGTTTTGAGTGAGGTGCCGCTCGGTGAATGAAGAGAAAGGTGAGGTTACTATTTTACCCGCTGTCACTCCACACGGAGGTTCCCACTACCATTACTTTTTGCTAAACCAATCCACCGGCAATCTTTCTTTCGAGCCTCCCAGAGTTTACTAATGAGTCTCCTGATGGGTAGTGGGCCCTCCTGAAAGCGGCTGGATGAGTGCATCATCTATAGTTGTACCTTCTTTTTTTTCCCAGCTCTTGGCAAAACTGCCCCATCCTTTGGGGAGTGATTTTACAAACACCTTCCCCAGAGTTGATGGGCTTGACACTAATTTACTTATCCATTTTCCTTCTTGGAAAGGTTTTTAAAGGCTAAAAAAAAAAAAGGAAACTTTCCTTGGGTACTCCCCAATGGTGAAAAGCCCACTTGGGAGGCTAGCCAGGCGTGAATCTCATTCGGGCTAGGGAGTTAGTAAGGAGGAGAGTACAACCGAATGGTCGTATTGCCAATTCCCTATCCAGGTGGGGGATCTAGTTTACTGCAAGGCCTCACCCAGTCAGTTCGGCTGTGGATAAAAGAGGCTTGCAAAACTTTGCTACAGGTGGACTGGTCCCCACCGCAATCTTGAAGTTTCTGACTCCGGTGACTGCCCGACTGGGGAGATCCTCCCAGTCCGGGAAGAAGATTTTCAGGAAGGCGCACATATCCCATCTGAAGCCTTGCCGGAGTAACATCCGTGATTTCTCTTTAGTCTGTCGCGGGAGGGTTATAGGGTTCCAGAGGCCTGATCACCTTCTGCTGCTTTCCTTTCCTGGAATCAAGGTTCCCTGTTTTCTTCTTTGTATCCACGCAACTCTTGGAGTGATTTCTTTCTTGCCTCCAACTGGATTTTCTTGGTTTTCCCTTCTGCAGACTTCAGGGTTTCCGGTTTTAATAATTCTTCAACCCATTGGGGGGGGGAGAGGCAATTTCGTTCTGGTTCTTCTTTTTGAAGATAATTAAACAGAGGGGAGAGTTCCCTCCTTTTGGGGGGGGGAGTCGTGAGCCGGTTCAATACCTATTATCTCCCCGGCTTCATGTGTGTTTTAGTTATAGTGTATGTGTGTTGTGGTTTTATTGGCTGCAGGAGAAACTTCATTGACCAGATTGTGAAGGCCGTTTATGGCCTTTCCGGCAGAGTGGTGAAAAGACTCCGAGCCGTGGTGTAACAAGTTAGGAGTAGCTCCATTTAAAAAATCTTTGTTTTTTAAACTATAGTGTTTTTAGTTGGATTTTCTGAGCTGTTTTCCTGTCTAACATGTGCCGGCTAAGTTTTACGGCACCTCACTGATGAGGTCCAAGAGATGAGCTGTTTTTATTCTCCTGTCATCTCTCCATCATTGCCGTGGTCGCAGAGAACCTTGCTCTTTTGCGCCTCTGCTGAAGGACGGCCACCATGATGGACATTACCTGCTAGTCAACATCCTGTGATACCCGCTGCCTCGATATTCATTTATTTTATTTGTTATTGTTATTGTTGCCTATTTATATAGTTTATATTTATTCGTTATTTAATTTTAAGTTAGTTATTTAGATATTATTTAGTTATTATCTTGAAGATTTCATTAGGAGCCCGCCCTTAGCCGAAGGATACCGGGTGGAGAATTGGCATTTCTTTGTTATTCAAATTATGGCGTTTCCAATTTTGTATGCAGGTGCACCTGACAAGAATTGTTCGAGGTATATACAAACATGCAGGCACTTTTATTTATTTATTTTATTTTTTATTTAATAGTATAAATTATTTACCTTTTATTATATTGACTGGATAAGGCCTATGTTATGTTTGTCTTTAGTGAATGAACCCTGAGTATACTGACCACGGGTGTTCTTATTTTCAACCTAGTTAGTTTTGATCCCGGCATCCCGTTCGCCACACATGGGCGCGCGCTTCCCTGAATGGTTTGCTGTGGCGTGTGCGTAGCGGCGATAGTAAGGTTTTCAGTAACAATGTTGAAAGCAGTAATAAATTCCATTTCTAGGAACGCCTACGTATTCGTGATATATAGTATTTAATAGTCCCGTATAACACACAGTTTCTGTTATTACGTATTGATTAAAATCATAAAGTTAATGCTAGTTTAATGAACAATTTTAGCTGCTTGAAAAATTTGGATTTTTATTTACATTTTAAATAACCAGTACCATCAATAAGAATTTATATTACATAATCATTATAACCACTAATTAAAAACGATATTTCAAACCGATTCACTAGACAGTTTCTGGCGTGAAACTAAACAAAGACACGAACAGTGGTGTGCTTCATCACCCAGCAAATATAATATTTGGTTTAATGTTTTCCCAAGTTTATTCATTGTTGTATATTTTTACCTATTTATTATTAATCTTCTTTTTACGATTGGACGGAGCAAATAACACGAGTTAGTTAACATAACAAAATAAAAATAAGATTACAAAAACATGAATAGCGTTTATCAATATTTAAGGATTTAAGTAAGTAAAGTACTAAACTTTATCTGATACAGTTAATAAATATGCAAATTGAAAAAATATGATTTTCGTGATTAAAAATAAAGCAACAAAAAAAACAGTTGATAGTAATAATTTTTTATTATGCTTTTGGAAATAAAACTAGTTTCAACCCACACTGGCATGAAAAAAAAATGACACTAAAATGAAGTGAATCGAAAAATCTATTAAATTTTCTACAAACAACTGAGTAGTTACAGACAGAATAGATACTACAGCACTAATGAAGAGAGAGGCTTTGTAGTCACATTGTGACCAACATTTCCTACAGCGATTGAAACAATACAATGTTGGACATCAACCATCTACAGAGCGCTGGAAGGGTAGTGTATGTTCCAACCCTATTAGATTCAATGTACCAAGGAAACATGACAAATTGGAACTTATCAGTTATCGGTAATTTCCCATAAAATTGAAAGTTTTAAACAGAAACTATGGAATTGAGTCAAGAATTTACCAATGGTGATCAGAATGTAAGAGTACAGTAGATAAATAACATTTACATTAAAACTAGTCTTACTTAAACGCAACTAAATGAAACTGGCAACAACATTGATCACTTTGCATCGTGTAAATTAATCAGAGACGTTTAAAAAGCAAAAATATATAATAATTGATTAATTCCTAATTCCATAACCATGATCTTACTTTTTAGTATGTATTCTTTGATTTTTTTTCAAAACGCGAGGTTATTTTATATTAGATTTAGATCTAGGTTTTATTTACCAATATGGATTTTTAATTTTCGCTTTGGGCTTCTAGGATTTATTATAAATATTTCCAGATCTCTTGATGCTTTTTAATGTATGTGGGATATCTGTCTACAGAATACCGTCCAGGCCTTATTTAGGCCTTACTGACTTCGGCCTACCTGCCATAGGATCCTTCTCCAGACCCCTACACTTGACTTTGATAGCTCTGCCTTTGTGAGAATCATCTGAATAAAAAATGAATAGTGCAAAAGATGGTTAATTGTATATTATATATGGAAAGAAAATGTAACAAAATCATAAAAGCTATATAATAACTGTTTACAAGTTTAATGTAAATTCAAACAAATTTTTAATTCTACAAATACTAATGTTTTATGTACGCTAGATCACTTAGAGCATGTGTTTTGATCCATTTGTGATAGTCATTTCAAAATAACGGTTTCAGCCATTGGTTTAACCAAGCTATCCAAGAAAAAAAATAAACCGCGCCAATTGCAATAACAATGCCAATTCCATTGTAATCGTTTTGCCATAAAACGCTTACCCTACTATCACTTGTTAAATCCAGCTATGTTTAATTTCATGCAAAAGCTATGAATTACCAACTGTGTAGTTTTTCACTATTTTAGTTGATGCTGCATATATTTTTACTGTGGTAATTAACTTGTAAAGTTTTTATAATGTACTCTTTTAAAAGATAAAAACATTGTTTTGTGGCGTTTGTTTTATGGATTTTGTAACTATTTGTCCGCACAAAAAACTAGCTGTATTCAAATATCAACTTGGTTAACACGTTACATGTTACATATGGGAAACCCCCCCCCCCTTTTTTTTTTGTTTAAATGGTCAATCAGGTGAACAAAATTGGAATCAAATTTTATGCATATTTTAAATAAGAAAAATCTAAAGTCAGGACCAAACATGGAAAATCATATTTAAAACTAAAACAGGGGTACTTATTTTATGGAGAATTGTGTGTAGTACAACCATTTCTTTTTAGGCCAGTTAGCTCTCAAAAGTCAAAGGAGGTTTTATTTTCGAGGTGTCTATCCAAAGGAATGAGGCTCAATCTTGGATTTAATTTAGTTCTTTCCAATGATAAAACCAGCTCCTAGTGAAAGGCCTTTGACCAAATTTTACAAGGCCCCTGTTAGGTGCAGTGAAAAAGTATCTCAGGACAACCTATACTTTAATTGAGGTTTTATAAAAATTAGATTTACTGTGATATTGATTTTATTTCTGTTGCAATACACAGAAACTTTACATTTTGATTTGAAACTAACTTTTACACTTTAAAAAACTTACAAAAAAGTGAAAATATGTATGTTAATCGTTGTATTTGAAACATATTTTAAAAGGTTCTGAAGGTACACAAGATGTAAAAAACTTCTGTTCTGTAATCTCATTAAGGGGAGAACGTTCCGCCTATGCTTAATATATGAGAACTGTTTACATAACTTCGTGTACCTGCAGTTCTATAACCAGTCAAGATATTACAATACATATTTTTCACAGATATGTATCTGTTATGTTAGTAGATGATCCTGTAGTAGATTGAAACATTTTAGGATATAATAAAATAGAAAAACACATTTTTATTGCATTATCAAGAGATGGAAAACAAAGTAATTTTTATGATTTTTATTATTGATTTCAGTAAATATGTAAAGATATAGTCATGATTTTACTACCAGATAAGCTAAACAGTATCCTTGGGGATAGTAATACAAAATTTCATCTTGGTCTAACTCTAAAACAATAGCATGAGGCTACAGGTACATAAGTAGTTTCAACAAACACATATTTTCGGAAAACAGGCAATTGAAAATAAACAATTGTAGTTGATCATATGTAAAAAGGACCTACAATTACAAAAAAAAATTTAGAATATGCTCTCCAGCACCATAGTGGCTGGTCCCTTGGACTCTCTGCCAATCTTCCAGCTGTCCTTTTACATTGTCTTTTCTTCACCCTCATCTCATTTGTAGCCTCATTTAATATAGCACATAATATATTTCGCACCAGCTAGGCGTACTCCTATGCAAATCGTAGGCCATAAACAAACCTAGTATTTAGTTTATATAGAGTGTTTTTCTTTTCTGATGTGTCCCTTTTGATTACTCTTATTAAGCACAGTTTGTGTCATAATAAGACTTGAATACAATACCTTTTCTTTTACTTGAGTCTTCAGAAAATTTTTAAATTGCCAATTTTTTGCATTGTTTGCATTTTACATAAGGTATTGAGAAGTACTTAGTGTAGTTTACATCAAAAATAATATTTACAAACATTACTCAAATCAAAATTTGATATGATATATGTCTTCAATTTTTAATTTACTAGCTTATTGAAATAGGAAAGTTTCTTTTCTTTGGTGCAACTTTCAAAAAACTAGGCCTAGAGATTTCCATAAACCTAGAGTTGAGCTAAATGCTAGACTCAGCTAGTTTCATTACTATTTTAAATGTCTAATGTTTAGTTTGTTTAGTATATTTTAATTCCCTCATGAAGGTTCTTCTTTTAGTATAACTTAAGTCATTTTGGCAATTATTCCAAACACAAAAATCTGATTATAACTAATCAAGCTCAAACTTCCACAAACCACTTGAAACTGTATTGTAAAACAAACTACTGTCACATAAATAATATAAACATAAAACTTTCCAAAGACTACAATACAGTTGCAGCTGGTGACAGGACAGTAATATCAATAAAACTGCATAGATGTATAACAATAACTCCAGGAAAAAAAATATGTATGAGAATGGAATACAGAAGTATGAGTTCTGGGACGATTTCTCTACCAAAAATGCGCTTCTAAAACAACTTAATACTGAACAACATAATACTTTTCCACACAAAAATTTTTTATCAACGATCTTTCCGTGGTTTAAAAATACCAAGTGTTATATAATTTGCCATTTATCCCAGGAAGAAATCCAACATGAAATTTTTCAGTAAAATAAAAAAAAATCGGAATTTTTTAGCGATGTTGTTCTCCCCTTAAGTGTCCTGCAGCTTATATATGCCTTCTTGAGTAGAAAGTTTTTATTGTATGATGAACTAAATTTTGCGAGGGATTTAAAATTGCCCTTTCACTGCTTTTTTCTCGTCAGAGAACTTAGTAAAAAAAGATTAAGATGAAACTAAATTACTCATTATATTATGAATATAGAATCTAACCGATCATACAACAGTGCAATAGTCCTGATAAATTAACAATCTTAAACACCTATGATATATACTCCAATAGTAATTAAATAAAAATACTTTACCAAATTTAAACTCGATCTAAAATACTGCAATATACATCTTCCGTGATTCTTCTCATACTTGTATTAGAAGTTCAATCCCCCCCCCCCCCCCCCCCACCCGTCATTGTGAGAAACGTGTACTTATGTCTGGTTAATAACAATGGTTGAGGATTCAACACAAAAACAAACGTGGTTCTATTTTAGACACTCATCTCGGTTTTTATTTGACGCTGTATTCTACTTATCAAATACAGTTACCTTAAATTTAATCTAAGACGCTATCAGTATATAACTAAACTCTATATATCTAAATAAAATCTATCGGTAAATATATTCCTAGACCATTTAAAAAAATTTCACGACCACTGATAACCCCTTTTGAAGAAATAATAAGAAAATTTACTGAAAAGCTGTAAGGTTTCCCAATAATTTAAAACTACATCAAAATTTACGTAGTAGAGTTTCAAGTTTCCATTAACTCGTGGTTCTGTGAATCCAAAGCCGTCCCGCATTCAATAGATCGTGACGACTCGTTCCGGTAAAGTGCTTGTATTGACGTCATTGTGGTGATATTTCACGGATACCAAAATAAGGGAGAAATGAAAATAAGAATATCTCAGTTTTCAGAAATGTTCGGATTTGGTCAGGCGAATAGTTTGTGGTCTTAGCACGCACTGATTATGAGTCTAAGTTAAAACCGACTAATAATGCAAAATCTCAGCGATGTTTAAAGGATCTAGCATTGGAATTCTGCTCTAAATAAGAAAGAATATGAAGTTGTTCATCTTGAAGGCGATAATAGCGGTAAGTGCACGAGCGAAAGAGTTAGAGATATCCGAGTATAAGAAAATGTAAAACGTGTGTCAAGTAAGGCAGATTTTTTAGAAAATAATCACAAAGATGTGATGGTCCATAAACACAATTTTCGACTATGTGTTGTTGTCATCCATCCAGGCGACATATGTACGCGCGTTATATATGTTCACGGTAGATATTCTTCGTGAGCCCTACCGGTAGCGAGGACCTCGGTGACATCTTTATGTTATTTGCATATAGAAGTAGCCTCTGTCTTTTGACATTCATGCTTCTTATGATTCGACAAAGTTTTCAAGGTATGACGGACTATTTAAAAGAATTTTACCTGGAACCTGTCATCTTCAGAAATAAGGGTCAGTGGAACAATCTTACTCTTAAAATAATTCTGCATATTAATATAATTATTATAGGTTTTAATAGTGATAGTTGATACAATAATATCTAATTTATCGGGACCTGTTTATAAATGTCCTTGCAATGTAATAGATAGAGCACAGTCGTAAATAATGGATGATGAATATGCATATAAAATAAAAAAATAACAGATTGACTAATTCTGTAATTTTATCCAATTAGAAGAGAGAGTAAAAAATATGTGGTTACATAGGGTCAAAGGTAGGTTTAAAAGGTGAAAAACATTAGAGAGATTTCTTCCAGAGGATGGCCGTAGTCAAGATTCAGGGAAATTATAGTATTTACGACAGCTTAAAACTAAACTTAAGCTAACCCTAAACAGCCACGCTGGCGACACTTTCCAGCTGAAGTTCCATCGAGAGTGGAAGAAGAAATATTTAAATTTTTACAATTTAAACATTGAATAGTAAAATATATTTTGAATAACTATTACAAGTGTGCTCTTGATCGAATAGTGTATATGCTGAGTACAAAGGACAAATTGTCTTATATAATTTCTTCATGTTTAGGTTTCAGGCAGTGATGTTATAGACACCATACTAATGCAATGACTCAGTGGTTTTAAACAACAAATCCAGCGCTTAATAGAAACAAAATGTTTGTGAGAAGTTTTGCACATCATTTTATTGAGAAAACTGGTATAGCCTACCCTTAACAATTTTACTGTAAATTTTAATGTGAAAGCCAAAGGGGTATGGCTGCACCAACCTCCTCACGCTTTTCAGTAGGAAGCAGAAATAAGTTAAAAAGTACAATGCATTGTAACTAAAGTCAGTGTATTTTTCTAAAGCTTATTCATATGCACAGTTTTCTTATGAATGGAGGTTAAGAAAGAATAAGGTGAATTAATTATAGCACAGTGAAACAATCGCAGTGCCGCCATATAAATCGCCTTTAAAAAATCTAAGCTCGGAATGAACAAACCCCATAAAAAAAACATTTTTATAGTATTTTCATTGGTCGGTTTTAAACATAGATTAAACTCAGAGTAACAGTGGAACTCGTTTAAAAATAGGATGCGAACGCAACGTGAACTTAATTGAATACTCATTCTTACTCTTTTTAAAGTACAGTAACTTTTTTTAAGTCGTAATGTAAGTTATATACTTTTCTATTATCGGACAAAAAATAAACTATCACTCATACTGCACTTGGAAAAGTCTTTAGAAAAAACCCCCCCAAGAAAATTTGAAATTAAAATTAAAAATGAAGAGTAAGAACGCGTTTTGTTGATCAAAGTTTGGGATTTATGTTAGTAATATATTTTCTTGGACGGGGTTTGCCACAGTCAACACATCAATAACTACAATGACTTGAAATTACCTTCTGAATAGTAAAATGACCCTAAACATCCTGGAAGTTGAAAAACTGTTTAGAAATCAAATTAGTGTTTTCGAGACTTTAATATTTAGTATTTCTAGTTTACTTTATATGCATACAAAACACCTCGCCAAAGTAGAACCCATTCCTAGTAATTATATTTACGTTTTGTGATCTCCTCAACCCTGAATGACTGAAATAAGTATGCCACCTGAATATGGTCTATTTGAGCGTTTACAAAAATCTATATGCAGCCTTCCATAAACGTAATCAATATACATATCATAAATATCTTATTCCATTATAAAAAGGCCTTACGATATTGAACTAGTTGCGTGTGAAAGCAGCGAGCGTGGACTGTGCTAGTTTTGAAATATAACGCTTTCGCTACGAATTAAAAAAAACTACCTAATTGTATTTGATATTTCGCATTTTTTACATTTTTCTTCTAGCCAACAACTGCTAAATACAAGATTATAAATGAAAATCGTGTATTCTTGCCTTGTTTATTGTAGTTAATTCATTTATTTAGAAACGTAGAATGCCAGAAGATTTGTATTTTAGTTAAGAAGTACATTACGAATCTTACATGATAACTCAAAATGAAACTGTAAAACCAGATAGAATCTTTGTAAGCTTACAGGAAAAGCCTCGCCGTCTTTTGGTGAGGAATTTATCATCCGATTTCCGGTTCCTGGAGTATTATTGGTCATATTTTGCATATTTCTTTCAACCCGAAAATTAAAACTTTCTCCCTTCCCTTGAGATATTATATCCAATACTTTGATATTATAATCCATCTCAAACCCCCTTTCAATTTTCATGTAGATTGATAAAATTTAGTTTTTACGATTCGACGCTCATAATATTTACACACATTTATTTAGAATAAACACTTTACAAATTCTTGGTGAAAAATCAATAGGTGTGTTAGATAACTATCCTATAAGATATTAATCATACTGTTGCACATACAGATTTACTAACTTAAGCGTAAGAGAAGTATCTCCCGCACAGGTTACGAGAAAAAATTTAGTCATTCTTTTTATTGTATATTAAGTAGGACTAAAAATATTTAATAGTTTTAAGAAATCTATCCGAAGTGATTCGTTAAAAAAACACCGATTTTATTTGATTGATGGATACACCATATAATTATATGAAACACCGAACCTCCAAATAAGAAATTCCTCTTTTAGGTTTTAGATTCTTAGGTTCATTTCCCAAATAGAGAATGACTGTATTATGATATCTGAGAAAAAAGTGGGCAAACAAGAATTGGACGACCGATTGTACGGGATGTATCCATGCATTCATGAAATAATTTAGTTACTAATAATTTTAATTAATTGCCCTCAAAAAAAATTACAAATTTAACACCGATTTTAAAGTGTCTTCGTAAATTTTTCAAACCGATAGTACCAAGTAAAAGAATTAGTACAGTAGCCGGGTTATATGATTAGTTTTTCGAAAGAACGGTGACGAGAAGAGTTGTGGGATTGAAAGGCGGTATATATCTGGGGCCAATATTAAATCAATACCCAAATCAGCCAATACTCACCTTGAGTGGCCGAGAGTGTCTGATTGGGATGACCCTTGTCGGTTGTCCGAATACTCGGGCTTGAGCTCGTTAATTACATTTGATGTATAGACACACGATTTATTGGGCTATCTATTGTTGAGACAAACAAACACTTTATCCCTGAGGTCAGTAATTTGTTAGCTAGAGTAAAATGAATAAAAATTCGCGTTTCACTTTGGTTCACAGTTAAATTAGAAATTCTCTTTTTCAATATACTAGTATCTACAAAAAAAGATACACTCGAAATAATTTCAAGATGATTTCGACACTAGTAATATGTAAGACTGATCCTGGTATTGTCTAGAAATAGACAGCAAGGTGGAGAATTAGGGGACTTGGAGTTAGGTCCCGCGGACTTAGCAGAAGTGACAGAGAGTGGTATGGGAACCATTTAATGCAAATTGGGAGGGTTTGTGAAGTAGTCTCACTTCGTAGCAGTCTGTGTTACTGTAATCTTTTGTAACAGTGATTTATAGATTTCTGGTGTATATGATCAAACGTAGTGGTTGAGTGTAACTACCTGAGACCTGACTGTTTTGAAATTTCTACTTGGGGCTTTTAACACGGGGGGTTTTTTTAAATCCACCCCCCCCCCCCCCCACCCCCCCCCCCCCCCACCCCCCCCCCCCCCCACCCCCCCCCCCCCCCACCCCCCCCCCCCCCCACCCCCCCCCCCCCCCAAGTGGTTTATTCATGAATTTTTCACTTTATCTAAATTTTGAAAATTATAAATAATTACATTAAAAATGTATTAAATTACACTGGCAGTTTTATAAGCAAAGGTTGCATCGCAAAACTGGTGAACAGTCTTAACTTTTTTTGGAATATTTGAGTGTTTGAGGAAGTTTTATAAACAATTATACCAGATATGATAATTGATGGAGAATGAACAAATTATGATTATTACTTACTTCAAAGGAACAAAATTCAATAAATTTTTAGCTAAATTAAATTTACTAGTTTTATCAAATCAAGGTTAGTAAGCGAAATGAAAGAAAATTTATTCTGTTAAGAGACAAAATAGGAACTATAAAATCCTCTCAACAACTTGCCTTAAAATAATGATCATGTTTACATTAAATAAATTGCAATACTTACGTATTTATACTCTTATTTAGCGGGTGGGTCCGTGAGGACCGAATCCGCCAGGGCCGAATAGTGAAATTTTCCGCCAAGACCGAAAACGAAACTTTCCGTCAGCTCCGAAAATAATCCGCCAAGGTCGAAAAATGGACTTTCCGTCAGCTCCGAATTCTAACCTAAACATTCCTATAACCTCGAATACTTATTCGTAGAGTCCGCCAGCTCCGAAATAAGATATTGTCCGTGAGATCCGAATATGTAATATTCCGTTAACACCGAATCCTATAGGGACGAAAGCAGTTGCAATCCAGTAAGGCCGATAAAACTCAATCGTCCGATAGGGCCGAAACTGAAGCATTCCGTCAGCGCCGAATTATAGCAGGACCAGTCCGTTAACTCCGAATAAATACGTAACAGTCCGCCAACTCCGAATTGGGATTTTTCCGCCAAGTCCGAATCTGATTCTTTCCGCAAACGTCGAATATTGGACTCGCCCCCAAGCGGAGAGGTATGCGCGCAGTCGGTGAAATGGGAGGAGCTTAGCGGCGAGTCCGCCCAGGCCAGGGGGAATCACAGGGGGTCCCCCAATCACAGTGTTCCGGTTCACGAGCTCCTCATGCAGCGGCATAATGAGGTGATCGCAACCGGCGGAGAGAATGAGTGGTGATGGAGGGGCCCCTCCTACCAACTACAGATAGCCCGTGTATTGGAATAGTGGAAAGAGCAGTCCGCGCGTTCTCTCTCCGTACTCCTCTGAATTTAATTTAGTTCAGTACCTGGCAAACCTATTAAAATGTATCACTGTATTTTCAAACCCTTTTCCGTAGTTTAGTACAGCATACATATATTTAAATTACATTTTAAATGCTGTATGTTGCAGGATGCAGCACAATTAAATTGCAGGCAATTAATCTGACAAACCTCTTAAAATGTACCACTGTGTTTTAGCTTCTACTCTGAGTTAAACACCTTTCAATAATTTGGTAAAACATACATATATATTACATTTTCAAAGCAGGATGCAGCGCATTTCATTAAACCTTGATTTTACAACGTAATTAATGACAGGCAATTAATCTTGTCTACATACAAATAAACCAATTCAACGGAGTATCGAAAGACCCAAAAAGACGTAAGGAAGTCTACTGTAACAAAGTAACCTCGTTACATTCAGTGGCGTAGCTAGAAAACATTCGAGGGTGGATTAAACATCCAGGAGGATTAAAAAGAGCCCTACCCGCCAAAATTTAGAAATTTGTTTGTTTACAAGTGAATTTTCAATTTAATTGTACTTTTTTTAATTTTCTTAGTCACTCAAATGTGATTGTAAGCATTCATGCTTGAAAACATTTAAACTTTTCAAAAGATTCGAGACTTGTGTTCTTAGCATAGTACCGTAGTTAAGTAGTGATCTTCAGGGTCTCCAAAATACAAAATCAACAATTAAGTTGAGTTTTTTAATTGCATCTTTTGTATTAAAATGTAAACAAATAAAATTGTTTTATAACATTATATTTGGTTCATTGCATTTTCCAACAGCCTTAATCAAATAAATATAATTTGTAGGTTACATTACTATTAGTTAGAAATTATTCGATAATTGCCATGTATTATAGATCTGATCAGCATTATAATCGCGTACGCCAGACGACACATGACACATATCAGGCTTGGTCGAAGTTACACGCACAATTTCAAGTCTATAGGCCTAGCTTATTTTTCATTCTCGATATATCCAACAAACAGACAGAGAAATCTATTGCTATTGCTATAAGTTAAAACTTGATCTAATAACTTGAGGTTATTAAAATATGAATACTTAACAAAGTGTTTCAAATACTAAAGTTCTCAAAAGAAAATACGATAAGATATCAAAGGACATGCCACAGAAAGGAGATATATCAACCAATACTGCAACCCTGCACCTGGCGTAGAAACGCTGGCTTGACTTATCAACTATCCAGCCACTTCCGTTTCATTCCAAAATAGACTGGTCTTCCCTCCAAAATTATAAATAGTTTAGAACTAACAATCAATAATTTTTAGAACGTCTCATCGGACAGTAGCAGTGGTGTGGTGTGTGTGGGGTGTGTACTATATATGTTTAAACATTTGTTGACACATTTTGTAAAGTGTTTTGGAGTTATAAAGAAAGTTCAATATTAATATAATTAATTCTATATAATTTCTATGTTTTGCAGATATGTTCGGATATAAGACGACTCATTAATTCGTAAGATAATAGAAATCAGAACCGTTCCGAACTGAGGTCGCTATCAGCCGCATGTACAGGGTTTGTCAGGAATTTTCGGGATTTATCGGTACTGTTCGGCTCTGCTCGGCTCTGCCCCCACTCTTTCTCTCCTCCTGGCTTGATCGCCCTATTCTTCAATCTTCATATGCATGAGGAGCTCGTGGTACTTACAGGTAGTGATGGGATAACCGAATGGATTTTATAACCGACTAACCAGTCAGTTATTTTTGTCGTTAATCGGTTATTTTAGTCGAATGAATAACCGATTACTTTTTAAATTCAATCCACATTTTAGGGATGGGGTGGTGGGGGAATGAACCATTCCTGTTGAGACAGGTACGCGGCGCGGCGCGGCCAATTTACTCACGGCCGTACTTAGCTTTGGCGAGCCCTGGTAAAGATATTCGGTCGGGCCCCGTCGTGTCCCCCCACCAGACACAGTCCCTTCATATAGACTTGTGACTGGCTCCGGAAGAAATTGTACGAAAACCCGGTCTGAGTTCGGACCTGAATATACAACCAAAAATTCCAAGCAAACCCGCACTGGCAGAACCGTAATTGAAAAGGAAATTCTGTAATTGTATTATTACTTTTTTCTGTGCATACGTTATAGTCATAACATTTTAAAATGTTATATTATCATATATCATCTATAACACTACAAGATAATTACCGTTCAAATTGCAAAATTATAATTTATTTTAATTACGAATCACCAAAGTTAACCGAAAGTTAATCGCTAAAGAACGATATTTCAGTAATAAACATAACTTAATATAATAAACGAGCAATTCAAGTATAGACTGTCTGCACAACCAGTTAACTTGCAGAAAATTATTCGGTAGAAAAACTAATCTAAAGACTAATTTAAAATAACCGGTTAGAATCAACGGTTAATTCAAATATAGACTAAGTCTTCACAACCAGTTAACTTATAGAAAAATTAGTCGGTAGAAAAACTTATCTAAAGACTAATTTAAAATAACCGATAAGAATCAACGATTAATTCAAGTACAGACTAAGTCTGCACAATCAGCTTATAGAAAAATTAGTCGGTAGAAAAATTAGTGTATAGACTAATTTAACTGGATGCAGCAAAAATAACCGACTAATCGGTTAAAATAAAATAACCGAACTAACCAGTTATTTTCATTCAGTTATTCCCACCACTAGGTACAGGTCAGACTGCGGCGGGCTCCGCAACAGGAAAGTTCATTGTTCTCTCGCTCCATTGTAGAGAAGAATATTATGTGATACATATAAATGACTCAATTAGTCCATCAATGAGTACAATTTGAATGGTATTTATTCTACGTCATAATTATGTTGAAAAAGTGAACGACATTTTTAGAAATAATTTTAAAACTCACATGGAGCTTGAATATTGTATGTACATATTTAGAATAGAATAGAATTTAGAATAGAATTTAGAATAAAATATATTTATTTTTCGAAAGTAATTACAATCCATCACAACTAAAATAATCTGGTGCAAAATTACCAAAAAAGATGGTAATAATATTCACATATAGTCTTAAATTAATGACTGCAATTAAACTATACAATATCACAAATTATCATAATTAAAAGAATAAAAATACTATATATAAGTTTAAATGCAACACACATATTCTAGTATATATCCAATATATATTTACTTTCAAAAAACATAGAGCCTCTAAGGCAAAGCCTGTTAAGAGGTTCCTTCTCCAAGATTAAACATTTTGCGCTACAAAGATTTTTATATTTTATTTAACTACATAAAGTCCCACTAAATAAATGCAATTGTGGCAATATAACTTCAACAAACCTAGCCGCTTAGAATAATGTTTGTTTCTTTACGATATAGATTTAACACAAATTAAACTTGTATATTAATAAGGTGATCAATATTATCTTTTTTTAAAAGCCAAAACTTCAATTTTTTTGCAAACAACTTAGCATTTGCACAATTTGCAGTGCTTTTCGGAATAATATTAAAAATTCTAGGACCCATAAAACAATAACTTTTTGTAAAAAATGTCAAATTTGGCTTGGGTACTTCCAAACGTTCTTTACACCTTTAGACTACACATTTAATAACATCAAGTGTAGTCACATTTCCCTTCATCAATAAGTATAATCCTCATTATCATTATATTTCCACTACAATTATTGTACGTAAAATTTAGTTTTAGGAATTTGTGTTGAGTCTACATAGTCAATTCCTTGGTAATATATGCATCATATTTTCATTAGCACATCAACTTTATAGACATATAGTTAATAGTTTGTTTACATGTGGCCTGTAGTTAATAGTTAGTTAATCTCATTGTAGTTCTAGTATGGGCCGGGTATTTATAGAATACTAGCTGTTACCCGCGGCTTCGCACGCAATCTTAGAACCAAAGTCCTTATATTACTTAGTAAAAGCAATTATGATGTAGGCTAATATGATGGAAGTCCTATAAAAATTTTAATTTGTAGGCATACATCAGGTAGATATTATTTAAGTTCATGGTAAATGGTATCAGAGTTTAACTCAATTATTATATCATGTTTGGCACATGTGGGAGCATTTCTGGTTCAAATTAATTATATACATAACGTCACAGCTGAATCTGCCTTGTCATCCCGATCAAGAAAAGACAAATCTCAGATCATACAGGTCTCGGAAACTTACTTCGGTCAAAAAGCGTATATTTCTAGTCCTTGTCATATATTTCAGGTCTAAGATATTTCCAGTACCATAGTTGAGTTTGCCTTGTTGTTCTGACGAAGAAGAAAAAAAATATATATATGATATTATATATTAATAATATATAATATATGTTAGTAATATATTAACATATATTAAAGCATTATTTGATGTTTCAACTGATTTTCCTCAAAAAGGTTGAAAGAAGTTTAACCCTTTTAATTTTATAAAATATTAGGTATACAGTGCTTGGTCAGTAGTGAAATGCAGATAACAGAGACAAAAGGTACATTGTAAAATGCACAATGGCACTGGAAATATCTTAGACTAAAAGAAGATTGCAAGTTCCGAATGTGGAAATTTTTTGACCGAAATAAGTTTTTGAGACCTACATCGTAACTTATATTATAAATGCGAAAGTGAGTTTGTTTGTATATTAACATATAGGCCTATTCGTATTCCAAATTATGAAAATCCTCATCTTGGTCTCTGAAATTGTATTGCAGCAAGGAAATGTATTCAAAGACCTGTTAAATGTAATGTAATGTGTGTAATGTATGTTTTGAGTAAACATAGTTTGCTGACGGTAGATACAATCATAGGTTTAACTATATAGTTTAACCACTATTTTCAATTTGGTTACATTTATAGGCTTGAAAACGTACTGAGAGCTTCATAGTAGCATCACTTATCTCTACATTTTCTGCAACCGCTGTTTAGCACTGAGTAAGAAAATATCCAGATAAGATAATAACAGTTTTTGTGAAAATAAACTCTAAATTTTAGCAAATGTTAATTTATTCTGTGCTTGGTCAGTACTGTGACGCTAATATAAAGGACAGAGTCACTATTTAACTTACTATAAGCTTAAATAAAGTTGGTTGTAAAACCCATCTTAGTTGTCTTGAGAGAAGCTTTTCCCTGCCCTGTATACATATTTTCTTGATCGGGATAGAAGACAAAATTGTAGAAGAAAAGAATGCTAAGACAACATTAATTTATAATGGCCATATTTAATGTTACGATATTACACTTTTGACAGATTTTCTTTATCGTGGCAACAAGGCATACTACATCGGCGTCGGAAATATAATTCACTCGAACAAGAAGTACTCGTGCACAAATGAAAAGCATACGAAATTGCAAGGCAATCCGTGAGTAACTTCTAGTGATATGATACATTCAATAATAATAATGATTCATTTCAACTTCTCTTTCATGAAGGATACCTCCAGGAAACTATATATTTTTTTTACACCTTCATAAATTATATGTTTTGCAATACTACAACCAAAGAAAATTAAATTTACTTTTCATTTTATTAGCGTGTTAGTACTTAAATAGTTTAACCTGTGAATCCGTTTTTATATACTTACCGTGAAAACTTATTTTTCGATGCAATTCATCTATTGACATTATTTTGATCAAGTAACAGGATTCGCGGAGGTTGCATAAAAAATGTCTATTCTATGTCTCAGTTCATTCTGAAGATGCACTGTGCACAATCAGACAAACAATCGTACAAAATAGAGTTTGAAACTAAAATTACCTATAATAAAACTCAGTCTTGTATAAATGAAGTTTCATGCAAAATTTTAAACCTTCATATGAAGTCTTTCTTGGCATCTCTTCCAGATAATACATTCAAATTTTTGTTCATTAAATTGGGTTTCATATCGATGTTAAAATCATAAAATTCTACACACTAAGTCACTATTAAATTACATATGTGTTGGGATAGTTAGGCTACATGCGTTAATATGTTAATGAGTTTATTTTTGAAATTTATTTATGTTGATACTGTCTCGTTTTTATCACGGTTGCCCAATGTAGTCTAAACATTTAGCCAAATCCCATGGAGTGACATGTACCATAATTTAACTTTAATTAATTTAATTTAGCTTTATGGTACAGTTTTAAGTTTGTAGGTTAGTTCGTTTTCGTGCGGACAGATATACAGACAGACAGACAAACTTACAAATTAAATTTGTTTAATCCCACAAGTTACAGGCCTCGTTAGAGCAGTCAGTGAAATGTGTATTATTACACTCTATTTAACTAACTTTTTGACTTTTTGTTTGTGCACTAATCTATATACACATACAATTTAGAGATATAACGTACCGAAATGGACTCTTTAATTATTGATTTAGTAAAATTACACTGAAAAGATACATATACTTATATAATCACTGGTGGTGACTTTTGTACAGTTTATTGATGAAAAATCTATAGTTGAACCATTCCTGTTTTGTAAAGATCTCCCTGAGACAACAAAAGGACAAGACATTTTTAATTTAGTTGATAAGTTCTTTGAAAATTCCAAAATATTATGGCAGTCCTGTTTAAGTGTCCCATTTATGGGTGGGCACTTCACAGGCTTTCTAACGTTAGCAAAACAGAAAAACACAGATATAGTTTATACACATTGTTTCCTACATAGAGAAACTCTGATTGCCATATCTTTGGCTTCTGGAATAAAAGTAGTACTCGACAGGTGTGTAAAGTTGACATACACAAAATAGCTTACCCACATTTTTCATATTATTCGTTAGTTCTTCGTTAGTTCTCACAAAAGTTTCGTTAGTTTAGCAAATATTAAAAACTTTACAGCCTTAATTCAATGTGTCACCATAAAAATTAGCCTACCCAGATTAAATATTAATAATACGTTTTCGAAATTCATATCGTCAGTCCCTCGTTATTTTTCGTTACTTCAGCAATAATATCTATTTTACAGCCCTAATTTAATGGCTAGGCATACTTCACACCGTGAAAAAGTGGCGAAACAAGATTAATGGGTAATTAGATTGTAGTAACATCGATGCAAAATGCATTCCAGACAACATACATTTTTGGTAGGTTTTGTTAGGTTTGTCATTCACCACCTTTGTTTTATATTTAACGAAATATTAAGAACCCTTAAGTTTTCATTTCTGGCAATTTGGCCCACGCAAAATAGCCCATTCACTTACAACTGGTTGGAATCCTTAGTATACGTTAATTTTGCTATTCCCGAAGTTCTTTATGTTGTTATTGTAACGCCTTTGTTATTATAACATAAACGCTATAAAATTAAAATTAAATTAATTGGTTTGAACAAAATATTGCTTGTCATAGAAAATAGGAAGCGTGAAATATTATGGTGGCTTGATAATTGAAATATTAAATTGTCCTATTTAAACATTATTGTAGTTGCAATATTAATAAATACATAAAACAAATGAGTTTTGGGATATTATTTTATTAAATAATAAACAAACATTATAATCCAAAGGAAGTATCATCTGTAATTTACAACTTTAATGAGCAAAATAACATTTTTGCCCTGAACTATCCTCCCGAAGACTAGACTAAAGTTTGAACAGGCTATTATCATTAAATATGAAAGATTTTTGTTGATAAGTCTGCTTCGGAAGTAACCAGCGCCCTCAGTAGAACTTGCAAATGGGACGAGGAGTGTGGATGTACTTCGACAAATTTTGGTACCAAGTGACCAGCGTCCTCGGTAGAACTTGCAAATGGGACGAGCACAGTGTGGATGTCCTTCGACGAATTTATGTACCAAGTGACCAGCGCCCTCGGTAGAACTTGCAAATGGAACGAGCACAGTGTGGATGTCCTTCGACGAATTTATGTACCAAGTGACCAGCGCCCTCGGTAGAACTTGCAAATGGGACGAGGAGTGTGGATGTACTTCGACAAATTTTGGTACCAAGTGACCAGCGCCCTCAGTAGAACTTGCAAATGGGACGAGGAGTGTGGATGTACTTCGACAAATTTTGGTACCAAGTGACCAGCGTCCTCGGTAGAACTTGCAAATGGGACGAGGAGTGTGGATGTACTTCGACAAATTTTGGTACCAAGTGACCAGCGCCCTCAGTAGAACTTGCAAATGGGACGAGGAGTGTGGATGTACTTCGACAAATGTTGGTACCAAGTGACCAGCGTCCTCGGTAGAACTTGCAAATGGGACGAGGAGTGTGGATGTACTTCGACAAATTTTGGTACCAAGTGACCAGCGCCCTCAGTAGAACTTGCAAATGGGACGAGGAGTGTGGATGTACTTCGACAAATTTTGGTACCAAGTGACCAGCGTCCTCGGTAGAACTTGCAAATGGGACGAGCACAGTGTGGATGTACTTCGACAAATTTTGGTACCAAGTGACCAGCGTCCTCGGTAGAACTTGCAAATGGGACGAGCACAGTGTGGATGTACTTCGACAAATTTTGGTACCAAGTGACCAGCGTCCTCGGTAGAACTTGCAAATGGGACGAGCACAGTGTGGATGTCCTTCGACAAATTTATGTACCAAGTGACCAGCGCCCTCGGTAGAACTTGCAAATGGGAACGAGCACAGTGTGGATGTACTTCGACAAATTTATGTACCAAGTGACCAGCGCCCTCGGTAGAACTTGCAAATGGGACGAGGAGTGTGGATGTACTTCGACAAATTTTGGTACCAAGTGACCAGCGCCCTCAGTAGAACTTGCAAATGGGACGAGGAGTGTGGATGTACTTCGACAAATTTTGGTACCAAGTGACCAGCGTCCTCGGTAGAACTTGCAAATGGGACGAGGAGTGTGGATGTACTTCGACAAATTTTGGTACCAAGTGACCAGCGTCCTCAGTAGAACTTGCAAATGGGACGAGGAGTGTGGATGTACTTCGACAAATTTTGGTACCAAGTGACCAGCGTCCTCGGTAGAACTTGCAAATGGGACGAGGAGTGTGGATGTACTTCGACAAATTTTGGTACCAAGTGACCAGCGTCCTCAGTAGAACTTGCAAATGGGACGAGGAGTGTGGATGTACTTCGACAAATTTTGGTACCAAGTGACCAGCGTCCTCGGTAGAACTTGCAAATGGGACGAGCACAGTGTGGATGTACTTCGACAAATTTTGGTACCAAGTGACCAGCGTCCTCGGTAGAACTTGCAAATGGGACGAGGAGTGTGGATGTACTTCGACAAATTTTGGTACCAAGTGACCAGCGTCCTCGGTAGAACTTGCAAATGGGACGAGGAGTGTGGATGTACTTCGACAAATTTTGGTACCAAGTGACCAGCGTCCTCGGTAGAACTTGCAAATGGGACGAGGAGTGTGGATGTACTTCGACAAATTTTGGTACCAAGTGACCAGCGTCCTCGGTAGAACTTGCAAATGGGACGAGGAGTGTGGATGTACTTCGACAAATGTTGGTACCAAGTGACCAGCGTCCTCGGTAGAACTTAGTGTAAACGGCCATTAATCTACGTGACATACCTCTGTGTCTTCCAGTCCACGAGTGTTGTGTTGATTTTCATGATCTCTGTATTGTGGTAATTTAGTCACTCTCTTAGTGTTCTTCAGCAGGTGTTGGTAAAGTTCTTACTAGTATTTTCTTAGTCACAGTTCACCAATTTTTGTACATCGGAGTTGATTTGGGAAAGGTATATTTAAATAAATTTTATGACATTTATAAGACGTGTTTAATTTTCTATAACTTATGATACTTTATTCATTTATTTCCATGGTTACACTGCTGTCTGTTGGAAATTGTGGCCATATTGTTTATTAATGATTGTTGGTAGTTATAAAGCACTAAATACTTTTTAATCAATACGCGCTAGTGGCATACAGACGACATTTCAGCACATGTTAAATACAAAAACACCAATGTGTTTCTTAAGTTAGAAAATAAGTAAATTAAATGTGTCTAGCCAAAGAGAGAAAATATCAAACCATGTTGTTAATTAATATTTCTGAGAAATTTTCAGAAAGCCGGTTAAAATAGTAGATATAAATTCACTAACGATTCGATTTTGTGCAGCTCTGTTTTGTTTCCTATAGTGCAATTAATTAGGAATCCTAAAAATCTTCAAATTGTTTTAAACCGAAATACTTTAAATCCCGTAACATATGGTTTGGTCTCCTTTGCAGGCTAGGCAGTCAAACTATGTATTAAAAAAGACACATCGAGTGTAATTTAAATTTATGTTCCTTTCCATTTGCATTACATAAAAGTGAACAGTTGAATATACAATTTAGCCTACGTGCAATCCGGTTGTATGCCAAAAACTCGTTCAGGTTATCAAATACTGACGATAAAAAGCTTTTTAGGCGAATGTCAAGTGACTTGTGGAATTTCTACCAATTTGGTAACCTGATAAAATGAACACCTGCCTGTGAGAACAAGTGTTCATACACCTATACCTCCTATTCCGCACAGGAAGTTCTCTGCCTCCAGACGTATTCCAATGTATATCTCGACCACTATTAGGAAGTTCAGACATTTGATGCAAAGTTGATCCCAAAATGTAAAGGCCTGGTAAAGTCCAGCAACTGTACTATTTGGCTAACGACTTTAAATCATAAAAGCCAGAGGCTAAAAATAAGCAAACGTGATTCCATGCCAAACCTCGATCGAGGTGTATTCCAAAGAATTTTGAATTATTGACTTCTTCCAGTATGGAGTCTGCTAACATGCCATACTACGGTCTCTTCGACCCGAGAGGATTACTCATTAAAGCCTTAGTTACAATTGACCGTCGGCACAGACGTTCATCAATTTTTCAATTTATGGACAATTAAAAAAAAACAATACAGTAAATGAATATTTGAATTATTATCAAATTTCTTTCTGGTTTCTAACAAAAAAAAATGATATTATTCAGCATTTAGCAGATATTAAAAAAAATATCCGTAAAATATACTGCGCAAAGACAAAAACCATGGAATCATTCTGGGAGTTTCTTATTATCAGTTGGAGGGTTAAAGGGCCGGTAAACGGACTGTAGGTCCACGTCATAACACTGCCGGAAGCATTTCATACCTACTTCTTAAGGGGTGGACAGTAGGTCCACGGTACCGGCCTGGGACTCACTGTCCGACTCACGGGTTTCTTTTGACGAGGGGTTGATAAGGGATCGTCGTACTCACACTGCAGCACTTGAATGGATGTTTCGAAATCTAAACTCTATATCTGCTAAATAATTTTCAGTACACTACATAAGACAGCTGCAAAAAGAATGAAACGAAATTATATACATAAAATAAAGTCAGGTTAGTTACGCCATTTCTAACTTAAGAATGTCTAACCATTATAGTGTCTACTGGTATAGACAGTATTATACAAACGATGGTCCAATATAAGGAATAACTAATACAAACTTACTGTAGATGTTTATGATTCATTAGGACAATGCCAAATTAATCAGATAGTAATATAATGCTATATGGAATTCGTTAAGATATATTCCTAATTAGTAATCCACTTCATATGTGATAGCTTGAGTAAACTATTGTTAATATTTGCTGCTTTAGCAGTACGCTGTGCGAATGTAGTGGAAGCATCACTGACCAGAGTAAAGAATAAGTACAGGTAGAAAAACTAATGCACAGCCAGATCAGTTTTGAAAAGTAGGACAGTTAGTCCACAGGTGTCGGCGTGGACTAACTGTCCTACCCTGCAGAAAAGTGACGTCAGCCACCCTCGTCAAACTAGGCGTGGACCTACAGTCCTACAATCGAATGCGCCACGACCACAAACTGGGGTGCTCGCAGAGGCTTTGTTCAATGTGCGATGTTACGAAATCATATCCTGCTCGTCCGCACAGCACCTGCGTTCAATGTGCAGGTGGCCTACTGTTAGCACCTCATTCATGGCCTCATTCATGCACCTAACGTTCGCGCTGGCTGACCGAGTGAACGATTATATACACCGAACAATAGAAATAACTACAAAGAGCACAAATTATTTCAGAACTTATCAGTAGGATAGAAACTTGCGCTTAAAATTCGTAATGAATCGTAGTGTACTCATTTCATCCAATATATAATCTTAAACATTATTTTTTTCTGTCCACAGCCAAATAGGGTTTTACATTTAACTCATTATACATAATTTAACTGACTATTACGTTAATTAACTGACTATTTCCCTTGGTTTATTTTCTACATTTTTAATAATATTTTGAATCATTGGTAGACTAATTCCATTTTCGACTTCCTTAACCTGTACTTACTTTGGTTAATCTTTATCTGGTCTTCCAACTTTATGCGATTATCAAGGCTTTGTCTGAGAGGGATATTATAACTACTATTGATCCAACTTTAAGACAAGAATGGTCTCTACTACTGTATGTATTGTTTCGTGTATGCATAAATCCGATATCACTAAGTTACTATAATCAACAATTTGTTACGCAAAATATCAAGGTTTAAAGTAAAACCGTATTGAATTGTAAATTGTACAATGAAAAGAAAAGAAGATTCCAATGCGGTATTAATTTTATAAAACCATTCTACTTAGATTTTGTAATAGTTTATTGTTTGTACGCGGTTGTTTAGGTTAAAGTGAAGAGGATGTATATGTTTTATGTGTTAATATATGGCAAGGTCAGTTCTTCCATAAATTGACGATTTGACTGTTACTATAAAATAATGTTTCCGTCAAAATAATTACACCTATAATTCTTTCGTATAGTGGTGTATGAGTTGAAAGATTCCATTACGATGTATAAGAAATTGAATCCATTGAATTTGTATAAGAATTACTATATAGAAGTACACAATATAAGTTATAGTTCACGAAATGTAAATGGTATAATTTTAATGGTTTAAAAAAGTATACACTCTGCACATGTAATAAATAAAAGTGATATTTAAAGAAATAATGTTGTGATTTTCAAGGTACTTTTTCAACGAATCCATCGACGTAGAAGGGAGCACCACTACTTTAAAGGTACGCTTCCTCTTAAGCTTAAGCAGGTGTTAATTTCCTCAACAGACTGCCCAACTCTATAAAAACTACCCCAACGCCCAAGGCGTTCAAAGCTCGTCTCAAACGCCTTTTGGTGTCGCATGCATTTTATAATGCAGATGAGTTTTTTGAATTCGACTGGGAGACCACACAATTGGAATGACTGACTCCAATGTTTGAAGTGGGTTTCATTGGCCAGGAATGAAAGATGCGTGATTGTAAAACTGTATGTTTGAATGAGGTAATGTGGTATGAATGTTTAAAATTTTAGAATATACTCGTACAATATTGACGTTTGCTATGCAACTCATACATGTTGTCTTTGCAATAAAAGAATTTGATTTGATTTGATTGATTTGACGCTTGCAAAAACCTCGATTAACAAACATCTGATACCCCTCAACTGTGAAAGTGTCTTGGATACTGAAATAATAGGTACCTGATATTTCTATTCCTGTTTGAAAAAATACTATACAGCTCCATCATATTATATCTACTTCAGAAGATTCTAAGTCTTCAAAGTTTGGAACTTATTCCTTACCGCTGCCAGAAGAATTGAGCCGGGCTCCGTTTGGACAATTTATTTTTTTGTCCTTTATTTTCCCACCTCGGCCACTCTTGTCAGTCGGTGGGGGTTTCACTCCGTCAAGTATTGATTTTTCTGCCTGGTTGGACTGATTGGTTGAGGTCAGCTGGTTGACCTTGACTAGACTACTGACCAGCTGTTTCTCCGGCACCGGCACCGGCACCGGCTACTGTTCGGAGCGGTCAGACTGTTCGGAGACACGTTTGGAGAAGCTTACTGTGTTCTGGCTGTTCTCTGTTCTTCACGTTTCTCCATGGCTGGCTAATTCTCCGACTTTCGGCAGGTAATTGTCCTTTTTCTCTCTCTTATCTTATTTAGTTGGCGGTTTTTCTCTCCCACCCAGACATATATTATCGTAGATTAGTTATAAGTAATTTATATATATTTATTTATTTTGTAACTTGTGTTCCTCGTGTACGTGTTCGTGTCGCAAAGTGTTCGTTTCCTGTCTTTCGTTACCGTACGTTTCTAAATTTGTTAATTTTATTTACTATGCTAGTTTAGTTTTTTTATTTTGCTCTAGCGCTTTCTTACTGATCCGTTCGGCGAACGGAAATTATTTATTCCGTGTACACACTTTGTCTTTATTTAGTGTAAAGCGAGACGGTACAGACTTTGCAAATTCTGTTACCTCGTGTTTTGTGTTGCGTGCAAAATTGGGTGGCAACATTCATGATTTTCATTTTATTGTTTAATTAATTAATTGCCTTATAGTAGCGTGAACGGATTATAATCTAATTATTGTTATTTGGGAAATGATGTACGGTTATTATTATTTGTAAATTATATAATTTATTATTAGGCCTACCTTACAATTAATATTTAATAATAAAATGTAAACTATTATAATATTATAATAGAATGATTAAAATCCAAGCGAATTATAGTTATAAGTAATTGTTATCACGCTTAATCATTTAGTATGGCTGTTCTAGCCTATAAGTAAATGTTTATATATTTGAAAATTTGTTTTGTTTGTAATATTTAATATTGTCACCAAGTAGTGTAATCTTATAATACTTGGTGTCTTGAGGTATTTTTGGGAAATAGTCTTCTGATACTTAAAAGGTACTGTTAGTTACAGATTGTTAATTTTTTTTATTGTTAAATTTAAATATTTTTATTATACTTTGTGGCAAACAAAATTAAGTTTTTTATTATTTCTCGGGTTGTAGTAAAGTTTTTCTAATTATCTACTGGTTATGTTGGGATTCATTAGGGTCCCCCGTGAGTGCCGTCAGCGGGACTGATGCGGCGAGTCTGCCCACAGCACTGAAGCCAACTGAATGCCCTCGCCCTGCCAGCGCTTCTGTACCGGCATCCAACCGGAGTGTATGTTGCTCCTATTCATTTCATCTGGAACAAGGTTGGATCAAAAATGTGTTTTTTTTCTTATACCACTTGAGAGGATAGGCTTGTAATGGAGCGCTGCCAGATGTTAGATCTGGAGGAGGGCCAGTATATTAGCCAGTATTATTTAGTTTAGTTACATGAACTGAAGGGGAGGATTTCATCTTTAATTCGGATTCGTGGAGGCAACTAAGCCCCCCGCCTCCTTCGAAAATTGGCTTTTAAATATTTTTTTTTTAATTTTCGGCTACAAACTTGAAACCAAATTACTTTTTAAAATTAGTGGGCCTAGAAATTCTACAACCTTTTCCCTCCCCTCAGTCATAAAAAATTACCTGTTAAAATTTTTAGATTTACTACTGCCGTACCTGATATTATGTTATTTAGTATATTATATTTATTTATTTATTATGTTATTGTTTCTATTTATTATGTTATTGTCTTTATTGGAATTCTATTGATTGTTGATATTTAGTTATTAAGTTACGCGGTGCACCGTGGTGCTGAAGTAATTGTTATTTTGCATGGAAATGTTTGCCACCTATTAATTATATATCATTTACTCGAAATCTTGTCTCTCTTTGTCTCTCTTCCTACTAGTGGCATGTGATTATTTTTTTTTTTATGATTTGCTCCGAGTTTGGGAGGGGCACGCTTCCGAGGCCTCCTGTCTTTTTCGCTAACTCGGAACAGAATAATCCTCTAATGACACCTCTGAATCAAGTTCCGGCACATCTATATCACTAGTATCTTCCAAATCACTTATTTCATCATCTAAAAACATCTCTGATTTGATCAGAGCCTAAATTGTTGCCACTAAATACAGCACAATTCAAAACAATAACACAGTAGACACCATTACTGTATGGGTGTAACAACAGCAGAAAACAGCTGGTTCAAATCATCGATATATCTACCGCCAAAACAATCTATTAGATTCCATAGAGAATATAAAAGAAACTCCAGAATTTCATGATTACGGCACTATATCAAACATTAGATTTCAACGAGAATTGTTGAAGGAACTAGCGTTGCAAAAAGCGCTTACATTAAAGCCCCGTTTACACTAGCATGTAGCGCTTGCGCAAGTAGGACGTGCAAGTTAATGCAAGCTGTACTTGCATGCAAGTCAAGGTTTACACCTACTGCAAGTGGAACTAGCCTCAATTCCAGTCAGTGCAGTGCTACATGTGATGCGGAATGTCGGATGTTATAGAGGACGTTAGGGCTGTAGTGAGAGATGCAGTTAGTGTGTTACGTGATGAGCTTTTTGTAGAAGCAAAATGAATTACTATTAAATATAAAGAGAAGAAAAAAAAGGTCATGCTGGGAAAGAAGATGGGTTTCAAGAAGGCAGCAACTAGGAGGATCAAAACTATTAGATTAATTGGCGAGAGAAGACCAAGATAGCTTTAGGAACATCCTCCGTCTCTCAAAAAATAAATTTGACGAATTGCTAGACCATGTGAAAGAGTGCATACAGAAAAAGGATACAAAGATGAGGGTAGCCCTACCAGCAAAAATTAAGTTACAAATTACGTTAAGATTTTTTGGCTACTGGAGATTCCTTTGCTTCCCTACAGTATTTTTATCGAGTACCAAAATGCACTATTTCAAAATTCATTCCTGATGTTTGTGCTGCTATATATGAAGCATTGCAGGAATTTGTGCAGGTAAGAGATTTTCCTAGCTATTAATAAAATGTTTTTTGAGGATATGTGTACTTCATTTAAACACAAGTTCGATGATAATAAATTTATTATACAATAGTCAAAGGAAATATTGATTAGCAGTAGATTGGAAATTGGTAAAAAATGTTAGTGTCATAGAGACCAAAAATTAGGTATTGAAAATGTCTTTGAACTTTTCTTAGATGTTCGTCGGTTTCTTCCCCTTCGCCTTCATTTAAAATACTGTTTATAGCCATTGACAATAAGTTGTTATCCTGCACTAAATTTGAGCCGACGTGTCCATATTATGATACACGGGAGAGGCTGCACTATCCTCACTTGGGCCAACACGTGAATACTCAATATTGGAATGAGATGAGTAGTTTGGAGATGGAGATAATAAATTTTGGGACGGACTTTGTACGTTATTATGTTGGGCAGGTTGTATGTTTCTTTTCATTCTTAATTCAAACAAATGGGTTTGAATGTGTTGCATGGCAATTAAAGCGGATGACTCAGGCAATTTTTTTCAACTGGGAAGCAACAAATTGGCCGAATAAATCGAACTCATTGCTTTCTGTCATCTGTACATTCCGTGGTTCAAATGCCTTATCTGATATCTCTTTTAGTGTTATAATGGAAGATTCAATTTTCTGTACTCTCTCATCCTGTTTTTGTTTTAAATGCAGTTCTAATCTTGGGAGGAATAACAGTTTGGTGGTCAGTTGTAATCTTTCTCTTGATACGGGGTGTTTGATGTTCGTCACTCTCAGCATCAATATCTTGGATTCTTCGTTGTTCGTTGGTCCTGTGGGGAAAAAAGGTGTAAACTTAATGAAAATTGTTTCTGTTAAAAGTAAAACATGTTCTGATATTTTATATGTGTTACGACATGACAATATTTATTTTTTGTAGATGCCAATGACGGAAGCCGGATGGGAAGACATAATGAGCGGTTTTTTCAACACGATGGAACTTTCCTAGATGTTGTGGTAGCATCGATGGAAAACATATTCAAATACGTTGTCCAAATGAATCCGGGGTCAGATTACTACAATTATAAAAGGAAATTTCAGTACTATACTTCTTGGTGTGGTCGATGATGCCTATTGTTTTACGTACGTTGACATAGGGGAGCAATGGCCGAGCATCAGATGGCGGAGTGTTTGGCAAATAGTAAGTTGCAACAGGCTATAGATAATAACACATTAAACCTGCCTGAAAACGCTTTGTTCGTTGCAGATGATGCATTTCCTTAAGGGAATATTTACTTAAACCTTACACTAAAAGGGCAGGGCCCTTAACTTTAAAGCAAAAAGTGTTCAACTACAGACTGTCTAGAGCTCGTCGAATTGTAGAGAATGCTTTTGGATTACTGGCATCAAGATTTCGTATATTTGAAAAGCCTATTCCCTTATCACCTGAAAAGGTTGACAGCATTGTTAAAGCAACGATTGCATTGCATAATTGGCTACGTATTACAAGCCCAGGGGTTTATTTTTACAGAGGTTGAGTTGACGTTGAAGATATTGAAACTGGTGAAATAATTAAAGGTGACTGGCACAAAAACGTGAGAGCAGAAGGTTTACTGAAAGTTAGAAATTTTGGACACTTACGTAATCCTACAAAAAAGGGCGAAGATGGTGAGGGATGAGTTTAGCAGATTGGTTCATGGGAGAAGGTAGTGTACCATGGCAATTTCAGTTCGTCCAAAATCAGGAACATTTAAGTGTTTGACAATCAATTTGGGCTAATTCAGCCAAATTGGCATTTAATGGTACCATCAATACATGTATAATGTAACTGTAACTGTATGTATAATGTGTTTCATTTTGAACATTGATGAAATAAACGTTAATGGAAAAAAACCGTTTTACATTATGTTGTTATTTAGGCTTAAGTTACCTTACATTACAAAACTTAATGCCTACCTTATTACCATCTTCATTTGGAATTCCAATTACTTGCTCTCTCTCTTGTCTTCACAACTGCTCCTAATAATGCGGTCCATTGTTGGAAACCACCTCAGTGTCGGTGTGTATACGTCATCTAAACCACTTCCTGAAGACTTGCTTTTTGTTATTTTTACTAGCTCGTTTGAATATGTATTCCTCAAGGCTTCGCATCTTTTCTTTAGCATCTTTAACAGTAAAGTTTGGCATATTCATGTCCTTTTACAATCTGTAACCAGCCGTCTTCTTTAAGATTTCTATCTTTATATTCCGCCAATTTATAATCCCATAAACAAGGGTATCCCTCATACAGTTCCAAAAAAGTTTCAATGTTGTATTATGTTTCCATTTATCATACTTTTTTACCTTTTTTTCCTTCCCTTCTTGACAGTCTCCTTTCCTATCACGGGTTTATCACTTTCATTGTTCTCGTTGGTATCAGCCATGACAACTCAGTAACCACTACAACTATAACAAATATACAAATTAACCTTAAACTCAAATGTACAGAGCACACCGGAACACGACTAAACACTCACTTTACTTGCTTACAAGTCGGAGTGGTCTGCAAGTCACGTGTCTACACAGGCAAGTGGAAGCCGGCGTGGCAAGTAGAAACTGACGCGCAAGTTGTTACTTGCGCCGGTAATATTTGTCAGAACAAATATTACCGGCGCAAGTAAACAATGCATGCAAGTCAGCCCTGCAAGTTTAACTTTTGTGCATGTTAGTGTTTACATTTGCAAGTTTTCTTGCAAGTAGGATGCAAGTAAAACTTGCGCAAAGCGCTACATGCTAGTGTAAACGGGGCTTATAGTAGCGCTCGCGACGATATCACCCGGGCGGACGATATAATCGTCGCGGCCGATACTATTATCACCGCGAGGGTAAAGACAAAAATACGCATCCAAACGCTGTTTTAAAATTTTAAATTATACAGTAGAATCCCGCCTATCCGAGGTAAATGGGACCGAGACTACCTCGGATAACGAAAATCTCGGATGATCCAGAGACAATGTAAAATAGGTTATACATAACAATAAACATGTTGTATTTTGGAGACAAAAAACAGTATTACTTGGAGACAGAGATTGAGAATTGGGAGTGGAGAGCTCAATGGCGCTATCGTTTTGCAACACTGTGATGATCTAAATGAATAATACAAACAAGTACTGTGGGGTTCGTGCACTTTTTGAAAGATGTAGTATTACAATGATGTAAAACTTTTGATGCATAGACTATGTATTGATTGAGTATATTTGCAAATCATTTGAAAACTACCATGAAACCAGAGTCATTGATTTCGGCACTTATCGGTGTGATCAAAAAAGATTATGAGCCACTAAACCTAAGTCTAGTACAAGATTGATAAACCGAGTACTCTGTTAATTCTGAAAAGAAAACATTATGTATTCCCTCAATGTAGATTTTACAACTTGAGAATGTCCATTTGGTGGAAGAGGCCGTTATTGTGACACGAATGAATAACAAAATTCATGTTTGTCTACATAATATTATGCACGGGCTCAGCCTGATGCAATAGATAGGATATGCGGGTCCGCCAATCCGGATATCCCCGCCAGGCCTCGGCAGACCCGACTGAGCGATTGCTGAGACCACTTTGGGGTTGTAAATACGCGTGCGGGCGGCGCGGGCCTGACTGTGACACGACCACAAACCTCGAGGTGCAGAGGCTCTGTTCAATTGGCGATGTTACACAATCATCTCCTGCTCATCTGTGCAGCTGACCTGCCTCAGTGGCGTACCGAAGGGGGGGGTCCAGGGGGTCCGGACCCCCCCCCAAATTTCAAGACGTATTAAAAAATAAAGCATGGAGCAGGAAAAAAAAGGAGAGTTGTCATTACTTTTGTCTACAAACATTAAATTAATTGATTTATTTAATTGAAGTGACCGTTGTTAAAAATATAATTGTCCTTTCGTTTAAATCATAAAGTATCGAACGATACTTTTGGGCTTGGCCTTTCGGATAGTGTAGTGTTATCACGGTATTTCTATAGGGCGCGGTCACGTGACGCCGCAAAGTAACGTGAACCGTAACATGGCGAACAGTTTAAATTAGCGACTACTTCGTTCAAATTCGTCTTGAGGACTTATAATGACTGCTTAGAATTAAGTTACGACGTTGATTTTAGGTGTCAATAAACTGTAGACGTGTATATAATTATCGGAAAAACATTTAAAAAATCACTTTCGGTCGGAAATAAAATACACCTGAAAAACTCTAATGATTAGGTAGAACTTCAACTACTTCGGACTTCAGTTATTGAGGTATCAGTTATTGAGGTAAACGTGGTATTTTTGATTGAGTTAGGACGACGATTTTTGTTATCATTAAACTATACAATGTACCTATATAATTATCGAGAAAAAATCACTTCCGGTCGGTAAATACCGAAGAAAAAACTGTCTACAGATTCAAGTTTTGACGATTTAGGATTTCACTGGTTGAGTGGTTGAGGTAAAAATGGTACTTATAATTTTGTTAGGACGTTTATTTTAGGTATTAATGCAACGTCGACTAATTATCGAGAAAGAAAACAATAAAATCACTTCTGGTCGGAAAATACCGAGGAAAAGCTCTACTGATTTCACTGGTTGAGTCGTTGAGATAAAAGTGGTACTTAGAAGTATGTTTGAACATTGATTTTAGGTATAAATTGAACGCCGACTAATACCTATATAATTAACTATCGAGGAAAAGTTGAAAAAGCCTTCCGGTCGGATAATACACCGGAAAAATCTCTACTGATAAGAAGTTCCGACTACTTTGGATTTCACTGACTGAGGTATTATTTCATTTTCCTTAGTATATTCCGATCGGAAGTGATTATTTTTGTTTTTTTTTCTCGGTAAATATATATTTATTAGTCGGCATTGAATTAATATCTAAAATCAATGTCCTAACATAATTATAAGTACCATTTTACCTCAACCACTCAACCAGTGAAATCCAAAATCGTCAAAACTTGAATCTGTAGAGAGCTTTTCTTCTGTATTTACCGACAGAAAGTGATTTTTTTCTCGATAATTATATAAGTAGTCGAGTATTAATGATAACAAATTCGTCGTCCTAACTCAATCAAAAATACCACGTTTACCTCAATAACTGAAGTCCGAAGTAGTTGAAGTTCTACCTAATCATTAGATTTTTTCAGGTGTATTTTATTTCCGACCGAAAGTGATTTTTTAAATGTTTTTCCGATAATTATATACTCGTCTACAGTGTAATGATACAAAAAATCGTCATTATAATTCATTCATAAATACCTCAATCAGTGAAATCAAAAGTAGCCGAACTTCTAATCAGTAGAGTTTTTGCGGTGCATTTTCCGACCGTTAGTTTGATCTGTACCCGAGCAACACTCGAAAATTGCCCTCCTTTTCTAAAGGGATTTCGACCGTCAGTGGCCCAATGTCCCCGCAGAGGTATTTCATTTTCTCCACAGAATATAGTTGTGTCAACTATACGCTTGAGTGAAGCTCTGTTTTGTTCTTTTTCTTTCTTATCCAGTGAATCCAACATCACTTTGGTGCCTTCTATTCGGCCAGAATCGAACTTTGTGGTACTAGAGTTGCTGTGAGAGTTGTATTTGCCTATTACATCTTTCCACTTTCTATAAGGCGTAGTTACTAAAGCTCCATATTTTTGGTATTTACCTTTTACCAGTGAACTCATTGGCAAATAACACACAAAACGTCCCCCGGATCCCCCGGTTTCGGGCCCAAATTTTCGGACCCCCTCCGAACGAAATTTCTGGCTACGCTACTGGCCATTAGCCCTCTCTCATGCACCGCATCGTCCGCTCTGGCTGACCGAGTGACACAGATTATAAACACTGAATATTAAAAATAACTACCGTGAGCATAAATTATTTCATAACTTATGAGAAGGATAACAAGCTTTCACGTAAAATGCCTAATGAAGTTTACTCTTTTAATCCCATATATTTATTTTAAACATTATTATTTTTTTTACAGCCAAATAGATTTCTACATTTTAATCATTATACAGAATTTAACTGACTATTCCGTTAATTAATTGACTATTTCCTTTAGGGATTTTCTACATATTCAATATTTTGAATCATTGGTATTAATTCCATATTCGACTCCCCTAAAACTATACAGTACATACTTTGGTTAATCCTCACCGGCTCCAAACTTTCTGCGATTATCATGGTTTTATCTGCGAGGGATATTATAAGTACTATTGCTCCAACTAAGACAAGATTGATCTCTACTACTGTATGTATTGCTTTATGTAATATTGTAAATATGGATAGGATTAGTGGGAAACCGCCAAAAGATCAAACTATTTGGTACTTTATTTATTGGTATTAGGTAACAAGTAGCTGGAAAATGCATATAAGCTACAATAATACGTACGTTATGATCTTATTGTGAGGTACTAAAATGTACAGTGTATTTTTTTTATTATCTTGGGTCGTCCATTCAAGATTTATTGTGGGATTAGTTTTCCCGTCAACAATGCTTAACGGGATCGATAAAACAAGTTCGCCTCAGCTATCGTGCCACGACATGTTCGCCGCTTGACGGGTTGCGGCATGAACGATAAGTCGCGCATGCGCTCCAACGCAAACTCGTCAGACGGACCGGCCAGCAGAGGAGCGAGAGGTCATTCTACACCATCCTATCACGACGATAAGACGTACACTGCGCTGCGATCTTAACCTCACTCCTGCCGACTTGTTCGTGAGATACGGACGTATCGATTTCTTCTAGCTATTGGTAATATATTACTTCAATTACTATACTATACATAATTAACCTTTCATTAATATTCTGTATCGTTTTTATATGTAGTGCCACACGAAATTTACTTATAACGTATTATTCTTGGTATTCTTTTCCTTTACTTACTTTCTTACTTAATCTATGTTCGTGCGATACGGACCTAACCTAATTTGGTATTAGTGGTTCTTTACTTTATTTACTATCTTACTTAATCTATGTTCGTGCGATACGGACCTAACCTTTAAATTGTTTATTGGTTATTGGTATTATTGGCTCTTTACTTTACTTACTATCTTATTTAATATATGTTCGTGTAATACGGACCTAACCTTTAAATTTAGGATTAGTGGTTCTTTACTTTACTTGCTATCTTACTTAACCTATGTTCGTGTAATACGGACCTAACCTTTAAATTTAGGATTAGTGGTTCTTTACTTTACTTGCTATCTTACTTAACCTATGTTCGTGTAATACGGACCTAACCTTTAAATTTGGTATTAGTGGTTCTTTACTTTACTTACTATCTTACTTAATCTATGTTCGTGCAATACGGACCTAACCTTTAAATTTAGTTTATTGGTTCTTTACTTTACTTACTATCTTACTTAATCTATGTTCGTGCGATACGGACCTAACCTTTAAATTGTTTATTGGTTCTTTACTTTACTTGCTATCTTACTTAACCTATGTTCGTGCGATACGGACCTAACCTTTAAATTGTTTATTGGTATTATTGGTTCTTTACTTTACTTGCTATCTTACTTAACCTATGTTCGTGTAATACGGACCTAACCTTTACATTTGGTATTAGTGGTTCTTTACTTTACTTACTATCTTACTTAATCTATGTTCGTGCGATACGGACCTAACCTTTAAATTGTTTTATTGGCATTATTGGTTCTTTACTTTACTTACTATCTTACTTAATCTATGTTCGTGCAATACGGACCTAACCTTTAAATTTAGGATTAGTGGTTATTTACTTTACTTACTATCTTACTTAATCTATGTTCGTGCAATACGGACCTAACCTTTAAATTTAGGATTAGTGGTTCTTTACTTTACTTACTATCTTACTTAATCTATGTTCGTGTAATACGGACCTAATCCTTAAATTTAGGATTAGTGGTTCTTTACTTTACTTGCTATCTTACTTAATCTATGTTCGTGCGATACGGACCTAACCTTTAAATTTAGGATTAGTGGTTCTTTACTTTACTTACTATCTTACTTAATCTATGTTCTTGTAATACGGACCTAACCTTTAAATTTGGTATTATTGGTTCTTTACTTTACTTACTATCTTACTTAATCTATGTTCGTGCAATACGGACCTAACCTTTAAATTGTTTATCGGTATTATTGGTTCTTTACTTTACTTACTATCTTACTTAATCTATGTTCGTGCAATACGGACCTAACCTTTAAATTGGTTTTTGGTTCTTTACTTTACTTACGATCTTACTTAACCTATGTTCGTGCAATACGGACCTAACAAATAGATTATTGCTCTGGGTCTATTATTATTTCTCTTACACTTTTCTTACTTAATATTTGTAAATACGATACTGACCAAACATTATATATTGTTTTTAGTGTTGATATTACTTTTGCTCATACTATTTTACATAGCATACAGTGTGTTGCGATTTGAGGTAGCTTTGATTTAGATAGAGATCTAGGTAGTTACACTTTTGTCTTTTCTTTAATTGATGATAGTAAATATCTTATTTAACGACGTCATTTTATTTCAAATTCTTAATTTTTTCAAGGCTAGTTGGGTAATGATGATTTACTAAATGCTTGAACGTTACCACCTCCTTAGGTGATAGCAATATATCTGAACCCAACTGACATACATAATCCATAAGAATAACATTTAGACCCCTGGATCGAATCCCCGCTTGATTGGGCTCATCTAGGGTATGCGATACGTGTCATTCTTAACAGTAAATGGTTGTGTTGAGAAAAGACACGTCACATTATCTAATCCTAACAAAGTAGTCAGTGTATCACAACTTAATTAACTGGTTTTATGTGTCTTGTAACCTTGGTTGGGTTTTCAATTCTTGAAAAATCCTATATCAAAGTATTGGATATAAAACTTAATTCATTATTTGTAATAGATAAAAGTTGAGAGAGTAACATAATAAAATATGTGCAATCTATGATTGCAAACATGTAATCTTTTTCCCCATTAAAAATATTTTACTGATATCACACTACAATTAACAATTTGTTACGCAAAATACTACGGTTACAGTAAAACCATATTAAATTGTAAATTTTGTAGTGAAAGGAAGATTCAAATGTGGTATTAATTTTAGAAAACCATTCAACTTATGTTTTGGGTTAGTTCGAACTCATTTTTTGTTGCGCCGTTCTATCGTTTATAACTAAGAGCGTGTAGATTTATTATGTGTTGGGCCTAATAAATGACAAGGTAAGTTCTTGAACAAACTGAAGATAAAAACCTTCTATAAAGTAATGTTTTCGTCAATATAATACACTTAGAATTCCTTTGTATAATGGTGTATGAGGTTAAAGATGTTTCATCGTAGTATTGAAATTATACGAGTAACTTAAAAATAATTAACATTTGGGTAAATATCAATTACATTAGTTAAGTACTAATCAAACTTTTAATTTAAAAGTAATTCTATAAAATCCAAGAAATAATATAACACAATATACGAAAATAATATTTCCTATTTACTGTTAATTTTACTACATTTTTCTTTAGAAGCAGACAATTTGACCTCTAAGTTTTTGTACCTATCTTAAATAGCTATCTCATTTCACTTAACGTAGAGTGTAGCGGAGTAGTAGTAACCGTTAGAGGGAGGAGTGTGGAGCCAGGCGACTGTAATTTACTGTCGACAGTAGGAGGAGCCAGCAGCCATCGCAAACTTGTATCCCTCCATGACTGCCCCCTCCTCACGATTCGGCGTTGACGGAATGGGCTGTTTTCGACGTTGGCGGAATGGAGCTGATTCGGCCCTGGCGGATTGGTATGATTTCGGAGTTCGCGGACAGTTGAAGATTCTACTTTAAATTTTCCTATAGCACCGATAAATTCTATTATTCGTCCGTCAACATCGAAGAGTTTCTACATCAGTCCGTGAGCTCCGAATTTATTCGACTCTATAGGAATCTTTAATTTTCGCCTCTAAAAGACACATGAGTCCGCCAGGACCGAATAACGAGACAGTCCGCCAACTCCGAATCCTCCTAGATTCCGTGAGTGGCGAAAAGTAGAATCGTCCGTGAGCCTCGAATATTTTATGTCTTAGTCCGATAGCTCCGAATAATTTGCTCTCCAGTCCGTCAACGTCGAATCATTCGGAGCTGACGGAAAGTATCGTTTTCGGTCTTGGCGGACGAATTCACTATTCGGCCCTGGCGGATTCGGTCCTCACGGACTCCACCGTGCATGTCACTCTATGGGATTTTGCTGAGCACTAGCGAACGCTTCAGTGAATAACTATAACGATTAAAATAAAATTTCTTATATTTTATTACAAATCTACAAATTATTAATACACACTATGAATTAATTTTCATAACAGTGCAATCTTGAAATATTTTACAATACAAAAAGACCTGAGTAACTGAAAACCGTATGTGTTTTACTGAGTTTTCTATTTCTCTCAATTTGAACCAATATCGCTGACACACTACGTTACGGAGATATTGCCTGTAGCTGCTCGTCTTTAGAGCATATCAGATATATGAATCAAAGAATACAATGGGTCCACTTTAAATACGCTCGTTTCCAGGCTTTATGTCATTATCTATTGTCCTGACTTTTAGTGCCATTAAAGGATGTTCTGTTCGTTATCCAGGAACATTTATGACTCCTCTTTTAATAAACTGGATTCCAGGTACATATACTCGTATGGTAACTTGTGTTCTAATTCTATTTTAACAGTTTGATTAACAAAACTACCAACTCAACGTAATATAAAAATTAATTAATAATTATAAAATATTGCGTATACCCTTTAATTAAGAGATTAGAGACTTAATAATCATATTGAATAGGGATTCATATAATCTTGCTATTATTATTACTACGAAAAAAGATACTAAATTTGTTGATTGGCCCTACATTTTTCAAGTTTTTTTATATCTATGTTTATTTGTGCCGTATTTCAATTACCTTGAATCTCAAGTTACTGATTACAGACTGGTTGGGTTACAAGGAATTTCTCTTTGAATACTTAACACTCAAGGGACAGTATGTGCACTTGATCAGGAATGCACTTGGGTCATTTGAGGCACTCCACGGATCTGAGAACGGAAAGATTGAGCTGGAACTCTTAAGAGGTCCTTTTCCTTTGGCTCTGCTTACGTCCAAGTACTGTTTAGAAAACCAAGAGGACCTTCCATTTCAGATAGAAACATAAACATTCAAATAAGCATGTTGAGAATGGGAAACATAGCTTTGTTTAGCAAACTTCCGTTTGTGCCTTATTATTTATTGTATTGTACTGTGTATCTCCAATGTACGTCAAAACCTCCTCAAGATAATATGCTAATAAAGCCAAGAAAACATAACCTACTCTAAATGTAAGAGCCTTGTTTTTAAATAAACAAAATCATAATGTGGTTGCACAGGGCTTACTCAGACATACACACAGACAATTACTATTCTGTCAAGCTCAATTCATTGAATTCGCTTCCCTATGCCTACGAGCAACAAAACCTAATGTATTAATAATTGGAATATGTATTCAGATATGCTTTTCAGTTACTAATTGTCTAGTTTAATTGTCCTAGATCACACAATTGTTACGAAATACACCATTATTTTATAAACATATATTTATTTTCAGGTCACTAATAATGTAATTAATTGTAATTATTTATCATATTACATTTATAAGTTTTACTATGCCTATTCAATACTAGAAGTTCTCGCCTGCAATTTCGTAAGGCTTTGTACGTATGATCACTTCTAATTCAATTATATTATAATTCAGACAACATTATCGGGCTTACCTTGTTGCCAAGATCGACACAATCTACATAAAGGTGTATATTTATGGCAATTTAATTTACTTTAATCTTAGTATTTTGTATAGGAATTATTTTTTTTCCTGATCTATCGAATAGATAAATATATAACGTTTTTTTAGTAAAAATAGCTACCTCCAATTTTGCGATTGAAACATAATGATTTTGAACTAGAAGTGAAAATCCTAAAATAAGAATTACTTGCAATTTTGCTTAACATCTGGTCCTTTTAATAATTAAAACTGACAATGGGTACCTGATGTGGTACCTGATATATGACTAATTTCGTTTTTAAAATATCATAGGATCCCATTGTATTACACCACAATTACTTTCACTAAGAAAGCAATAAACTTTGACTTTGGAGTTCCTCTGGATTTTTTAACACAGAACGAGGAGTACTAAGATCCCCAACAGATTCCGATTATCTAATAATTTAACTAAACTTCTTAAAGATGTACGATGTATAATAACATAATTATTTCGGTTACAAAAATTGAGCTACTTCATGAGTACCAATTAGACCTCCAACTGACAGTTAAGACCGTTAGACTACAAGCATGTAATGCTAATTATTAAATATGAAGCATTGACTTCAGATATACGAGTAACAGCTTGATCTAAATAACTTGGAAATATATTAGTTGGATAATGAGCTAGAAGGGACAACTACTCTGACGATGTCAGTACATCAGGCTTGTACACAATTTCCTTACGTACTAAGAAGTATACACTGTTATGAAGTGACTCAGCGTTTCTAATTGTAATACTTATGTAATTGTACGTACATCCTTGAGAAGTTTAGTTATTTTCTAAACAATTGGACTCCAATGTGCAGTCTTAATCACACGCCGTTCTGTCTTTTAAAATACCGTATTTAAAAGAAAAGGCTGTATTAGAGAAACACGTATTTAATTTGTATATTATATATTTAAATCAATTAAACTACAAGTAATAGATTTAAACATCGAATGTACGATAGTGGTAGTACAGCTTACTTTTAAATGATGTTGTGGACAATGTATATTTTAGAATACACAATAAATCTATATATATATATATATATATATATATATATATATATATATATATATTTCAACTATTTTATGTTTTCGACCTTTGTAGAAGTTATTAAACTCTAGTTACCTTACATTTCTTACACTGAACTTATCTACAATTTTCTCACCATATTGTTAAATCAATGATGGTATAAAATACCATACCAAGAACTTAGTTGCATTTCTGTAGAAGATATTCAATCAGTAAAATAAGTCTCAATCCGTTGAATATCCGTTAAAAACAGAAAATATATAATTTCCTCACTAAGGCCACATTGCAAAATTTTATCGCCAGGTTGATGTGCTTAAAGAATAATTTAGAATACCATATTGCATTTCAAAGAGGTCGAAGTGAAGTGAATATAAAAGTAGTTGGGCAGAAGGCTCTGAAGTAGGAAAGTCATGTTTTTGGGGTAAGCAAATGTGCAAATTATGCGAACCCCAAACGTGCAAACAAGGGGGTGTGTGTGTGTTTTATGTTTTATATAAAATACAGGAAACACTGAACTAAAGCTGAACATCTTTATTAATTACCTCATTTACATAATCTACCAGCTTTCACTCATTTTAAATTAAACAGTTCTATAGAGTAAATTATGTTAATGTTTTGGTATTTAAGTTAGATATGAACGTAACATATTTTAACCAAGTATTACTATAAACATGTGGGAGAACTACAAAATACTATAATTTAACGTCTTAATATTCATTATAACATTGACCATGAACCAGTTCATGATTATCGTAGTATATACCTTCATATATCACTTATATTGCTGGCGTAACATAAATCTCCTGTAGTAGTACGTCTGAGCATTACTGATGCACACTTAACTATATTATAACCTGTTACCTTGATCTTCTTCCACCATGAAAAGGAATTCCAAAAAAGTGAGTTAGTTCAGTTTTCATTACTTCATATATAGTAAATCGGAGGTGCTACCATAAGTACAATAAGTTGTAGTTATCACATTTGCAAACTACATTTTTCTACCTTTTGGACTTGGAAAGTCAACTAACAAGGATTTTGTTCCTCAATATGTTAATAATATCAAGGAGAATACTTATATTTAAAAAAGTGGCATTTTGAGTTTATTTTGGGATAGCCCAAAAATGAAATGAATACAGTATATACCATATATTTCCAATAAAGCAAACTGTATAGACTTCTTCATAATTGGATTTTATAAAGTGAACCAAATATCAAATAATCCCATAACAAAGTTTTTTCTATTTTAAATTTACTAATAAAAATTAAATCCTTAAATTTCGGTTTAAATTTATCAATAACAGTTAATATTTTGGCACTAACAAAAAATATCCCTTCCGAATCAATGGAAATAAAGGTATATTTTAGGACCAAGCAAAGGTGTCTTCCAAACGGCAAGCAAATAAACATTTTAATTAAGCAATTACAATTCGAAAATCATCATAAAAGACGTATATTAGGGATGTCTATTTATATATATATATCTTCTAAATCCTAACCGCTCCGCCCATCTGATTCCATTTTTTAGCTAGAAGAAATCCAATCCTAAATTTTTTTATACATTAAAAGTTTACAGACATGTTCATAGTTCATATTTCTATTTAGTCCAAGAATTTAAGTACCATCCATAAAAAATACACATTTGCAAATCTTTCAATTAATATTTCTGACAGGGTTCGTTACATCATGGCAAGATGGCGGATGTCTCCTATCCGTTTAGGATTTAAAAGTATACAATAAGTTTTGACTATCTTGGATAGTGAAGGAAACAGGATTTTTCCGGACATTTGCCATCGTTAAGTGAAACAAGAAAACAGTAACACTACGTTTCGAGATCTGCAATCTGATCTCTTCTTCAGGTAAAGAACTAACCTAATACATAATTACAAACTAGGTTTAAAATAAACAAATCTTACTAAAGCGTTGTGGCACGCCTGAGTCAGGAATCACAACCTACATGTTGTATGTCAACTTCACTAACACTAAAGACATGCACTTAATAAAAAAACTATACAAAACACCAATCATTAAACTAAACTACGGAATACAGGTCACAATATGTCTTCACGTCGTCTACTAACCATTTACGACTGACCAGAGGGGGTAGCCAATGGTAATCGTGACGGCCGGCTAAAACAAGATGGCGGAAATACAAGGGAAGGGGAACAGGAATGGGCCCTTTCGTTATTATTGGTTCATGCGAGATGAACTTCTTAAAACCATATTGTGACTCCGCATTGGTTTATTGCAAATATCCGATCCGTTTGATACTTTTGGTATTCTCTTTAGTTCATTTTTTAGAATTGGCAACCAAAGCGGCCTAATCTCGACTGATGGTTGACTGATTGGTTGGTCTGCCAATTTAATGTATGTTGCCTCAATTAATTTCCTTTTGAAGAAATGTGGTTCCCGATGTATTATGTGGGCTTCATCCCAATTCATATGATGGTCTTCGGACCAACAATGGTGTGCAATTTTTGACTTTTCTGTGAAACCCTTTCTCGTGTTTTCTTTGTGTTCTTTTATCCTTATGTTTAGTGGTCTTTTTGTCTCGCCTATGTATTCCCTATTGCAGCTACATTTTATACTGTAAACACAGTTTTTGGAATCCTGTGTGCCATTTTTTGGTTTTGTTTTTACGAGACTTTGTCTAAGAGTGTTGTGTGTTTTAAACGCGGTTCTAATGTTGTACTTTCTACCTACTCTTCTAATTTTCTCCGATAATCCCGGCACATAAGGGATTGACATAAACGCAAATTTATCACAATTCTGTTTTTCTGACTCAGGAATGATTCTTCTGGTTCGTTTGCACTTATTAATTACTAATTGAGGGTATCCATTGCTTCTGAGATCCGATTCAATTTTCTTAAATTCTTCTTTTAGTCCATCTTTATCTGAGCACAAGCTCTTTGCTCTATCAAACAACGAGTAGGCTACTCCTTCTTTGACAGATTTTTGATGGTTGGATTGATAATTTAAATATTTTCCTGTGTGTGTTATCTTTCGAAAAACAGTTGTCTTAAGGACATCCCTATCTCTTAATACACACACATCCAAAAAGGGAAGCTTGTTTTGGACTTCCACTTCCATTGTGAGGCGGATGGAAGGAGAAATACTATTAATGTGATTCAAAAAATTATTTAATTCAATGTCTCCATGAGAAAAAATAACAAAGGTATCATCCACATACCTCCACCAAATCTTCGGTTTGAACTGAGCTGAAGCCAAAGCTTTTCGCTCGAATTCCTCCATAAAGATATTGGCGAAAATAGGAGACAGTGGAGAACCCATTGCCATCCCCTCATCTTGACGGTAAATTTTACCCTCTAACTCAAAATAATTGCATTGAGTGCATAGTTCTAACAGTTCCATAATTACTGGCACGGGAAGTTTAGTTCTATCCTTTAATGTTTGGTCTTCTTTGAGACGTGATTTAATAATTCCGAGAGTTTCTGGAACTGGTACATTTGTAAATAGACTTTCGACATCAAAACTTACCAGTTTGTCAGTTTCAGTCAACTTTAGGGATTTTGACTTCTCTACGAAATCCCTGGAATTTTTGATGAAAGAGTCAGTTTTTCCTACCAATGGTGTTAAGATGTCCAAGAGGACTTTAGACAATTCCCTGCAAGGTGAATCACGAGAACTAATGATGGGCCGGAGAGGGATGGTAGGTTTGTGGATTTTGGGAAGGCCATACATATGGGGGATTTTGGAGTGGTGAGGAGTTAATTTAGATCTAAATTTATCTGAAAAAAATTCTTTATGTTTTCTTAAGGTGTTTGCTACTTTGCGTTCAAATGAATCAGTCGGGTCTTTATTTAAAACTGTATATTTGCCAGTATTTAAAGTTTCCGCAATCTTTTCTTTATACGCTACTGAGTCAAGTACCACAGTAGCGTTGCCTTTGTCGGCAGGTAAAATTTTGACCGTGTCATCTTTCCCAAGGATCGACCTGGCCTTTTTCTCCTCTATTGTTAAATTGGGTTTTGTGGGAGGAATTTTTCTGAGTAAAAGACTGGCCTCGCAGCGGAAGCGGTCACCCTGTTTCCTCAGGTAACTGTGAAACAGCCGACTCAATTCCAGTTACGAAATCCAGTGCCTTTACCGATTTTTGTGCCACAGAAAAGTTTAAACCCTTGGATAATACTGATATTTCCGCTTCATTCAGGATTTTCGAAGAGAGATTGATTACGTTTTTATTATTTGCATCCGTATTCACGTTGCCATCCTTAGGCAAATCACATTTTTTTTTTTTTTTAGGCCTAATTTTTTCCAGTTTGGAGATTTTCTTTTTCTTATCTGTTTCAGAAACTTTTATACATCTATTTTGGATGCTTTCGAGAATGTTGTTGAATTCTGTACCGATCAGTGTTTTTAATTCAGTTTTTTTACACTCAATACTATTTTGGAGGAGGTATTTTTCACGATGATGATATGCAATTCTTTCTTTAAGTAAGATGTTAGTGGACATCTTAACACCATTGGTAGGAAAAACTGACTCTTTCATCAAAAATTCCAGGGATTTCGTAGAGAAGTCAAAATCCCTAAAGTTGACTGAAACTGACAAACTGGTAAGTTTTGATGTCGAAAGTCTATTTACAAATGTACCAGTTCCAGAAACTCTCGGAATTATTAAATCACGTCTCAAAGAAGACCAAACATTAAAGGATAGAACTAAACTTCCCGTGCCAGTAATTATGGAACTGTTAGAACTATGCACTCAATGCAATTATTTTGAGTTAGAGGGTAAAATTTACCGTCAAGATGAGGGGATGGCAATGGGTTCTCCACTGTCTCCTATTTTCGCCAATATCTTTATGGAGGAATTCGAGCGAAAAGCTTTGGCTTCAGCTCAGTTCAAACCGAAGATTTGGTGGAGGTATGTGGATGATACCTTTGTTATTTTTTCTCATGGAGACATTGAATTAAATAATTTTTTGAATCACATTAATAGTATTTCTCCTTCCATCCGCCTCACAATGGAAGTGGAAGTCCAAAACAAGCTTCCCTTTTTGGATGTGTGTGTATTAAGAGATAGGGATGTCCTTAAGACAACTGTTTTTCGAAAGATAACACACACAGGAAAATATTTAAATTATCAATCCAACCATCAAAAATCTGTCAAAGAAGGAGTAGCCTACTCGTTGTTTGATAGAGCAAAGAGCTTGTGCTCAGATAAAGATGGACTAAAAGAAGAATTTAAGAAAATTGAATCGGATCTCAGAAGCAATGGATACCCTCAATTAGTAATTAATAAGTGCAAACGAACCAGAAGAATCATTCCTGAGTCAGAAAAACAGAATTGTGATAAATTTGCGTTTATGTCAATCCCTTATGTGCCGGGATTATCGGAGAAAATTAGAAGAGTAGGTAGAAAGTACAACATTAGAACCGCGTTTAAAACACACAACACTCTTAGACAAAGTCTCGTAAAAACAAAACCAAAAAATGGCACACAGGATTCCAAAAACTGTGTTTACAGTATAAAATGTAGCTGCAATAGGGAATACATAGGCGAGACAAAAAGACCACTAAACATAAGGATAAAAGAACACAAAGAAAACACGAGAAAGGGTTTCACAGAAAAGTCAAAAATTGCACACCATTGTTGGTCCGAAGACCATCATATGAATTGGGATGAAGCCCACATAATACATCGGGAACCACATTTCTTCAAAAGGAAATTAATTGAGGCAACATACATTAAATTGGCAGACCAACCAATCAGTCAACCATCAGTCGAGATTAGGCCGCTTTGGTTGCCAATTCTAAAAAATGAACTAAAGAGAATACCAAAAGTATCAAACGGATCGGATATTTGCAATAAACCAATGCGGAGTCACAATATGGTTTTAAGAAGTTCATCTCGCATGAACCAATAATAACGAAAGGGCCCATTCCTGTTCCCCTTCCCTTGTATTTCCGCCATCTTGTTTTAGCCGGCCGTCACGATTACCATTGGCTACCCCCTCTGGTCAGTCGTAAATGGTTAGTAGACGAGTGAAGACATATTGTGACCTGTATTCCGTAGTTTAGTTTAATGATTGGTGTTTTGTATAGTTTTTTTTATTAAGTGCATGTCTTTAGTGTTAGTGAAGTTGACATACAACATGTAGGTTGTGATTCCTGACTCAGGCGTGCCACAACGCTTTAGTAAGATTTGTTTATTTTAACCTAGTTTGTAATTATGTATTAGGTTAGTTCTTTACCTGAAGAAGAGATCAGATTGCAGATCTCGAAACGTAGTGTTACTGTTTTCTTGTTTCACTTAACGATGGCAAATGTCCGGAAAAATCCTGTTTCCTTCACAATCCTTCCATCGTCAAAAATAACCTTCAAACAAAGGAAAGTATCTTGGATAGAGTAGCGGTACGAGTGCTTTTGTGTAGATTTCTCGTATGGCTGGAAAACGAGTGCGTTGCTTTTTACATTGGACGTTATGTTTTTTTTTATAAATTTTCTTCCGTTAGCATTTACAAGAATTTTTACCACTTAGAATTTTAGGAAAAAGAAGAGGATTCTGGTTGGTGAAGGCCATTCTTTGAGGGTTCGATTGTTGACCTATTTTACAAATGGTTTAGCTCCTCTGGGTACCTTCACAAGGAACTTGTATAGCACTTTTAAACTTTTCAAATAAGAAGAACCTTTTAGTACGTACACTACAGTTATATCTATCATAAATACAACAATACTCTCGGTATCAAATTTAAATACCTAATTTCCTTGTATTTCCTCATGGATGAATATATTAAAAACTAATATCATATTCTGTAATAGAAGTGGATCTAGTACATTGAAAGTGTGCTTAATTATTGTTCAGCAGTAGAACTATTCCATTGACCAATATTTAACTCTCAATAATTTTACAATTGGTCAGTTATTGAGCTAATTGCTGTAATGCGAGAGATTTTTATATTTTAGAAGCAGTTTTCACCCGAATACATCGTCACTCGCTAGGAGTAAATATCTGTTATACGAATATCCCTCTCATGAGCTCTAGCGTAAATCACATGTGACATGATATTCGGTTTAAATTTCACATTATAAATTTACAAGTTTACCCCATTTTTGATAACCCAAGTTTGTGAAAAGGTACGTACCACTTGCCTATATAATATTTGTATCATTTACTCAAATAAAATTAAACTATGTACAACGTTACTGTATGCGCCCCATGTGGTGTAACGTTTACGTAATATAGATTTATACATCTACGGTTACCATACATTTGACCTTAATAACAAAACGAACGTTACGGTCACGATCATATTGACTACTTCCATTCGCCTTTTACCAGTCCCACCTTTACATTACAGTGGGAGTCGGTGCTGCAACCAGTCACATACATGTGATCATGCATGTTCATGCATGTGCGGTAGCGCGACCATTTTCTGTTAGTACAATAGGTCATCGGAAGTGTATGTAACATTCAAACAAACATAAAATAAAGTTATTGCACGTGACATAATCAAATAAATACAACTATTATAAATACATTAAATATTATTTTAGTTGCATTACTAGTTTATATATATATATATATATATATATATATATATTATATATATATATATATATATATATATATATAATTTTACCAGTGCACACTATACGGAAATATTGCTAGTACTTATATACTGTCCTGAATTTCATTGTCGTAAAGCAGATATTTTCGGTTATCTAGGAAAGTTCAATATTTAATAAAATGGATCCAATTTGAGGCAACTTATTATATAGTACCACTTAAAAAACAAGTTGGTTGATAGTTAGCCAAAATGCTCATTCAAAAAATGTTCTCGTAATTTGTATAATAATATTGAGAGATTTTATACAGGATATTAAAGTTATAGTACATCGTCTTTAACACTGTAATAGGTTTTGTATTTGACAACATTATTTTATTATTTCTATGAAAATAAATTTTAATATTGGAGCAAATGATTAATTGAATTATATTGTTGTTTTTCGATCCCACCGTTTCCTTAACTTCAGTCAATTTACCTTCCGTCCATGTCATAGGAAACCATTTTCTATTAACTTATATACATATTCAAAATATATTTTAGGAATTAAAATCTATTATAAACTAATTGGTTTCAGCCTATCACTGCTACCATCTATAATAAAAGTTAAATGCTATACATTTAAAGTAGTATATTTATATTATTAATGTAGTATTACAATTCATTTTTCACAAACAATGACAGTTAATAGTACTTATTCATGCAAATACGGAATTTGTTACATTTTTGTAGGTAAGGAACAATTGCACGGTTAAAAAGTAAGTGTTTTATTTTGATTTTTATGAGTTAATTTGTGAAACAACGCCATTTGCAATGGAGATTTCCGATTAAAGTAATCCAGTTCATTTTTAAATACGAATAAAGCAATAATTACAAAGTGAAAGAGGTAAATTTAAATCTTGAACTCTTCATTTCCAGTACTTTGTGGGTTCTAAAGCCTAGGAATAATTTAATTTTCAATTTTGACCGTCAAACGAAGGGCTTAACCCTGGATTTAATTTGCTCCGCCAATGACAGAATCGGCTCCAATGAAAGCCCTTTGACAAATGTAAACTGCTTTGCTATAGTGAATGGCAATTCAGACACATATTCCGATGTTTTTTATATATCAATTCTTTATTGAGTGTTTCAAATATTCTATTTAAAATTGTTACTTGTATATATACTTTTTAAATACAATCATTGTGCAAGATGACCGCAGAGACAGAATCATTTTCTTACAACTACATTGTCTTTTCAATTATTGAGAACTAATTGCAGTCAATGTGTAATCGATAATTAGTTCTTTGCAAGGCTACAAATTATAGCTGGGTACAACTTCAGAAGAATGAATAAAACGGTAGAATTTTGGGACACTTATCTTACATTTGTTAGTTATAAAATCTATAATTTAGTAAATAGAAATTATATGTATATAAGGATAATAATAGTATCTAAACTGCTATAGCTTTTTATATTCTTCACATTTATACATTCACAGAGATATATAATATTGATGGTCGATTTATAATGCTCTAAACTATTTCAGTATCTAGTTGTAAATCTGAACATATTCCAATTATTGTAGTAATTTTTATTTTTACTATTAAGATTATTGAAGTACATAGCGCCTAGTGTTAGGATTCCTATAACATCTATAAGAGTTTGAATACCATGCTTGTTCCGAATTCTAACGAATATTATGTTAACTAATGAATGTAAAGGTATTTGGCTTGGTATTTTTTTTGACAAATATAAATTTCTGTTTAGATGAAAATAATTAATAGTTCCATTACTCACAGTAGCTAATCACGTTTTTGTCTATTTTCTCTCAGGCATATAATGTTGAATTAAATGCAGAAAATTTAAAATTAAATATCTAAAATTACACGAAAACTTCTTTCAAATTCTAGAAAGCAAATTTTTTTTTCATATTCGGCTATCAAAGAAGAGCTTAAATCAGGATTTAATTTGCTCCACCAATGACAGAATTAGCGTCGCGCCAGTGAAACGCCTTTGACGTGTGTAAGCTCCTTTGATGTACTGAATGGGCACACCCAGAATATTCAATTTTGTTTAAACCATTAAATATAAAATTTTGTGATTGACCCCCTTTATGGTCTTTTGGGCTGTTAATTATATAAAAGCTTACAATTCATATTCAAAGTGAGGTCAGTTTTTCCTATTTCTTGTGGCTTCTACCTCTACTCGGTATTTTCGATGACCTTGTACAAAGTTTCCTTGTACTGGTTTCTAATGATACGTTACAGAATAATCATGGTACAGGTACATATTCCAGTTACTGTTCCTGCTAAACGAAAGTAGTCTAAGTACTTTATACCATGAAGGGACTTTATACTGGATACTTTCGGTTTGCGGACGAACCAGTACTCAATACAAAGGATCTCTTACGGTAATCTGGACATGATCAGTTATTACAGTTGTGTTAGTTTGTTGTCATTCATTGTCACTACGAGGCAACACCTCTGGCGATTTGCGCGTTAAAACCAACAGTTGCTGGTTACAGAAAAAGTAAAAAAAAAAAAAAAAACAATTCATTTTAATCTGTGTTAAAATAACATTTTTAGATAGAGCTTTTAAAACTATACGCTCTGGATGATGTCTCCTAGATAAGAGCTCAAAAACGTGATCTATGCCTAATTTTTCTGGACCATTCAGTCAATAACAAAATTTAAGAGGGTAACTTAGATATAAATTTATCTTCATGCTATTCTGACATTATAAACACTCAATTAAAGAACTCCGTTATTTATATTATATTTTAATTTATATTTTTATATCATCTTAATCGAAACAAAAGTTTCCGATGAAAGATATTTCAAAGTTTCGTATAGGATGAAAAGAGACAAAGGCCGGTATTTTTCTATTTTATTCATAAATAACGGAAAGTTAATGTTAGTAGACAGAAAACGTGTCGAAATGCAGAAATAATGAAACGTAATTGCAAAATAACTATACCTGTTATTTATACCTACAATACATACATTGTGATCAACTTTCATACATCTTTTTTTAACTCAGATATGTATACTTTTTTATCCGAGAGGAGATAGACATTGATTCATCTTTGGTCTTGATATGTGATTCAAACTTAACTATTTTGTTCAATATCTTGTCAATGTTATCAATAAATTTTGTTTTAGTTAAATACACTTCCTGTAAAACTGAATCTTTTCGAAAAATTTAATTATACCTTGTATGAGCTTCCTGGCGAATGGAGGTAGAGTGGTTTTACTGTAAACTGTATACAGCCTGACCTGATCTCTGCCCTAATTTAATTAGTTTAGCAAATGAAACACCCACTGTGGGTGTGTGCGTGTATTGCAGTTAATGTTGATGCTGAGATACTATTAAATGACAAAGAAAATTCTTTTTGTAATTGCTTTTATCTCTGTTTTATATCTTATATGTTGCAATGTGTGGACAATTGGTTTTGTGTAAGCAAAATTGTAATATTTGATTTATATAGTAGTAAATAATTTTTTCGTGTTGTATGCATAAAACATTATTTACATAGAATATTATTAACTAAAATATGGCATTAATATTTTGCGAAAACATTTTTCATTTAAAGTTTTTAGACATACTAGCATGATTTTTATTTTTGTATTAAAATCATTTTTTTGTGTCACGATGAAAGAACAACGTATTATTTATTACATGTTTAGTGTTTTACTCAAGATTAGGAAAGGATTTTTAACCTCAAGAAGATAGATAACAATCCAAGACAAATAGTATCGTTATTCATTATAAACTTACTGTAAAAAGGATTTTTTGAATTTATAAGAAGAAAGTCAAAATATTGTTTACAAAACTAATTTATAAATACAGTATACTGCTTACTGTGCGAGAACATTTCTAAATGAAATAAAAATTAGAAAGTGACATTAAAATACTTCTTACTCTTAAAATAATTTCAATCAGAAATGCAGTATTTAGAAACAATTTTGTTTGAATTACCTTTCTGTGTCATTTTCCAATACTTAAAATAATCTCAAATATTGTTTGAAATATATAATACTAAATATCATATTTCTCATAAAATGATTATAAAAACGTTTTGTATTGTCTTATTCCCAGCTTAAAGGTTAGTCTTAGTAACACTCTCGTTTACTATTGTATTCAAATATATGCTTAACAAATTGCAGTGCTTATATAGTTTTACTGTTAGGAAAATCCGTTAAAATAACATAGTTAATAATATATTATAATAAAATCACTCTAATACGTTTCTCGAAGCAGTCAGCAGAATTCTATTTAAGAACTCTCTTTACAAGAAACTATTTGGGTAAATTACAGACTTAGTCTTCTCAAATATCACGTTTCATTCCTGAATATAATTGTATTATTACAATATGTGCACCACTATAACATGTACTATTCAGGAGACGTATGTTTGATAATACACATCATATTTACAGACTTAGTCTTCTCAAATATCACGTTTCATTCCTGAATATAATTGTATTATTACAATATGTGCACCACTATAACATGTACTATTCAGGAGACGTATGTTTGATAATACACATCATATTTACAGACTTAGTCTTCTCAAATATCACGTTTCATTCCTGAATATAATTGTATTATTACAATATGTGCACCACTATAACATGTACTATTCAGGAGACTTATGTTTGATAATACACATCATAATTTATTTAAATATTTGGTGATAACAAATATTGATTGAAAATCAAATAAATACATTTATACACATAACTGCAAATTCCATTAAACTGTTTTAGGCATATTATATGAATATCACTATGGTGAGAAACTCAGTAAGCTTGAAACGATTAAATCCTGATTTCAGAATATATGCGATATTTGAAAAATATCTATCGTCATATTATATATGACCTTTTTCATGATTATAGCAATGCTTATTCACGATAATTTCAGTAAGTGTTAACTGTTACAAAATAAAATAGTTTTAAAGTGGAAGCTCTTAACTTTAAAAGACTACTGTGAAAGTTCCGAGTATCTATATTTTCTTTTATTGTTGAAGAGGACATTCAACTTTTTAATTTATCTATTTTAGAAGTGGCTTATATCAGTGTGAACAAAGGAAACAAGTGTGAACACATGATTAAAATTATTTATATTAGAACACGAGTAGAACCTGCATTGTTTAAATAAACCTCCATGTCCAACCCTTTGCCTGTTCTGCTCATATAGGGCAGTATAATTTTACTCTAATGCTCCAAACTACATTTGCCATTGAGATATCTGAAAATTACTGAACTATATTTGTACTAAGATAGTTAGTAGAGTTATTTGAACTAAATATTTATAATACTGTGTGTGTGTGTGTGTGTGTGTGTGTGTGTGTGTGTGTGTGTGTGTGTGTGTGTGTGTGTGTGTGTGTGCGTTCGTGACAAAATTGTTATTTGGTTTTTACGGTTATTACACTATAACACAATTTCAGATATGCAGTAAAATCTAATTAATATTTTATTTAATATTAAAATATTCATATTTTAATGCTTTACATTCTTAACATGATTCATAAATGAAGAATGAAACTGAAATGGGGTAATCATTTTAATAATAGGACCTAGCTTAAGGACCAGAACAAAAACCTGTAAACTCAAGTTAGATAAAAATGTTCACCGCTAATAAACCTCAAAGAGATAAGGGGCATACATTTTTAGGCTATGATTAGTTAGTCCAAGAGTATGATTATTATGGGATATAAGGTGATATATAGTAAAATAATTTAAGAGAATAAGATTTCAGTTTTATGTATTTCCAGGAAAAATATTGAAAAGCCTTAAGTTAGAAAAATAAGTCTCTCTTTCCCCGAATCTACCTTGAAATTTTTATCAAGTTAGTAAGAATAAATATAATGAATTTATCATGGAAATATGTAAATTTACATCAAATGTAAATTTCTTCTAATTTTGCAACATGGTAAAAACACACGCCAGACACCAGATCAGCGTGGGAAGCTTTGTCTCCTTCTCCATACTCATAAGTGGACATATTTTGGCCCAGAGATCGGCTATCATTCTACTGATGTTTACCATTTTCTATTCCTATGCAGGTTTAGCAGAGACAGTTTTTAAAACCGAATTTCAACAATTCACTATATTGTATTTTAAACTTTCCGTTTATAAAATAACAAGAATTATTTCCATTATTAACTGGTTAGAGAGACTTTGCTGAACACTCAGCCAATTAGTGGTGTCCAATTTAAAGTATAAACATATGTTTCAAGGGCATGACCATAATATTTTCGAATGAATAAATACATTCTAAAACTTTCGTGTTATTTGTGTCTGCAAGATTATATAAATTAATAAAAACTGTTTTTATTTCAGATAGCAAAAGATATTCCCCATGTTTTAAAGGAGTTATATAAAATATAAAGCGGTTACAAGGAAATCAGAACTTTGCTGCAATTTTTTTATTACTTACAATATAAAAACTCAAAAGGTAGATACAGAGTATAGGAAGCTGTATGAGGTCGAATTTGAGTTGTGTTCTCCTAAAGTTAACTTGGTGTACTAATTGAGAAATGCTATCATTTAAGATTTTCTATCGACTCCTTGGGAGCCTAAAGTTATAAACAATAAGATACCGGAACAATAAGGTAAATATTTATACATAGTCTTATTATGTAAACTTTTAATGCTTTAAATAAATATAAAGTCTTCATTAGTTAACCATCAGCTAGCAATATATTCGTAGTACTTAATTGTTCATAATCTTGTTGGCCAATTATTCATGCTAAGGTTTCAATACGAATGTTTATTTGAACTTCATTTCACCTTCCGCTTCTTTCATCGTCTTATATCTGATGCTTTTACAGAATTGACTCGTGGAATCTGGACTCAACAAATGTCTGTCTGAAGAGAATAAAAAAGGTCTGGAAAAACGAATTTAATGCATTGTTTCGATATCAAAGACATTAGACAACAAAATATACACTATGAAATAATAATAATACATACTTTAACTACTTACTTCTTTACGACACCTAGACTACTAAATATATCTAAATGTATTAACCTAGTTTAAGAGATATTCTCAGTGTCTCATCAGGTGTACAATGGAGTGCACTACGATGTTTTAGACACGATCCCACGGTGCTGCACTAAGAGGAAGCTGAAATCGAGATAAACTCAAAATTTACGTTGAATCAACCCTTCCCACCATAGCTACGTCATGTGTAGAAAACTCGGTTTCTCCACCGTGCTTTGATCGTAAAGTGCTTCAGTACAACATTTAAATACCTATCCTGAAATATTTTTTAATCTCCTCAAAACTATTTAAGACTCTAATTTATGTAATATTAGAGTTATATTTGGTGCATGAAAAATATTTAATTTTGATATGTAGACAATCAGGAACATATATAATGGCAATATTATTTCTATACATAAGAAGTATGCATTTTAGTCATCAATATGTTTCCCAACATATAAATGGAAAAATATAAAGCGATTCTATTACATGCAATTAAATTACCCTTCAATTTTTAGACAATAGGCTTTAAATGTATTTTAATCCTGAGAGTTTAATATACTTTCTATTTACCTTGGATAATTCCAACATAATTAACTTACACTTTAGGATAGAATGAGCCCCGGTCTCTTTACGCTCTAGTTCAACAAGGTAGGAGTACGCCCCACCACCTGTCCAGGATTCGCTGCATGCAAAATCTCAAGTCTATGTCACGTTTCTTCTTTAAGATGTACTATTGGCATGTATTTGGAAAAAACATTTTTGACCTGGTAGATAAAAGAGACATTGTGTCATTATACTAAATGATAGGCTACAATGACGCTCGGCCAAAATTGTATGGTTGGAATTCCATGATCAAACTCTCTCTTTTCGATGTAGAATGAAGTTTAAAGGATAACAGGCTACAGATGAATATTTTTCTCGTAATATAAATATTTTTCTCGTTCTTGCTACATGATACAATCAGGCGTTTCCTTCATTAATTTGCTATTCATAGCAGTGTACGTGGAAGTGTACGTACCAAGTCACCAAAAGATAAAGTTTGGGGTAATTGTTGGAAAGCTGCATATATTGTTCAAGATTGTTCTCACTATTTTAAAAAACTTATTTATTCTGCTATTTATAGTTTGCATGATTACATATCTATAATATAAATGTACAAACTATGAATATAATTTAACGAGTAATATATCAGAATGTTTTTGTTATAAATTACGGAATTTTAGTTTATTTATAAAACATCAACTTGATAGAGTAGTTCCAGTTAAGCGATATATTTTGCGTCGTAATGAAATGCACACGGAGGGAGTCAACAAGCTAGCAGTAGGAATAAAAAAAATTGCAATCCATTTAAAGAAGTAATCTTTTACATATCAGTATTTGGTTACTACCATAGATTATATTGCTACCGAGTGTAGATTATCTCGATTTATGGCCTTACAAATGTTGCATGACACACGAGTACAAATGTACACGTATAATACTATATTGTATAGTTATATAATATAAACTAAATTAATACTACAATTAAAATAAATCTCATTTTAATTCAACATTGACGTAAATATTACACATTCTTATTTTATAATGTCAGCCAGTTTTGAGTTGTTTCATTTCCTGGTTATGATTAATTTTTTTGAAACATTAGCAGTGGCCTGAATTCTTGCTGTGTTTCATGTCGTCTTAATAGTGAGTAGTTAGTGACACAATAATTTATAACTTTTGTAATTAAAACTATTTCAAACAAAAATTACTTGATCGCATTATCACTAATGATTCAAACACCTGAAATAAGCAATATTTTCACACTGTTGTTTTAATTTCATATAATCTTACATATACACTTTACTACTACATGCTACTTATAAGAAAGTATGAACGAAACATTTTAAAAAAATTAAATGCTATATAATTAAACTTTATTTATAATTTTATAATAATATAACAATAAAACGTTACAAAGTATTATTTCCACCACCACTGCATCACGTAGAATTTAATATAAGTGAATGTATCACATAATTCCATCACTGAAAACGTTCTCTCACTTCTCTCACATTGACGTAATACCGTACCTGATTGTTCCTTTTCTTTGTGAAGGAATCCATTCATCTCCACAAATCCAATATGTGAAGCTAGTGCTTGGAATTTAATAGTTACATTCTTATTGCACTCATACAGTCATTACATATGACTACTCGCGTGTACGCATTTCATTGGATTTATATGAAGAGGTATAAAAGAGGTATAAAACATTGCTTTATAAAAGAGGTATAAAATATTTTATTTAGACCCATAGAATATTCCACCAATAAATTAGAATAAAGCGATAAAAGGATGTATTTAAAACTAAAGTTTTAAGTAAGATACTTAAGCACTTAAGTAAGGTTTTTTTGCAAAGAAAACAAACTTGATTGTTTGTGTATAGATAATTATTTAAACTGGAATAATTGTTCTACAAATGTCCTATCTGTTCATTTTTTGTACATTTAACTATATTATTTATACTTATAAAATGTTTTTTTGAAATTATCTGCTACTCATATATATATATATATATATATATATATATATATATATATATATATATATATATATATATATATATATATATATAATATTTTAAAAATAAATTAAATTTCCTTCTTTTAATATTTTATATATGTATATATGTAAATATATATATATATATATAGACTGCTTGGTAGCCACAAAAATTCAAATATAAATTAACCTAAATATATTATTTTTTATTAGCTGAGTGTTTATGAAGCCTATCACTTGGGATTTTTAATAAATATATTCTGCATATTTATCTGGCTTTTAGCACGATAGCTCGAGAACGAATAAACTTATTGATTGAAAATATTGCTAAATAACTCATTTATAGATCAGCAACGTCTAATTTGATAGTGATGCATGTCACTGTTTGGGATTTTGCTGAGCACTAGCGAACGCTTCAGTGAATAACTATAACGATAAAAATAAAATTTCTTGACTACAAATTAATTATACCCAATATGAAATTATTTACATAACAAAAGGCATCAATTAATCACCGATGCAATCTAGAAATATTGTACAATGAAAAAGGCCTTGGTAAATGAAAACTATATCTGTTTTACTGGGTTTTCTATTCCCCTCAACATATATTTGAACCAATATCGCTGACACACTACGTTACGGAGATATTGCCTGTAGCTGCTCGTCATTAGAGCATATCAGACATATGAATCAAAGAATACAATGGGTCCACTGTAAATCCGCTCGTTTCGAGGCTTTATGTCTATATCTATTGTCCTGACTTTTAGTGCCATAAAAGGATGTTCTTTTGGTTATCCAGGAACTTTTATGACTCCTCTTTTAATAAACTGGATTCCAGGTACATATACTCGTATGGTAACTTGTGTTCTAATTCTATTTTAACAGTTTGATTAACAAAACTGCCAACTCAACGTAATATAATAATTAATTAATAATTATAAAATATTGCGTGTACCCTGTAATCAAGAGATTAGAGACTTAATAATCATATTGAATAGGGATTCATATAATCTTGCTATTACTACGGAAAAAGATACTAAATTTGTTGATTGGCCCTACATTTTTCAAGTTTTTTTATATCTATGTTTATTTGTGCCGTATTTTAATTACCTTGAATCTCAAGTTACTGATTACAGACTGGTTGGGTTACAAGGAATTTCTCTTTGAATACTTAACACTCAAGGGACAGTATGTGCACTTGATCAGGAATGCACTTGGGTCATGTGAGGCACTCCACGGATCTGAGAATGGAAAGATTGAGCTGGAACTGTTAAGAGGTCCTCTTCCTTTGGCTCTGCATAGGAAATAGCCTTACGTCCAAGTACTGTTTAGAAAACCAAGAGGACCTTCCATTTCAGATAGAAACATAAACATTCAAATAAGCATGTTGAGAATGGGAAACATAGCTTTGTTTAGCAAACTTCCGTTTGTGCCTTATTATTTATTGTATTGTACTGAGTATCTCCAATGTACGTCAAAACCTTCTCAAGATAATATGCTAATAAAGCCAAAAAAACATAACCTACTCTAAATGTAAGAGCCTTGTTTTTAAATAAACCAAATCATAATGTGGTTGCACAGGGCTTACACAGACATACACACAGACAATTACTATTCTGTCAATCTCAATTCATTGAATTCGCTTTCCTATGCCTACGAGCAACAAAACCTAATGTATTAATAATTGGAATATGTATTCAGATATGCTTTTCAGTTACTAATTGTCTAGTTTAATTGTCCTAGATCACACAATTGTTACGAAATACGCTATTATTTTATAAACATATAATTATTTTCAGGTCACTAATAATGTAATAAATTGTAATTATTTATCATATTACATTTATAAGGTTTACTATGCCTATTCAATGCTAGAAGTCCTCGCCTGCAATTTCGTAAGGCTTTGCACGTATGATCACTTCTAATTCAATTATATTATAATTCAGACAACATTATCGGGCTTACCTTGTTGCCACGATCGACACAATCTGTATAAAGGTGTATATTTATGGCAATTTAAATTACTTTAATCTTAGTATTTTGTATACGAATGATTTTTTTTCCTGATCTATCGAATAGATAAATATATAACGTTTTTTGGAGTAAAAATAGCTACCTCCAATTTTGCGATTGAAACATAATTAATTTGAACTAGAAGTGAAAATCCTAAAATAAGAATTACTTGCAATTTTGCTTAACATCTGGTCCTTTTAATAATTAACACTGACAATGGGTACCTGATGTGGTACCTGATATATGACTAATTTCGTTTTTAAAATATCATAGGACCCCATTGTATTACACCACAATTACTTTCACTAAGAAAGCAATAAACTTTGACTTTGGAGTTCCTCTGGATTTTTTAACACAGAACGAGGAGTACTAAGCTCCCCAACAGAGTCCGATTATCTAATAATTTAACTAAACTTCTTAAGGATGTACGACGTATAATAACATAACTATTTCGGTTACAAAAGCTGAGCTACTTCATGAGTACCAATTAGACCTTATATGCTTCCTCGCACATAAAGAAAGAACTCCAACTGACAGTTAAGAGCGTTAGACTACAAGCATGTAATGCTAATTATTATGTATGAAGCATTGACTTCAGATATACGAGTAACAGCTTGACCTAAATAGCTTGGAAATATATTAGTTGGATAATGAGCTAGACGGGACAACTACTCTGACGATGTCAGTACATCTGGCTTGTACACAATTTCCTTACGTACTGAGAAGTATACACTGTTATGAAGTGACTCAGCGTTTCTAATTGTAATACTTATGTAATTGTACGTACATCCTTGAGAAGTTTAGTTTTTTTCTAAACAATCGGACTCCAATGTGCAGTCTTAAACACACGTCGTTCTGTCTTTTAAAATACCGTATTTAAAAGAAAAGGCTGTATTAGAGAAACACGTATTTAATTTTGATGACGTGTGAGGTAAGCATATATTATGAAAGGCTGTAAATTATGATGTTTTTAATGATATAACAACAAATATACCAATAAAATAATTTATGTTCAGGTATAATTTTTTTAACATTTCGAAAGTATTAGTTTTTCACGATATTAAATATGAAAATTTTAGCGTTTTAATCCATTAAAATGACTTAATAGGAGGAAGAAAAACGGTTTGATGATAATTTTCTGTAAGATTCTAATAATAATTTATTTTCAAAGTATTAAAATCAACAACTGAATATTTGTATTGTAAACTTTATATTATACAACGCAAAAGTTTTATGATTTTTCTATGTATGAAAAGAACAATTAAAATGTGTTATTATCAAATAAATAGTCAAAATTATCAACAATCATAATCATATATAATAAGTGTATATTATATATTTAAATCAATTAAACTACGAGTAATAGATTTAAACATCGAATGTACGATAGTGGTAGTACGGCTTACTTTTAAATGATGTTGTGGACAATGTATATTTTAGAATACACAATAAATCTATATATATTTTAAAACTATTTTATGTTTTCGACCTTTGTAAAAGTTATTAAACTTTAGTTACCTTACATTTCTTACACTGAACTTATCTACAATTTTCTTACCATATTGTTAAATCAATGATGGTATAAAATACCATACCAAGAACTTAGTTACATTTCTGTAGAGGATATTCAATCAGTAAAATAAGTCTCAATCCGTTGAATATCCGTTAAAAACAGAAAATATATAATTTCCTCACTAAGGCCACATGCTTTCTGAAAATTTTATCGCCAGTTTGATGTGCTTAAAGAATAATTTAGAATACCATATTGCATTTCAAAGGGGTCGAAGTGAATTCAATATAAAAGTAGTTGGGCAGAAAGCTCTGAAGGAGGAAAGTCATGTTTTTGGGGTAAGCAAATATGCAAATTATGCGAACCCCATATGTGCATACGAGGGGGTGTGTGTGTTTTTTTATGTGTTATATAAAATACAGGAAACACTGAACTAAAGCTGAACATCTTTATTAATTACCTCATTTACATAATCTACCAGCTTTCACTCATTTTAAATTAAACAGTTCTATAGAGTAATTATGTTAATGTTTTGGTATTTAAGTTAGATATGAACGTAACATATTTTAACCAAGTATTACTATAAACATGTGGGAGAACTACAAAATACTATAATTTAACGTCTTAATATTCATTATAACATTGACCATGAACCAGTTGATGGTTATCGTAGTATATACCTTCATATATCACTTATAACACTTATATTGCTGGCGTAACATAAATCTCCTGTAGTAGTACGTCTGATTAGTACTGATGCACACTTAACTATATTATAACCTGTTACCTTGATCTTCTTCCACCATGAAAAGGAATTCCAAAAAAAGTGAGTTAGTTCAGTTTTCATTACTGCATATATAGTAAATCGGAGGTGCTACCAAAAGTACAATAAGTTGTAGTTATCACATTTGCAAACTACATTTTCCTACCTTTTGGACTTGGAAAGTCAACTAACAAAGATTTTGTTCCTCAATATGTTAATAATATCAAGGAGGCTACTTATATTAAAAAAGTGGAATTTTGAGTTTATTTTGGAATAGCCCAAAGATGAAATGAATACAGTATATACCATGTATTTCCAATAAAGCAAACTGTATAGACTTCTTCATAATTGGATTTTATAAAGTGAACCAAATATCAAATAATCCCTTTACGCGTTTTCTATTTTAAATTTACTAATAAACATTAAATCCTTAAAATTTCGGTTTAAATTTATCAATAACAGTTAATATTTTGACACTAACAAAAAATATCCCTTCCGACTCAATGGAAATAAAGGTATATTTTAGGACCAAGCAAAGGTGTCTACCAAATGGCAAGCAAATAAACATTTTAACTAAGCAATTACAATTCGAAAATCATCATAAAAGACGTACATTAGGGATGTGTGTGTATATATATATATATATATATATATATATATATATTATATATATCCTAACCGCTCCGTCCCTCTGATTCCATTTTTTAGCTAGAAGAAATCCAATCCTCAATTTTTTTATATATTCAAAGTTTACAGACATGTTCATAGTTCATATTTCTATTTAGTCCAAGAATTTAAGTACCATGCATACAAAATACACATTTGCAAATCTTTCAATTAATATTTCTCACAGGGTTCGTTACATCATGGCAAGATCTCCTATCCGTTTAGGATTTAAAAGTATACAATAAGTTTAGATTATCTTGGATAGAGTAGCGGTACGAGTGCTTTTGTGTAGATTTCTCGTATGGCTGGAAAACGAGTGCGTTGCTTTTTACATTGGACGTTATGTTTTTCTTATAAATTTTCTTCCTTTAGCATTTACAAGAATTTTTACCACTTTTAGACTTTTAGGAAGAAGGAGAGGGTTCTGGTAGGTGAAGGCCATTCTTTGAGGGTTCGATTGTTGACCTATTTGACAAATGATTTAGCTCCTCTGGGTACCTTCACAATGAACTTGTATAGCACTTTTAAACTTTTCAAATTAAGAAGAACCTTTTAGTACGTACACTACAGTCATATCTATCATAAATACAACAATACTCTCGGTATCAAATGTTAATACCTAATTTCCTTGTCTTTCCTCATGGATAAATATATTAAAAACTAATATCATATTCTGTAATAGAAGTGAATCTAGTAGATTGAAAGTGTGCATAATTATTGTTAAGCAGTGGAACTATTCCATTGACTAATATTTAACTCTCAATAATTTTACAATTGGTCAGGTATTGAGCTAATTGCTGTAATGCGAGAGATTTTTTATATTTTAGAAGCAATTTTCACCCGAATACATCGTCACTCGCTAGGAGTAAATATCTGTTATACGAATATCCATCTCATGAGCTCTAGCGTAAGTCACATGTGACATGATATTCGGTTTAAATTTCACATTATAAATTTACAAGTTTACCCCATTTTTGATAACCCAAGTTTGTGAAAAGGTACGTTCCACTTGCCTATATAATATTTGTATCATTTATTCAAATAAAATTAAACTATGTACAATGTTACTGTATGCGCCCCATGTGGTGTAACGTTTACCTAACATAGATTTATACATCTACGGTTACCATACATTTGACCTTAATAACAAAACGAACGTTACGGTCACGATCATATTGACTACTTCCATTCGCCTTTTACCAGTCCCACCTTTACATTACAGGGGGAGTCGGTGCTGCAACCAGTCACATACATGTAGCTGATCATGCATGTTCATGCATGTGCGGTAGCGCGAACATTTCCTGTTAGTACTAGCCATTCACAAGGTCATCGGAAGTGTATGTAACATTCAAACAAACATAAAATAAAGTTATTGCACGTGACATAATCAAATAAATACAACTATTATAAATACATTAAATATTATTTTAGTTGCATTACTAGTTTAATATAAAATATAATAATATAAAATTTTACCAGTACACACTATACGGAAATATTGCTAGTACTTATATACTGTCCTGAATTTCATTGTCGTAAAGCAGATTTTTTCGGTTATCTAGGAAAGTTCAATATTTAATAAAATGGATCCAATTTGAGGTAACTTGTTATATAGTACCACTTAAAAAACAAGTTGGTTGATAGTTAGCCAAAATGCTCATTCAAAAAAAGTTTTCGTAATTTGTATAATAATATTGAGAGATTTTTATACAGGATATTAAAGTTATAGTACATCGTCCTTAACACTGTAATAGGTTTTGTATTTGACAACATTATTTTATTATTTCTATGAAAATAAATTATAATATCGGAGCGAATGATTAATTGAATTATATTGTTATTTTTCGATCCCACCGTTTCCTTAACTTCAGTAAATTTACCTTCCGTCCATGTCATAGGAAACCAATTTCTATTAACTTATATACATATTCAAAATATATTTTAGGAATTAAAATCTATTATAAACTAATTGGTTTCAGCCTATCACTGCTACCATCTATAATAAAAGTTAAATTACTATAGATTTAAAGTAGTATATTTATATTAGTAATGTAGTATTACAATTCATTTTTCACACACAATGACAGTTAATAGTACTTATTCATGCAAATACGGAATTTGTTACATTTTTGTAGGTAAGGAACACTTACACGGTTAAAAAGTAAGTGTTTTATTTTGATTTTTATGAGTTAATTTGTGAAACAACGCCATTTACAATGGAGATTCCGATTAAAGTAATCCAGTTCATTTTTAAATACGAATAAAGCAATAATTACAAAGTGAAAGAGGTAAATTTAAATCGAGAACTCTTCATTTCCAGTACTTTGTGGGTTCTAAAGCCTAGGAATAAGTTAATTTTCAATTTTGACCGTCAAAGGAAGGGCTTAACCCTGGATTTAATTTGCTCCGCCAATGACAGAATCGGCTCCAATGAAAGCCCTTTGACAAATGTAAGCTGCTTTGCTATAGTGAATGGCAATTCAGACACCTATTCCGATGTTTTTATATATCAATTCTTTATTGAGTGTTTCAAATATTCTATTTAAAATTGTTACTTGTATATATACTTTTTAAATACAATCATTGTGCAAGATTGTGCATAAGACCGCAGAGACAGAATCATTTTCTTGTAACTACATTGTCTTTTCAATTATTGAGAACTAGTTGCAGTCAATGTGTAATCGATAATTAGTTCTTTGCAAGGCTAAAAATTATAGCTGGGTACAACTTCAGAAGAATGAATAAAAAGGTAGAATTTTGGGACACCTATCTTACATTTGTTAGTTATAAAATCGATAATTTAGTAAATAGAAATTAGAAGTATATTAAGATAAATAGTATCTAAACTGCTATAGCTTTTTATATTCTTCACATTTATACATTCACAGAGATATATAATATTGATGGTCGATTTATAATGCTCTAAATTAATTCAGCATCTAGATGTAAATCTGAACATATTCCAATTGTAGTAAATTTTATTTTTAACTATTAAGATTATTGAAGTACATAGCGCCTAGTGTTAGGAATCCTATAACATCTATAAGAGTTTGAATACCATAGTTTGTCCCGAATTGCAACGAATATTAAGTTAACTAATGAATGTAAAGTTATTTGGCTTGGTAATTATTTTTTTGACAAATATACATTTCTGTTTAGATTAAAATAATTAATAGTTGCATTACCCACAGTAGCGAATCACGTTTTTTCTATTTTCTCTCAGCCATATAATGTTGAATTAAATGCAGAAAATTGAAAATAAAATATCTAAAATCACACGAAAACTTCTTTTTGGGCTTCTCAAAGTCTAGAAAGCAAATTTTTTTTCATATTCGGCTATCAAAGAAGAGCTTAAATCAGGATTTAATTTGCTCCACCAATGACAGAATTAGCGCCGCGCCAGTGAAACGCCTTTGACGTGTGTAAGCTCCTTTGATGTACTGAATGGGTACACCCAGAATCTTCAGTTTTTTTAAACCACACATTAAATATTTAAATGTATAATTTTGCATGACCTCCTTTATGGTCTATTGGACTGTTAATTATAAACGCTTAAAATAAATATTTAAATATATTCACACAAATGTAAAGTGAGGTCAGTTTTTCCTATTTCTTGTGGCTTCTACCTCTACTCGGTATTTTCGATGACCTTGTACAAAGTTTCCTTGTACTGATTTATAATGATACGTTACAGAATACTCCTAGAGTGGTACAGGTACATATTCCAGTTACTGTTCCTGCTAAACGAAAGTAATCTGAGTACTTTATACCATGAAGGGACTTTATACTGGATACTTTCGGTTTGCGGACGAACCAGTACTCAATACAAATGATCTCTTACGGTAATCTGGACATGATCAGTTGTTACAATAGTGAGTGAGTCGCCGCCGAGCAGTTCTGTACTGTGTTAGTTTGTTGTCATTCATTGTCACTACGAGGCAACACCTCTGGCGATTTGTGCGTTAAAATAAACAGTTGCTGGTTACGGAAAAAGTAAAAAAAATTAATTTAATCTGTGTTAAAAATTAAACTTTTTTAGATAGAGCTTTTAAAACTATACGCTCTGGATGATGTCTCCTAGATAAGAGCTCAAAAACGTGATCTATGCCTATTTTTTTTTTCTGGACCATTCAGTCAATAACAAAATTTAAGACGGTAACTTAGATATAAATTTATCTTCATGCTATTCTGACATTATAAAACACTCAATTAAAGAACACCGTTATTTATATTATATTTTAATTTATATTTTTATATCATCTTAATCGAAACAAAAGTTTCCGATGTAAGATATTTCAAAGTTTCGGCTTAGTTGAAAAGAGACAAAGACCGGTATTTTTCTTTTTTATTCATAAATAACGGAAAGTTAATGTTAGTAGACAGAAAACTTGTCGAAATGCAGAAATAATGAAAATAATTGCAAAATAACTCTACCTGTTATTTATACCTACAATACATACTTTGTGATCAACTTTCATACATATTTTTTAACTCAGATATCTATACTTTTTTATCCGAGAGAGTAGATAGACATCAAGATTTCATCTTTGGTCTTGATATGTGATTCAAACTTAACTATTTTGTTCAATATCTTGTCAATGTTAATCAATAAATTTTCTTTAGTTAAATACACTTCATATAAACTGTATTTGTTTCCAAAAAGTTTAATTACACCTTGTATAATCTACCTGGCGAATGGAAGTAGAGTGTTTTTACTATAAACTGTATACAACCTGACCTCCTTCCATTAGTATAGCAAATGAAACACCACTGTGGGTGTGCGTGTATTGCAGTTAATTTTGTTGCTAAGATACTTTTAAATAACAAAGAGAATTCTTTTTGTTATTGTTTTTAATCTCTCTTTCATATCTTATGTGGTGTAATAATATGTGAACAATTGGTCTTGTGTAACCAAAATTATAATATTTTTTTTTAAGCAGTAGTAAATAATTTTTTTGGGTTGTATGCATAAAACATTATGCATACAGAATACTACTAACTAAAAACATGGCATTAATTTATTAATAACAATTCATACACATAAATATTTTGCAATATAAAAAATTGTTTAGACATACTAGCATGATTTTTATTTTTTTAGTAAAATCATTTTATTGTTTCACGATGAAAGAACAACGTATTATTTATTACATGTTTAGTTTTGTCATGAATGTGGACTTTTAACCTCAAGAAGATAGATAACAATCCAAGACAAATAGTATCGTTATTCATTATAAACTTACTGTAAAAAGGCTTTTTTGAATTTATAAGAAGAAAGTCAAAATATTGTTTACAAACCTAATTTATAAATACAGTAAACAGCTTACTGTGCTGAGAACTTTTCTAAATGAAATAAAAATTAGAAAGTGATATTAAAATACTTCTTACTCTTAAAATAATTTCAATCAGGAATGCAGTATTTAGAGGACAATTTTGTTTGAATTACCATTCTGTGTCATTTTTATAATACTTAAAATAATCTCAAATATTGCATGGAAATATATGATACTAAATATCATATTTCTTATAAAATGATTCATAAAAACGTATTGTCTTTATTCCCAGCTTAAAGGTTAGTCTTAATAACACTCTCGTTTACTATTGTATTCAAATATATGCTTAACAAATTGCAGTGCAGATATAGTTTTATTGTTAGGAAATCCATTAAAATAACATAGTTAATAATATATTATAATAAAATCACTCTAATACGTTTCATGAAAGCAGTCAGCAGAATTCTATTTAAGAACTCTCTTTAAAAGAAACTATTTGGGTAAATTGCACCTAAGTCCGCTTAGCCGAAGTTGAATCAAGTAAGAGTAAACCCTGAAAGCCGTTAGATCTCAATCTACTCAACTCAAAGTGTTCTTAGTTGAAGCTCTTATCTTCAGCGTATAGAATGTCATCACTGTTTCTGTAAAAACGCTTTTACAGACTTAGTCTTCTCAAATATCACGTTTCATTCCTGAATATAATTGTATTATTACAATATGTGCACCACTATAACATGTACTATTCAGGAGACGTATGTTTCATAATACACATAATAATTTTTTGAAATATTTTTGTGATAACAAATATTGTTTGAAAATCAAATAAATACATTCATACACATAACTGCAGATGCCATTAAAAAGTTTTATTTTTTAAGGCATGTTATATGAATATCACTATGGTGAGAAAATCAGTAAGCTTGAAACGATTAAATCCTGATTTCAGAATATATGCAATATTTGAAATATATTTATTGTCATATTATTATATGACCTTTTTTATGATTACAGCAATGCTTCTTCATGATATTTTCAGTAAGTGTAAACTGTTACAAAATGAAATAGTTTAATAGTGGAAACTCTCAGCATTAAAAGACTACTGTGAAAGTTTTGAGTATCTGTAATTTCTTTTATTTTAAGAGGACATTCAACTTTTTAATTTACCCATTTTATAAGTGGCTTATATCAGTGTGAACAAAGCAAACAAGTGTGAACAATTGACTGAAAGTAATAATATTAGAACACGAGTAGAACCTACATTGTTTAAATAAACCTCCATGTCCAACCCTTTGCCAATTCTGTTCATATAGGGCAGTTTAGTTTTACCCTAATGCATCAAACAACATTTGAGATTCCCGAAAATTACTAAACTATATTTGCACTAAGATAGCTAGCAAAGTAATTTGAACTTCATATTTATAATGTGTGTGTGTGTGTGTGTGTGTGTGTGTGTGTGTGCGTGCGTGCGTGCGTGTCAAATTGTTATTTGGTTTTTAACTGTTATCACACTATAACACAATTTCAGTTATGCAGTAAAAATCTATATTTTAATATTTCACACTCTTAACATGGTTAATAAATGAAGAAAGAAACGGAAATGGGGTAATCATTTTAATAATAGGACCTAGCTTTAGGACCAGAACAAAAACCTGTAAACTCAAGTTAGATAAAAATTTTCAACGCTAATAAACCTCAGAGGACTATTACGTAACTGTAAATGAAATTCAGTTTGTTTGCTCATTTACAGACCTTTGGATTCGCGTTGGCACTCATTTATGTTGAACAACTCCTAAACCATAATCAGGTTAACTTTTAAACCTTTTACTGCAACTAACACTGTATTACGAGTGCAAAACCAATGGTCTTTAATACATTTCAAACAGCACGGCTCATAGCTTTCTATGCAATATTTTGCTCTCTATATTGCTAGAATGGTAATTTGAACCTCAATAATCAAAGTACATTATCGTTTTTCGGGAAGGAAAGTAAGCCAAATCTATCTTAGTCGTTTGGGCAGGTAAAATGTGTAAAGTCCCGTGGCAATAGTTTCTCTATACTGCATCAGTAAAAGCAATCCGAGTATAGGTTTTTTTTGTAAAGATAATCGGAGCATTAAACTGTTGTAAAAACCACGGGTAGTGACTAAAACATTCTTTAACAGTTTGTCAAACAACTTACTGTGAACAGAGAAAGCCACAGAAAATATCATCTCCTGAGAAACATTATTGATTAGTCGTTTAACAGGAATGTTAAGTTCAGCTCCACTTAACCTTCCACTTGTGCATCGTCTGAAATGTGACACTGTCACACATTTGATTCCTGGATTCTGCAGTCTACGGCCATCTAAGTAGATAAAAAGATGTGGCGATTAAGTTCAAAACGAAATCTTTACTTCGCTTCAACAGCGGAGACACCTAGACTATAAAAAATAAAGTAAATGTAGATGAAGAGGTATTCTTATTGTCTTATTATATGCACAATTGAGTCCACTACGATGTTTTAGGCCCAATATTTTAGGCTGTACGGTAGAGCAACCGAGTACTTTGAAAACAGCTTTTGCGAAGAGTTGATTTAATGCGAATGTTGAATTTTGCTCCACTGTTTTTGGCGAGTGAAACTATTTGTTAAAAGTAACTCTAAAATTTCTAGATTTGTTCTGCAATATTTCATGATATTTTAGTGAATAGCTCTAAATATAAAACCAGTATAGAGAAATTGTATAATTAGTGTCTTAATTCGAAGACCTAATCTTTTAATTTAATACACTGATGATGTAATAAATGATGGCATATTATTAAAATCAGTAAAAGCATCTCTACGTACACCACATTTTTTTTAAATGTAACTGACTATGAAAATTGAATGTTTGCAAAAGGAATAGGGCTACGATGGGAAATTGGTTAACGAGGGACCCTAAGAATATCGTAGTATAATTAAAGTATAATCAGTCAAGTATACTTTACGTGATTGAGCAACATACACAAATACAAAAAACAGACACCATTAAAGTATTATATAGTGATAAGGATGTTACTGACAATAAACGATTTAAATATAGTACTTTATAGGCTATCAATAACAAAGGTAAACATTTAAAACTTTTAACATTTAATGCGAATTAATAGGAGCAAAGAAAAAATATTGACATAGATATCACATTTCGAAACACATAACTGGATATATATAAACGTATGTGTATAATATTATTTAAATTTACAACATTTTAGGTTACTGAAAAACCTTTTTAAATGTTTCGGTTTATAGGTCAGACAACACCAGAACGAGACGTTATAAATACAATATTTTAATCTCCCGATATATCAGGCACCGTGCTGTGGTCGACAGACATCCTGACAGATTTATATGTCTCGAGCCACAGGCTGGTCTGTACTGTCTCCGTAATATTATTTTAATCGCTTAGTAATATTTCCACAGGATTCATTACAATATTATAACATTATGCTGTGATACTTAGCGTATTGCAAATGCTATGCATAGTGAAATTATTGGACTTTGGAGGATATATTTTGACGATAGGCCACCAAAACTCAAAAGGAACAAATTTAAGCTCTTTTTTAAATTTTATGAGTCAATAATAATAATATAAAATTTGTCAATTGTGCTAAGCTAATCAATGCCTAAATTAAATATCTCGAAAATAAATAATCATAAAAGACATTTAATAATATTTCGTTTTAAACTTACCATGATAGGAGTCGGGAAAACCACGCATCGTAACAGGCTAAGCTAAGGTTACATGCAAACTTTTAAATCTATAGCTCATTTCAGTCTCGAGATTTCCCGTGGACAGATAAACAGACAGACAGAAAAAAGGCACGGACACAAAGATAATGTATCATAAAATTAAAAAATTATAAACAAAATATACAATATTTCTCGACATATCATCTTGATACATCCAGATTGTTTTCCCTTAAATAGGTTTTCATATCAGAATAAAAATAACAAAAAACTGCACACCAAGCGATTATGCAAAGATTTTGTGTGTTTTGAGATAAAAAGGATACGTTAATGTGTCACATCTTTCAATCTGTTATTGGTTAAATTTTTTTTTATAATTTATTTATTCCTATTTTTTTGTTGTCTTCGTGGTTCGCTAACTCACAGGCCAAGCCCGTGAACATGCATCCTGATCTAACTAGTGTTTTAAACATTGGTACTAAGAAATACGTTTGATTTTTCATACTTAAAAACGTTGACGTTTTAAAATTATTGGTCTACAGTAAGTTGTTTGAAGATTTGAATTTTAAATTCAAGAAAGATGTTCCCGATGTGTAGGTGCCAGTAACTGTATAAGACTGATCCCAGTATAGACTAGAAGTAGAAGTAGACAGCAAGTGGATTAGAAACTTGAGTTACTCGCGTACTTAGAGAAGTTACTGAGAGTGGTTAGACCAATTAATGCAAATTGGGAGAGTTTGTGAAGTGAGCACTGTCTGTGGTGGTCTGTGGAACTACAACTTTTGTGACAGTGACTGGAAACCGCATAGGAAGTATGATCGGACGTGCTGATTGGTTATTTAACGTTATTTGTCTTTTAAATAGTTTTATACGTAAAATGGAAAATTAACAATAAGAAAGTTGCCGATTTTTAACAAAACAATTTTTTTAAGGTTTGATTTTTCTAGAAATCATATGATTAATTACTGAACTAAATATTAATAAGTTAACATTGTAAAATATAAGTTTATATCACTTATTCAAAAAGAGTAGTAGTAAATAGTAGAAAAGGATGCAGAACGTTTTTGTTCATTGATTTCTTATTCGCAGATAAAAATCTGGAAATCAAAAGAGTGTAATAAAATTTCCTAGGTTAAAAGTACCATATTATTGTATACGTAATAAATTGTTTCGGCTTTGAATTAACAATTTTAAAACATTGTATTTAACATATTTTTTTTTTTTGTTATACTTCTACCTGTAGAAACCAGCAAAACTCTACTTATTCATAAATGTTGTCTTGATTCACGAATAAATCTGACAAAATTAAAAGTCCGTAAAGAGACTTAAAGAAAAGAGAATTAATTTTAATATTTTTTTATTATTTGGCTTTGATACAATTCTTTTCCACTGATTAGACTTAAGCATGCTATGTTTAATTACTTGTAACACATGTAGTAACTTATTTTTTTACAGAATTTTATTGTAAATATTATAGATCAATAATACATTCAATGTAATATAACTCTCTTGAATAGTATACTTGAGTTAAGTAGTATTCATCCAATAAAGAGATTTCTTTGACTGGAGCATGTTTGTTTACGGGTAACATTTACATTACTATTTATTTATTTAAATAATTATTTTTAAGATATTTTTATTCGATTGGGTTATTTGAATTCAAAATTCAGGACTTCTTGACATAAACATGTAGTTTCTTTTATTATCCATTACAAAGAAAACCAGACTTTATGTCTCTTACGGGAATTTAAGCTAGATTATATCCATTAAGTAATGATGTTGGCAGTATTTTTTACTGCTCTTTTGTTATCTGTTTCCAATATAGTTTGTTTGACAGCTGCTGTGAAATATTAGTGACCATTTACTTTTATATTTATTTATCTTAAATCATATCCAAAACATATTTCATCACTTAGCTTATCTATACGTGTAAATATAATCTCTTAGATTCTACTTAAATCAGAAAATACCTAAAATATTAAAAAATTATTTAATGGGCTACTATTTACTAGTCCATATAGCCTTGTACTTATTAGGCAATCATTCCAAATCGAAATTGTTTAGAAATTTTCCATTGATTGTCTATTTATCTACGCCTGTTTCTTTCCATATCATCACCTCCCCACGTGTAACTACTATTTTATCATACATTATACTTTATGGATTATATAAAAAAGTTGGTATGGTTTTAAGACAAGTTCCATTCAAAAAAGTTAAATAGTTAAAAAAATCCAGAAAAATTATTCGAATTTATAAAATTGAGAATTTAAAATAATCATTTATAATTATCATTTAAAGATTACTAATAAGCATAGTATTTGTTGTTTATACATAATCCTAAAGACATATTAAACATTTAAATAAAAAATATTAAACTGCATTTTTTCCTATATTGATAGGGGAATGGGTATTTTCCATAATCCCCTGAGGACAAAGATACCTCAGGGGATTATGGAAAAATTCCCTAGTAGGTATTGTTTTGATATATTTTGTTACCTCTTTCATGTCCGTTAAGCTAACAGCTGCTCTAGTTTGTGGTAAATATGTATTTGCCACTGTATAGGTATACTATAATGTTTGTTCATCTCATCATTAGATGTACATTATTTATAACAATTTAAGGATATAATGACTTTGTATATATAGGACAAATTACCCAGCCTCGTTTGATTTAACATGTAAGTCGTAGCAAATGATATAATTAAATTATAAATGACAAGTCAATAGTCTTGTTTCGGCCATCTTAGACATTTAAAAATGTAATTGGACCTGATAGTAATCACCGCTGTTATAATTATTTTGCTTCACACACATTTAAAAATTCCAACTATCAGATTAATTATTTAGTTTTTTAAATCATTCTTGTTAGATTTTCTACTAGATTAAGTGTATTTTTAAGTACAAATATTCAGGTGATAATAATACTCAATTTCTTTGGATTGGATTTAAAATATACAGTGAATTTCAAATGTATATACAAAACTGTCAAGAATAAAAAGGTTTATATTATAACATACAAATTTGTATTTTTATATATTTTGAATAAACATTAATTTAATTATAAGTTTGCTGACTGTAAGCTCAAATTATAAAAAGGTTTAATTTGTATAATATGATTTCTTAGATGTTTTAACCACCAAAAAATAACAGTTGGGAGATTTTTTAATTATAAAAATATAAAGTTAATTATATATAAACATATTTTTAAATATATGACAATGAATTCGCCAAGGTCATAATTAACAACAAAAAAGTTTGTGCATGTCTTTTTGTACGTCATCCTTTTCTGTATACAGCATGACTTCGTACAGATAATTTCCCTAATATTATGTAATATTTCTTAAAAGGATTATGATGACACAATGAACTTAGTTTTTTAACAGCTGATGAAGAGGATAGATTTCAACCATCTAAACTTAGTGTTATAGTTTATTTAATATTAACGAAGGCAAATGTCACGAAACCTGTTACATTATACATCATCCACGGTCAATGGTAAATTCACAATATTTAAAGTCAATATTGCTATCAATATCAGTATCTTAACATAGTTTTGGTAAACAACTTTACTAATGACAGTACCTTGAAATTTCTTACCAATTGTCTATTGGCTGTGCATAAACCTTCAGGAATTTAAGTTAGCCGCAGGAGTAAAGTTAACTTTTGACTGATTCTATTAACTAACTGTGTTAACTCTATCGACTTTGCTTATAATTAACGTACAGCAGTATATTCACGTAACAAGGAGGTTGTGCTTACTTAATCTCATGTCAAAGACACAACGATACGTAATATCGCCATTTAAACTGCTGGAAATGTATTCCCATAGGTGTAATCATACCACCTACTAACACATTTTACAAAAGCGATCTTCAAGACTGTAGAAGTACAGTCTATGATACCTCAAAATGTTTTCCATGGATAAATATTAAATTCGTACTAAATTCATATTATATACAAGGGTATTTAAAATTTACTATAAATAAGTTGTCTTTTGACAGAAGTAGGCTTCTCAGAGCATCATATTAAAAATATATTATTACTAAAACTTTTAATATTCTCATATGAATATTTTCTTTTTCTGTACTCAACAGTGGTTGCAGAAAAGGTCAAAATAAAAAGTATTGTTTCTATGAAGATTAATCTATGCTTTTAAACTATAAATTTTAAAACATTTAAAATAGTGGCTAAATGAATAAACGTAGGGTTGTGCTGTTATAAAATAATGTTTATACACACATTTTGAACATGTATATATATATATATATATATATATATATATATATATATATATATATATATATATATATATATATATATACAAGACCGGAGTAAACTACAATGGCAATGAATTAGCATTGTGACAGATTCTCTTCATTGTAGCAAACAGGGAAAATCAACTTTGGTGTCGAAAATATAATTTACTAGAAACATAAGTCCTCACACACGTAAAAACCTGCGAAATTGCGTGCAAAGCTGTTAATTACTGCTGGGTTTTAATTAATAGAAGTACATGTGTTGCTTATTTATAACGTGTTAAAAACTATGAAAATATATTAAGTTACGCTTAATAGAGTACGCTTAATTAACATCATGAATTTGGGAGGTCAGTCCCACATATTGAAACTGAAAAGAATATCAAATGTGATTATACCTCTAAATATATAGCTTGTAGAATAATGATGCTAAATAAAAAAATAGTGTAGCAAAAAAGAAGGTAAAATAGGATAACACTGAGCAATAAGTTATTTCGAATAAATTTCCTTGATATTATTAGTTAGACATTTATTCTAGCTTTGACTTGTCTAAGTTCATTAACAATGACGGTATAGGTTTAAGCTCAGATAATATACTGAGCTCTTCCGCGGTATTAAGGATCATTACCGGTTCGTAATTACAGCCGCTGTGTTTGTGTAAGTACTCCACATAAATTAATTCTCCGCCTACCGCATCAATTTTGTTGCAGCTTAGAGGCACAACATCGACATGTACCAATCAGATAAATTAATTGGTACCATATACCGTTATTCAATTAAAAAAATTAGTTAAGAGAGCAATAATAGATAATGAAGCTTAAGAGATATTTATTTCCTAACGAATTAGTGTAATAGACTCCATGTCTTTGTATACAGAGTAAACTAAGAGTAATTAGGAAAATGTGGTGTAAACTATTTTACATATAATATCTAGAACAAAATTAAAAAATATTTTGGGTTGTTATAAATGAGTTAGCTGGAAGAGTCACAACACCAAGGACTCGTTTTCCCATTACAAAGTATCTTCCAGGAGCCATCATGAATCCAATGCTCTTAAAAAAAGTTTCCAATGATTTTTAATAATTTTTTTTCCGCTGTTGGAAGTACACCTGGCAACAGAGATAGACACAGGAGGGGAGCTAGTAGTGAGGGACTCTGACTACACACTGGGCCACGCACTTCACACTGTGTACTGTTTCGGAACAAGATGTACTACGACAGGTGACTGCACTTAGGAAAGGGGTACTGTCCCAGGACTGGATGGAGGTATCGGCTAACCTTCTTAAAATAATATTCACTTTATCTTAAAACCTTTGACACATTTAATTAATACCAGTATTTCAACAGAAATTTTACCTGATAAATTTTAAATTGGCAAAAATTATTCCTATATACAAATCTAACGACTTTTACAGATAAAAGCAGTTTCCGTCCAACCTCTTTGCTAAGCTTGTTCTCTAAAGTACTAGAACGAATAGTTAAAGGTCAGCTAGTATCTTACTTGGAAAACAATAACATTTTAAGTGAAAATCAGTATGGATTTAGGCGGGACAAATGTATAAATTATGCTTTATTTGACATAAATAAAGATTAAATAAATTTATATCTAAAAACAATAGATGCATGGTCATATTCTTAGACCTGAAAAAGGCGTTCGACTCAATTGATCGCAGTATTTTATTGGACAAATTAGTAGCTATACTAGTCTGCGGCACTGCCTTGGCTTGGTTTAGTAGTTATTTCAAAGAAAGGCTTAAAATGGTCTGAGCACGTTGATTATGTCCTTAACAAAATTAGAAAGTATATTTATGCATTAGGAAACTAAGTGAAATTTAGACGGAAACGAGATAAAATTAGCGTATTATGCTTACGTTCAGTCACTTCTTTTCCTTCGGTAAACATTGCGTGGGGCGGTGCGTGTAAAACTCTTCTCGAACCTCTTTTCATTACGCAAAAGAGTATACTAAAGGCATGGTTCAGGAAAAATGTGCGTTATCCAACTGAGTCTCTCTTTCAGGAATCCTCCCTACTTTCACTACGACAGTTATATATAAAGATGTACTAATTCACATCTACAAAAAATGCTAATAAAATATTACCAAAAATTGTGCACTCTTACCAAACAAGATATTAAGAACATGTTGGTATTAATGTAATTAGATTAGATAAATCCTTTTCAAAAACCAATTCTTATTATATTTCCACATAATTCTATTTAGAAAACATATGTAACAAATTTCAGCATTTAAATTTATTTGAATCAGGTATTATTACAAAATGTAAATATAATGGCACAGAACTGTTTGTTACAAATTGGAGTCCAAGGATCCGAGACTTTCATTCTCTTAGTCCCCTGGGGACCAACCTGACCTTGACCCCTCACCCTCATCCCCCGGCGCTCGTCATATCACGGTCTTTGTGTATGTGGTCTTAATTCTACCGATGGTTTTGTCTAATACGACAATATTATCTCTTATCTCCTTCATCACACAACTAATTTCTACATGTTATGCCTTAAAACACACCGACACGTTACAGTAACACTTTTTTCGACATCTAGATAACATACACTTTTTTAGTACGACTCTAGCCTACGCACAGGCTGCTTGCCCATGTAGGCTAATTTCCATTTTAAGAATATATGTTTAATATGTAATAAACAGTTTACTTAAATTATATAAATAATATTATCCAACTACAATACTTAAAATTAAATTGTTTTATTTTATCGCCACTTAGTAAGTATAGTAAAAGAGTAATTTACTATTTATCAAATATAAATAAATCTAATATCTATGTGTATATGTTTTTTGGAAAAAGAAATGTTCTATTCTATTCTATTCTTTCTTGTTAAATTACGCATTTCTCACATTTCTTACTTTTTATGTATTTACCTGTCTCCTACAAGGTCACACGATGTGATATACAAAGCTTGGTGCTTAGACGGTGGCTACCCTTCCTAGATTGCAGAGTATGTATAGTTAGGAAAGCCAGTATTATACTATAATAGTCACTGATTGGAATTTTATATAATTATTTGCACTATCGCAGAAAAGTGCAGTTTGCGTAGATACAAGAACCACTTAATGAAGATAACTGTAATCTATATATTACTAAGGTAAACGTGTGGTTTATTATTTACACGTGCTTTATGAGTAATTTGTGTGAACCAGGTCAGTTTTAGGACATTGAGATATTTAAACTGTTGAAACTGAATATTTTAATAGTAATTATCTCAAATTACTCTTTATAATTTAAAAAATACTATATTTTGAATATGGTTTATAAATTGTGCTTATCGTACCATAAACATGTTAGAATTTTAAATTACGTATTATACAAAGGAATAAATAAAAAAAAACATTTCTTGCCACAACAGAAATTGCAAATTTACACAATTATAGTTTATAAATTTAGAACTAGGTACTCGAACATTGTAGTTGTGGTACATACAATCTGTAATTACATTGTGAACTTTTTCATGCGAAATTTCATAGTATTCGTTGTGAGGTATTTTTGTTCAATATTAACCATGCAGTTTCCATGAATTTCAGTTCTGATAAAGTTGGTCAGACTAAGCAGCCTTTGTTTCTAGCTGACGGTCGCTTTGGCTTGAATACTGAATAACGATACAGAGTGTTTTAGATCTACTATTCTAACTTGATACTTATTGTTGGCATTGCTAAAATGATGACTAGTTATTAGATAATGAATGATATTTCATTATATTCATCATATGTTCTTTAAATGTTTTTAATCAAATGTTTTCTATAAAAATAATCTCAGACTTTTATTTTTAAGGGAAGCTTATCCTGTGAAATAATTCCTCGTAAGAGGCAATGAATGCACTTAATTTTATTCTAAACTTTTATGTAAGTGTCAATCGGTTAAATTTAATTTTCAAAGTATTAGTAAGCGCACAAATTCGTACTAAGATATCATGTTAGATTTTCTCATGCAACTCCATAAACTCTTTACTATTAAACTGCTGTTTTTATTTTGTATTTTGTCTTATACCAAAGTAGGCTGAGCAACATGCTTTAAATCTACTAAAAAAGCTTTTAATATATTTGAAAAGAGACGACTAAGTAATGTTCACTATTTCAGAAGTCCAGCTGCTGTTACCGAAACCGACTGGAAAGAGATAAAAATATTTAAACAGTACTGACACGGGATCTTTGTCCTCAGTTTTTCAAGGACAATACTTATCTTCTCATCAATATTTGTCGTTATTTTATTTGTGAGTTTTTTGAGTTGTGTAACATTTATCTAACTTAGAATATTTATTTGAAAATACCCATAACATCATGTTAATAAATAACACTAAACAAATAAACAATGAAATAAAAAAATAACGAAATAAAAGTAGGAAATTGAAGATTCTTATGTTCTCTCCTCAAAATTAAAGCTAGGTTTTTCAGAACTAATTAACTGTTTGATTGCGTAGATTGAAGCTTCTACTTTCCTGCGTTGACTCCCAGCACTCTAACACCACTTTAAAATAGCATAACAGTATGCACTTATGGAGCTATATTTTTATACAGAGGTCATTGTGTTATTATAAATTTAAATTTGTAAGTACAGTACCGCATAAATTATTTAAGATACCATTTTATCTCACAAAGTTTGAACGTGCAAATAACGAGTTTATGAAAAACACTATCAACTATTTTCGAAGTTAGAATATTCAGATGATGTGAATTCAATTACATTGGGTACAGGAAAGATGTAATTTGACCGAAAGCTTTAATTTTCTAATATATCAATAATCTAACTAAGCAAAACTCTTGATTCCTAATTCATATGTTGCATACACGTATTATATGATAATATTAAATCCTTTGTACGTAAAATCACGATTGAAAATAAACTTGCCCGATTTAAGTTTTGAAAGGTAAGTACAGTACAAAAATACAATGCTCTGTACAACAATAATCAATTAGGAATTGCCGTACCATTACGTATAATGTTTGCCTACTGATATTCTATCTTATATTTTTCAAGTACGTTATACCGATCGCGGTCCGTCTCTTCCTTTAGTCCCCCAAATGATTTTAAAGTTCTGTTGCTGAAGAACTTTTAATATGAAAAGACTGTTTTATCCAATGTTCAATAACATACTACCTACGCATGAATTATCGGTTTACCGAATTCACTATAACTTACTGTGCAAACCTAAAATTTGTCCATATTAATACAAACAAGGTACTTAACATTTTTCCCAACATTATTTAAAAACTAAACGCAATATTAATTAAGTGTCTTGTTTGCATGCGTATATTATTGTCTTCCTGTCGTCGTATTGTTCGTTGTCATGAAACTTTTCTGTTACGTTGATCCAAGACAAATGCGTGATGCAAGAAACTATTACTACTACTAAGTCCTTGCTAGTGTTACTAAAGTAAGCAGTAAGACATCCTCGCCTGGTCTTATTTGTTTTTAGCCATGTAGGCGCATTGAAAAATGAATATTTTTATATTACAACACGGAACCATTTATGTTCATTCATATTTTAAAACATCAAAAATATATTATTAGTAGATTCATTAGTTTTGGTAATATTTTTAACTTTTAGCAAAAATGTAAAGTAAGTTTGACAAAATATCACTTTTTACTCTGTCTATAAGCTTTTGAACGAATGTTCGTCAAACCCGATGCGGCTTAGTCAAACTTTCCTAAAAGTTCAGCCATAGCCAGATCCCAGTATAAGGATTTATAAAAGCATACATGGAAACGATCTCGGAATATTTACTTTGTTTTTCCCACTTAAATTGTTTAATAACTTGCTTTTCAATAGTAGAATAATGTAGCAAAATGAGTTACAGAAGTAGAAACAAAATATGTACAGTTAATATTTGCCTTTTTATGTTTAAAATATAAGCTTTTTTTGTATTTTTTTTTAAAATATCTCAAATTATGTATTGTACATACAATTATGAATTTTGTACATACAATTTTATAATATTTCAGAAGTTAGGATAAGGTTCAGGAAATCAGATGTATGCCTATTTACCAAATTTATTTTATAATGGTTAGTTTAAAAAACATTTATTAATAAATATAATAATATAACAACTTCCAGTTCATTTGTGTCTGCAAAATCATACAAATTAAAAAAATCCAAGTTATTTCAGATAGAAAATGATATTCCCCCTGTTTTAAGGGAGTTATATAAAATATAAAGCAGGAACTTGTAAGAACTAAGAACCCGTAATTCTAACGAAACTAATTTTTTGTTGTATTGTATCCGTGGATACAAGATTTTTGTTGCCATTTTTTAATTACTTACAATATAAAAAAATCCAAAAATAGATACTGAGTGTAAGAAGCTGTATGAGGTCGAATTTGAGTTGTGTTCTCCTAAAGTTGACTTGGTGTACTAAGTAAACAAAGCTATCATTTATAATTTTCTATTTACTCCTTGGGAGCCGTGCATTAAAATTATATAAATAAGATACTTTAACAATAAGGTTAAAGTCATTTAGTCATAAGGTTACAAATTTATACATAGTATTAATATGTAAACTTTTAATGCTTTAAATATAAATATATATATAAAGTTTCCATTACTTAACCGTCAGCTATCAATATATTCGTAGTAATTAATTGCTCGTAAACATGTTGGCCAATTATTCACGCTAAGGTTTCAATACGAATGTTGATTTGCACTTTATTCCACCTACCGCTTCTTTCATCGTCTTAAATCTGATGCTTTTACAGAATTGACTAATGGAATCTGGACTCAACAAATGTCTGTCTGAAGAGAATAAAAAAGGTCTGCAAAAAACGAATTTAATGCATTGTTTCGATATCAAAGACATTAGACAACAAAATATACACTATGAAATAATAATAATACATACTTTAACTACTTACTTCTTTACGACACCTAGACTACTAAATATATCTGAATGTAGTAACCTAGTTGAAGAGATATTCTCATTGTCTCATCAGGTGTACAATGGAGTGCACTACGATGTTTTAGACACTATCCCACGGTGCTGCACTAAGAGGAAGGTGAACACGGACTAAACTCAATATTTACGTTGAATCAACCCTTCCCACCATAGCTACGTAATGTGTAGAAAACTCGGTTTCTCCACCGTGCTTTGATCGTAAAGTGCTTCAGTACAACATTTAAATACCTATCCTGAAATATTTTTTAATCTCCTCAAAACTATTTAAGACTCTAATTTATGTAATATTAGAGTTATATTTGGTGCATGAAAAATATTTAATTTTGATATGTAGACAATCAAAAACATATATAATGGCAATATTATTTCTATACATAAGAAGTATGCATTTTAGTCATCAATATGTATCCCAACATATAAATGGAAAAATATAAAGCGATTCTATTACACGCAATTAAATTTCCCTTCAATTTTTAGACAATAGGCTTTAAATGTATTTTAATCCTGAGACGTTAATATACTTTCTATTTACCTTGGATAATTCCAACATAATTAACTTAAAATTTTGGATAGAATGAGCCCCTGTTCTCTTTACGCTCTAGTTCAACAAGGTAGGAGTACGCCCCACCACCTGTCCAGGATTCGCTGCATGCAAAATTTCAAGTCTATATCACGTTTCTTCCTAAAGATGTACTATTGGCATGTATTCGGAAAAAACATTTTTTACCTGGTAGATAAAAGAGACATTGTGTCATTATACTAAGTGATAGGCTACAATGACGCTCGGCCAAAATTCCATGGTTAGTCATACACCATGATCAAACTCTCTCTTTTCGATGTAGAATGAAGTTTAAAGGATAATAGGCTACAGATGAATATTTTTCTCGTAATATCTTGCTACATGATACAATCAGGTGTTTTCTTCATTAATTTGCTATTCATAGCAGTGTACGTGGAAGTGTACGTACCAAGTCACCAAAAGATAATGTTTGGGGTAATTGTTGGAAAGCTGCATATATGTTTCAAGATTGCTCTCACTATTTTTAAAAATTTATTTATTCTGCGATTTTTCGTTTCTATCACAAAATATCTATAATATAAATGTACAAACTATGAATATAATTCAACGAGTAATAGATCAGAATGTTTTTGTTATAAATTACGGAATTTTAGTTTATTTGTAAAACATCAACTTGATAGAGTAGTTCCAGTTAAGCGATATATTTTGCGTCGTAATGATATGAGTATGCACACGGAGGGAGTCAACAAGCTAGCAGTAGGAATTAAAAAATTGCAATCCATTTAAAGAAGTAATCTTTAACATATCAGTATTTGGTTACTACCATATAGTTATATTGCTACCGAGTATAGATTATATAGGTTTATGGCCTTACAAATGTTGCATGACACACGAGTACAAATGTACACGTATAATATTATATTGTATAGTTATATAATATAAACTAAATTAATACTACAATTAAAATAAATCTCATTTTAATTCAACATTGACGTAAATATTACACATTTCCATTTTATAATGTCAGCCAGTTTTGAGTTGTTTCATTTCCTGTTTTATTATTGGTTTTAAACATTAGCAGTGGCCTGAATTCTTGCTGTGTTTATAAGGTGTTTTATGTCGTCTTTTGTATCTTAATAGTGAGTAGTTAGTGACACAATAATTTATAACTTTTGTAAATAAAACTATTTCAAACAAAAATTATTTGATCGCATTATTAACTAATGATTCGAACACCTGAAATAAGCAATATTTTCACACTGTTGTTTTGATTTCATATAATCTTACAGGTACACTTTACTACTACATGCTACTTATAAGAAAGTATGAACGAAACAATTTTAAAAAAACTAAATGCTATATAATTAAACTTTATTTATAATTTTATAATAATATAACAATAAAACGTTACAAAGTATTATTTCCACACCCACTGCATCACGTAGAATTTAATATAAGTGAATGTATCACATAATTCCATCATCGAAAACGTTCTCTCACTTCTCTCACATTGACGTAATACCGTACCTGATTGTTCCTTTTCTTTGTGAAGGAATCCATTCATCTCCACAAATCCAATATGTGAAGCTAGTGCTTGGAATTTAATAGTTACATTCTTATTGCACTCATGCAGTCATTACATATGACTACTCGCGTGTATGCATTTCATTGGATTTGTATTATTGCTTTATAAAAGAGGTCTAAAAATTTTGATCTATACCCTTGGAATATTCCATAAAAGATTCGAATAAAACGATTAAAGGATGTATTTAAAACTAAAGTTTGCACTTAAGTAAGGTTTTGTTGCAAAGAAAACAAGCTTGATTGTTTGTGTATAGATAATTATTTAAACTGGAATTGTTCTACAAATGTCCTATCTGTTCATGTTTTGTACATTTAACTATATTATTTATACTTATAAAATGTTTTATCGAAATTATCTGCTACTCATATATATATATATATATATATATATATATATATATATATATATATATATAGAGACTGCTTGGTAGCCACAAAAATTCAAATATAAATTAACCTAAATATATTATTTGTTATTAGCTGAGTGTTTATGAAGCCTATCACTTGGGATTTTTGATAAATATATTCTGCATATTTATCTGGCTTTTAGCACGATAGCTCGAGAACGAATAAACTTATTGATTGAAAATATTGCTAAATAACTCATTTATAGATCAGCAACGTCTAATTTGATAGTGATGCATGTCACTGTTTGGGATTTTGCCGAGCATTAGTGAAAATCTATAACGATAAAAATAAAATTTCTTGACTACAAATTAATTATACCCAATATGAATTTATTTACATAACAAAAGGCATCAATTAATCACCGATGCAATCTAGAAATATTGTACAATGAAGAAGGCCTTGGTAAATGAAAACTATATCTGTTTTACTGGGTTTTCTATTCCCCTCAACATATATTTGAACCAATATCGCTGACACACTACGTTACGGAGATATTGCCTGTAGCTGCTCGTCATTAGAGCATATCAGACATATGAATCAAAGAATACAATGGGTCCTCTGTAAATCCGCTCGTTTCGAGGCTTTATGTCTATATCTATTGTCCTGACTTTTAGTGCCATAAAAGGATGTTCTTTTGGTTATCCAGGAACTTTTATGACTCCTCTTTTTTAATAAACTGGATTCGACGTACATATACTCGTATGGTAACTTGTATTCTAATTCTATTTTTAACATTTTTATTAACAAAACTGCCAACTCAACATAATATAATAATTAATTAATGACTATAAAATATTGCGTGTACCCTGTAATCAAGAGATTAGAGACTTAATAATCTTATTGAAGAGGGGTGTATAATCTTGCTACTACTATGCAAAAAGATATTAAATTTGCTGATTAGCCTGAAACTTTTAAAGTTTTTTTATAACTAATTTTATTTGTGCCGTATTTAATGGACCTTGAACCTCAAGTTACTGATTACAGACTGGTTGGGTTACAAGGAATTTCTCTCTGAATACTTAACACTCAAGAGACAGTATGTGCGCTTGATCAGGAATGCACTTGGGTCACGTGAGGCACCCCACGGTTCTGAGAATGGAAATGTTGAGCTGGATCTGTTAAGAGCTCTTCTTCCTTTGGCTCTGAAAAACAAATAGCCTTACATCCAACTACTGTTTAGAAAACCGAGAGGACCTTCAATTTCAAATAGCATATTGAAAATGGGAAACAGATTTGTTTCATAAACCGTTTGTGCTTTATTATTTATTGTATTGTACTGACTATCTCCAATGTACGTCAAAACCTTCTCGACATATAATATGCAGATAAAGCCATGCAAACAAACCCCTACTCAAAATTTTAGAGTTTTTGGGTTGTTTTTAAATAAACCCAATAGTAACGTGGTGGCACTGGACTTACACAGACTTACAGACATACACACAGAAAATAACTATTCTGTCAATCTCAATTTGTTGAGTTCGCTTTGCTATGCGTACGAGCTACAAAATCTAATTTCTGATTTTCTAGCTTAAATGTCGTACATCACACAACTTTTACGAAATACGCTATTATTTTATAAACATATATTCATTTTCGGGTCACTAATAATGCTATAATTTGGCATTATTTAACATATTACACATTAAAGGTTTACTATGGCTATTCAATACTAGCAGTCCTTGCATGCAATTTGGATTTCAATAATACTATACTTCTGACTTTATGATGTTGACACGACCTAAAAAATATGTTTAAAAGTTTATATTTAGGCACTATTAATTTACTGTAGTCTTAGTATTTTGTATGCGAATCATTTTAGTTTGTTTCCTGATTAATTATATATATATATATATATATATATATATATATATATATATATATATATATATATATAGAGAGAGAGAGAGAGAGAGAGAGAGAGAGAGAGAGTGTGTGTTCAGTTAAAGTGTTCCAACACTTTGATACTTACACTTTAATACTTGTGATATTGTTCTACACTTAAAAATTAGCAAAACAGTTCGTTTGATGGTATATCCACAAACCTTTAGTTTTCCGGTTTTCTAGCTGCATGTTTCTTGTTAAGAAACTTATTTTAAACCAGTTAAGATACATTTTTGAAACTTGAGATTTGTTAATATTCGTTGGACCGTTTTGTAAGCAGAATTATGTAATTGAGAAAATGCTTTTTCAGTTTCAAAATGGAAGACGTTTATTATTCGTGGTTTCAGTTATTTTGGATGGAATTTCGTTTCGGTTATTGCTGGTAGTAACAAATATCAATAAATACTATAAATAAATTACCTACTTTCTTTTATATTCCTGATAATAATACTATACCTGTGAAAATTCCTTCGTTTGTTTGTTTTAATTTTACCCGTAAACTATTCAATCGATTGTACAAGCATTTTACATGGGCATTCTTGAGTCCGCTGAGACGTATATTTCAATAACTTTCTTATCTCAAAATGCCTCTGGGCTATGCCTTACAGGTCTCTAAAGCATTAAACATCCCTTCTTGGTCTCTGTAACTGTGTGATATGAAAGGGTTTGTTAAACGTTAATCATTCTGTGTATGCATTGTATTACAACAGTATAAATATATGTCTTATTAATGTAGGCTGTGTACCGTTATTATAGTACATATATTTAATTTATATGGAGCTAATACTTCGTAAATCAAAATAACTTTTCGGAAATACTTGATTTATTCCGAGATTAAATTTCACTCAAAATTTGACAAAATTTACAAACTTTAGATTCGATTTTCTTCAAAATTTCATACAATCGAACAAATCTAATTAAGAGTCAGATCAAAAAAGAATTAAAATTAAAATGAAACTAAAATGTATACTTCTCCAAAAATGGTTTAAATTAACAAAACAAAATAAAAAGTTCTCTTCTCAAAATATTCAAAATCAAAATAACACAAAACTTGATATTAACTTTACGGCCAAAATTTAATTCACAATATTTCAAAAATTTGAATTAATTCTCAGACTCTGAAAGATGGGAAACTTTAGAAATTTTAATTACAACAGTATAAAAAATAAAAGATATTAACTAAACGCTGGTGCGGGACTTACTACTTTGAAGATTACGGAGGCTGATAGGGACTTAATACGGACTTTAAAAAAAACTTAAAAACTTGAATTAAATTTAAACGCGATAAAAGGAAATTACTCTAAATCCCAAACTATAGGGTTAGAGGAAGAGCTGCGATTCTCGACAGGACGTCTGCACCTTCTCGTCGTGGCTTCAAGACTCGACTGATCCCCCTCTCTCTCCAGCGAGCCGGGTCGGAACGTATCGCCTTAGTCATCTTGATCAGCTGATTGACCGGTCTAACTAAACAAACAATGTCCACGCACCGCGTCTAGTTAACAAAATAGCCTACTTCCTACCGCGATTCAGCATAAATAATTACAACTATGGTACAGCTGAAAGCAAACGTAAGTAACAACAAGGCAAACTAGTCGACTTACAAACGTTGATGTACATACATTCTTAGATTTTACCTATTCGGGATTTAGGCCTATTAAATTAGAAATTTGTCTAATGTGAAATTGTGGGAATAAGTGGAATCACAGAGCAATACACGAGACAGTAAATTAAATTTTAATGACAGAAAATCGTCGAGAGGACATCGCATCCGTTTTTCACTGATGAGGTACGATACTGATCAGGTATATCCATACTGATACATTCCTAGACTGGAGCAAAGAAATAGTATGGTAGCTCAAACATGGATTAAAAATCAAGAACATGCACTGTATTATATGCAAATTAAATATAAATTATAACTGTCATAATGTAAATATTAAAATGTGTTATGACTATGATTTAAGTTTTTAATTTTCAATAACAATAATTATATCCATAACAATTTTAAAACTGCACTGTTTTGAATCTAACCCCATTAAAATTTTATATAAATAAATATAATATATATATATATATATATATATATATAAATTTCAATAAACATTGAATCACAAAAAGTACTTGATCCGCCGGGATTCGAACCCGGATCTCTCACTTGCCGGGTGAATGTGCTACCATTACACCACCGAGCGCTTACTTTTTCGGATTCTATTATTTTGTATTTGGCCGTATCTGTCACATATGCGTTTAAATAATCAAACTAACATAGCTATCTCCAATTTTGCGATATAAATATAATTAATTTGAACTAGATGTGAAAATACTGAAATAAGAATTACTTGAAATTTTCTTAACATCTGGACCTTTTAATAGTTAACCATAAAAATGGGTACCTGATGTGGTACTTTATATATGACTGATATCATTTTTACAATATCATAGGACGCTATTGTATTAAACTACAAGTACTTTCACTAAGAAAGCTATGAAGTTCGAATTTGGAGTTATATATTTTTTTAACATATAACGAGGAGTTCTAAGACCCCACAGTGGAGTCCAATTACCTCGTACTATGACTAAACTTCTTAAGGATGTACTTATAATAACATAACTTTCGGTTACTAAAGCTGACCGACTCTATGAGTACCAATTAAAACTTATATTCTTAATCGTACGTGAAGAAGGAATGCTAAGTACAGTTAAGAGCGTTATAGACTAGCAGCATGTAATGCTAATTACTATGCAGGAAGCTTTGAATTCAAATATACGAGTAACAGCTTGACCAAAATAGCTTGAAAATATATTAGTTGGATAATGAGCTAGACGGGACAACTACCCTGACGATGTCAGTACATCTGGCTTGCACACAATTTCCTTACGTACTAAGAAGTATACCCTGTTATGAAGTGGCTCAGCGTTTGCTACTTTCATAATAAATTATGTAATTATACATATATGCTTGAGAAGTTTAGTTTTTGTCTGAACAATCGGAATCCACTGTGCAGTGTTAAACACACGTCGTTCTGTCTTTTAAAATACCGTATTTGTAAAGAAGCTGTCTTAGAGAAACACGTATTTAATTTTGATAACGTATGAAGTAGCATTTATTTTATCCTATTTAAGTTTCTTTTACATCTTTTTTTGCGTAATATTATGAAATGCTGTAACGTATGATGTTTTAAGAGATAACACTAAATATACCAATAAAATAAATATGTTCTAGTAAAACTTTTATAACATTGCAAAAGTATTCGTTTTTTTGTTGTTGTATTAAATATGAATGCGTTTTAATCCATGAAAATGATTTAAAGCAGTGGTAAAAATGATTTTATGATAATTTTCTGTAAGTTGCTAATAAGAATTTATTTCCAAAATATTAAAATAAACAACAGACTATTTATATTGTAAAATGTATATTATAACATGCGAAAGTGTTATAAATGTGTTATATATGCAAAGTACAATTAAAATATGTTATTATCTAACAAATAGTTAAACCTTTCAATAATCATAATCATATAAGTATATTTAAATCAATTAAACTACGAGTAATTGACTTCAATATGGAATACACGATATTAGTAGTACGGCATACATTTTAAATGAAGTTGGGGCCAACGTATATTTTAGAATACACAATAAATTTAAGTATTTTGTATCGTTATTGCATTTATTTACAAATTATTCTTAAAAATCACTATCATAGTTCTTAATTCAACATGAAGACAGCGAGAAACACACTAACCACATGCCGATAGCGCTAAGCTGTCCTCGGGATGTTACAACTGCAAATATCGGTTTATTGGAAAACTTCGCCTTGGGTCTGATGGAAGAAACATCCAACATTTTCATCTTATTCTTACAAACTGTAATTTCTCAAATGTGTTCAGTTTGGTGGATATATAGTTGTTAAATCCCCTTCAAGCAGATGTTAGACGACTGTATTTTTTTTTATTCACGTCTATAACACGATACTGGAGTGATCACGTATGTTTATATGTTTTTACCAAATCGTATTACTAGTCAGTTTTAATTTAAATTTTTATTCAGTTTAAACATAGTAAATGATTATCGCTAACAACATTTTTCTATTAAGTGATTTGAATTGTACTCTTAATTGTATGATAAGTTTGAACAGCGCAGAATGGAAACCAAAATAAATAATACACTTATAATTCACATATGTTTTTAAAACCTATTATTTATTTCTATCAGTGATATTGTTTAGGCTCATTATTTCGTTACGCTATATTGAAAGATTGCTGAAAAGGGACACAATTAATTTTATATAGTATAACTTTAATACATATATTATACTCTAGCAATATGATTTGAATTGTACTCTTAATTGTATGATAAGTTTGAATAGCGCAGAATGAAATCCAAAATAAATAATACACTTATAATTCACATATGTTTTTAAAACTATTATTTATTTCTATCAGTGATATTGTTTAGGCTCATTATTTTGCTACGCTATATTGAAAGATTGCTGAAAAGGACACAATTAATTTTTTATAGTATAACTTTAATACATATTATATTCTAGCAATGACCTATTTTCCTATAAAGAACTTTGAACCTGTACATGAATTTGTTATTTAAAGCAATATTACATTTCACATAAATATGGACAATATGATGGAATTTATGATTTAAAATATTTGATATTTTTATATGAAATTCTGTTTTAAAGATAAAAAAATATTATCACCGTAATGCTAACTTTCTTTATACTTGACCTGTGTTCCAACTTCTCGTTGCAACCTAGTTTTTCCGATTGTTTGAATTGTAGTTTTGATACAGCATTTACTAACTGATCCACAGAGAGGCCAAAATATTTTAAGGACTTAATTGCATAAACAATCTTTCGACGTGGTGTGTAACGGAAAATTTAGGTTTCAATTAGCATCCCATTTTGATTTATGTATATACGGGATAACTTTTGCTGACTTTGAAGAACAAATTTTTGTGGTTTCTAATACATTTTAATGTCAGAATATACCGGTACAAACTACTAAAACTAACTAACAACAAGGACCATTGTGCATAGTTCTTGTGGAATATAATATCTTCAAATAAAAATTAAGTAGATACATACCAAAATATTTCACCTTTAAGATTTGCTGTATTCTTCCTTGTAATTTCAATAAAACCAATACAATATTAAAAAATAACAAATTTAATACTAAATAATGTACCTGAGGTTTTTCTACAAGAAATAATTTGTCCCTGATGGTTGCCTACTTGCGTCTGGATAACTTATATGTGCTTCATATGTGCTTTTAATAACTAGTCTGAAGACTCGATTTTGAAAATTGTGTGTAAAGCGATGTGAAAGAGCTAGTTTTAGATAAAAATATCGGTAGGTGACATTTTAATAGGATTAAATCATGTCAATTACTGAAACTTCAAGTGCCGATTCGATCAAATACTCACGTTATTTCATAGGCATTCACTAAAAAGCATTTTACCATCCATAATTAAAATTAGAACGCATTTGTCTTTAGATATTGTGATACCTATTTTTAAGTAGTGTGAAGATATTAATATCTTTCAAAAATTGTTTTTAATTTATATTGTAAAGAAATTTAATGTGAATTATCATACACAGAACATGAGTTGTGTTGCATTTATATCTGTGTGCAAAGTAAATTTCTAAATAAGTATAGCATTATCTTATAAATAAAACAATATTGAAATTATTTCGCAGTTTCAGATTTACAATGTGAATTACGTAAAAATATCTCTCAATGGTGATTGGGTAAAACTAATAACTAAATTGCAACTAGAAGATGTCTGTCCAGTCTGTGACAGCAGTTAGGGCAAACCTAGTCCCTAAGTGAATTTACGTTAATTCTAGTCGAGATTGGTTGAGTTAAGCTAGTTAGTTAATCGAAGCAGTTAGACGTTAAACTCCTGAGCCCAACTCAAGTTCCTGGATCGGGAAAGTTTGGAAAGTTTCTGGCACCTGAAAAATACAAATGGCTCAAAATGTCATTATACTGTACTATGTTATACTTGGTCCTCTCAACATAGGGTGAATAATGTTAAAAGTACGTATAGTATGAGTAATACGAACTATATTAAAATAGTTTGATTATGTACAAAATGTTTTATTTATAAATATAAAACAGTTTTTAAGCTTTTGCACATGATATAAATTTAAACATACTTTATGCTGTAAAACGGTTATTTCAAAGGAAACGCTTTGTTCTCTCATGTTAATAGTGAACTTCAAGCAATATTTAGGTATATTGATTTAAATAAATATTATATTAATAATTTTATATCTTTACGCTGTAAGAATTAAGTCCTTAACCTTACACGTTTAACCTATAGAAAACTTCGAAGTCACGCATCCACGTCATGCAGTATTTAAAAATTTGCTTGAGGTGACTTACGTCATAAATACAAGATCTCAAACTTTTTCGCTTGATCTCAACATCAAGGCATCTGTGTAGTGTGGTCAATAAAACTTTCTTTTTATTCAACAGTCGAATGAAATATTTTAAAATGTTTAACGATTTTCAAAATCAATATGAGGGCTGATTTTATATTAATGTTGAAAAAACCAGAGCTATAACAATGGCAAGCAGCTTCCTCTAGTTCAATTAAAGATTTATGTGGCCATGTTATCTGCTCATCGATTTAACATTCATAATTTCATTATCGTTTCTCCAACCTCTTGCAACATAAAACTATTACCTTTCCATCTCAGAACTGCAATTTTGTGTATTCTGATTTAGGTGCATATATTATTTTACTTTTTTTATTCAATATTTATTATATATCACATACTAATATAGTTTTGTAGTACATTCTTCGTATAAAATTATGAAAAAACGAAATTCCGAAGATATGTTTGTTTAAAAAATTTGTAGTTGTGCGTTTTTTAAGAAAGAATTACACGTAAAAACAAAAATTGACACGTATATGTTGTAGCCTATATACAACACGTGTTGAATACCTGTTGCTTTTATTTTATTTTTTTTCTGTGTAATTGAACTGCATAATTTCAATTATCTTATATATAACCCTTTTGGACAAAGAACCCCAACATAAAAATACATAAATAAAAAAACATGAAATACATACTTACTAACTAGAATTGTAATAATCATTGCATGATATAATTATTTTAATATAATATTAAGAAAACTTGAGACAAAAACAAACAAACACACTGAGTTTAGTAACCGCACCAGTGAAAATAATTCGAGAGTCCTTCGAATAAAAATTATATTCTCCAAAAATGTAGAATTATATTACTAATATAAATTTAGTATCTGTGACTGCTGATGTTTCAGAAGGTTCGGTTTATGAGTGGTTAAATTACTAGGCTTTCCTTAGATAGTGTTTGGCTTCTGACTCCACCGTACGTATCTATATTTTCTGCATCGGGGCAACAAGATATACTCAACTATGGCACTGGAAATACCTTAAACTGAAAGTAAACTGCAAGAGCAGAATTAAACGTCTTTTAACCGTAGTAGTTTCAGAGAGCTACATACGTTTATAGTTTTTTAGATTCCGCTAATAAGTTTTACTGAACTATGGAAATGTAAGTGTATTCAGACACCTTTTTATCGAACTAGTATTTTCAGTCATGCGTATGTATTTAAATTTACTTCATCGGTACTACAAGAAAAAAATCTATTATGAATGGTAAATATCTTAGCCCTTCCGAATATGTTAGGTTAAACATTCTTCTCAATGAACACTACAATAATATGTTCCTGGCGCATGTCTAGTTAAGTTTGAAAAATTTCATATGGCTCCATCATAGTATGACTTCGATTTTGAAAATTGCCTTTGATGCCTTGGGTAACAGCCAGTTCGTTACAAATAAACAAGATATATATTAAGATAACATATTAAAATATTTTTGTATATATTAATATAATTGATTTTCTCTATTATGGTGAATTACTTGATATCTGCAATTAAATGAATATCTCTTCATTTTTCATTTTACATTCTCCTTCAATGAATAAGGAACTGTAACATAATACAGCAGGTATGATTTATAGTTATATATTTATGACATATATCTAAAACTGTGCACCAACATTACAATATAACTTGAAATAGACGACAAAATAATATCCACGAATCCAATAACTCTTAGCCAAACGGACAGAAAACAGATAACAAAAGAGTCTTAAACAATACTGACACAGGATTATTGTCTCTAGTGTGTTATGGTAAATTCGCGTTTCTTCATCAATATCTATCGGTATTGTTAGGTGCCTGATTTATTACGTAAGTATCAAAAATGTAATTACTTTGTTACTGCTTGTTTAGAAAAGAACACGAATATCTTTACAAAAATTTTTTATATATGTTTCATTACTTAAATTTTAAATAAATTAAAACATACACAAACAAACATTTATTAATGTTAACCAAAAACTATTACTTAAACAAATAAGAAATGTGAGACTCTTAAAATACTCGTATTTAATCACTGGTATCTGATACTGTCTCAGACTTGACTCTTGGAATCTAGACTCATGTTCGTCTGATGATATCCAAAGAAAGTCGGCGACTAAGAACCTAAAAACGAACCTTTACATCGTTTCAACATCAGACACACCTGTATACAGGTGAATTGGAATTGCCCTCGTCTTATCAGGAGTACAATTGAGTTCACTACGATGTTCACAACCCGATCTCTAAGGACGGACGGAGCAACCGAGTTTTTTACACTATCAATGGAGAATTTAGCTTCAGTTCCTCCAATACTCATATACAAAAATGACGGGTTAGTTAAACCATTTACAGCTTATAACGGATGTTCCAATTAAAATTATCTTAAATTTGTTGAATTCGTCTCCGACCAGTATAACAGATTAACTACTTAAATATCAAAAGATTTAACGATATATGAAGATGTGAAATATTGTTATATATTAATGTAGTTTGAAAAAGTATATTAAATTATTTAAACTTTCTGAGAAAACATTGTTCTATGACAGTAAAAACGTGTGTAACTATCTTAAAAACTGTTTTCAATTTTCTTTTACGTTTATAGATTTGAAAGCATAGAGCATGCTTGATAGTGTTATGAGTTTGCTTGAAATAATAACTCAGTGAATATGAAATAAATTATATTAATTAAATCAAGCTTTCCTGGTACATAAGTATATTACAAGGTTTCACTAATAATTTGAGTTAATTCTTAGATTCTTGGTCAAATCTTTATGAACTGAATCTAGCATTTACTTTTATAAGTAATAATACATGTTCAGTGACAATTATTATGTTAATAGTAATAACAACACATGATAAACTTTCCATGTCTTAGTTCTTATCAGAAACGTGTGGAGTTACAATATGCAAATACTGTCAGTAATTTTGAATTAGATGTAGAAGTAAGTAACACATCTGTTTAATTGAATTAAAATACCACATTTTTCAATAATATTGTACTTTAGTTATCATTACAGCGAAACAACCATTTTAAAATCAAAATTACTCAATTTAAAATATAACTCTCACTTAAAATATAACATACGTTTAGATTATTCAAACCGTTGAAACTCTTACTTTTAAAAACATAAGATGTTGCGTAAATGTTACACATTACTACAAGTAAAAATTAAGACTTTTCATCGTTTATACAAAATGTGTTGAGTATTATCTGACCTTTAGTAACGGCTGCCAATTTTAGGGCTAAGAAATGTTTAATTTCTTTTCCGCCTGTATTCACCCGTTATCTTGAGAACGTCTGAACTATACAAACGACATTTTGTATATGGCTTCATTTATGCATATGCTTCATCGAGTTCGATAACGGCATATGTCATTCTGTGGGATTTTACTGAACATTTTCATGATGGCAATGAGAAAATCTCAGTATACATAGATTGCAAAGCGAAATAGTTACAATCATATCCCATTTTAAAATTTGACATAGTAGCAAATGGCCATAGTCTTGAAATTTTGCATTCAACCTCAACTAAATAAGATACGCGAGACGCAGTGTGACATATCTCAACTTAACTTGTATGTCATGCTAAAACTTTGTCTAAAAACACAAGATTTACTTACATATTTGGTGACCTCATACACCTACCCATCATTGCTTCATATAATTATTAAATATTCTTTAAAAATCGTCTTCTTAAAGTTCATGGTTAAATTCTATCACTAATTATAGCAATTTTCATGTGCAATTTCCCAAATTAAAAAGTTTTTTTATAGTATGAAGAAACTGCTGCTTTTTTTCGAAAGTGATAGGTTCTTAGACGAAAATTTGTAATACTTTGTGTGTGATTTCTCTTCACTAGTTGACTAGTTGCCGATTGAGGGTAGTAGAGGATACCAATTTTTTTTTCCACGGTAATGAACGATACCGATAAAATTAAAACTTTATACTAGTCTACATTGGCAGACTTTCGTATAGGTGGTCTATAAAAAAAATTAATTAATAAATAAACTTTTAGAAAATATAGTAATTTGTTACTCTAATTAAAAGAATATATTGTATATTCTACATCCAATCCAACCCAATTAAATGTGGTCTTATAGTTATATCTTTCAAAGGCTGACCTTCTTCGTTGGACCTTAATACCCGAGATGAATGGCTTGTCCTATTTAATATTTGGAACACTCATTGTATTTTATATTATACACCGGCTTGTCCCAAACCTGTTCATTAGTTTGCAATATAATGTTTAATGTATTTTTTGTTTTAAAACGCTACATTTTTCATGTTTCTTTAATTCTTTAGCAATATTATTTTTTACATAGTAAATAACTGCAAAATATTAAATAAAAATAAAATTTAAGATAGAAGTAGAAGACAATAACTAATCTTTTTAGTCACTATAGAAAAGAATATCAATCAATCCATTGAACTTCATACCATCCAATGACCTAAAAATATGGTGCTTACAACTTTATCATAAACATATTATTTAATGTACCTTTGAGCTCAGCAAACTATACCAAGAAACGAAATACAATAAAAATATATCGCAAAATGCAACGGTTTTTCCCACAGAATTGTCAAAAAATTGGCGAATAAAAATAAAAAAGTAATGAAATTAAATTAAACACTGCCAATGAGAAAACTATGTATGTATTGAGTTTCTTCACTGAATACAAAATACTATAGCTATAGAGTTAAAGAGACGTAAAATAAATACGCCCTTTTAAACAAGACATTGAAAACTAATACACAGGTCTACGATGTATTAGACAAGACTGGATTTATAAAATGATATCCAAGGACTGATCCAAATATTACATAGTACAAATAGGTCGATCATCAAACAAAGACACAGGGAACACCGTCCCAATGTAAAATTAAATAAACGAAGGTTCACCTTTAACCCAAAATCTGTTGGATAAAAATCACAACATGAATGAGATCAAAATGGCATGGAAGTAATAAATCATTGTATTAAGGGTAGTTTATTATAAACATTAGAACAGTACGAACTGTTTGCAGCTTTTATGTGTAGTGACATTATTAACTTATTGAATTACAAATTACAATACAAATCTACCATCATCTTCAGCACTGTTATCAACTGTGGAAAGTGCGACAGTGCTTTTATCAGAACGGCTGATCGGAACTATAACACCACACGCGGGATGAATCTGCATTAAATTTGTTGTTACATAATTCCCGTATGTCATTACGGCGTTGCAACCCGCGTAATCGTGTTTCGTACCAATTTGCAAGTGGTTTTTTAATTATATATGTGTGTAGCAAATTTTAATTTTGTAATGAAATCATCCACCAACACGGCTACTATAGTTGGATGATAAAGGTCGAGCTTCGAAAAATGTCACCATGAGACAACGTGAAATTGTATTGTAGTGAAAACAAAATATAAAACCTACTATTTTAATCATTATAATCGATCCTGGGACTATCGCAATGAATTATAATATTATTCTACTCATCATCATAATGAATATTTTTCTCATAATCTCTGTCTTGGGGAATCATACATAAATCTACACTGTTTTAGTATAAGTATAATGCAAATTCACTAATTAGTCTAAAAATATTTACTTATTTTCACAAAGATTAGTTGCATGGTGATCGAAAAAATGCAAATGAAGTTTTATATCTTAAATCTTTGCTTTATTATTTATGCTGAAGACGGTCAGAAAATTTTCACAAACTAGCTGAAAAGTAAGTATCATAAGTTTTGATGGCTAATATACAATTCAGGATATGCAATTGTTATGACCCTGGCGTTTTATCCCTGTTTTATTCCTATATCAGCACTTTTTATTTTCTCTGCAATACTAAAAATATATTTAAAATGCCATTACTAAATAAAAAATTAATATGAACCACTATTATGGCCTTTAGTTTAATAAATAAATCTATTTTTTTTCTTCGTTACTTGTCTTTTCGATTTATTTCGTAATGAACATTGCTTACAAATGTTTATAACGTTATGCACAATTTATAGTTGTTAATAAAATATTAAACTTTCTGGGACAATCTTACAACACTTAAATTTTAAGGAAAAATCTCTAAAAGCTACATAGCAGAGTAAACACAACACGAACAATTATTTACTTCACTATCTTCTAAAACTAAATATACCAAGGGTTTATACTTGGCAATAGACATTCATCGTCTAATGAATAAGTCTGATAGCACCGATATTGTAACTTCATCGTTCCAAGTCACTGTTACAAAACTTATAGTTTCACAGACCGCTACAGGCAAGTACTTCACAAACTCTACCTATTTGCATTAATTGGTTCAAGTACTCACTCACTGTTACTTCCAAAAGTATATAAGTAACTCAAGTCCCTATTACTACTTGTTGCCTATTTGTAAACTATTAGAGGTCTATTTTTATATTCCAGCCCTTCAACTTTGATGTCGAACCGAATAATCAAGAAAAATAGAATGTTCCTTGGCATTTATTTATTAAACCGATGTAAAATATCATTTTTAGCATTTTTAATAATCTCCATTAATATTATGTGTATGGCATTATATTTTAGTATAATATTCATGTTTTTTCAGACTAAATTCGAACATATTTACGTCTTTAGTAAATATGTTTAACACTTAAAATGTTTCAAATTTTGTAGTGGGGATAATTTAAAGTTTGATGAGCATAAATAGAGGTTTAAAACACATTCGAGTCTACGCTCGAGCCAAACTCGAGCGCCATTGTTTAATCACCCGGCCGGCGCTCGAGCGTGACTGATATACGGATTGATATCCGATTGATATACGGAGTTGCCCGAGTGATATTCGAGTGCCGTCTGCTGCATTAGAAAGCCAGCTTTGTTGGTTAGTTCAGAAAAATTCCACTAGGTGCTACTACGTCATTCCCGCTTGAGGCTTTTGTTTATCACGGTAACTAGAACAAGACGGCAGTGCTCACGAGGAGGATGCGCAGTGGCTCTCCGGGCAGACGACGACGTCACGCAGACCGACCGCCCTGCACAGACACAACGCTCTAGTGCTGTCAGCTGTTTGTAGTGCGGTCTACAAACCGGCTTGGTGCAGATGACGTCACAGCCAGATGCGCGTGAGCCCTACCGGCTAGTTCTAGTTACCGTGTTGTTTATCGACTGACGTGGCCTGGCGCGTCGTCAGTCTGTCTACGACAACAATCGTGGAGAGGCGCGCATTTCAAAAAACAATGGAAGAGGGCAGTATATTAGCTGAATTAGAGTTAGATACGGACTCTGATATTGTTGATGACACCGATGATGATCCGGATTTCAGCAGGTTCTACTGCAAGGACTGTAATGTGGCACTCTGCGTACCTGACTGTTGCGAAGAGTATCACACTAAAAAGGATTTTGTGTGATTTTTTTAGCATTTGAAATTTTTTGGCAATTAAAATTATTTGTAAATATGTATATAGTAAATGCCTTTAAAAAAATTGAAATTACTTGTTTTATTTATTCAAAAGTTAGTTTTCAAGTAACACAAGACATGCGGGAGTTTTTATTTTTCTTCAAAAAAGGTAAGTTTTGAAATTTAAAAAAATTAAATTTTATAGGAATAAAGTTTTACATATCAATTTAAAGAGGAAAGATAGAACTTTCAAGAAAATATAATATCATATACATAATATTTAACAGTTTTCTAAAACAAAATCTGAAAACCCATTAATTTATGCAGACCAGGCTATAAAAACAGCAAATAGCGAGCCAGACTCCAATGTGTTTTAATAAGTCGCTATGTTCTATAAAATATGAATAGTTTGCAGTATGCAACATATTATGTTTTACTCGTTACAAATAGTTGGATTTGTCTTTATACATTTTCATAAAATTGAGTATAAGTTTCATATGTTAGAATATATTTAAAAGACATTTAAAGGGCATTCCAAATTTTATTCTGTTACGGTTTATAAATAGAAAAAAATCCTTTTAACAGTCATTTAACTGGACTGGTTCGTTCAAATGTGCGAACATATGTCTTACAAGTCCAATCAAGGAGTATTCTAATGTGGTAAAGACATAAGTGCGTATTATTTTTTAATATTCTAACGCTAAGATTTCTTAAGCGCAAGATAAACTTAATTATTAGTTTGGATAAAAGTCGGTAAACAATTTTTGAAACCATAAGTTACCGCGACTCCATAAATGTACCTGGAATCCAGTTTATAAAAAAGAGATATCATAAAACCTTCTGGATAAGCAAAAGAATATTCTTCCATGGCAATAAAGCTCAGGACATTACATAAAGAGCAAAGCCTTTAAACGAGCAGATTTACAGGGGAGCCATTGTATCATTTGATTCATAACTGTGATATGGTCTCATGACGGGCTACAACAGGTAACATTTCCGTAACGAAGTGTCAGCGATACTGGTTTAATTTTATCTTATTAGAAATAGTTTAACCAGTAAGCTAAATTTTTAGTTATAGGTCTTTTACAGCGTATCCGTACCTAGAATATGTCAAAATTAATTGTTTAATAATATCTTATATAAGGGAATTAATATGTTATACTTGTGAGTATAGTTTTGTTACCAATCACGCATTTTAGGAAGGTCAAGTTTCTGATAATACCATTTTAACTAATCACACATGCCACTTATAGTAGATCGGTGAAGTTAGAAGAGTTAACATACGCACACAGACAGACACACACGAACGTTGTAACTAATTTCTCAATTTTAGAGCGTGTTTTTAGGAGCAAAAATATAAATTAGATTTACAGCAAAACCAATTAAAACATTTTTTGGTCCCGTTGCAACTGTGATGTAAACTATTAACACTTTAAATAAAATTTGTATGCTTATATAAACCAACGTGAAATTAAAGGAGTGGTACTGTTGGATTTTCACCCCTATTTGTTTGGACATAAATATCACTCAGATTCTAGAGATCATATTTACTGCGCAATCAAAAAGCGTTGTATTTAGTTTAATGTTAATATTTAATATACTTAAAAAACATTTTGAATTTACTGGTTATAGGTGTCAGCCTGTTCATGACACGGCAAAACCACCAAAGCTTAATTTTATAAATAAAATATATTGATAAACCGATATATCAAGCACCAGTTGCAGACCAGTCTACAGACCACCTCAGGCAGCTCTCACACAAACTCTCCCAATTTGCATTAATTGGTCCAACCACTCTCTGTTACTTCTCTAAGTCCGCGAGTAACTCAAGTTCCTAATACCACTTATAATATTTTATCTTACAAAATACTATTACTTAATGATCGGGATCTTCTTTTTGTATCTGAAAGTGAAATATTTTCACACTAAATCACACATTACAAAAATATAAACATTGCAACTATGAAAAACACTAAATAAATTTCTAAACATAAATCTCACGGTAAAACATGGAGGATGTGTATAAATTAAAGTACACTGCAAGGCGCAATAATAATTTAGAAAATACTACTTAATATAATATTAATTTTACAATAAAATAAAGCTGTATAAAACAATATGTATAAACCTTTTAACTCTTTTTTAAACTTTTATTTTCATACTAAGAACAATTCGAAACCTGGGATTTCATCTTCCGGTACTAAGGTTTTAAAAAAGTGTTAAAAGGTTTATACATATTGTGTTATACATATTTATCAAACACTTTTCGAGGCTAAATCTCTAATAATAAAATAAAGCTGTTGTTATCACAATTAACTTTCCTTTATCTCCTCAAACCTGAGTTAACTTTATAGGACACAACCGTTAGTTAATTAATGAATTAGTCCACATACATATCTACTGATGGTTTTCATATTACTATTCTAAATCTTAACAGCAGACTATTAGCGTTACAAATCTAAACAGAATATGCCCTATGTTATCCTATAAAGATGAGTTTTACGACTACAATTTTATTCCATTGTTTCACACCTTCTACATTGTAAATATTAGTCAGAAAAAGAGTATCAATATAGATATAAATATATATATATATATATATATATATATATATATATATATATATTCATATTTGATAGCCCTTTAGGTTTCTATTCGTAACTTTTTATTTACTCGCAAATTTTTATAGTTTTTTGTTGTTCAAAATACACCATTTACACCAAAAACACTATCAAAATACCATTTTTTGTAATACTTAGACATCATTATTGTATAAAAATATTGCTAATATTAATCTTCTATAAAAAATATGGAACCAACCCACATTATCTTATACATTTCAGTGTATTAATATCTCTGATATATTCGTTGGTAGTCCCAAAATACTACTGTCGTACACCATAGGTATCAACAGAAACTTTAAACTAGTTGTACAGATCTTCAAGCATCTCAGTCTATTGTTAACACTGCGTGAATATCGGCAGCTTTGGTTGACAGGACTAGATAAATGTTATATCCATATTTGTATTTTGCGTACGCAACAACATCTCCTCAAGCACAAATTTTTATATTTTATAATCTATTAACAGAATCCTCTTTAATATCCTCTCCATATTTATTTCAAGCTTTGCACTACTTATAAAGAATATTTTATTCCAAAGCACGAATTTTGGCTTTTATATGCATCTGAAAGAATTACCTTCTCCTGATTTGTTTAGCTCTTTGTACTATTTCTCCAGTACACCACAGACGCAGTGATATTACAATATCTACCGTCATTGAATAAAATCTACTTTGTCACTCCAGGGTCATTCAATGCACGATAAGAATATTATTTTAACTCTTTAACTGGAAAGACAAGTTTTACAAGGTACCTAGATTAGTTTACATCGTTGAAAACACTCACCTCCTCAAGTATTCCCAAATTAAGTTACTTTGCTTAAGAATATTGAGTTGTGGTTTCGAAACATAGCTTGCAGGAAACCTTTACTTTAGCAGTCATTTGTCCCTAACCATCTAAGAGAACAATGAGGGTTAATGGAAATGAAACGCTCATCTCCCCTCTCACCTCACTTTGTTTCGTTTTCTCAAGCTTAGTACCTCATGTTTTCACAAACAAAGGCATCGTAAACATAGTGGATCTCATCATTCAAATTCCTAGATATTTTCTAAAATTTACTACCCACACCAGGTATAATTAAATTATAAGTTTATAATTACTAATTTGTCTTTACTCATTCATGAAAAGAACTCCAACCTCATTCAAAGATATTATTAACTGATTTATGATTTCTATACTAGACATACATCATTTTTAATTGATATTATAGAGTATATCTTTAAATAAAATTTATTTTTCTATTTATAAGCCATATCATACAGGTGGAGGTAAATTATGCCTACCTTAGTAGCGCCAACACTGTTTAAATACCCCTGAGTTCTTAATTGAACTAAGAAGCAATAAAGTAATAATATTGTATTGCAAATGTGCATGAATCCAAATTTAGCAAATAATAAAGTCGAGTTAAGTATTGATTAACTATTTTAACCTTGGTATCTAATCTATAGAGTAGATTATAGGAACTAGCATTTACTATAATATGGATAATTTTATTTACCACACAGATTAGATTTTGGGAATAAACAAAATATATTTGTATATATCAAAATCTACGGATACATATTAATAAAATTTTATAAACGAAGTTTCATATAACATGTCCTTAGTTATAGAGACTACATACTGCTAGATAAGACGCGAAACGTTTCTACGAAAGAATTATCTTTCAGAACAATTTTTATTTTTTTTTTTTAAGTACAGAGTATGCCAAAATCAAAGGGTCTGGGGTTTTAATTTTTAAGCTTTTTTTGTGAACACATGTAACGATAAACGCATTATAAATTTCTTTGTCTGGCAAACAATTATGTTTTTTTACATTTTAAAATGCAGAATAAAAACAATTCAAAACGTATCCAAACTTTTAGAGTAAATAAAAATATATGTTTCTCATAATTTGCTATGGAACACGATAACTTTCTCTACGAATTGCTTTCCAATTCGAATTTTTTAAATTTCGCACATTTGTGATCTCATTACACGTCTTTAAAGGATAATACGTTTTGCATTCCGACTATTTTCAGACGTCAAGAGCATTAGAATTAGAATAAAGACGTAATTTCAGAATAATTTAAAAATGTGTTACATTTTGTAGTGACTGCCTTAGTAGTCAACATTTTAGAGAATTCAGCCGAGTTACCAACATCAGTATTTAAAACTAAAGTTATATTTTCATACAGATAACTTTATAATTTGTTATTGTAATACAAAATTGTGTTTATGACCTTATTATAACAATAAAAATATATGTATAACTACCCTAGAAGGCCTACTTGTTTCATAAACAGTGGTTGTCTCATTAAAATCAACAATTAATATTATATATATTAATTATACAACAAAAATTTAAATTATTTTAAATACTTTGGTGATTATTCGATTTATTTTTAAAATGAATTCTTGAAAGTCACTAACTCTCCTCTATACCATTGACCTTAATCCAACAAGAAGACAGCGAGAAGCACACTAACCACATGCCGATAGCGCTAAGCTGTCCCCGGGATGTTACAACTGCAAATATCGGTTTATTGGAAAACTTCGCCTTGGGTCTGATGGAAGAAACATCCAACATTTTCATCTTATTCTTACAAACCGTAATTTCCCAAATGTGTTCAGTTTGACGGAGATATGGTTCTGAAATCCCCTTTAAGCTGATGTTAGACGACTATCTTCCTTTATATCTACGTCTATAACACAATTCTGTAATGATTACATCCATTGTGTTTTTTACCCATTTTTATTACCAGTCAGTTTAAATATAAATTGTTATTCAGTTTTAATATACTGCATGAGTATCACTGACAATATTTTCCTCTCAAATGATTTCAATGGTAATTTTTAATGTAACTTTGAACAGCGCAGCAAAGAAACCAAAATAAATAATACGATTATGATTAAACACATGTCTATGTGTTAATAACGTTATATTTCTCATGTTAGTGATATTTTAACCCATACCAATAGTTGTATGTTGCACTGAGTTCCAGTGATGTTAAAAATACTAGTCCCTTAAAAAATAGCACGAATAGTCAGTCCACCAAGTAAACATTCAAATAACTGCAATTTGTATGGATTTTCTAATTTCATATTACTTAATCCTAATATAAAATTCAAATAATTATTTCGCTCGTTATGATCGTTCTGAACTATGCTCCCTGAGCACTTCATAGGTTATTCTTTGCCAGCGTCTCTTCAGGCTATGTTCAAGTCCTGTCAGGAATTTTCAAAACACATTAATTATTCCTTCCCATCAGGAATATTGTTTAGGTAACTCATTTTGTTAAGCTATGATGAAAGATTGATGAAAAAGAAAATAATAAATTTATATATTGTCACTTTAATTTCTGTTATATATTAGTAAGGACCAATCAATTCATATACAACACATTATAATGCTGTAAATAAATATGTTATCAATAGCAACATTGCGTTCCTCATAAATATGGAAATCTACGTTAAAATGTACAAGATTTATCATATCGATGTGTTTAAAAATAAACAGTATTAACATTAATTAGTATCCCACCATAGTGCTAATCTTTCTTAGACTTACGTGACCTATATTACAAATTCTTTAAAACAAGCAAATTTGTCAATTTTTTTAAATCTTGGTTTTGATATAAAATTTAATAACTGATCCACTGCGAGGCAAAAATATTGCAAGGACTTAATTGTATAAGCAATCTTTCGACGTGGTGAAAAACCGAAAAGTTAGTTTTAAATTACCATCCTTTTTTGATTACAACGGATATACATAACTACTTTTGCTTACTTTCACCACAGATTGTGAAAGTTTCTGGGAACATTTTTATGTCAATATTCCACAATCTACCGGTACAAGCTAATGAAACTAACTAACAACAAGGACTATTGTTCATGGTTCTGATGGAACATAATGTCTTCAGATATAATTCAGTACAAACGATCTAAAATATTTTGCCTTTATATTGTGCTAGATTCGTCCCTTTAATTTCAATAAATCCAATGCAATATTAGATAAGAACTAAATATAATACACAAAAATGTTAGATACAATTCATATAACCTAAAGGATGCTCGGTTAGAAGCGGAATAGTTATGTCTCCTCTTCATAGGTTTTTAAAACTTAAAATTAGGCAAAAAAAAAACCTAAATTATTGCTAGAAACTAGTTGAATATTATCTTATCTACGAATAAAAATTAATCGCAGTATGTATTTCTAAGCCTTAATCGCGAGAACACCAATTTGGCTAATTCATTTTGTGAGATATTTAATAAATTCAGAGGGATAAGGTATTATATGATATACTATTTATTTATATGAGGATAAATATTATATTAGATAAAAATGTTACCTGAATTATTTTAGAATTTGGGTTCATACTCCAACTTAAACTGACACAGCTGTTGACAACTTCAACTGAAGTTCGAAAAATGGCTGAAACATCTGTTTAAATTTAAATTTTATCAAATACTAGGTAGACAGTGCTTGAATAGTAGTAAAAATCAGATCGAAAATAAAATGTTTAAGACGTGAATTACTTTATTATATAATTCACAATGATGATTGGGTTTAAACTCGTAACAAAATGCATCTAGTTAAATAAGATGTAAAGTCCGGTTTATGACAGCAGTTTAAGCAAACCTACTCCCTAAGAGAATTTACGTTAAGCCTAGGTGAGGTTGGTCGAGTTAAGCCAGTTAGTTAATCGAAACAGTTAAACTCCTGAGCCCGACTCAAGTTCCTGGATCGGGATAGTTTGGAAAGTTTCTGGCACCTACAAAAGACAATCGGCTCAAAACTGCATTATACTGTACTATAAATTGTATATGTCTTAGTTTATCTTTATTTTACATATTCAGTGTAAGTTCTACACTCAGTGTAAGTTTCTACACTTATCCACGGTTTGTTCAACATACTAGTCATGTTTCCAAGTAATAAAGTGAAAAAATAGAGTAAAGTCTTGTATAGAATATGAATAATATCTACGTATAAATATTCAAATTTTGTTTAGTAAAACGTTTTAATAAATATAATAATAGATAAAATAATATTGTACGCTTTTTAATAAATCTATTTATATTATAAAAATGTTAACATATTTTATGGCGTAACAAATAGTTCTTTTAAAAGAAATGCTAACTACACTCATGTCAAGAGTAAAATGCAAGGAATTTTTTGTATTAAATATTTAAAAAATATCATTGCATTAAAAGTTTTATTTCTTTACTCTGTGAGAATTACATCCTTAACAAAATCATAGAACAGTTGAAAATATTTAGAATTTTTTTTACGTGTGTACCTTTAAGTTGTGAATACAAGATCAGAAAGCTTTTTCCTTGATCTCCCCATCCATGAAATTGTGTGTTATCAGAAATTTACAATATCAGGAATTTTCAAGATGGAATCAAACCGACTAATATGAGGGTTGGTTTTGTAATGTTGGCAAAACAAGAGTGTTATTATAACGGCGAGGAGCTTTGTCTGATCCAATTAAAAGCTTAATTGGCTAAGTTATTTGTAGCTAGGTTCATTGATTTGACATTTATCATTTCTCCAACCAATTACAATATAAAATTAATATTTTTGCTTAAAAGGATTGCAATTTTTGTAATAAAATATAATCTTAAATTTAGACATTATTATTTGTGTATGAATTTTAGTGTATTGCACATAACGATATAGTTTTTAGTTATATTTCTTATATAGCAAAAACGATAATTTAAAGACATGTTTATTTTCTCGTAGTAATGCGTTTCTAAGGTCAGAAAAGATAGGCCTACGTAATAATACAATTTATCATACAAATAAATTTATTTACAGTTTGTTTTAATGCCTTCTTCGTAACAGCTAGTTTCTTTACAAAAGACTAAGATTTTCTCGTAATATGCAAGATACTTAATAATTAATATATTTAATTATTATACAAGTATATAAAAGTAATATATTTTCTTTTCTCCATTAAGGTGAATTACGTGCTATTTACAATTAATTTAATAGCTCCTACTTGTTCATTATCATTCAATAAATAGAGTAGTGTAAAGTAACACTAAAGGTAATGTATTAGTTATAAACTTAGAGTCTTATGTCATTTTTCTAAAGATTTGGACCGAAATTACAATGTAACTTGAAAGAAACTAGAAAATAATCTAAACTATATCGGAACCTTTCAGCCAGACTAACCGGAAGCTGATAAAAAAAAGCGCTAAAGAATTCTGACAAGTGATTATTGTTTCCATTGTATTATAGAAAATTCGCATTTCCTTGTCAACATTCATTATACCTGTAAGTAGATCTTACCCGAGATTAAAAAATTTAATTAAATCTATTGTTTATTTCGAACACGAATATCTTATCTACAAAACTTTTATAGATTTTTATCCGTTCACTTTTAGAGAAACTAAAACCATGAAGTTAAATTAACGATGCGTTGTACCATTTCTTAGTTGTATTTTATATAATATTTATTTTCGCCACCCTGTTACTCGTTACTGGTTAATATAAACATCCGATGTTCTTGGAACTAAATTCTTGGCAGATTAATAACCTAAACATAGCTTACAGGAAACCTTTACTTTAGTAGTAATTTGTCCCTAACCATCTAAAAGAACAATGAGGGTTAATGGAAATGAAACGCTCATCTCCCCTCTCCCCTCACTTTGTTTCGATTTCTCAGGCTTGAACCTCATGCTTTCACTAACAAAGACATCGTAAAAATAGTGGATCTCATCATTTGCAATTCTAGATGTATATTTCCTAAAATTTACGACCCACATCAGTTATAATTAAATTATAATTTTATAATTCCTAATTTTACTATAATTATTCATTCATAAATACGAAAAAAGTATTAAAACCTCATTCAAAGATATTCTAAACTCACTTATTATTTCTATGTTAAAATAAATAATATTTTATTTGATCGTATGTCGAATGGAAATTTTTTTTTTCTATTTATAAGCCATATCATACAGATAGAGGTAAATTATGCCTACCTTAGCAGCGCCAAAATTGTTTAAATACCCTTCAGTCCCTAATTGTACTAAGAAACAATAAAGTAATAATATTGTATTTAAAATATGCATAAATCCAAATAGCAGAGTTAAGTATTAATTAATTATTTTAATCTGGGTATCTAATCTAAAGAATAGATTATTGAAACTAGTATCTACTATAAGATGGATCATTCTATTTATCAGATAGACTAGTAGACGATTTTGGAAATAAACGTAATATATTTATATGTAACAAAATCTACGGTTACATATAAATAAAATTAAATAAACGAAGAGTTTCATATAATGTGTCTTTAGTTATCAGAGACTACATAATCGTAGGGTAAGAACCTGAACGTTATTTCCGACAGAATTATTCTTCAGAACAGTTAAAAATATTTCATAAATGTTTAAGTACAGAGTGTGCAAAAATCAAGAGGTCTGAGGTTTACTTTTTAAGCTTTTTCTGCGAACACATGTAACGATACACTACATTATAAATTTCTTTGTCTGGCAAACTTTATAATTTTTTTTTTTTTAAAATACGTACTAACAAATTCAAAACATATACTAAGTGATAGAGCAAATTCAAATACATGTTTCTATTCATTTATTTTTCAATGAATTTAGTGTTACTTTGGTATTGAGACACGATAACTTTGTCTAGAAATTGCTCTCCAATTTTAATTTTTAAATATTCGCACAATTGTGGCCTCATTACACGTCTATAAAGGGAAATATATTTTGTATTCTGACTCTTACCCAACGTCAAGAGCACTAAAATTAAAATAAAAAGTTCTGAATGGTTTTAAAATGTTTTACATTGTGTTTTAACTGGTTTAATAGTCAAGAATTTAGTGAATTCGGCCGAGGTAAAAACATCAGTATTAAAAGAAAAGTTATATATGTTTGTACAAATAACTGTGTTGTAAAACGAAATTGTGTTTATGACCTTATTATAATAATAAATACATGTAGTATTACCCTAGAGGCCTACTTGTTTCTTAAACAGAATTTGCCTCATTAAAATCTATCATTAATATTTTATATGATAATTATACAACAAAAATTTAAATTAGTTTAAATACTTTGGTGATTATTCGATTCATATTTAAAAGGAATTCTTAAAGGTCACTGACTTTGCTCTATACCATTGACCTTAATCCAACAAGAAGACAGCGAGAAGCACACTAACCACATGCCGATAGCGCTAAGCTGTCCCCGGGATGTTACAACTGCAAATATCGGTTTATTGGAAAACTTCGCCTTGGGTCTGATGGAAGAAACATCCAACATTTTCATGTTATTCTTACAAACTGTAATTTCCCAAAAGTGTTCAGTTTGACGGAGATATAGCTCTAAAATCGCCTTTAAGCTGATGTTAGATGACTACCTTATTTTTAACCACCTCTATAACACAATTCTGGAATGATAATAGCAATTATATGGATTTACCAAATGTTATTACCAGTCAATTTAAATACAATTTGTTATTCAGTTTTAATATACTGCATGAGTATCACTGACAATATTTTCCCATCAAATGATTTCAATGTTAATTTTTAATGTATGGTCGCCCTGTAACTTTGTATAGCGCAGAAAAAAATACCAAAATAAAAATATTTGTGCGTTCCATTGAGATTCCATTGTTGTTAAAAAAACTAGTGCCTTAAAATTAGCACGATTAATCAGTCCGCCAAGGGAAATTCAAATAAATGCTTTTTGTGTAGATTTTCTAATTCCATATGCATTTACACCAGTATAATATTAAAATAATCATTTTGGTCGTAAAGATTGTTCTGCATTATACTCCCTTGAGCACTTCAGACGTTATTTTTTGCCAACATCTCTTTAGGCTGCGTTTAAATCCTGTCAATTTTAAAAACCCATTAATTATTCCTTCCTATCAATAATATTGTTCAGGTTCGTTATTTGCTATGATGAAAGATTGCTACAAATAAAATAATAAATGGTTATAACTATTATAACCTATTATAACTTTAATTTCTATTATATTTATAGTAATGACAAATTAATTGATATACAACACATTATGATGCTGTATATTAAATTTTTATCAATAGCAACATTGCATTCCTCATAAATATGGAACATACGGTGAAATTTCTAAGACTTTTCATATTGCTATCTTTAAAAATATTAGCATTAGTATCCCATCATACTTCTAATTTTTCTCAGACTTAGGTGACCTGTGTTACAAATTCTTGAAACAACCAAATTTTTCAGTTGTTTTAAACCGTAGTATATAACATTCAATAACTGGTCTGTAATAAGCAATCTTTCGATCTGGTGAGAAACGGAAAATTTAGCTTTCAATTATCATCCTATTTTGATTTAAGTGTATACAGGATTACTTTTGCTTACTTTAATCATGAATTATGATAGTTTGTAGGAACATTTTATGTCAGTATGTGCCAATCTAAATAGTTAGTTTCAATACATTTCAATAAATCCAAAACAATATTAGATAAGAACTAAATCTAATACACCAAAATTTTAGATACAATTCATGTAACCTAAAGGATGCTCAGTTAGAAAATGAATGGTTACATGTCTTTTTCTTAGGGGTTTAAATCTTAAAATTAAGCATAAAATCTAAATTATTGCTAGAAATTCCTTTAATCTAATCCTATGTAATAAATAAAAATTGATCGCAGTATGTATTTCTAAGCCTTAATCGCGAGAACAGCTGGAGCCATTTGGCTAATTCTTTTTGTGAGATATTTAATAAATTCCGTGGGATAAGGTATTATATGTTATCCCATTTATTTTTATGACGATAAATTTCGACAGAAGTTCGACAAAGTGGTTAAAACATCTTTGAAAATTTAAATTTGATCAAATATTAAGTATACTATGCTTGACCAGTAGTATAAATCAAATCGAAAATAAAATGGTTGGGATGTGAATTTCATTTTTAAATCTCACAATGCTGATTGTGTTAAAACTAGTAACTAAATTGCAAATAGTTAAATAAGATTTAAAGTCTGGTTTGTGACAGCAGTTTGCAAACCTACTCTCTAAGAGAATTTACGTTATGTATAGGCGAGGTTGGTCAAGTTAAGCCAGTTAGTTAATAGATTAGAAACAGTTAAACTCCTGAGCCCGACTCAAGTTCCTGGATCGGGATAGTTTGGAAAGTTTCTGATACCTACAAAATTGCATTATATTGTAGTATAAATTGTATATATCTTAATTTATCTGTATTTAACATCTTCCGTGCGCTTCCATACTCAGTGTAAGTTTCTACACTTATCCACGGATTGATCAATATACTAGTCATATTTCCAAGTAATAAAGTGAAACAATAGAGTAACATCTTGTATAAAATATGAATAATATCTATTACATTCAAATTGTGTTTAGTAAAACGTTTTCATAAATATAATAATAAATTAAATAATATTGTAGGCTTTTTATAAATCTATTCATATTATAAATACGCTAACATATTTTATGGCATAAAAAATATTTATTTTAAAAGAAATGCTTACTGACACTCATGTCAAGAGTAAAATTCAAGGCAGATTTAGTATTACATATTTGAAAAATTTCGATACATTAAAAATTATATTTATTTACTCTGTGTAAATTACGCCCTTAACGCTACAAAATCATAGATCCTTGTTGTATTTAAGACTTTGTTTAATGTGTGTAGCTTCAATTTGTATATACAAGATCGGAAAGCTTTATCCTTGATCCATAAAATTGTGTGTTATCAGAACCGATATAGATGTTCGCAACCCTGTTACTCGTTACTGGTTAATATAAGTTACATACGATGTTTTTGGAACTAAATTCTTTGCGAATTAATAACGCGTAAATTTTTTCTCCTGTGAACTTTGTAGCTGTCGTTCTTGCTGCCTAGTAACATCGCACACGCCATGTCCGTAAGTAAAATGTATATTTTCATGTTATAAATTAGCCTTTTCATGCGAGACATATAATTTTGAACGTAATATAAAGTAAATTTGTAAATAGTAAAGTAACTTATCTTGTTTTATGTTTAATTTGGCAGATTAATATTGATAATAGTGCGGTGACGAGACAACGTTGTCATGAACCTTAAGTTGAATCTTAAGTCAGTCGATATCAACTTGAAGGGAAGTCAATTTTAAAGTTTTAGTAATTAATAATTTCGTATGCAAAATTCCCATAGAACATTGGAACAATAAGATCCACCTATATGATATCATTTAGTCCTGTATCACTCTATTTGACAGCAACATGATGTACATTATTTAATTTTTATCATATAGAAGTGGTGCTTTTGTGTTTATTTGCCACAATTAAACATATAAGCAAATTTAGCAAATCGATTATTCATTACGACAACCTCAGAGTTATCCAACCCTATGTGTTTCGTCCATACGGTACAGGGTAATTCACAGATATCTGCACACATCGCTTTAATATTTTGTCATCCAAGAGTTTAACCTTTTGGTAGTAATGATACAAGGCGGGACGGTGGGAACAAATTTAAAAAAATTCTATTATAGTAGACCGAGTGGTTGTTCTAAAAGATAAGTGACTTCGCTTTGATTGAAACGGGTATTTTTATTGGACACTTAAAATTGGTAATTTTCCGGAAATTACAACTTTTGATACATCATAAAATCCAAAACTTTTCAAACTTATTTGCATTTAAATACATTTTAACAGTTTAATATATTCCTACAGTTTTTACATAGGAAATAAAGACCAATCACATTTTGCAACAAGCCTCAACTTAAAGGCTGATGGGGGAAACATCAATGATAAATAATTATAGTGAAATCCTCAATAAATAACCACTTGTGGAGGCAAAGTTTAGTCTAATTACTTTTCTACCATGCCCCGCGTAATAAATATGCTCAATACATCTCCCACACTTAGCAGTGTATTTTCAATAGTTACTGTGACAATTTTTTCTAAACCATTGATAGAATTTCCTCAATTGTTACATATTGAACCAACGGGTTCTATGCCATTGAAGTTATGAGTCTTATTTCTCTTCTTCTTCTATGGTGCGGCCTATTACAGTGCACTTAAGCCTCAGTTATGAGATTTCCTTGCACCTGATATTGCATCTCGTTAAATCATCAAAAGTTTGGATTGCATTAAGATATTTTAATATAATATGTAGCTCAAGAGTAGAGTATATAGTTCAAACATTGTAACTGTCATCTTGTATTATAGAGAGCGTACCTGAACTTAATTCGAAGTTGAACGAGTTTACTTATCACGTAAAAATAAATAAACAACATTTTGAATATCTTTTTGTCGGTTAGTGACTTTTTAAATAAGAACCAAAAATGTAAATAATACAGTTTTTAAAATAATCAAACATATTAAAAAAAGTCGTAAAAACTTAGCAATAAAATTAAGCACAACAAAAATTATTCCAGCATGAAACCAGAAACTTTTGTAAGGATGTTCCAACTTCTAGAATATATATAATATATATAGAATGTATATTCTAGAATATATATAATTTCAATAAACATTGAATCGCAAAAAGTACTTGCTCCGCTGGGACTCGAACCCGGATCTCTCACTTGCCGGGTGAATGTGCTACCATTACACCACAGAGCCGTCACTTTTCACGATTCAATTATTTTGTATTTGGCCGTATCTGTCACATATGCGTTTAAATAACCAAACTAACATATGAACGGAAGACCAAATACCTGTCTAATGACTTTTATTTACATTAAATTTGTATACGTGGCAATAGCCTTATTTAATTTCAATAGTAATGGTAGCACATTCACCCGGCAAGTGAGAGATCCGGGTTCGAGTACCGGCGGAGCAAGTACTTTTTTCGATTCAATGTTTATGAATTTGAACAAGGAACTCAGAGTGGCGTAATCAGAACTGACACCAGATTTCCATAAACTATGCGCAAAGAGAAAACAAGAACATCGTTCACATTAAAGCTCTTTTTATTATTACTATTTTGAGTTATAAATAACAAATATGTACTGTAGTAGTTGAAAGAAATAAATAATAAATTGTAATTGCATAGATTTTTTGATTGATTACGATGAAACCTATTGCCCCAGTATGCTCTAATGTGGTATGCATAAAATGTGCAAAACTAAGCAAATAAAAGATGACTGTAAAATTTCAAAAGTGACTCATATAGTACACTTACATGAAGTGGGGCCCGGCTACCAGCTGGATTATGCAGGGGGGCTCGAAGTAAAAAGGTTTAATTTATTGGTGTTACCTTGTTTTGAGTGACTTATGGTTAGTGAATGTGACAATTATGCACTAAATCGTCAGTAAATAAATGTTAAACAAGTTTCTCGTGTTGTCATTAAAAACCGTTATTTAATTTTAGGATTAATCTTTTCGAAAACTATTTCAAAGAAGAATGAGTTCAGTAATCAATCAGCACGTCCGATCATATCCCAAACTCAAGTGTTTCAAGTCACTATCAAAAAAGTTTTAGATGTAGAGACGCCTCAAGCAGCACCAAACCCGACCCAAACTCTCCCAAATTGCATTAATTGGTCCAACTGCTCTCTGTCACTTCTATGAGCTTGTGAGTAACTCAAGTTCTAAATACCGCTTGTTATCTATTCCTATACAATACCGGGAGCTATATGAAAATCAATAATTCCTAAGTATCAGGAATATCTTTATTTTACTTAAAAATAAAATATGTAATATAATTCGTTACACATTCGAAAATATAAAAAGTTTAAATAGGAATACAAGCAGCAATGTTTACGTGAACGTAAAAGTGAAATTTTAATCTATCATACATAGCATAAAATACACTGCTGGAAAAAATCAGTGAAAAATAAAAATAAATAAATAAAGTTTAATAAGGTTAAATTGAAGTCATTTCCATTTTATAGGCAATGAATTAGAATACATACGTGTTTATTTTATCCTTGTAAGAAATTTAAGTTTTTTAGCAACTAGGATGTGACGTTTAAATAAAATAATTTTTACGACAAAATACTATTCATGGATATAAATTTTGAATAATTATTTCTCACATAATTATATCTCACGCGTTATTCTCACACTGTGTATTAATGATGGTTGATATTTTATTGGTTATTTAAATTATTAACAATTTACAATTTACATGTTTTTGTACTGTATATAAGAAACACGTAAGTGACCAAAACTGAAAACGCAACGACAATTTCGCTGATGAAGTTATGTCACTAAATGGTAATTGTTTAGTACACCTCAGATTCTAGACGCTGCACTAAGATATAAGAGAAGCTAAACCCAAAGTTCACATTAAATTTACCATTCCCACCATAGCTATATTATGGGTGTGACAAAATAGGAATTTTGTGTGCTCTAGTCATGTAGGCAACCTAAAACATTCTATTTGGCTTGGATTTATTCAGCGTCTTCTAGACCTTATGTTATACCAACAAATTTATTTTACCACTCTAGATATAATGGACCCTGGGACTGGAAACTTTGTATATAAGGTCTTTGTCCAAGGAAGTGTCCTAGTGAGTTTAAGGCAAGGGCATAAGGGCAGCGAAATTGCAATAATCTGGGAGAAAATTGAGTCAGTTTAATAAGACTTCTGCCATGTGTTTTAGGGCACTCTGATACTCTATTCATCCATTTCGAAATACTAGCACATAACGTAGCGTCACTGGTTTGCTTATTAAAACTATACAATTCAATTATATAAATATAAGATTTATAGCATCCAAACGAGTAATGTACATTTACTACATTACGTTTCTGGTATTATTCATGATAATAATGAAGAATGAATTAAGCCAAGAAGTCAAATAGATGGAACATTCACGCCATATTATAAGTTTGCGTATTTTCGCATTTTTATTATGAAAATTGATAACAAAAATCCATCAGTAATCTATGACTTCTATGACTTAAAATCATCTGACCCCTAAACTGCTAAGGACATTTCATCCTTACATTCTCTCCTACTTCATTGTGAATTTTTTATACCCTAGTGACTGTAAAACTGCAATTTAAAAAATGTTCTACCCTTTGATCTTTTGACTTCAAAATCAATAATGTTTTCTTACGCTGAGCAAACTAGCGCCAGATATATAATACTTTTTATAGCTTATAAACATCTAACAAACAATTCTAATAGTAGTACATGGTTATACTAGGGATATATTACAATGTATTGCTTAGAATATTCAAAAAAACTTTTTGTACTATGTGGCATATTAGTAACTTAAATTTCTCACTATTTCAAAGCGAATTCCAAAGATTTTGAGGAATATTTAAAGATTGTCTGTGTGATTATGGTTCATTTTACAACTTTTTGTGCTATAAAAGGAGCGTTGCATAATCTGTTACGTACATGTATGTTTACTCCTAATCAATAAGTGGTATCCAGTTTCGTTCAAAAAGAAGAATCATAAAAGTTCTTGGATGACAAAAAGAAGCTTTTTTCTTGGCATTGAAAGTCAGGACAATAGATACGACATAAAGCCTGGAAACGAGCGGATTTACAGTGGACCCATTGTATTCTTTGATTCATATCTCTGATATGTTCTAATGACTGGCTGCTACAGGCAATATCCCCGTATCGTAGTGTGTCATCGAAATTGGTTAAAGTATCTCTTATAGAAAATAGAGAAACGGTAAGCAAAAGTTTTAGTTATAGTTCTTTTTGCTTTCATATGATGTTTCAAATTATATTATTTATTAGTATTGTAAGTTAGGGAATGATGTAGTAACAGTTATTAATGTATAACATTGTATTAGTTATGTATATACAACGATGTGCTAACAGTTATATTATAAATGCATGATGTATATGAAATTGTTTTGGCATATTGTTTTTGCCTAAAGTTTGTACTATTTACTCTTAACTATATGTATTTTTATTAAATTCTACTTAATCAAAGATTAAAGAATTAACCCTCCATCAGGCCCTTAAAATTAGAAACACCATCAAGGCGCTCACGGAGGTTTCCTCCAGGATTAGCGAATAATGGATATCATAGTCGTTTGAACTGTTTTTATTTGTTTAAATATTCATACTGATTTAATGTAATGTAATGAATGTAATATATTCATTTTTAGAAATTAAATAAAAATTACTCTCTTATGTAATGAATTTTCCAAATAAGAAATTCAAAATCTTAAAAAATGTTATTGTACAATAACAACGTGATTTATTTTAAGGAATAATGCAATTAGTTGTAAAAATGTTTTACCTACTGTAATAATACATGGAAATTAACTTAGTTTTAACTTCTTACAAAAATAGCTTACTTCAATTCTTGAGATATTATACAATTGTAATGTCAATTATTACTCTAAAATTAAAATTTATTCTTTACTAAAAATATTTTTAAACATTACACAAAGTTTAAAAACATTTTCCTTCTGGTTCTTATAACGACAATGTTCACTCCATAAACAGTACTGAAATGTTCCTTAGCACACGGGTACTGATACTGACAAGTCTCTCGTCTTCATTCTCCATTTCACAAAATTCAAATAAAATATATTGTAAAACTTAAAAAGAAACCATCACAGATCACACATTTAGGCGCACACGGATTATTACTCCATAAAAACTAAACACTATAAGGAGCTCACGGAGGTTTCGTCCAAGCACTACAAACACAACATCGGGCGCTCACGGAGGAATCGTCCAGTCTCGCACGGAAGTAGACCTCATACTGACAGATTTTGACAAAAATAAGCGGGAGGCTATTGTTTCGCTTCCCCGAAAGATGCTCGTGAAGTACACTGCGGGAAACGACTGCCACCATCAGAAAAGTAGTACTATTTTTAATAATAAAAATACACGGAGGAAAACTCCGTTTAGCGCCCGATGTAGGGTTAAGAATATTACGTGTAGCCAACTTAATTTTGAATTGCATTTACCTGATCACTGTATGGGTTAGATGAAAGTATAAAATGATAATGTAATAATGGGGGTTAAAGTGCATAAAACAAAACATAGAAAGAATTCAAGTTGCCTCACCTGTAGTAAATACAACTCCAAAATATATATTTCAGCTATTATTTATTTAATATTATAATAAGATTTAAATATAATATAATATAAATAATAATAATATAAATATTTAAATATAATTTGTTTTTATTTCATTAATAAAATACGAAAAAAGAGATTAATAATTTATATTTAAGCAATGCGCTCATGCAATTAACGAATGATACTGGTTTCTAATGGTTTTACTAACTTCTCAATTTTGTAGCATGTTTTAAAGAAATACAAATGTAAAGTATAGGCTATGTACGTTTAAAACAAGTACAAAATGTGCATATTCCACATCAACGGCATTTTAAACTAATAACACGTTTATACAATTTTTGAAACTAATATTACTTAGCAATAAATTAAATGTGGAAAACTGTGTTAATGTTTTAAGTTTACAAACCTGTTGGTTTAGCAATAAACCACTCAACTCAGGGGTACATAATTTCTGCTCCATCAGCAAGTTTCGTATCTAGGTTAATGTTAATATACAGAAAAAATTATGGTTGCCTGTAAAGTCGGTTTTACGGGCGAAGATTTTACGTGACAACGTCTTTTTCTCGGTAGAATATTTATTGATATGAATATTATTAAATTGCACAATAGGAACAAGAAATTGAATGAAAATAAGAATTGCACCAATTTTACCTATAGAAATATATTTTGTTTACTAAAACATTGTACATAATTTGAAATTAATTAAAATTTGTTATTGTAAATGGTAAAGTTGAATAAAACATTTACTAAAATTGGAATTTGAAATTCTTGCTAAACACAGTTAAATTCTAACTCCGCGCGTGGTGAATGGTCGGTTTAGTTCGTTTGTTTGGTCGCACTGTTATGACAGGTTAGAGGTTATAATTTGTTATTTTAAATGTTTGACTAGCAATACGCGCTGTTTCTTCTCAATCGACTGAATTACGATTGATTGCAGAGTGATTTAAACTAATAATTTACTTAACACTATCAACATTTGTCAATAGTATGACATAACCTATAAACTCAGTTTCTCAACTTTTATGTCAATCTAACAATTAATCAATCAATCATAGTTTACGATAATGAAATATCAGTGTACAATTATTTACCTTTATTGTTGTAGTTGTTGTAAATGACGAATCTAAGCACTCCACATTTTCACGAATAAACATAGTTATCTGCTTTATCCCGTGCGGCGGACCCACAGTTATCTGCTTTATCCCGTGCGGCGGACCCACAGTTATCTGCTTTATCCCGTGCGGATCCCGTGCGGCGGACCCACTGGACGGGCATCGTAACGTTACTGGGCGTTACACTTTTTCATGAGTGACTCCGAGCCGCAACCTAATTTAAGACGTTGTCACGTCAAAACACTTGTAAGTTATTGGTTAGAGGATTAACCGGTGCATGATACGGTAATACCACCAGAGCATGATGTTGTAAATATATATGTTAATCTGCCGATATATCAAGCACCCTGCTGTGGTCGACAGACATCCCGGCAGATTTATATGTCCCGAGCCACAGGCTGAACTATACTGCCTCGTGTCATATATTATTTTACTCGGACAGTAATATTTGCGATGTATATAAATAAATAAATATTTATTTTGTATTGATTGTAAATCCTATATAACCGATATATCAGTTTTAACAGTATTAGGTAGTATCAAGTGTTTATATAATCTCTGCGGTGACATCTTTATTATATTTGTAATATCATTAAAATATTAAAAGATTAGGTCAGTAATTAAATTCAAATATTAAATATATTTAGTTATAGTGTTTTCTTGTAAGATTTGATGATTAAAGAGTTTCTAAATGTTTGCAATTGTTAAGATTATGTCGCATACTAAAACTGAGAGCTTTGTGCCACCAGTATTATGTAAAATAAACAATTAAACAAATAATTCACTTCAGTTTGACATTGAAAGATAACAGCCACTATATACCTTTCTTCCCACTGCAGGACGATGATTTTGTAAATTATTAGTAATAAGTTATTATACAAATTTTACATGATTTATTTATATAGGCCTTTATGTAAAGTAATATAAATACACAGTTATTTGTGTAGAAACACTAATTGCCTCCATAATGTAATTCGGGACAAACACACTGGTTTACTATATAGACTTTGTTACATATACATCTAATAGTACTAGTCATATTACTCTTTTTGTTCTAAGCATCCCATGAAGATATTTTTCATGGCAATAAATTAGTTTTATTGTTTCTACATTGCAAATATTAGTCAGAGCTAGAGATTATGTCTGATTATCTTCACAATGGGTTATACTCAAACAAACTATGTTATTAATGGTAGGTAAAGTTACTGTGTTAGTCAAATTATCAACTAAATATAAATAACACTAGCAATTACCCCGGCTTCGCCCGCAATTTTATGTAACATTCCGTCTATTTGATTGAATAGGTCCCACGATTTCAGTAGCACTTGAACTTTTTAGAACAATTAGAGGAATTCCAAAATCGAAGGGGTCTCCTCATTGCTAAACTTGAGGGTTATGGAGTGGCTGGCTCTCTTCTTAAGTGGCTCTCTAGTTACTTAACTAATCGAAAAATTATTGTTAGGTTTGCAGGTTACTTCTCTGGGCCTTTTCCGGTGACATCGGGTGTTCCTCAGGGCTCTCACCTAGCGCCTCTACTATTCAATTTGTTTATCAATGACATATGTAGTGTCATTGCGTCTAAATATCTCATGTTTGCTGATGATATTAAACCTTTTCTGGAGGTGACAAGTTCGAGAGATTGCGAGAGCCTTCAAGAAACCTTGGAGCGGATTGAGGACTGGTGCTCGAGAAATTCAATGGACTTGAACGTCAATAAGTGCTCAATTCTTACCTACTCTAGACCATCTCCATTACCACCTTTGACTACAGACTCTCGGGCTTCCCACTTAGTAGAGTCAACAAATACAAGGACTTGGGTGTTGTTTTGAATTGCAACCTCAACCCATGGGACCACATAACTTACGTCTGTAACAAAGCGAACTCTCTTGTGGGGTTTTTGTACAGAATATCCGGTGATTTCCGATCTCCATCGACTTTAGCTTACCTATCTAAAACTCTTATTTGGCCTATACTAGAATACTGTTCAACTATTTGGAACCCTTACCAAAGTGGTCATATTAAAGTCCTAGAGCAAATACAGGTCAGGGTCATGAGGCTAATTGGGGTGCAACTTGGCTATCAATACCTTGACGTTCCTGTCGATTGTGTTCAGATTTCCCTGGAGCTGCCCCTTCTTGAAAGAACAAGAGAGTTAGCTGATCTCGTACTGCTGCACAAGATAATTAATGGACTCATTGACTGCCCGGATCTCCTGTCTGTAATTGATTTTTGGAATTCGAATATTACGAGGTCCCAAGACATCTTCTGCAGGCGTGCTATGTCTTCTGTTTACGCCCACCACAGCTGTATTCCAAGAATGACGAGGAAAGGAAACATAGTAAATGGTGGTGTTGAGTTCTTTGGGTCCTCAAGCAAATCCTTTCGGAGATCTCTGCAGGACTTTATTTAATGTGCATTGTAGATCTATACAAATTAAACCGTTATTAAAATATTTTGATTTATATCCTGTGATATGAGCTTTGGTTGTTGCATAATGTTGTTTCTTATTATTTATAATTAAATTATTTTGTTATTTATTTGGATGGTGGTAAATTTATTATTTATTAGATGTTATTTATTAATGATTATTTTATTAGGTGGTATTTTTAGTTATTTTTTAATAGTTGGTAAATCAAACTTCAGTTGTTATTTTATATTTTTCATATTATTTATAATTAATCGATTTTTATACTTATTTTGATGTAGGTGTTAATATTTATATGTATATTGTGTTAAACTTTGGATATTTGATAACATCGTTTTCTATTATCTACAATTAAGTGTTGGCGATATTTATTTGTATTTTTTAATGTCTGGCATGCCATCTGTTACCATTTGTTATTTATCTGGATGGTGGTAAATGTACAGGATTATTTATTAGATGTTGTTTGTTAATGATTATTTATTTGGTGGTATTTTTAGTTATTTATTAATAGGCGGTAAATGAAACTTCAGCTGTTATTTAATATTTTTCATATTATTTGTAATTAATCGATTTTGATATTTATTTTGATGTAGCCGTTAGTTTGTATGTATATTATGTTAAACTTTGGATATTTGATAACATTGTTTTCTATTATCTACAATTAAGTGTTGGCGATATATACTTATTTGGATTTGTTAATATCTGGCATGCCATCAGTTACTTGATATGTACGAAATGGTTTACCGTTGACTCAACAAATGAAATGAAATGAAATAGCTTTCTTAGTGAAAGCACCTGTGATTTAATATAATAGGGACCTATGATATTTTTAAAATGGAATTGGTCATAAATCACATACTATCAGGTACCCGTCTTACAGGTGTTCATCATTACGAGGACCAGAGGTTAATAAAAATTGTGACTAATTGTCATTTCCAGCTTTGCACTTATAATTAATATTTCTTTTGATATTTATTTCTTGTAAGTGTGCTATTTTTCCTCAAGAAACAATACATTATATAAACCTACTTATGGTTTTGTAATAGGTTGGATTCCAATGGTAACCAATCAGACACTCATTCCTTATTATAAAACAGCAAAAGTTTTCTGTATAGTGTAATACGTGAGGAGTCAATTTCATAATTGTTTACACATTTAGTTAGCTTTGCTTATTATGGTTGTTTTCGTAATTAAATTCTCTACAATCTGTATTAGTAAAAACAATTTGTTTATTGGTCATTTAACAATGTTATTGGACATCAAACATTTAAGACATTTTTGGTATTTTTGTTATTAAATTTTTGTAAAATTTTATACTTTTTCTCAAAAACTGTTCACACTAAAACCTCAAGAGTGGTTTTATTAGATGTTTCAGGTTATTTTTATAAATCCACCTTATTTGAGTTAAAAAGTGAGAACAAAACATTTCAGAATCACTTAATTTCACCAGTTGAACTGAAAACAAAGCAAAATCTTTCGCCAGCCATTACTCACTAATGGAGCGTTTCCGGAGCTACCTTTATATAACATTTGTTTCTTATTTTAGCTCTAAAATTACGTCTTAAAATATTTTACCATTTTTCTGACTCACCCTGTATATTTATTGCTAAACTTTCAACGTTTTAGGTTTTTATTAATCCAGTTTTATTTACTGTCAAAAGACTTAATGTAAAACATTTTTTGTATTTTCCATACAATATAAAATCTGAGTGATCTCGAGAACTCTAAATCTAGTTCAATATATTAGGGTCGATAACGGATACGATCCATTAAGAGTGATGAAATAAAAGGTTTCCTTATTTTCTTACAGGTTATAACTGATTTAGCCTTACTTACCACTCAACGTAAAGTGAAGAAAAGAATGCATTATAATTCCTTTGCATATTTATTTTACTCAGAACCGACCTGATACAATTACTTGTTACCTCGGAGATGATAGCCTTATAATCTGGGAGATTCAGCAACGTAATTAATGATCTCAGGCCTAGTATCGGCAACCGACAAGGGTCATCCAATCAGACACTGGCCACTCAAGGTAGTATTGGCTGATTGGTTGATTAATGCTGCCCCAGATTTACCGACTTTACTACCACTTCTAGTCACGTCCGGAGCTAATCATATAATGTATTAATTACCTTTACTTCGTGTTCGATGAAATTAATTTCTACTTCGTCCTTTAATTTAGGGATATTCACAATTTACTTCTGTAATTCATAAGACATATTTCCAATGTCTCATATGTATATGTAAGGTTAATTTTGCGCACATTAAAAAATGTAAACGAAGTCCTATGATCAATGTTTTCCCATGTTTATTTGAATTTTTGGAATAAAAATTATCTGTTTAAGGAATGCACCTTAAATCTAATTAACGTAAAAGAGTTTCCCATACCAGCTTCGTCTTTTAAATTGCGCCGTATTTTGTTTTCATAAAAAACAAACAGGAATAGACAATAATTTTTTAATGTAACCATTTGGTCCAGATTTTCTTAGGTTTGACTAACAAGCTAACAAGGTTTGACATTATAGTTTAGATAGTAAACATCAAAATAACAATTCTACTGGAACTAAAGAGCTGTGCTATAAAAATATTGCAATTCTTTGTCGTAAAATATTAAACTGATTTATTTGATATTATTTCACGTCTATTTTTCACACATAATTTTTCTCAACTTGCAAATTGGGAAAAATGCAATTATTTTAAGAAACTTTCGAAAAGTTCTGAAGCCTGAATATCGTAAATATTTTGTGTAAATTTGCCTGTATGGAATAAACATGATGAATGGAATAACATTATTGCATAGCTTTCCTCGTACCAAAAAAAGGGCATTTCATAACGTGTTACGTAGATGTACAACTGCATATATATGGGTGCCTGTCAGTAGTACACACACACACACACACACACACACACACACACACACACACACACACACACACAACTTTAACAACTTTAAAAATTTAATTTCAAACACCTGATATTTACGTCTGCTTCTTAAAAATTAAATGTTCCATAGTAGCGTTTGTAATACACAAATAAGTTTAGCAATAGCACATACTGTTACTATATCAAACTATTAGGTGTCAAGATGGATTTGGTATTAAAGTATTGGAAACATCTTATGTAGGGACAAGTCTAATCTTCGGGTTTACGTTATATGCAAAACAATTCCAATAATCTCAGAACAGTAATCAAAAAATGTCTTCACGAAAGCCGGCAGCTTCTTCTTTAATTTATGTGATTTACAAAATAGCATTGGTACATAATAGTGGAGTTATTCTAAGTTGATTATTAGATTCATATGAACGTTCTACGTCACTAATCTATAGCACTAACTAATTAATATAGAATAACTTCATAATAACTAAGCCCAATAATAAAGACGAACATCAAATTCGATCGCACACTGGTTATTAAAAGTATTAATCATAAAACTTCGATGAGTTACGAAAGAATCCTTTTTCGTGACATTGAAAGTCAGGGTGAAAAACAAAGACATAAAGTCTTGAAACGAGCGGATCTACAGGGGACCCTTTGTATCCTGGGACTTATGGCTTTGATATGGTCTAATGATGAGCTGATACAGAAAATATGTCCGCAACGTATACTTCTATGGTACTGGTTCGAGTATTACGTAATGATTACTTAATGTTACGCAACTGAGTCATAAAATCCTATATTTAAAAATATGTACACTCAAATGGAAATTATAAAAATATAGTGTTTCCGTCTAAGCCAAACAGTTAATTTAACAGACGTATTTACTTCCTTTTACTTGAGTTTAGTTTTATTGTGGTCATGGACTCAGAAACTTTTAAGTAATAAAAATAAAATATTTCAAGATTAGTGTATTTAATTAAACAGTTTGGTTTAATATTATACAGGGAAATCTTACTTACATTGAAGTGCAATCGACGGGTATCTATGAAATATGCGCATATATGCACTTGGTGTTACTTTTGAAAGTCTAAATAAATTACTAAGATTTATTTGATTAAAATACGAATAGATAGTGGGTAAACTGTATATATTGTATTAAATACATACCTTTAAAATTTTAATGGATTTAACAGGAATATACTGATTATACAACTCTAGGGGTAAAAAATACCTGTTCTTTAAAGAATTACTTAAAAACCAATAGTAATGCGTATAATATATAACATTTATGCAAAAGTGAATGTGAATATAATTATTATTAAATCTTGTGTGATACATTCACTTATATTAAATTCTACGTAGTGCAGACGTGTTCCGGGAAAAAGCACAGCTTTTGTTATAAATGCTTCTATAATGAAATATAGCAATAAATGCTCAATATATGGCACAATAATATATTGTATTTTTTTTCATTACAGTATAGAACTATGAGAAATTAAAACAACCGTTGCAGCCAAACCTTAAATTTTTCTTTAACAGTATCCAACTATTATTACAATAATACAAGGAAAGCAATGTTTCATTCTCCAGTTATGAGTTACTGTGCCAGCAAATTAGATTAGATTTATGCCTATTACGAAAAACTAAAATATTCACCATTAAAAGCCTAAAATTCAAACTATCGCTAAATAAATATTTCTAATTCTCTAGGAAAAAATTATAAACCTTAAAAGCATGAGATTTTAACTATCACTTCTAATAGCTAAATTTGAAGCATCTTTAAAGCAACATAATAACGTAAGGACTTTTGTTAGAATACGGAAATAATAATATGAACTTTTATAACTGAATACAATTTTTTCTTGCAATGTATGAATATATATGGTAAAATTTGTCTTCCTATAATTTGTTAGTAAGCCTTGTTTTACATATATATTATGTTATTAACCCCACTTATAGGGTTATCTATATATATATATATATATATACATTAATGTAATGAAAGTAACTAAAACCCTTTTAAAAATCTTTTTATTACATTCGCTATATATATATCTCTTTATATATATATAGTCTTCAGTCTTGAGGTTAAATGCCAAATGGATATGTATCAATATGTATTCTCTTCATGTGAAAATAAAAAAATAGCACATATATACATATATATATATATATATATATATATATATATATATATATATATATATATATATATGCTATAACCTGTCGGAATGTGGTAAAACTTAACTTGTATAATGTGGTTACGGATAGTCAATTTTAGAAGTCGTTACAGGCGAATACTGAATTTTAATTTTTTTAAAGTTAATTATTGTTATTGCATATTAACAAAGATATTGTTGTTATTATTTAAAGGCACTATGTAACTAATAATTATTTTATACAGCGGTATGTTTATAGTTAGCTACCAAATTTATTTTTTTTATTTATTTATTTAGTTATTAATATATCTACAAGTAATAGAATTCATATCGGACTTAACAATCAATACAAAATAAATTGTCCAGAGTAAATATTACTAAGTAAAAATAATGTATGGACAGTACGGACCAGCCTGTGGCTCGGGACATGTACGAGTACATCTACCGGGATGTCAGTCGACCACCTCATGGTGCCTGATTTATCGTCAGATTAGCATATTGTATTAAGAACATCATCGCTCTTGTGGTGTTACCACGGTGTGTACCATGCACCGGCTGGCTGCTCTAATCGATAACTTCATAAACGTTTTACCAAGAAATATTTCACAGTTTAGATATTTTCAATTCAGATATTTATATAAATTTTAGTACAATATCTTGTATATCATTTTTGAAAAAGGGCCAAATTAAAAATCCTCTTAATTATCCTAGTAGGAAAATTTACATTATTTTCAAAGAGTAAGTGAACTATACTGCGTAAAGTGCGTGCTTTACACCATTTCATAACTTCATAAAGGAAAAGGAATTATATTTTAACTTTAATTCACTTACATTCTTATTGCTATTCAAAGGAGAAAGTGCAATATATATTTTTTTTATTGATTTAATCCAGTAAATTTGTTTTATAAAAATTAATTTTAGTAACACAAGTGCTTCTTGGGGACTTCTTAATGACAATTCAACCAAAAAAAACCTAATCCTAACAAAAACAAGTAATTTATTAATGTAGATCAAAATTTATTTCAATAATTATTCATTAATATAGTCATTACCCTGCCTTATGACTAAAATGCCAAAATAGATAAATCTCATCAAATTTTGTAAATTTAAATAGTGTATTTCTAATTTACGTTACATAAACAACATACATTTAAAATATTTTGTAGATTTTACGGTTCAGTAACGGTGGACTTATTAAACTGCTCTATACAAACAAAAACAGCTGTTTGAATAAGTTTCGTCTCAGAAATTAAAACAAATGTTATGGTAACGCAATACCTAAGGTTTTATCACTCAACTAAACCTAATTGTATAAAATAGAATATAAGGATATATTCCTTAGGTGCTATTCACTATACCTAAGGAGCTTACCACATGTCACAGGCCTTTCTCTAGCGCTAGTTTCATCTTTGGCAGAACCAAAGATATTCATATAGATATCCTATCAAGTTGCACTTACTTATTTTGCATTAACACATTATTAAAACCGCAATTAATTTGATATTTTTTTTAACTACATTGTACAACTACAGCACTGTTTACACTTAATTCATCATGCAAATGTATATCAAAAGGAAGGTTTATGTCCTTCACTAAAAGATACATAGTTGAATTTTTATATACAGTTGTTCATACAAAAGAATAGGTATCCAGACAGAATGTATGATGGAAGACTTGATCAAATACCACCTTTAGTTTGGCTATTAAAGGCCTTTTATTAGGTTTGTTGTAGATCGAAAACTCAAAACACCTTCCATATAAATTTAGAATATGTTTGTTAGCTATGATCATTTCTTTAATTGCGTCTATTTTTGGGTACGTACGATATTTTTAGTTTTTATGATTAGTTATCAAAAACATGTTCAACTAACTGCGATTACAGGTCTTAACGAATGTATTTAAAACCAAAGTGTTCAATTTAAGTAATGTTTTGATGAAATAACAGTAAACATCTCTAATTGGATATTTATATTGAAATTTATTTGTAAACGCTCTGTCTGTTCGTAATTTAGACATCTTAGTATAATATGTAAACCCATAGTAGTTGTTTTTACGTAATGATCTATGTAAACTTAAAATGTTGCTTTTTAAATAATCAAATAATTTTGACTGTCAATAATTTCCCGATCACGTATAGAAGTAAGTCTTTTGTTTTATTATTTGCAGAACGTCACAACAACAATAATTCATTTGTTGTTTTAAATAATTCAATAATTTTGACTGTCAATAATTTCCCGATCACGTATAGAAGTAAGTCATTTGTTTTATTATTTGCAGAACGTCCGAGAAGTCTATCCCCCACTGCGTTGTAAAATTTCATTTCTGTCTATCCATTTGTCTTACCTGACAAGATCTGATAAATTAACTAACTTAAAAACTTGAAATGTGACATTTCAAATTCATTCTATACCAACAACAAGGATTTTGAAATATTAAATGCAGATTTATGATTTGGCGTATTGTTAGAAAATATTTTAAAATTTTTTATGGGTAACCATAATGTAAACGAGGAAATAAAAAAAAATTTCATACATATTGAGTAATTATATGATACCATTTGAAGCCTATTAAGCATTTTCGGTGCTGCTTACTCCTGTTTTGAATTATATTATATTGATAAAAATAAAATGTATTAAATGCTACAAGTTAATAATACCCTCATATGAATTTATTTTCACAATAGAAAACATTATTGTGCCGCTGATATAGTTTTAAAATGTTCTACAAACATAAATACCTGAGTTATTGAAAACCTTATTTGTATTACTGAGGTTACTATTTCTCGCAACATTAACTTGAACTAGTACCGTTGACACACTACGATACGGAGAGATATTGCCTGTTTAGCCCATCATTAGACCATATCACAGCTATGAATCAAAGAATACAATGGTTCCACTGTAAATCCGCTCGTTTCCAGGGTTTATGTCCATCTATTGTCCTGACTTTCATTGCTTTGAAAGTAGACCCTTTTGGTCATCCAGGAAGTTTTATGATACCTCTTTTTCAATAAACTGGATTAAATTTGGGATAACGTGTATTAAAATATTACTTACAAAAATTTGAAGCAAATGAAAGTAACCTAACTTAGCGTTACATAACAACTTGCGGACCACGTACACAAGAGAATACAAACGATTTTGAGTCCTCTGAAGAGATTTTTGATACAGCATATTCAAATCGCGTTAGCTTGTATATCCTTTGAATTTTACTATACAGCGTAGGAATACGTCTAAGCACTGGCATAACTGGCTTCCCTGAAGATACTTGAAAAAATTTCAAATTTATCTTTCATTTTATACTCGAGATTTTCTACGGAAACATATACTGACCAACGGATATCCATACTGAAACAATATATTTATATACCATCTGCAGTCAAAAGAGAAACTGAGACAGCGTTTAGAGTTATAGGCTTCAATAACTTGCATCCAAATTCTATCGTTGGTCATGTATGATTATAGAATTATTATAATGTCTATCTGGAAATTATAATAATAACTACCACTGAAAAACCTACTTTTGCGATGTAATGACTGATGCTTTTGAGATGACTGTGAACCTGACTAACTTGTACTAAGTGGCGAATACATTGTACATGTGTTTGCTTCGAGTATAAATACAAGTACAGGACTTACGTCACTCTTACTTACCGTTTTTAACTACATTTTAATATAACTATTTTCAAGTTCTTGCCGTCAAGTCAGCGTATATCCAACCGCTTAGTTATTTATATCCTTCATTAATATTCTTTTTTTTGTATGACAAACAGTTGAATTGTGTTTATGGTATGGACATATATTTAAAGATTTCTGTTACTATTACCATTATTTTAAATAAGAATTCGTTTCATGCCCAGATCTACGACATCATTTTTGAAGAATGAATTAAATTTTAAATATTTTATTATACTGAAAATGAAAATGAGTATTTATTTTATTCTATCTGACAATTCTTGGGTCTGGCTCAAGAAGCGCAAATTCTACATAAAGCCCCTGATACGCTACGATCCGTGACAGTGGGCTAAATGTATTTTACCGTCCCCCATAAAATTCCAGACAGGTTTTAAAACTATGCTAAAACAGAAATTTTCCTATTTTAATTGATTGATCAACAATTTATGTTACATTTGAATGCCCACGGCGGTAATCGGATGGAGATCAACTAATAGTGGCTAACATCCACATATTTGTTCCAAAGCTTTTTAACTCTCATAGTTTTATTTCCTGAGACTATTCATTGCATTTTCCCTTAAAGGCATCGCTGGAATTCTATAGTGAGTGTATAAAGTGATGTGTTAGCTTACCTACTATTGCCAAGACGAGGTAAAAGGCCGGTTCACATGCGGCTTCCAGCTGCAGCGGCTACTCACTGCTTCATTAACTTTATACTGGTGGTAATTAATTGTGTAATTAATGTTTATTAATGATAGTGGAAAATATGAGTGGAATGATGCTCAAAATGTTAGTCGTCAGTTTGGAATTATATCCAGTTTATGTCAAACCCTACCTGTGTATTTTAGTATAAGCGTAGTATGTAATTTGACCCTCGTTTTGAACAGTTTGTAAAGTGCAGAAGCTGATAACAAGTAATTCAATCATAAAATACTTTTTTTCAAGGGTTCTGTCAGGCGTAAAACCCGTAAGCTTTCAATAAGTGTTATATTACAACCGAACTAAAAAATGTTGTGGGTCTCTCATATGCTAATATAACTCACCCAAAATATTATTTATCTCTTTAATTTATTGAGGTAACTAATTTAGGTACCAGAGCCTTCGTTCCCTTCAAAATTTGATGCTCTTTTCTTTCTTTAATCAATTAATTTCCTCCTTTTATATTGATAGTGTGTAATAATGTATATACACTACATTTATATAGAGAGCCCATTAATGAGGGTTTCATCCACGAATGTAGCTCTATTACATACGTTTTTGAATTAATTTCAATCAAAGTTTCTATTTTTTTTATCTGTCTTTAAAAAATATACAATTTTTCTTAAAATTTGAAAAAGTATACTTGACAAGAAAAGGTAACCCTCTTTTTATAGTTTGAGAATCTGTGGAACACATTCAGGATATCATTGTTAGTTTATATAAGAACTTATATTCTCTAATGGCCTTATAACTTATAAATATACCATAATGAATATTAAGACGTTAAAAATTGTTAGGTATTTTTACTGCACTCAATTTTTAAATACATTACGATTAAAATATATTATGTAAATATGGACATTAACTCAGTTTCGCATTAAAAAAGTTACAGAATTGAAATTTTATATTCAAAAGTGGAAGATTGCTGTTAGTTTATGTAAAGTTAAAAATTTTATCAAGTGGTTTTAGCTTTATTCCATATCAAGAATATTTACATTTTTAACCATATTTTCTTCACAAAAACATAGAATTTCTTGCTTCCTTCAGAGTTTTCGTCCTTCCTAAATACTTTAATATTGAATTAAATACGATCTCCTCGGAATGAAATAAGGTTTTATAATTAGTCTTTCAATACAGCAAACTGTGAAATTCTCAGAAAATCACCCGGTTCCTAAGTGAAGAAGTTTTATACCTCAATGGGTATTTGCGGATTGAGCCTTGCTTCAAATAATTAACCATATTATCTTCCAAAGTTATGTAACTAAGTTACAGTCCAGTTATTAAATAAATAAATTTAATTAAATTCAGTGTAACAAGGTAAACTAAAGTTTAAAACATTTTATAAAGGTTCCCAACATTAAACATTTAAAACATATCGATGAATTGTGTTTGCAGAGACATATGCTGTTCTTAACAGCATAAAAAAATAGACTGTTAAGTATTTTTTTGATATTACATTTTTTATGATATTATCTCAGGGTTTATACAATCTTTGGATTTTTTTTATTTATAACGTATTTATAACGTTGTTATCACATTATTACTTATGTAGTAAAAATTAATGCATTCTTATTTTACACGTTACTATTTGATTATTCCTGATGATTATTATTAACTTTTAACCCATCGCTAGAAACCCATGTATTGTAAGTTATGTTTTACATTTACGCAAAAATATAAGAAAGTTGCTTTTTACCCTATTAAGTTAATTCCAGGAATTAAGTCTTTTACAGCGTTAGACTTCAGATACTGCACCAAGTAGAAGGTAAAACGGAGATGAACTTAAGATTGGTATTGAATCAACCCTTCCCACCATTGCTCTTCTTTATAAAGGGGAAATATGTTACCCCGCCTTGATTTTGGATAGTGTAAAAATCATCGAAGTTTATTCAATAAGCACAATTTGAGACCATGAGAACATACCTTCATTTAAATTAATTTGTTTGTAGTCTAGGTGTCTCTCATGTCGAAACGATGTAAGTAGTTCGATATGAGCTCATTCGTCGCCGTTTGGATTTCTGCAGCCAAACGTTGATTCCGGATTCAAGGAGAAAAGTCTGTCATAGCGTTAGACTTGAGACGCTGCATTAAGTGGAAAGTGAAATAGAACACTGAACTTAACGTTTCGTACTATTAAGTACATTATCCTTATACCCTCTTGTTGGTTATTATTTCATGGAAATTACATTTATTACAAAATTACATAATTACTGTATATCTTACTCAAACGTATACAAACCCTATTTCTTACTACTACTAGGGCACTGCCATCAACTACACCGCTTAAAAGGCTCACATCTTCTAAAATGGAAGGGAATATATTTGCAATGCAAAATAATCTTCAGTTGAGTATATAATTATTTTTCAATCTGAAGCTGTGGTGATGTCATATTTGAAAATGTACAGTGATAATTAAATTTAAAACTATTACACAAATAGTATGCGGGGGGCCTCAAATCGGACCAAGAAATGATACTTCAGACGTTTTAAAAATGTTAAAAAAGTGTTTCTTTAAGACACCCCTCTATGCAAAAAAGTCTTTAAACAAAAAACATGAATAATTTTTTATGTAACACTGTCCGCAAAGGACGCATTATACAATAAATAAACATATCATACATGTACATTTGCACGTGGAACAACAAAACTATTAAACGTTTTTGTGGTTTGGGTAGAAGATTTTGTACTTTTTATTATCATGTACATGCAAGTACGTAAAGAAGGAATGTGTCACTTATATAACAAGCAAGATTTACTGACACTGCCTATGTAGTTTTGTCCCTTCTATGTAATTATCCAACTAATGTATTTCCAAGCCATCAGGGCCAACCCGTTACTCTTATATCTAGAGCATTGAAATCTCGTTAGCCGCCTTCTTGTTTTTTATTTTAATAATTTAATAAACGTTACTAAGAGTTTCATATCAGCTTTTTTACGTACATACTTTACAAAAAGGAACAATAGGGGATATAGATTAACACTATAACAATCTTGTCTTTTAGTTAACTGTGAGTGACGAACACAACGTAAGGGTGATAGTTCATCTCTTAGTCGTGTATCAACTATAAGCTCTCGGCCTCTATACTATAACGTTCTCGCCTGCCAGATAACTGTGAATTATGAACACAACATTAGGGTGATAGTTCATCCCTTAGTCGTGTATCAGTGATATGCTTGTCACGTTACACAAGGTGGCTTTTATATTGATAATCCAGATAATAAATTTAGGAAATTAGACTGGGCATGGGTATGTAAGTGTTCTATTATAATTTTCTCAGTGGACACGAGTCGCAAATAGTAAAGTATTTCAGATTATAAATTTATTTTATATTTTTTGTAATGAATTCAGTGCATAAAACATAAACATAGGTCAAGATTAGAGTTTTAATAGGATTTTAAAACAGGCAAAACGGTTCACATGGCTCATCACCAACACGTGTTAGAATATTTAACTCAAATATATTACGTAAACATTATACCCATTATACGTAATACTAGTATAATCGCTTTTATTTCCTTCTGTCAAATGTTTTCACAGTTGTATCTGTATATTTACTTAAAGTTTTGTTAAAAAGCTTATAAAAATAAGTACTTAATTGTGCGCGAAAAGTTACGGTTCTATGCAGGCTCTACAAAACAGTTTTTTTATATTAATTGGTACAATTAGTACCAGATTATAAGTTAAATTATAAAGTATATATATAATCTCAGCCGTATGGCTTACAAAATACTAATATAAATCGATCATATATACATGGTGTTCAGAAAAGTGTCCTAACACTTTGCTTTTGGCTCAACAAATAAAACAGTTTGTGTGAAGTTACGTCCTAAAACTTTTAGTTTTCCACCTTTATATATAGCGCATAAGCGAGCAAGGTCACTTTAAATATAAGCTTGCACAAGCCATGAGCAACAAAGAACTCATTCCTCTCAACTGGGACATGTATTGGAACACTTTTACTGAACACACTGTACATATAAATGGTGTTTTGTGAGAGGCTGGCACATCTTCAGGATATGATAGTAGACTCAAAAACAAACAAAAGTTTTTTATATATATATATATAATATATGTGTGTGTGTGTGTGTGTGTGTGTGTGTGTGTGTGTGTGTGTGTGTGCGCGCGCGTGTGTGCGTGTGTTTTATAGAGGTTGGGGAAAAATACTTTTATGTATCCTTCAGGACCAGTCGTTTGGCCTGGGTATGTCGGACTCAGATTTCAATACTGACTAAAAACCTCTTTTTCTGGCCTCTGTATCCCTGCGGAAACCGCCGCCAGTCATTACTTTACTTACTTTATTATTTTTCTAAACAAAACTAAAATTTATATATTCAATAGGTTTAAAGTCTTAAAACTGTAATCAATTAGAGAACGAATTCTAAAGCTGTTCATTTTATACCTAATGTTCACTTATTACAGTTCAACGATTGTATTACATACAAACCCAACAATCGCAAGTTTTAGTAAATTAAGTCATAACAATATCGAATGCAAGTTGGATTTCGTTAGTTACACCATAGTAACCGAAAATTGAGATTTTTCATTCTATACAGGTATATAGACCACAAGAATACTTAACTTCAAGAAGCGTCTTCCAGGAAGAAAGATCATGGTTCTTGTTTTAAAAATTAACTGTTTCGTCACATTGCAGTCATTTGATTTTTGTTACACAAATCGTTACATGTTAAAATTTAATTTTAACTTCAGGTGACAGGTGAAAAAATATAAAAATATTACAAGACACTTATCCAAGGACGGACGTAATGACGTTATCTCCGGAATAATTCCGTAGTTAGAAAATGGTGCCTTTAAAACATATGCTAATTATAGGACAACAAAACATTTACATTGTAGAAACGACGAAAGTGTTATCCACATACTTCTGGATATGGTCATTCGTTTGAATTGAGTTGAAGCAAGTGATTATTCCTAATTTTTTTTATTTGATGCGGAAAATATGCAATAGAGAGGATAATTGGTATTCTCTCATCAAGACTGTATCCCACCCTATAGTTCAATATAGATATATTTCGCTCATCACTGAAAAAATTTCATGATTAACGGGGATCGGAAGTTTAGTTCTTTCATGTAAGCGTTATTTTATTGTGGTAAGAGATCTATATTGAGAGGATTAGAAAATTAAAAATATTTAAGTAATTTTGCTACAGGTGTACAAAACTCTGAAATAGAATCCATGTGGTTATGGGTAACCATGACTTCTTTTAGGAGGAAACTTTATTTTAGTAGAATATGTATATGTTTAAACTAACAAAGTAAAATAAATGAAATTGTGAACCTAAATTTGTATTTATAGAATAAAACTAAAAAAAAAAAAACAATGAATTGAGAGCCAATGCTGAAATTCCGTGACAATATTTGATTTTAGCTAACTATTACGGTGTAGTAACGGCCGTATTTTCATTATTTGAGTACTGTGTTGAAACTTAATGAATTTAATGAACAAAATGAAGATTTATCATGTAGCGTGGAATATTATATCTGCAGACATTATGATTTTAGCATGAAACTGCATTTCAACCAAAAGAGGTCCATTATGATGCATATCCAGCTAAGGAATTTGGTTGAGCATCATTGAAGCCTATCACTCATTGAGCAGTCAAAATTCATCTTTTTTCTGCCAATGTGGTCTAAAATTTTGACTTTGTCCATGTCTCTTTGTCCGCACCACATCTCGAAATGAAATGAACTATAAATTTGAAAGTTTTTCTAGTAAACTTTGGGAAACTAATCATTTTAAAAATTACATCAGTGATGCATTTATGTTTTCTATTATGGAAATAAATTCATGCTATAGTATTAGTAATGTGTAGTCAATTTGTATTGATCAATAACATACCATTCAAAGTAGGAAAACGCTACACCTCAAGCCGAGTAACAGGCTTCGCTGAGCTTGCATTCACACAATTTAAAATGTATAGTTCATTTCATTAGCCTACGTTGTTATTGTGTCACGTGTTCAGTTATCATATGATTGCACTCGGTTTGTGTAAAAATGTATTTACTCTTAAAATTTTTCGGGCATGAATATGTATAAGACAACTGTAAAAATAGTTGCCAACTCTCAGAAAAATCTGCATGGACCATTAACGAAATCCATGTTGCTTGTATAGAATTGAATTTTTAAGTCCTTATGTTTATTCGTTCTCGATATGTCGTGGCGTAAAAACAGATGGGCGTCTTAAATGATAAAGTTCGTTGACACTTAGACACTGAGAAATTAAATTATGTGTGCATAAATGTGATGGATAAATGTAACAGTCAGCCGTGAAGTGAAATAAGTGTAACAAAATTTATTTTTGAAGTTATAACGTGATGTAAGCCACGTTTCATACTATAAGCTCATTAACGATTGGAAAAAACAACGTTTATTTACGAATTTTGATAATTAAGAACAAATTGCATAGCGTTTTAATGTAATTAGGCGTATTCCTAGTTAACCAATATTTGGTCTTTTATTAATCTTAAATTTCAAATTAGGTAGTAGACATTTACATAGCTATAAGTGAAAAAATTTATAAAGTTATCGATTAGAGCAACGACAATATCGGTGCGTGATATCGTAGAGAGCGTGACGTTGTAAATTACAATATGTTAATCTGCCGATATATCAAGCACCGTGCTGTGGCCGACAGACATCCCGGCAGATTTATATGTCCCGAGCCACAGGCTGGACCTTACTCTCTATACATTATTTAATCAGACAGTAATATTTGCACTGAACATTAATTATGTATTAACTGCTAAATCTGACATGAACTATATTATTTATAACTATATTAATAATTGAATAATTAAAAAGCATTGAAATATTTAATATACAGCTATAACTAAACAGATACGTCTATAGGTTTGGTGGTTTCCTATACACATAAGATAATGGCGATCTATAAATTTGTAAAAATGACATTTTTGGACCACTCTATTATTTAAATTATACTCGTTAAAATGTGATTTATAAAGGCTCATTGATTGTAAGATTACCTTTCCCAAAAACTAATAATTTATCACAAATTTTTTTTCCGTATTCATTTAAAATAATATAATTTATTAAGTATATATTTGGAAGTTTCATTTACTAAAAACAGGGAAACTTGAAAGTTTTTTGTGTTAATTTATATATTAAGAACTGCAATATTACATTGCTTTGTGGCCTATTTATTTAATAAACATTTAGGCTGAGCTTAGGTAAGATGAATTAAAAATTAAGTTGACTACAAGTGTCATTGTTAATAGAATAAACTTAAATTAAGTAGAATTCAATAAAAATAAATACGTTTGATAGGAAATTGCATAATAAAGAATTATAAATTACCTAAGAAATGTAAAAAAACTCCTGCAATGCGATTTGAAGTCTTAATAACAAACGATTAACCCTTTTTTTGTAAATGAAGCCTTACGAGTAAGGGATGACATACGAGTAGTGATGTGATGTAAATTTTTTCAATAAGTAATGGTCTGAGTTTTTAAATATTGTACTGTATTAAAATTAGGTTTTAATTTAAATGCGATATTAGTATATAAATATCTAATCCATTAGTTCACGTGCAATAAACTGCTTTGTCACAAATTAGACAATAATTACGGGAAACAGTTGTAGCGCATTATTACGATATTAATAATTGCGTAGTTCTTTCAAAAAGTTATCTGCAATATCGTTATGTCATTCTCTATAAATAACTTACTATCTTTATATTACAGTTACTTATCCGGCTTTAACGATATCCGGTCTATTCAGTCGCAATATTAAACTTGTTAGGTTTGAGACGCATCATGGTTTATCCCTCGACATATTAAGGGGTGTACGAGTTGTCCAGTGATATGGATTTCATTGACACTAATTATAACACATTCAGAAGTACCTTAGTATAATTATTTCACCGGCATTATAGTATAATCTTCGTGTAACCTTCTGTATCATTTGAGTTTGTTGCTTTTTTTAGGTTTATTTTTCGTTTTGTTGTTATTTTTACTGTAGTATATTTTTCACTGTTATTAATAATCATTATAATATATTATTTAAATTAACAGTATATTTATCTTGGTTATTATATTATTAAACAATTACCACTTCTTCCTTATAGCTGCGCAATAATGGTAATGGTTACTTGGTTAAAGAGCTGTTTATTTCCTTATTTCGTTAATGTTTACCGTACTAATTATTACTATTGCCAATGTAGCACTAATACAAAACGTCATTATTTTCTATCTGTCTATATGTACTTTTATATTTATTTTGACAAGCTTAGCCAACTTATTATACTACATTTTAAATGTAAAAAGAGTTTTGAGTTGAATAAATAAATAAAACAGGTTTTATTTAACTGCATATATGTCACTAACAAGATTTATTAATTTAAATGCTTAAAACAGTACAATACTATATCACCAATATAGTACAGAAATATAACAGAAATTAAGTGACTTAGTAACAAATATAGTGTTAAACACCTAATATTATTATACCTTGTATTATACATTGTGTTTAGTTATAAACTTGTATATTGTTATTTTTATTTTCTAACCAAAGTATGGTTTATCCTAGCACGCTTATTTTATTTTGTTGCAATTAAGACGGAATAAATGAAAACGAAACACTTTTACAATATGTTTTAATTGTGCTTCTCAAAAGTCACAGCATAAATTTTAGGATTCTAAATATTGTTCTTTATTTTTCCATAGGCGTGATTCAAAAGTATTTACCAGTTTTTATATCCTGCATTCAGGTCCGTGACTAATCTTAAGATTTTCACCTTTAATATTCGTTCATTCAAACATATTTACCGCTATTTGAACTTCTTTGAGTGTTTTAATGAGACATTTTCTTCTCATCCCTGATCTCTTGACAAGTGGTGAACGGTTTGTGCTACAATAACTCAGGACTGGAGGACAAAATATTAATCTTTTTAAATTGTAATCAAGATTTGGAAATATTATATATTACATTATTACCTGACTGTTTTTTCAATTCCATATAATCTTATTCCGCATGACTAATAATATACTCAATATTTCTATTCCAAATATTGAGAATGTATTGTTATATTTTCAGCAGAAAAATTGTTACGGCAAACTTTAATATTTCCGCACTACATCTACACTACATTGAATTTAATATAAGTGAATGTATTACTATCTGCGAAATAGTTTCTACTCTTCTTTCGCTCTGAGTTAATATTGTACCTGGTTCTTCCTTTTCTTTGTGAAAATATCTATTTATTTTTACAAATGTAGTATGTGAAGTTGATATTTGTGATTTATTAGTTATATTTTTATTTAATCTTGCATAAATATTAAATTATACACATTGGTTTTTTAATTAGATATTTTAAGATAAAAGGTCTAAGAAGAATGTTTGTCCCATGAGCTCTTTCCCAAGTAAATTCAAATTAAAACGGGATTAAGGGCTAAATTTAAAACCAAAATTAGGACTTCAATAAGAATTCCTTCAAATAAAGGACCCTTTAATTATTCACACTGAAACGTGTCTAGAAACGCACTATAGGTTTTTAATTTATAAATATTTAATACTGTAACTTTTACAAATAGTTTGGTATCAAAATAGGTGCATAAGTGCACATATTTCGTGGACAGTCGGCCATTGCACTGCAATGTAGGCAAGATTTCCATGTATTATGAGAACTTGATCAAATTAGGTTTACTTAATTACAGAAACTATAAATAATTTACTTTTATTGCTTAATTGTGTGTGGGAAAACCCCATGGTCACAGCAGTAATAATCTCAAATAAAAGGAAGTAAATAAACATGTTTAATTAAGCTAAGGAGTTTGGAAGGAGAACCCATCTTTTTTTAATGTGCTTTTAAACAACATACTTTCCTATTAAGTATTTTGGTATTCACTTTCTGAACAAAGAATGAATTGAAATAGTTTTCGTATAATTAATAAGCATATAATATTCTTCCTTGTCATTTAATTATTATCTTTCATTTCAAAATGTATAACTTTTAAATTGTATAATTTCTTCATAAGGACAATTTTATCTTAAAAATTTAACAGCAAAATTTAATTTCTTGTCAGTTAACTCTTTTTAGATCGAATTTGAGCAATGGAGTACCTATAACATATACCTGACTCTTAGGTTAACGGTTTTAGAAAATGAAAAAACTGTTTAAGGGCTATTGAGTTTTGGTAAACATAAGTGTACCATATTTATAGGGAGCCTAGCTAGTGAGATATAAACAATTAATTTAATTTAATTTATTACTTCATATACATTATATATATATATATATATATATATATATATATATATATAATTTTAATAAATATAGAATCACAAAAAGTACTTGCTCAAACCCGAATATGTCACTTTTCAGGTGAGTACGCTACTCCTACATATAAACTCTGTTATTAGTAAAAAATGCTAAGTACCTAAACAAAATATCTTCATATGTGATGGATAACAATATGATGAGTATTCATTTATATTTCCTTCACAGAAGATATCAATCTTTAATTTAATATTGAAATTATCCATGAATAGGTGTACTTGAAAAGCTCTATAACCTAAGGTTTTACTAACTGGGTTTTCTATTTTCATTAACATAAATTTTTATCAGTATCACTGACACACTACCTTATCGAGATGTTCCCTGTTGCTGCCCGTCATTAGACCATATCACAGCTATGAATCAACGCATACAATGGGTCCAGTGTAAATCCAATCGTTACGAGGCTTTATGTCTTTATTTATTGTGCTGACTTTTATCGCCGTGAAAGAAGATTCTTTTAGTACCGGTAGTCTAGAAAGTCTTATGACTCCTCCTTTTTTAATAATCTGTATTCCAGGTATATTCTTGAAAATTACATTGTCATAAAAAGTGCCAGCTTACCAGCCTTTCCGTTTCTCTTCTATACGTACATGACCTGAGTGACATTTAATATTTCTTTGCCAGCTTTTATTATGGGTTAATGCATTCCAGCATAGTCTTTGATTCACAGTTATAGATACAGTACATTAGTTTTTATCTAGCATTATGTCTACCATATAATGTTTTGTTTCGCAAAAAGAGCGAATAGAAGAGAATAATATTCATTGTGCTTAGAGACCACAGCAAAAATGTACGATCAATTAATTAATGTGTAGTGTGTATAATGACACATTTTCGGGCAGAACACTTATATCAAGTTACCCATATGTAGACCAGTATAAATTTTTTAACTTTCGATTGCAAGAATTGAATTGAATTCCTTAGATGTATACATTATTGTGATGGGTCCTAAGAACCCATTACATTATTGAAAACTGGGGGCATCTCAGTAGTCTACTATTAGTCATTTTTCAGTTTTGAATGTTTTACACAAAAATGATGTAATCCTTCGTAAAATAAAATTTTTTCTTTTAGAGCGTTTTTGAAGAGTTGATGTCTATGAAAGATGTTAATTTGTGCAGACAACAAATCTTTTATTTCAGACAAATTTTCAGAATGCAAAACATTGTTAATAAAAGACTCAACGTATGACTAGAGACCGTGATCTGGATTTTATTATCTTGAAGTTTGGTTTCGCTACGGAGGTAACTGTGCTTATATTTCTACGAAATGTGCTAAAATTAAAAACCGGTAGGAATCATCTCATCAAGTAATAGTTTAAAGCTTGTATGACTACAATATAAACCTTGTCTGTATTAATTATAGATAATAATTCTAAAACATGGTATATTAATTAGTTTTACAATATACTTGCTTACATTAAGAATTTCAATTACTTAATTGATTGAATTTTAGATCTTTAGACGTTCAGACAATAACTAGGGCATCAGAAATGTAGATATTATCCTTTATCTATATTATCTTCACCTGTCAGTAATTTATTATCATTTATTCGAACATTTATTTTTATTTAGAAATGAAAATCCAGAGATTATTTTTTTATAAAGTTCATTCGACTAGTGGAATCAAGGAATTTTCTCAATTTCACTCCTGAGATTATTGGCATACTTTCAAATGTCCTTAATCTAAAAATTAAACCTTCTCCCTCCATATGATATTTCCAATATTTTGATATTAAATATATGTAGACCACTTTGAATGTTATAGCATACTATAAACTAGTTTTGAAACAGCACAATATGCAGCATATACGAGTATATGCAACAGCTTAAATAATTTTAATGAAGTTGCAATACTTGTCCTCATATATGTCTGTATAATTGTAAAATTTTCGAACTAAGACGCGTATTAATACACTTAATTTTTTAAATACTTAATTGTGATTTTCAAAAATTTTGAGAAAGATTTTAAAATATATATGTGATTATGGTTAAAATATCATATTAATCTTATTGTATCGAACCAAAGCGTTATCGATCAACGTTTTTTTGTGTTAGAAAAGGAGCTTTGCATAATCTTTCTCTTATTTGTACTCATGTGTATACTGTATCCATGTGTATTCTAGTTTATTTCACTATCAACACTTCGACCATCGTAGGAGTACTCTTTAATAGCTTGACAATTTAATACAAGTTCCTCGTTAAAAATAGTTTTTAGTTTCTTATGAATGAAAGTTTTAGAAATTTATTAAAGACGAATGACATTCAGTAACCAATCAGAACGACCACCCATAACCTGAACTCTGTGGTTTCAAGTCACGGTCAAAAAAGTTTTATATCCATAGACCGCCTCAGGCAGCACTAACCCAAACTCTCCCAATAGTCCAACCACTCTCTAAGTCTGCGATTAACTTAGGTTGCTAATTCCACTTCTTGTTTATTTTTAGACATCCCAAGATCTGTTTTAGAATTTACTAGTTCAAAAGCATAGGACACTTCTTTCGTGTATCTTAAATTCAACTATGTAAAATAGTACTAATGTTGAAAGTATAAGAAATTTATTTAATTGTGATCAAATTTGGACACACTTCTTTATATCTATCCCTATTTAAAACCTATTTTAAAGTGGGATTATATATTATAAAACATAAAGTACCCTGCTGACAACAAAAATAATTTAAATAATTTAATATTAACTTAAAATAAAGGAAGTTTTATTGATCACACATAATTTTCATTTGTTTTAATAAGACCTGATACTTTGTTTGAAGGTTATTTTTGACGATGGAAGGATTGTGAAGGAAACAGGATTTTTTCCGGACATTTGCCATCGTTAAGTGAAACAAGAAAAACAGTAACACTACGTTTCGAGATCTGCAATCTGATCTCTTCTTCCAGAAGAAGAGATCAGATTGCAGATCTCAAAACGTAGTGTTACTGTTTTCTTGTTTCACTTAACGATGGCAAATGTCCGGAAAAATCCTGTTTCCTTCAAGACCTGATAACTCATTAAAATAAGGCATAATAAAGATGCAACCTCGGAATGAAAGATAATAAGCTAAAAGTTTGCATACGTCTTTATTATGATGGTATAAACCTTATCTCAAAAGTCTCATATAATCACATGTACGCGACTTGAGATATTTAAGGTCAAAGGTCACGAAAATAAGTTTTTTGCAATTATCTCGTTTCCCTTACGCTAAATGACTTTGAAGGTTGTTAGAGAAATTGTAGAACGGAAAATTCTCTTCAACTTTTGTCTGAGGTATCTTATGTACGTTCAACGCTTTTTGAGGGGGCCGCTTACCTGTATATACGATAATGCGAGGTCAGCCAGTAAAATACCAAAAATTAATAAGTTATATTGTTAATTACTCACTTAATATTATAATTATTACCATATAGTATTATTATTGTTATTATTATCATTATTATTAAATTTTTATTATTATTTATTATACCATATTTATAGATATTAATTATAAATTATACATTCTCTAAATAATACTTATTTTATTTTTACATTATGAGCTAAGCCCGTATCCAACATTTTTATTTAATAATAATGGCATGAGAAAAACAAGAAAATTTATTAGCACTATTATAAAAAACATGACTTCTGTTGATATTAAACTAGACGAAACATTTATCATAGAAATACATCATTTATCATCGATGGTGGATTTCTCTTGCATCGCGTTGTATGGAATAAAGATGATACTATCTCTGATATTTTGAATAAGTACGTCAAATATTTACAAACACATTATGGGTCAAGTATCGTTGTTGTATGTGATGGTTACTCAGACTACACTAAGAACATTAAAGCAATTAAGAAGAACTGCTGGTGTTTCAAAATCTTACGAACTCCGCTTTCATGAAACAATGGAGGTGCTAATCAGCCAAGAAAGATTTTTATCGAATTCATCTAATACAAAAGTTTTTAAAGACATGCTTACCAACAAATTAAAAACTGTTAGTATCACTACAAAACAAGCCAGAGATGATTCTGATGTTCTCATTGTAGAAACAGCTATTGCAGAGTCTGAACTTAAAAAAAAACTTCTGTCATTGTAGGATAAGATATTGATTTGCTAGTTATCTTGATAGGACGTGTTCAATCACATCAACAAGAAACTATTTTCAAAAAAATGGTAAGGGTAATGTGTAACGTACCTTATTATTGGTACATAATCTTGAAAGCATCTTTGGCTACAATTTTGTAATTATCTTGGTTTATTACAAATATCTTGCACACACCATTGTTGGTCCGAAGACCATCATATGAATTGGGATGAAGCCAACATAATACATCGGGAACCACATTTCTTCAAAAGGAAATTAATTGAGGCAACATACATTAAATTGGCAGACCAACCAATCAGTCAACCATCAGTCGAGATTAGGCCGCTTTGGTTGCCAATTCTAAAAAATGAACTAAAGAGAAAACCAAAAGTATCAAACGGATCAGATATTTGTAATAAACCAATGCGGAGTGACAATATGGTTTTTAAGAAGTTCATCTCGCATGAACCAATAATAACGAAAGGGCCCATTCATGTCCCCCTTCCTTTTTATTTCCGCCATCTTGTTTTAGTCTGCCGTCACGATTACCATTGGCTAGCCCCTTTGGTCAGTCGTAGGTGGTTAGTAGACGAATGAAGACGTATTGTGACCTGTATTCCGTAGTTCTGTTTTAATTATTAGTGTTTTGTATAGTTTTTTATTATTAAGTACATGTTTATAGAGTTAGGGAAGTTGACAAACAACATGTAGGTTGTGTTTCCTGACTTAGGCGTGCCACAACGCTTTGGTAAGATTTGTTTATTTTAACCAGTTTGTAATATTATGTATTAGGTTAGTTCTTTACCTGAAGAAGAGATCAGATTGCAGATCTCGAAACGTAGTGTTACTGATTTATTGTTTCACTGAGCGATGGCAAATGTCCGGAAAAATCCTGTTTCCTTCACAATCCTTCCATCGTCAAAAATAACCTTCAAATGACAGGACCTTCTGTCTCTGACAACCAATTTCTAATACCACTCTTAGCTAGAATAACCCTAGAACCTTAAGACAATTTATGTAGTGTCTTCGTCAAAGGCAGATCCATTTGGGTTTTAATTCAAAAGGTTTAATGGCAGCGAACTTGCAATATCTGGGAAAATTTTGTCAATGTTATAAAAACTTACTGTTTCGTGTGGCCCCTTAATACTACATTCTATTTGCCTATTTTTATTATTAACGCATAACTGGGTGAGAGCGATAATTTTATTAACATTATGGAATTAAAATTATCCCAAAGTGGTACTCCTTGTCATTAAAACTAGTATAGCACATTTACGTTTCTTCTGGTACATTTCATGATAATCACGAAGAAATTATTTGGCCAAGACTTTATATGGATGGTACATTCGTGCTACAAATTCATGCTTACGCTTTGTTTGTATTCTTTAGTGCAATTTGGTCTAATCTGGCAGAACGCAGGAAACGTAGACACAAATCGATCTATGGTGTCTAGCAAACACAGATAAGTCTGCCTCATTATTGTTAAGGCGATTTTAGTTTACATCCTTCCAAATTCACTTTCGTAATTTTAACGTTCCTATTACTGACTTTAACTATTTTTTCCGGATAATTGCAATATAGTTGCTTTTGAACGTTTGACTTTAAAATAATTAGAGATCTATGACAGATTTACAATTGTCATTACGTCACTGTCCCCCTAATAGTTGACATTGGACATTGGGTAGCTAAGGTGAAAAATTGAGAATGATTTGATGTAGATTTTAGAGTAAGGTGGAATTGTCCCTAAAACGTATTATATTTTGCAATGAAATTAAAAACTCATAAACAGCACATTCATAATTGGCTAAGCGTTATCAATACCTATCACCCGAGGAAGTGGACACATTTTATTTCGTTCTGTCTGTCCAAAAAATATCTTAAGAACGTACTGACTATATGCTTAAAATTTATACTCAAGCTTCATTTATATATACGCAATATCGATCCATAATGATGTACTTACACCACGTTTTGTTTTGGTGTACTTACATTAACCGGTATGTATTATTTAAAAGAAATAAAGTGAAGAATACCTTTATTTTTGTGTTAATTTAGAGTTGCTTCAGCCAACTGTTTTATAATAGGGTTATAGATTTTTATTCCATTCGAATACTGACCTGAAACGAGTGTTTGTTACGACGGCAAAGATAGGCGTGTAATTTGGGTTATTCAGCAACGTAATTAATGAGCTCAAGCCTAGTATCGACAACCCACAAGGGTCATCCAATCAGACACTGGCCACTCAAGGTAGTATTGGCTGATTGGTTGATTAATATTTACCACCTTCAATCAAACTTCTCATCAAGTTTTAAACTAATCATATAATCCTTAATTTACACTTGTAATTCACAAGACTTTTTTAAGGTAAATTAATTTTCAAATGTGTACTTGTTTATATTAACCAGCTGTTTCCCGCGGCTTCGCACGCTTTTCGTAAGCTTTGCCCGTGTATCAGCACTTCTGGTTTCAAGTGAATTATATTTTAAATGCCGATGTAGAGTTTACCCTGTTGCCACGATCAAGAAAATCTGTTTGTTTAAAGGCAAAAATACGTCAAAACCTAGTGCCTTCAAATAATGTTTGGCTAATTAAAATACGTAACCGTCACGTGATTTCAGTTTTTAATGCGCAGTCCGCTTTGATAACTTTTAAGTTTTGCAGCGTCGCCTGGTGCTAAGTTGCATTGATGAGCATAGCATATAAACCTTCTGCGTGGTAAAATACATATACATACAAATTTTCATAATGATCGGTAAAATATTTTTCGATTCCATAAAGGACAAACACACAAACATTCATTTATATATATATACTAGCGGGCCCGGCGCGCTTTGCTGCGCATTTCAATAATTTTTTTGCAAAAGTTGCCCGCGGCTTCGCACGCAATTTCCCGTTGAAAACAGTACACTATATTCACTTATTCTTTTTCTATCACATTCTAAACATTGCTGAGATAATTGATAGTCGTTCCATCGTGAGCCTCTTGGGCGTATTATGAAGGTATGTACCATATTCCTGCCTCTATCTAGCTGTTACCCACGGCTTCGCACGCAAATCTTAAGAACCGAAGTCCTTATATTACTTAGTAAATTTTTTTTTTACTATAATAAATTTTTAGATTAAATTAGTTATATCTCCGATGCCACGATTGAGCTTGCTTTGTTGTCTCGATCGAGAGAATATGTACACACGGAGTTTTGAGAACCATACTTCTGTCAAAAAAAAACAACTAAGGTTGATTTTATAACATTCTTTATATTTGTAGCCAACGTAAGATAGTAATTATGATATCTGCATTACTCTTCTGATCAAGCATGAGCATGGTTTATATTAAATAAATATTGCAGTTAAAGGTGAATTTTTACGTCAAATTTGAATTGTATTATCTGGATAGTAAAGTCTATGTTTAACAGTGATTGCAAAAACAGTTTAAACAAAATTTGTCGTTTCTCTTAAGCTTACTCTATGCTTTAAAACTATAAGTGTAATATATGTTTACAAAGAACAGCTGATTAAAAATTTGAAAAGACGTTAACATATGTTTGCTGCAATGCATTTCTTATGGGTATTTCTTGTAACCAGTGGGGCGGAATCCTGAATCGGGAAAGGGATGGGCATAGCTTATAAACCTTCTCCGTGGAAAAATACATATACGTACAAATTTTCATCATGATCGGTCCAATAGTTTCACGATTCCATAAAGGACAAACATACAAACATTCATTTTTATATATATAGATGGAAAATATGTACCTGTGATTCATTACAAATATTTCAAACTTCATACTACACAGTAACAAAAAGCAAAATGTTATATTTTGAACACTACATACATTTCTAATTTCCTTGCTCTACAAAATAGCACATAAAATATACATTAATTTTATAGGAATTATCTGATAAATACACTGAGAGTAAGTTTTTATCCAACGTCATAAACTTTCGTCGTATGTTACACAGGATTTTATTTATCTCTATTACACAAACTCCAAAACCATGTCGCTAATTCTTTTCACTGTGCTATCGGTTTATAAAATTACAAATACATATTTCAATATTGTTTTGTAAGTTTTTTTTTCCATATGAAATTTATTAACAACAAATTAGTTATTATAAATGAGCAACCGTAAATTCGGTGTTAATAGAAATGTTCAGCATGTCTCGGAAATCATTATATAGTTATTCTCCATTTGGGTAAAGAACGTAAAATCTAACCTTAAAGAAATTTCTATTGCAGCTTCATGTTTCATATTAACTGGTATATCCCACAATTAAAGAAAAACAATTCCTATGAAATTATTATAATAATATTACGATATAGAACAATAAACTTACAAAAATAGATTTTATCGTACACACTTCTCTTATGATTAGCTAACAAATATATAGATAGAAGTACAAGATACATACACATACAAGATTGAAAAACCTAAAACTATATAAAACACCTAAATGTGTAATCTACAGGTTTACAGTTTATTTCAAAATGTTGTACAGTACGAGCTCGTGTAAAACTAATCATAAGAATTCTATATTAATTTCAAAAGGGTTGAATTGGATTTAATATAAAAAGTATTGGAAATATCTGAGGGAGGGACAAAGATTAATTTTCGGGTTAAAGAAATATGCAAAATATCCCAACAATCTCTGGAATGAAACCGAGAAAACTTCCTCACGAAAGCCGACAGCTTTTCCTTGAACTTATGTACATTACAAGATTCCATTGTTACAGATCATTTGAGTTAGATATAAGATTCGTATGAACTTTTTACCATACTAATCTTTAGCGTTTACATTTATAAATAATGATAAATATTTAAACAATGAACATTTATAACATGTTAGATGTAAGATGTAAAGATAGAAAATATATATAATTAAGTCATTTTAATACGTGGTATAAGCAAACATATTTATAATTTAGATAATTATATATACATAATTAATATAATTAACATATTTATATAAATACGTGCATACATAAATAACATATTTTAAATACGAAATTACCTACAATTAGTACTTTTCCACTGCTTTACCAGCAATTTTCTGCTAATTAATAGTGACGTCATATATGTTTTAAGTGGTATATAATAAATTCAAAAAAATACAATAATGGTGACTGAAAATATTTACTCGTATATCTCATAAACCATAACCGATTAGTTTAACTGTAACTTTAGTGTGCGTTTACGTAGAACTCTGAATTGAAAGAGTGAAACAAATGGCAATTAGCAACCAAATACTTAATTGTATTTCTCTGCATTACTTGTATTTAACTAAACAGCCTTAATGACATTAGTAACACTATAACTATTTTAGCAGGTTTAGTTGAGAAAGCAACCACTTATCCTCTACTAAGTACGTATGATCGTGCCTGATATATATGATTCCAAAAAAAACAAAACTATTATAAAAGTTACAGTTGCACAGACCGCTACAGGCCAGTACTTCACAAAGTCGCCCATTTTTGTTAATTGGTTCAACTACTCTTTGTTACTTGTTTTAGTAAACTAGTAACTCAAATTCCTAATATCACTTTACGTCTACTTGTATACTATAATAGGTCTATTTTCTACGAATTGCTCCAATTTTTAATACCTATCCAAAAAATCCCCCCCCCCACCCCCCCCCCCCCCCACCCCCCCCCCCCCCCACCCCCCCCCCCCCCCACCCCCCCCCCCCCCCACCCCCCCCCCCCCCCACCCCCCCCCACTTTTTTTAAAACCGTTGAAAAAAGTATTTGTATCCTCTTTCAAAGAATACATATAGGTTTTGTAGGTATCCGATACACACGTTTAGTTATATCGAGAAGATTTTACCTGTATTTTTTCATTATCTGGGATTGTTTTGAATTTAGATTACGATTTTAAGCCTGAAATCTTTGATGATTTTTACTAGCTACATTTGGATCGACAAACTTAAATGAAGAAACCTCGTCCAAAAGAATAGTGTGGTTGGTTATTTACCTCCACCATTCTCCCCGCCTTCTCGGAGTGATTGTTGTAGACTAAATCTCCATTCATTTCCGTTTATATAGTTTTTTAATAATTTATAGTTTATTTCGTATGCTAGACATTTTCCGAAAGATTGATTTTGAAGGAATAGTACCGAAAGCATACAGCTATAGATTTTCGGTAATTTTTCATTCGTGGAGTTACTGTCTTGATTTTTACAGATTCGTTTTATTGTCCTTTAAAACAGTTAATTTTCCCGTGATTTTCTGTGTGGCCCTCCCGAAAAGTTGCGCTTAGATAGAATCGGCATATATCCATATCTACTGATATATATAATAGTATATATATATATATATACTATATATATATATATATATTACAGCAGCGCCTAATATATATAGGAATAAATGTAAGATTAAGCTATAACGTAATAGAATAAATAAATATAACAATACTGGGGCAAGCCTACCCATGGGCAATCTGCCTGTGCGGTCAGGCCCTAGTTGAAATCTAGACCGCCAAACAAGCAAATTTTTAAATAAATTAACGCTGGAATATGTTAGTAATCTAAGACATAGGGTATAAAAAAGATAAAAGGGGTGTATTGTCTGTTGCTTCTTAGAATTTAGTTTGCCTCGTTTTTGAATTGTGAATATGTTTTCTTTTATTCAAGCGAGTGGAAAACAAAAATTAAATAAAAATAATGGTTATTGTGTGGCTAATACCTAAACGGATCCCGATTCTTTTCTTTGTATGACTGAAGTGAGTCATGCGAGCGAGAAGAGTGTGTGGTTTTTTGTGAGTGCGTGCGTCCTTGTTGGTGTGGTCGTGTGCTCGTGTGGTTGGTGTGTGTGTGTGTGTGTGTTCGGGTTAGATAATCAGTAACAACGTCATTGGGTCAAGGTACAGGTTCCGCACAGTCGTAACCCCTCGTAGTAGTTGAAGAATGACTACTCCGCCCTCCTGATACGCCATAAACTTGCCAATTATCACATCTCATTGATAACTTATTTTTAAAACTAAACAACAAGGATTCCTGAGCCCGCCTACGTGCGTTCAGAACAAGAAATTATAAGCGTCGAAACGATATCTAAGAACACATTTCTGAATAAGTATAATTCAGTCTAATGTTGATATATAATGACGAACCTTAGTTACAAGACGAAAGGTCATATATTAGTTGCGTAAAAGTGAGCGCCTTATTCCTGTTGTCAGGGCTAATTTATCGTCTGAGTGTCTATATGAATGGGGGAATTTCTGAATAAAATAGATCTGAAAATGTTAGTGTAGAAAGAAAATTTGATATAAAGGATACAAATTATTATATAGGCAAGGTTCTCTTTATATTTAATACGCAACGATAGTATTTTAAAATATATAATCATAATGGGTCTACAATTATGAATGAGGCTTTTAGGAGAAGGGTAAATAATATCAATAAAGTGTAGATCGTTTATAGTGTTATGTACAGTTATTGGTTTATTATACCTGTGGTGACAAAATTAGGTTCTGGTCGGGAACCACATCATTTTTTATTTTCTCGAACTACCAAATACAAGGGGTATTCTTAATACCGTAAGTCGTCTACACTGTGCGTATCTGGTGATAGTTACACAGCAACCTACACCTGGCACCAATTACCGACCGTAAAGGAATAAATCCCTGTTGGGGGACACTGGTTCCCACTCAAAGGAGTCAGACAAAATTTTATGGCTTAAATTTAGCAGCATAGGTTCAATGGTTTAAAGGTATATAAGAATGGTAAATGGTCATGTACTTAGCAGAGTCATAAATTGCCCGAAAACCGGACTTTCCTAAAGGTTGGTATTCATTTTAAAGTATCTTATTAAACTATTTTGAAATTTTATAAAAACCATATTGGAAGAATGTAAATTGATTAAGTGTTAGTTACAAATTAGGGATAACACCAAGTTAACCTGTGATCAAAGTATAAAGTGTTCAAAATGTTCCCAAAGACTCCCATCACTCTGATACAATTTGTTTAGGGTAATCGAAAAGTGTCCTAGGAATCAATAATAGTTTATTACCAATTAAACCTACATATACTACTGTTCTAGAATGTACATAAAAACAGTGGCCAAGATTAGAGTCACAGACACAGCATCCAATCAGATAAACTTAATCAGTGTATTTGGGCAAGGTATCTATAGGAACATCCAAATTCATGGGCCTCCATTACTTTAATCATAATTGGTAATCTTTAAATGGTGGACTCGCGCTATTCTAGCATATGCTCCAAAATGAGATAATTTCCAGGCCACTACAAGCTGCTCTTGGGTTTCGACATATTTCATATAAGAAATTTATTTCCAACAAAGATTGGGACGCGCCACCACAACCTTTGCTCTCCTTGTTAGAGAATACTTGGATACAATATTCCTTCACAGATGGATTGGAAGACGTGGTGCAGTAGAGTGGCCAGCTCGTTCTCCTGATTTATCTCCGCTGGATTTTTTTTCTTTGGGGATACCTCAAAGATAAATTTTATCATACTAAGCCTCGAGATTTGGCGCACCTAAGAAATGTCATAGTCCAAGAAGCTCAAGATATTCCTCGTGACTACCTTCAAAATGCAGTGGATGGCTTTTACAACCGCCTAGGACATTGCCAGATGATGGGAGGGGTAACCTTTAATCAATGTGTTGTTACCTTATACACATTGGAAGGTTAACAAACTATAATGAGCCCCTAAAGTCAACTGAAACTTTTCTGTTCTGAAATATGATAGTCTGATCTGTACTAAAAACTATATACTATTAGAATTAATTTTTATCAACTGTGGGTGATTATTAGTTGGATCCGTCGTTTAGATTTTATAGTAAATAAAAAAATCCACAGATTTCATATAAAAGTTCTTTTTAAAGGTTATATGTGTAGAAATAAATAACCCGAAACACAACCATACCTGAGATTGTGTATATTTACTGCCTTTCACCGCTATCATGTCAGTAAATAAGGATGTTATACAAAAACTAAAATCGAATTATAATTTGACAATATCGCAAGCTCATCACCTAGAGAGTAAGTACTAAAAGTATCTTCAAAATCTGCAAAATCTGATGCCATACCACATCCTTGTGAAGGTACCCCAGAGGAGCTAAAATCATTGTTTGCCGAACTTGTCTGCCAAATAGGTCAACAACCGAACCCTCAAAGAAAGACCTCCACCTACCAGAACCCTTCCCTTCCTCCTAAAGGTGCTTAAAAAGTCTTGTAAATGTTAAGGAAGGAAATTTTAGAAGGATCTAACATAAAGTCATCAGCAACCAATGCAATAAACAGCGTAATCCATATTCCTCCATACTAGAAATCTACATAAAGGCACTGGTTACCATCTCTCAAACCAAGATAATCTTCACAATAAATAACTTATTGACTACTTTGAAATTCTAAAATGATAATAGATCTCGTCATTATGTAATGAATCCTGTCAGTATCACCTAATTGCAAGATAGAACGCTACGAGCGTATTTTATATCTATGGTACTTAAACTTTATGGACTAAGTAGATTTATGAACTATGAAAGATTTCTATAAGCTATGAATACCAAGTTTGAAAATATTTGAGGCTTTAATTTCTTTTATCTACAAAATGGAATCATGAGGGACGGAGCGGTTAAGACGTAAAATATATATATCCATGAAGTAAATATTGTATGATGATTTTGCACATGTAACTGCTTAGTTAAAGTATTTATTTGCTTGTAATGCGGTAGGGGCATTTTTATACGCGGATATTAATGATCGCAGAGCCTGTCATCTCGTTACCAAGGTTGCAGCCTTTTGTCTCTTATCGCTCTCAAAGTGTCTTCCCTATGTCAGCATTCAGCTGACTGTCATGCAATGCACCTTCTATATATACTGAGCATGCCAGTATTAATTTATATGTTGATATAATTCTTATTTCACTTCTTGGCGTCGATAATGGATTTTGAATAAAATATAAAAACATCTGTAAAAACCATATAAATATACAGAAATACATCTAATTTCTACATTACAGTTTCAACACTCACTAGATTTTGTACCTAAACTTAGTGAAACTGATACGAACTACTCCTGTCCGAAAATAAAAGCGATGTTCACAAAAATGTATTGAAAGATAGTAAGTAATGTTTCAATAAACGTAGTCAAAACACTTGAACAATTTCCAAATATTATTACAACTTTAGTTCTACTATCAAATGTTTCTCATAGGCTTCAGATCGTTAGATATGACCTTATAAACCGCTTAGTGGCAACATTAATAGCATAAAATAACTGTGTTTGATGATTATAAAAAATTTTAGAACAAGAAAATTATAAATGGTTTTACTGTCAATATTCTGATATGAGTTTTAATAGGGAAATGGTTTTCAAACATAAGACTTAATTGTATACGTTAGTGTGAATTCATTATTTTCCTCTTTTTCGTCTTTTTGGCTTAGAACCTAAATAATAACGTAGAGTGGAGTAGAGGGATGATGAGTATAATAATTGGAAAAGATACCCATAGAAGTTTAAAATCTTTCTAAGTTAGCCTAGACAATTTTTTAATTTATAAAACAGTGGATTTAGTGAGATTCCCGCTTAAAAGTTCCATCGTGCAGTGGAAAGTTGACATAATCCTATACATGGAGAGATAACTTGTTCTGATTAAAATTAAAGAGACACCTGACTCTTCAGTGACTTGTTACAGTTACACTATTCGAGGCCAAAAGTAGCTTAGCTTCTAGTAAAAATTCAGAAAATACTCGTACGAGCACTAAAGTAAATTTTACAGGATTCATTTATTTGTTGTTCAATTACTAGGGAATTATTACATAAAAGCATTGACTGAACAACTTAACCGCGTCACTTGCCGATTAAACAGAGCGGCGATCGTTTGATGAAAATGTCTGTTCAAAGTACCTGATTAACATTAAATTTGGTATAACAGATCCAGTAAAATAAATTGAGTTATTGTATTGTATTGCTGTGTTTTAAACAGCTTACGACGAAAATAACACCTTCGTAAAAAGTGCTATTGTGTGCTTTTTTTATAACCTATGGACTAAACTACACATAGAGTCTGTGACGTAAGAAAGCAAACATACTTGTTACAGAATATAGTGCTAACCTAACCTAACCTTATGTTCAGTGCTGCACGTTGTCTAAGTGAGTTCGATAGAGATAAGCCACTTAGTGAATAGAATCAATCGGACGTTAACTTTACTCATGCAGCCAACTCAAGTTCCTGAATCAGGAAAGTTTGAAAAGTTGTTGGCATCTCCAATAAACAAATGGGAAGTAACCGCAAGGTACTTCCAGTACTGAAGTTGTGTTTTGGTTTAAATATTTTTTCTAATGTATAACACATTATTGATAAAAATAGGTTAATATATTGATTTGTACTATTGTCTTTGTTGAAACTTTATTATTGACGATGGACGAATTGAGAGGATAATGTCATATGACAGCTTTTCGGATATTCGGTAATGTTACAATAAATTTAATACTGCATTTCAGTATATTGTCTTTATTAGAGAACAAAAACCATAGCGTCTTAGGTTAAGTATACACAAAAAAATCTGTCAATATATTGACTCAATCATCTCATGAAAGGGGTAAAAGTGGAGTTGTTAAGATATTTGAACTATTTATATGCCACCAATTTACTTGCTTCTAAATTATGTTATGTTACTCTCCATCCTTTGCATTAATAGATTTTATACCAGGTGGAGAGGGCAGATTCCTATCCTTGAAAAGCAGGGTTCTTTTTTTGTAAGTAACAGTGAATATATTGTTTTTTTATTAATATTCGGAAACCTGCCCCATGATCACTGTATATTCTACCTACTTAAGTAGTTTCTTGATGGAAATCTATGTATTATATTCCACATTAAAAAATATTTGTTTTCTCTAAATGATATTATTTTTAACCAACAAAAGTGTTATTTCATTCACTAATTTTATAAGTGATCTGTAACTTGACATTAAATTTACAAATAACAATAATAAAGATTATGAATAGAATATTTTATACATTACCTTAATATTATTTTTAAGTTCTTTTTATGATTAAATTTTAGAGCTTAAAACTTCCGAAGCGTTCATTTCATAAGAAATAAGCCTTTAAGCATAAAATCTGTAAATAATTAATCATAAGACATTTAGATGCATCTAAATTTCTATCAGCATCACGCCTTTTCCATTAATTATTGATTTTCTTTAGCCAGAGCTCAGCAAATAGCTTTGACTGGGAGATTCCTGTCTATCTTTCTATACGATATCTTGAGAATGAACTAAACCCGTATAATGGAAGTTCTTTATTTTTGTAGGGCTTCATTTCAATGAAAATAGTAAAACTAAGTTCGATGATGGTGTATGTCAGTCCAAAAGAATTGGCTGAGCGTTATCATATATTTTTACTTTTGGTAACAGGCTTCAATTAGGTTGCATGCAAACCATCAAATATATAGCTTATTTTATTCTCAATATTAATTATTGTTGAAACATAAACAGACAACCATATAAAATCGTAGTTCATACGAAAATGACGAGTCATATAACTCATTCTTGCGGAAATTAGGTTTATGCCAAATGTAATGTCTACATGTTTTTTTAATATCTTTTTTGTACTTAAGTGAAACGTCTTGAAATCCCTTTTCACATTTTTGCTTATAAAATTCGTTTTCATATAAGTAGTTAAAATAATTAACTTCTGGAAATGTTAATAATAATATGTATTATATATACATATATATATATATATATATATATATATATAAGTTGGGATAGTCACGCTGTGTTATCGTGTCACTTGTTTGAACTTTTAGGGTTGTTTCGAGTTGGTTTCCAAATTAATTTACTCTTAAGTTTCAAATTTATTGTGATCATGGTTACAATGGAATAAAGATATTCATTAACGCTCAGCTAAATTCCATGCAGTGACAGGAAATAAATTTGAAATCAGATTTTTTCAAATATATATACATATATATATATATATATATATATATATATATATATAAAGTTTTATACTGGTAAGATGTTAATAAATTCTAAATCGTTTAAAAGTAGCACAACTGAAAAAGAATATCCTATTAAAAAGGTAACATTGATTGCACTACAAAACATAATTTATCAACTAACCTGTAAATTCTGTCCCAAAGACTATATTGGAAAAAACCATCACTCCATTAAGAGTGAGAATGACCAATCATCGATTTGATGTTGTTCATCAAAATATTATGAGACACCATTATCTGCTTATGCGATTCAAACACAATTAAAATAAATTAGAAAATTGCTTCAGCCTAAAAGGAATTTACCATTTAGAGCCAAACCCCAATCAAAATACCAATCTGATAAATTTAAGAAATGTTGATGAAATCGCACATCAATTAATTTTAAAATCAAGGGAAACCAGATGGGTTGAATTTAAGATGATTCTCTTTTCCTTTTTATAACAAAAAAAAAAAAATAGTTCTATGTCAACATTTACAAATATTCTACACACAGCTGATTGGGATCTTGTTGTTTATGGTATTTATTTGTTTAAAAATTTTTGGTTATGTCTTTTGTTCTTGGTTTTGAGTTCTGTTTATATGTTTTAATTCAGTGTAGTTTCTGATGAAGGGTTCAGTGAACTCAAAAATTAAACATGAGCACTGCATTTTTTTTCTGTTTTTGTGTACACTTAAAAGTACTTAGAAGAGTATATATATACAATTTCCGAGTATAAAGGGAAGATCATTTTACAGCTATCGTAAGAGACCGAAATTGTCCAGTATCACGGGTAATAGGCTTCGTTATGGTTAGAATTAAAATTAATATATATTTTCTAGTAATTATTCCTCTCGCGTTAATATCAGTAAAAGTCCAATAATACCCTGTAGTAGTTTTTGTGCGATAAAAATATTATTATTTTTTAATATTTATTCAGGAAGGTTTCACGGTTGTATAGGGTTGCTTTACATAATTTTGTATGCTAGTACGAAACAATTTATTTAAATTGAAAGCTTTTTCCTATATAAAGTCCACAACTTAACCAATTTTACAAGAACAACTTCAATAAGCGGTCGGTTACAATTCCACGCGCACTTTGTTTTAGAAATGGTTTTCATTAACCTATTACATTTTTTTAATTAAAAAATCATACTTTTATGTGTTGCTACTAAGAAAGCTTTTTGTGAATGATGTCCTATTGTGAATATAAATAACCAAGCTTTATAATAGTTAATTTAGTATTATTATTTACGAAATTACATTTTGAACTAGCCCATGAAATATTTGTATTTTAATAATTTATGTTATGTTATTATTGTAAATTTAACTATTTTAACTCCGCTTTGTTTTCCTACTTCTTAGAAATATTTATTTTCCTTTTGTTACATTTATTTAAAAATTAGCATAACTAAAAAAAAAATTCTTAAAGCTTTTGAAGATTTGGCTATTACATATTAAGTATTATAAGATACTAACTTTTTAAAGTATGAATAAAATGACATCAATAACGCCCTACTACAAGTGGATACAATAAAAATGTGTTCAAAAACGTACTCAGGTAATTAATTTAATTGCGTTTATCATTATATAACTTAATATACTAGATACCATAATAACCCATGTTTGCCAAGCAAACCTCTTGATTTTTATAGAACCTTGACGTTATTACGATATTTTTTTTTTAATTGCGTACGTTTTAAAAATATTAAAAGATCGCTAAATATTATAATTAGTTTTTAAACTTTAAATTCAAAGCTGATACATTGCAACAACACATCTAATTAGATATATATTACTATATATAGATTGCAATGATAAAAATTCCAAGGTTTTTATTTGTAACGTTTCTTACATCCATTAAACATCAAAGTGAAAACTATTTAATTGGAGCATATGTACAATGAAATAATTAGTTTTCCATAAATATGCTAATTGTACAGTAACTTATAGAACTTCCGTGAGCATATAAAAAGATAAAATTTAAACAGTAATATGTTGTTAAACTTCACTACTTTTCTTTTATGTAAAAGTAAAGTTAAATAATATTTATTGTACGTACTTATTTTTCTGGAACAAATTATGTGTTGTTAGTTTAATGTTCAGTTTTTAACTATATAAACATATATTTTATAAGACGAATAGCGTTCAGCAAACAATCACTATATCCGATTGAGCCCGAAGTGTGTAGGTGCGACTTGCACAACAGTTGTAGTTGGTCAAAATGCCACAAGGAAGTCCTCACTTCACAAACTTTACCTATTTGTATTAATTGGTCAAACCACTCTCTGTTAACATTTCTTAGTCTGTGAGTAACTCCAAGTTCCTAATACCAATTTGCTATATACTTCTTGCTATACTGAGGTTCGGAAACTACTAGCACCTGAGCATTGATAATTTTTGTGAATATTAAATTAAATTACTCTGGCAAGCTAAACCCGATCACTTGGAAACATGAAAATTGCAACCGTTAAAAAAGTAAGCTAAACGAAATTCTTAGAACCAATATTCATTTGAAACGTGAATTCAGATTTTATTACGTAATATAATAGCTTCTTTTCGTTGTAACTTTATCCATAATTTTTGGTCCCTCACCCCCCCCACCACTGGGGATAACCTTTTACGGATAAAAACTAGGATTTACTTGCTACCTCTAGTATGGATACTAAATTGTATAAAATATTTCTGTAAAAAAAAAGTTATTTACTTTTTGTTCATAATATTTTTACAAAATTATTTTTGTAAACTTTTAAAAAAAAAATTTTGTTGAAGGAACTTATGTAAATCAATACTGCAGGTTGCAGAATGAAAATGTCCTCTTTCAAATAAAAAACAATATTAGGCAATCTCAAATACAACTTAAGTTATGTCTGCCACAACAAATGAAAACGCGTGAAGACCAAACTTACGGAAAACAGCCTAGAAAGAGACACAGTTAGTTTAAAGGAATATATACATATATTTATATATAAATCTGTAATTAAAACACTATGTTATACATTTTTTGTTTGTCCTACCTTTAGTACTTCCATCAAAATTCCCCAGCACTATAAGTTAGACCTTCTTTTTCTTTCAGTTTTTGCTCACGGTATGTTTTTAGCATCACCATTTTCCTTCGGTATTCTTTGAACTTAGTTGTGTTCGCAAACTTCAAAGTTTGCGTGTTTCACGTTTCTTTTGTTTCTTCTGCTCATAATCTTGTGGCCTTCACTTCAGCTTTGATCCCAGAAACCATCTAATATGAGGTAGCTAAGCATAAGTTACCACAGTTGTACTCTCCAACAGCTTCCGATGCCGCACAGACTGAACAGCTCGAAAAGAAACGTTGACGAAACTTTATTCCTTATTCTATATCATCCCGTTTATAACATTCGTTTGCGTTCTGTGTCATAAAACATTGAATATCTATTGAGTAGGTTTGTAAGAAGCCAGTCTTTCATATACTGATGAAATGTGTTTTAGAACAAGGGGTGCGGTTGGAGTCTTTAGGTTTGTTACGGAGCGGACCGGGCTTTTCACCTTTTGCAATGGCTGCTTAGCCTAAGTAAGTGTTAGCGTTTCATTTATAGATAAAATCAACAAGTTATTAAGCATTTGAAACTCTGTACTTTTTATATATCAAATTGTTCAGAAAAGTAGAAGGGACAAAAACTAGGCAAATTGTTTTTTTTTGGCATTTTTATCGATTCTAGGGTGGAGTGCCCCCTTAAATGAGGGTTATTTCAAAAACCTCATTTAGTTTTCACTGCAATAACTTTATCATTTATCACGCTGATTCATTTAACATTTTATTACCTAATGTGTATTTACTGATATTCATCCTGTAAAAAAGAACATACTATTTCATTCCAGAACAAGGACATTAAAAAAAAAAAACTGAATATGTGTTCTTTGACATGGCTTACCTAGAATTGCTGTATTCTTTGAGTTTAATTTTCCATGAATATATACAAATATTTATTATCTTAAGGATATGACCAGTTTTATATGGATATTCTTATTATACTAACATTATTATTTATTCACTTATTACAGTTGCTTATGTGCTCCTTTAAACAATTTACAAATGCAAATAAAATACACTTGCTATTGATGATAATTATAAGAATAAGAATTTTGATTTTGACGATTTTGACAGCTAAAATCCCGCAGTAATTTCACATATGGCTTAAAGATGAAACCGTACATCGCCGCTCGCACACCCACAGCAAACCATCAAGGAAGCGCGGCGCCCATGGTGGCGAACGGGATGCCGGATCAAAACAAAACCAGGTAAAAAAAGAACACCGTGGTCAGTATACTCAGGGTTCATTTACTATAAGACACAGCATAGGCCTATTCCAGTCAAAATAAATAAATATATATATATATATATATATATATATATATATATATATATATATATATATATGTATACTATAAATAAAAAAAAAAATAAAAAGTGCCGGCAGTAGTATACCTCAAAACAATCCTTGTCAGGTTGCACACTGCATACAAAAATTAGAAACGCCATTAATTTGAAACAAGAAAATGCCAATTCCACCCGGTTATCCTTCGGCTAAGGGCGGGCTCCTAATGAAATCCAAGAATAAAATAACTAAATAATATCTAAAAACTAACTTAAAATTAAATAAACAAAAATATAAAACTATATAAATGGCAACAATAACAATAACAAATAAATAAAGAATATGAGCAGGGTATCACAGATGTTGACTAGTAGAAAATGTCCATCATGGTGGCCGTTCCTTCAGCAGAGCGCAAAAGCGAAGGTTCTCTGCGACCACGCATGATGGAGAGAGATGACAGCAGAAAATCAAACTCATCTCCTGGACCTCATCAGTGAGGGGCCGTAAACTTAGCCGCACATGTCAGAAGGAAAACAGGCTCAGCAAAACTTAACAAAACACTTAATTAAAACAAAATATTAAACTGGAGCTACTCCTAACTTGGTACACCACGGCTCGGAGTCTTGAACGCCACCCTCCCGGAAAGGCCAAAACGACTTTAAATGGTTCAGTGGGCCTCTGCAGCCAATAAACCACACACACATACACTACATAAAACACAACAATGAGCGGGAGATATAGGTATTGAACCGGCTCAGACTCCACCCCCAAAAAAGGAGGAATTCCCCTTTGTTATTTCTTCAAAATGAAGAACCAAACGAAATGCCTCTCCCCCCCAATGGTTGAAGAATTATAAACCGGAAACCCTGAAGTCTGCAGGAGGGAAAACCAAGAAAATCCAGTTGGAGGCAAGAAATCCCTCCAAGAGTTGCGTGGGTACAAAGAAGAAAACAGGAACCTTGATCAGGAAGAAAGAGCAGAGGTGATCAGGCCTCTGGACCTAAAACCCTCCCGCACAGACTAAAGAGAAATCACGGATGACTCCGGCAAGGCTTCAGATGGGATATGTGCGCCTTCCTGAAAATCTTCCCGGACTGAGGATCTCCCAGTCGGGCAGTCACCGGAGTCAGAAACTTCAAGATGCGGTGGGGACCAGTCCACCTGTAGCAAAGTTTAGCAGCTCTTTTATCCACAGCCGAACTGACTGTCTGGGTGAGCCTTGCAGTAAACTAGATCCCCCACCTGGAAGGGATTGGCAATACGACCTCGGTTGTACTTCCTCCTTACTAACTCCCTAGCCCAGATGAGATTCCGCCTGGCTGCCTCCCAAGTGGCTTTCACATTGGGAGTACAAGGAGGTGGCAGAAGATCGCTAATTTTCCAAAGGTTCGCCAAAGGGTTGTTTGGCGGAAAGCCAAATAATAACTCGAAAGGTACCGCCTTGTGACTTTCATGCTGGGCCGTATTAAAGGCAAATTGGATCCAAGGTAGTTGTTGATCCCAGGTGGTCTGATTTTCCGCATGAAAGGCAATGAGAGCAGATCGAAGATTGCGATTAAAAACCGTTTTTTCGGCGTGAGGAAGGCTGAGGATAGAAAGGGGAAGTAGTCACATGGCGGATTCCGTGCCCAAAGCACATTCTTTTAAAGATATTGGAGACAAACTGTGAACCATTATCGGAAACTAAGGTGGCGGGGATTCCAAAGTGTTGAAAAAAATGGTTACGAAGTGCTTGCACCGTGAGCTGCGCGGTAGCACTCCGCAATGGGAACAACCAAACAAACTTGGAGAAGGCATCCACACAAACAAGTAGGAACTTATTTCCGGACTTGCTACGCGGGAGAGGCCCAACATAGTCAATGAAAACCTTCTCCAAAGGTTTTTCCGACACCTCAGATGACAAAAGACCCAACTTGGTATTTTGAGCGGGTTTTGCTTAGCGAGCACAGTTCACAAGAACGTACTCGAGCTGCAATATCCCGGTCCATACCTTTCCAGATGAACTGATCCCTAATCTTCGCGATGGTCTTATGAATTCCTAGATGTCCGCCCACAGGAGAAGAATGAAAAATACTGAAAGACCATCGGTACAAGAAAGCTTGGCAGCACTAACTTAGGTTTTTCTCCGCTGCTTTTCACGGCAGCATAGAGCACCTCGGTACAGAAAATAAGGAGGGTGGGCACCTCCGTTTTTAAGCTCATTGATGATAGCAGTCAGCTCGGGATCCTTAAGTTGGTGTGGAACAATGTCCGAAAAATGCCAGAGGAAAGTCTAGGAGCACGCCACAACATGGCGGCTCTGATAAATTCTGGTGGTCGTTGGGTAAGTGATACATGCGTGACAGAGTGTCCGCTATGATATTTTGGGTGCCTCGCACGTGCTGCACTGTGAACTTAAGGGCATAAATTTGGACTACCCAGCGACCAATCTTCCCGAGCTGACGGGGGTGGGCAAGGAGAGCCAAGAAAGAGCCTGGTTGTCGGTTTCCAACAAAAATTCTTTATGTTCTAGGTAACGCCTGAAACTTGTTAATTCCAAACACGACAGCCAAACACTCCAGCTCATAAACAGAACAACTCTTCTTCTCACAAGGGGTTAACGTGCGTGAAGCATAAGCTATGGGCTGCCGGATACCATTTACTTCTTGCGATAAAACAGCAGCAACGGCTAAGGAGGAAGCATCAGTTTGCAAGACGAACTTACGACTGAAATCAGGCATAGCCAAGACTGGAGGCTGCATTACTGCCTCTTTCAGCTGCTCAAAAGCAGTCTGTTGCGCTTCACCCCACTCAAACTTGGCACCCTTTTTCCTAAGAGAGTTCAGAGGGGCCGCCACTTCAGCAACATTGGGGATGAAACGACGATAAAAATTTATCATTCCCACAAAACGGGCAATCCCCTTGGCATCCTTTGGAGGAGGAAACTCCCTGATTATTCTGTCACGCCAATGTAAAAGCTGAGATGCCAAATCTAGCCTTTGCTGACCCGGACATGGGAAGTGACTCAAAATTAATATCGTCTTCTAATTCCTCCATTCGGGTTTTACAAAACTCAAATTCTGTGTTAATTTGGAACTCTGCATTCCAGCTGCGGTCCAACGCTATACAAGCCCGTAATTGAGCTCTTAATGCCCTCACATCTCCCTCGGGCTTCTGTCCTCTCGCCAGGACCTCAAAAACCAACTCGGGCTTGCGTAGATGTTCAGGCACCAGGGAAAACGCCATACCAAACAATTAATACAAATAAATACAACAATAAACAACAAAGCGTACGCAACAATTACTTAGTAACCTAAGTGGACTCAAACTCACAAAAGGCTTACACTGACGAGGTCCAAGCGAAGAACTTAATACCTGCTACCTAATAGAAGGATACCCTGCAAATATACACTAAACCACAACCTACAAACACAGAAGCAATAAATATAACAAAACAACACATTGATAGGGGAGAAGTAGAGTACAGTTAGATAAATTTAGCGGTTAAGCAATTTAGAGTCCCTTGCTCCCTGCAAAGGGTAAGTCTGCAGGAAGCAAATACACTAAACCAATTCCACCCGGTATCCTGTGCTAGGGCGAGCTCCTAATGAAAAAAAAATTGTGTACTCTAACCTCCCCCTACCTAACACTAACCTACACCAACAAACAAAACCAGAACTGAGAGACAGCTGAGAGAGCAGCTAACCACGCTCTGCTACCATTGAAACCGTACATCGCCGCTCGCACACCCACAGCAAACCATCAGGGAAGCGCGCGCCCATGGTGGCGAACGGGATGCCGGATCAAAACAAAACCAGGTAAAAAAAGAACACCGTGGTCAGTATACTCAGGTTCATTTACTAAGACAGAGCATAGGCCTATCCAGTCAAAATAAATATATATATATATATATATATATATATATATATATATATATATATATACTATAAATAAAAATAAATAAAAAGTGCCGGCAGTAGTATACCTCAAACAATCCTTGTCAGGTGCACCTGCATACAAAAATTAGAAACGCCATAATTTGGAAACAAGAAATGCCAATTCCACCCGGTATCCTTCGGCTAAGGGCGGGCTCCTAATGAAATCCAAGAAATAACTAAATAATATCTAAAACTAACTTAAAAATTAATTAAATAACAAAATATAAAACTATATAAATGGCAACAATAACAATAACAAATAAATAAAGAATATGAGCAGGGTATCACAGATGTTAACTAGTAGAAATGTCCATCATGGTGGCCGTCCTTCAGCAGAGCGCAAAAGCGAAGGTTCTCTGCGACCACGCATGATGGAGAGATGACAGCAGAAAATCAAACTCATCTCCTGGACCTCATCAGTGAGGGGCCGTAAACTTAGCCGCACATGTCAGAAGGAAAAACAGCTCAGCAAAACTAACAAACACTTAATTAAACAAAATATTAAACTGGAGCTACTCCTAACTTGTACACCACGGCTCGGAGTCTTGACGCCACCCTCCCGGAAAGGCCAAACGCCTTCAAATGGTCAGTGGCCTTTGCAGCCAATAAACCACACACACATACACTACATAAAACACACATGAGCCGGGGAGATATAGGTATTGAACCGGCTCAAAGACACTCGCATTAGGTTTTGTAATTGATTTAAAATCTAATTACACTTTGTTAGTGTCCTGGAAACAATTTTGTTTTATGTCAGTGAAGATAACTTAGTAATCTGGGTTATGCAGTAATGTAATTAATGATCTCAAACCCAGTATCGACAACCGACAAGGGTCATCCAATCAGACACTCAGCTCTCAAGGTAATATAGGCCGATTGGTTGATTAATATTGCCCCAGATTTATCGACATCAATTCCACTTCTCTTCACGCTCCAAACTAATCATATAATCCTCTAATTTAGACTTGAACTTCTATCTAATATAAGTAAATACAAACTATAGTGAAATACGTTGTTAAACACCATTTATAATATAAATGAATATATGTCTCAAATTAAAAGCAACTTTTTATTTGAAAATCAAAATAAAAAGTAAAATTCGTATCAGATATTAGCCCCTTAATGCGAGACATCTATTTTGAATGCAATATGAACATGCAACTAGTTAAGTAACGTATATATGGTGAACTTTTTATTCGCCTGATTAATACAGATATCACTTACGGTGATTTTTACTATCGTGATTTTATTTTTAGACGACATCAAGTACTTTTTTTACCTTCAATTACTTCTGGTATTCATATTCTGGACTTCTAGTATTATAATTTTCCTTGCTCTGACTACAGCTGCAATTTTGAGCCAAGATGCTGACGCCGCGGTGTGTGAGTCGACTTGAATGGAAGTGAATTTTTAAGTTTTATGAAATGACTAAGTTCGTAGATAAAATTAAAAAGAACATTGGAACTATTAAGATAACCCCCAAGAAATCATTTAAGTTCATTATTACTTTATTTTAACATCAAAGTGGCAAGATTTTATTTTATTTTTACATCTAGAAGTGGTGCTTGTTCGTTTTTCCCTACAATTAAGCTTAAATAAAGTTTGCAAATTAAGTATCCTACATTATATACAGCCGCATGTGTAACTCACTCACTCACTCACTGACATATAATCATACTAATTCTAACATAGTTCTAGAAGTGCTGGAAACGTGAAATTTTGCACGCACGTCGCTTGTATCTTCAAACCTCCGGGAAAAGTCTGAAAACCGGAGTTTTTTACTTTTGAACCCCTCAAAAAAATTCCCGAACGGACCCCTGTTTTGCCCTTGCAGGCTTTCCTTTGAAGCCCGATAGTGGGTGAACCGTTGGAGCTAGCTTCGATCTGACGAAAAATTCATAATCAGGAATGAAGTGAACTACAAAAAAGGTCCAGTGACTTTTTGCTCTAACTCCATCGGTTCGGCCGCAAAACGCGATTACATTAAATATATTTTGAAATTTTCGCCTAAAAATTTACATTTCGGGCTCGATAGCGGCTAAAACGGTTGGTCGTAGCTCAAAACAAATTTTCAATGGGATTTAGTAAATGGCGTGATCTACAAAAAAGGTTCAGTAACATTTTGCCCTATCATCAACGGTTTGGGCGTATAACGTGTTTTAAAGTATTGATTTTCTAAGTTTTACGTGAGATTTTGTTTTCTGGGTTTTATTGCGGCCAAACTCCTAATTTTAGCAGAGAATAAAAATTTTATTTTATTACTAATTAATGCGATCTACAAAAAAGGTCCAGTGACATTTTGCTCTATCTCAATGGGTTCGGCTAATAAATGTAAATATTTCGTAATTTCTTTTTAATAACTTTGTTTCTAGAGTCGATAGCGGCCAAACGGTTAGTTCTACCTTAAATCTAAAAACTTTTATGGCTATAAATTGATGGGATCTACAAAAAAGGTAATGTAACTATTTGTTGTATGTCCTTTAATAAGCCAGAAAAAACGCTATAAATAGCTAAATATTTGTCGTAGATTGGCAATTTTTGGAATTTTTAAATTATTATGTGACTAATATTTGTGTAATTCATTCCAAGATTCAGTTTGCACTTGCTTTGCTACGTTAACGAGTGAATACAACTCCACATTAGAAACTGGCTGAGCGTTAGTTAAGCGTCAATAGTAGATAGGGACAGAGAAAGATTTTATTATGTTCACAGACACAAACACCCTCTAAAAAAGGCCCAAGTGTGTCATTAACCCCCGGTAATATTAACCCCCCCCGGGGATTTCCTGGTATGACCTGATAACCTCCTGAGTACATTCAACCCCCTGATGTGTTAACCCCCCTGGTAACATTAAAAACCCCCCCAGGGAATTTCCTGGCATGACCTCATGTCCGAATTTGACCAGTCACCAAATCTCTTAACCCCCCCTGGGAAGTTCCTGGTATGACCAGATAACCCCCCGGAGTCTTATCCCCCGGTAACGTTAACCCCCCCTGGGAATTTGTTCAAATGACCAGACAATATCCTGACGAATTTAAACCCCCTGATGTCTAACCCCCTTAACATTAATCACCCCCCCCCCCGGGAATTTCTCGCCTTGACTAGATAGTCTCCTGGTGACATTAAACCCCCTGTTCCACTTAAAATACTGCCTTAAGGTCGGTTTTTATTATGTTTATACTAAACAATTCAAGATAGCTGACCCGTGCAGACTTTTCTCCCGAGCTCATTCCTGGCTAAACCATAGGTCGTAGATCAAATCTGAGGGCACAATCGAAAGACAAAATTAAATTTCCGACAAGAAAGGTCCAGTCACTTTTTCACGTATCTCTAACGGTTAAGCCGCAAAACGCCCTCAAAGTCAAAAGTTTGGGTAAATCCGGAAAATTAAACCTCAAAAAAATTGGCAAAACTTTCGCACTTTTTCACTCTTGCAGCCTTTTCTTTGAAGCCCGATAGCGGGCGAACCGTTAGAGCTAGCTCGGATTTGAGAAAAAATCGTTAGTCGGGAATGGAGTGATCTACAAAAAAGGTCAAGTTCTATTTTGCTCTATCTCTATTGGTTTGGCCGCAAAACGCAGTTATGTGTAAAATTTTCGCAATTTTCACTTAATCATTTACCTTCCAGGCTCGATAGCGGCCGAACCGTTGGTCGCAGCTCAAAACAAATTTTCAATGGGATTTAGGAAACGGCGGGATCTACAAAAAAGGTCCAGTAAACATTTTGCCCTATCCTTAATGGTTTGGCCGGAAAACGCGTTTAAATGTGTCACTTTTTCTAGTTTTACTTCAGAATTTTGTTTCTTGCTTCTATATCAGCAGAAAATTCAAAGTTAGGGTAAATTAAAAAGCGGATTTTAATACAAAATAAGACCATCTACAAAAAAGGTTCAGTGACTTTTTGCCCTATCTCTATTGGTTTGGCCAATAAATGATAATATTTTGTAATTTTGACGTGAAAATGTTTTTACTGGAGACGATATCGGTTGACCCGTTTATCCTAGCTTAAACTTAAACACTTTATTAAATAGCCATTAATAGGATCTACAAAAAAGGTTTAGTAGCTTTTTGTTGTATACCTTTTCGTAAGTCTGTTATACGCTCTCAATTGCAAAATCTTTTTTGTGAATTGGCAATTTTAGGGGTTTTTTATTTTTTTCCGAATAGAATTGGTACAATTAATAACAGTTCCAGATTGAATTTGTATTACTTCGTAAACCAGTGACTAGTATAAGTGGCTAATAGAGCACATCGCGAATTGGCTGAGCGTTAGCAAAGGTTATTTTAAATTTTTTTAAACAGTTTATTTAATTCATATAATATATCAGATTTTGTTTCTTTTTTATAACCATACGGTATTGTATCATTCTTATTTTATAGAACAATTATTTTATCGCCTTTCGAGCTCAGTGCTAGCTTGTTTATCCCTATTATATACAGCCGCATATGTAACTCACTGACTGATAGGGTATACGAAATTCTAACCCACTTCTAGAAGTGCTGGAAACACCAAATTTTGCACGCACGTAGCTTTTACCTTCAAACCACCGGGAAAAGTCTGAAAACCGGATATTTTTACTTTTAAACCCCTCAAAAAAATTGGCAAACTTTCGCACTTTTCACTCTTGCAGCCTTTTCTTTGAAGCCCGATAGCGGGCGAATCGTTAGTGCAGTCTTTTATACCAACCTCTTTACTGCCTAAACCACAGGTCGGAGATAAAATCCGACAGCACAATCCTCCTTCAATTTTAAATTTTACACAAGAAAGGTCCAGTCACATTTTGTCGTATCTCTTACGGTTAAGCCGTAAAACTCTCTCAAAGTCAAAAGTTTGGGTAAATCCAGAAAATTAAACTATGATATACAAACATAATGTCTGACGTTAGTTACCATCAAATTCTTCTTGTCTTCTATTTTATTTCGCGAACACATAACTTAAATGTTCTACGATATCCATTGATTAATATTATACACTACACATCAATTGGCTGAGCGTTAGCGAAGAATTAAGAGCCATACGATTCCCAAAAAACGGATACATAAAATTTGGAAACCTATGTCTGAATTAACCCCGGTAACATTAAACCCCCCCCAGGGAATTTTCTGGCATGACCTCATGTTCCAAATTTACCAATCACTAAATCTCGTAACCCCCCCTTGGGAAGTTACTGGTATGACCAAATAACCCCCTGATGTCTTAACCCCTGGTAACATTAAACCCCCCCCCCAGGGAACTTCCTGGCATGACCTCATGTCCGAATTTTACCAATCACCAAATCTCTTAACCCCCCCCCCCTTGGGAAGTTCCTGGTATGACCAGATAACCCCCTGACGTCTTATCCCCAGGTAACGTTAACCCCCTCCCTGGGTATTTCCTGGCATGACATCATGTCCGAATTTTACCTATCTCCAAATCAATCATATCCCCGAATTTAAGGCACTTACTTTGGGGGCCTGGGGGCGTAGCCCCCAGCGAGCCGAAGGCGAGTCCTATATATATACAGCCGCATGTGTAACTCACTCACTGACTGACACATAGGTAATACTAATTCTAACATAGTTCTAGAAGTGTTGGAAACGTGAAGTTTTGCACGCACGTCGCACGTATCTTCAAACCTCCGGGAAAAGTCTGAAAACCGGAATTTTTTACTTTTGAACCCCTCAAAAAAATTCCCGAACGGACCCCTGTTTTGCCCTCTCAGGCTTTCCTTTGAAGCCCTATAGCGGGCGAACCGTTGGAGCTAGCTTCGATCTGACGAAAAATTCATAATCAGGAATGAAGTGAACTACAAAAAAGGTCCAGTGACTTTTTGCTCTATCTCAATTGGTTTGGCCGCAAAACGCGATTACATTTAAATATTTTGAAATTTTCGAATAAAAATTTACCTTTCGGGCTCGATAGCGGCTAAACGGTTGGTCGTAGCTCAAAACAAATTTTCAATGGGATTTAGAGAATCGCGTGATCTACAAAAAAGGTTCAGTAACATTTTGCCCTATCATCAACGGTTCGGCCGCATAACGCGTTTTAAATTATAGATTTTTTACGTTTTACGTGAGATATTGTTTTCTGAGCTCTGTGTTAGCGGAACCTTTATGGTTAGGGTAGAATATAAATCGGATTTTAATACGAAATAATGTGGGTCTACAAAAAAGGTCCAGTGACATTTTACTCTATCTTCATGGTTTAGCCAAAAAAACGTGATTATGTTGAAAATTTCACTCAAAAACTTACCTTCTAGGCTCGATATTGGCCGAACCGTTAGCCCTAGCTTAAATCTAAAATTTTTTCTTACTAGCTATTGATAGGATCTACAAAAAAGGTTTAGCAGCTTTCTATCGTTTATCATTCTGTAAGCCTGATAAATGCTCTAAATGGCAAATTCTTTGTCGTCACTTTTAGGTGTTTTACATTTTTGCAACAATAATTAGTGCGATTCATGCTGGTTCCAGATTAACCTTGTATTACTTCGTTAACGAGTGACTAAAACCCCCCTCCACATCGGGAGTTGGCTGAGCGTTAGTGAAGCTTCTATAGTAGATAGAGACAGAGTGTTTTTTATTGTGTCCACAGACACAACACCCTCTAAAATAGGCCCAGGTGTGTCATTAACCCCTTGTAACATTAACCCCCCCGGGAATTTGTTCATATGACCAGACAATATCCTGACGAAATTAAACCCCCTGATGTCTTAACCCCCTTAACATTAATCATCCCCCCCCGGGAATTTCTCGCCTTGACTAGATAGTCTCCTGGTGATATTAAACCCCCTGTTCCACTTAAAATACTGCCTTAAGGTCGGTTTTTATTATGTTTATACTAAACAATTCAAGATAGCTGACCAGTGCAGACTTTTCTCCCGAGCTCATTCCTGGCTAAACGAAAGCTCGCAGCTAAAATCTGATGACGGAATCGAAAGATAAAATTAAATTTCCGACAAGAAAGGTCCAGTCACTTTTTCTCGTATCTCTAACGGTTTAAGCCGTAAAACGCTCTCAAAGTCAAAAGTTTGGGTGAATCCGGAAAATTAAACTATGATATACGCTGACTTTAGTTACCATCAAATTCTTCTTGTCTTCTAATTTCGCGAACACATAACTTAACTGTTCTGCGATGTCTATTGATTGTTATTATACACCACATATCAATTGGCTGAGCGTTAGCGAAGCGATATGACCCGTACGATTCTCGGAATCGGATAGAGCAGGGAACATGAAACCTCATGTACGAATTTTAACAATCACCAAATCTCTTAACCCCCCTTGGGAAGTTCCTGGTATGACCAGATAACCCCCCGATGTCTTAACCCCTGGTAACACTAAAACCCCCCAGGAATTTCCTGGTTTGACCTCATGTCCAAATTTTAACAATCATCAAATCCCTCTTATCTCGAATATGCAAGCGTAAATTTAACCGCTCATCCCCGAATTTGCAAGCGTACATCATGGGGGCCTGGGGGCGTAGCCCCCAGCGAGCCGAAGGCTCCGAGTCCTATATTATATACAGCCGCATGTGAAACTGACTCACTGACAGATCATACTAATTCTAACATAGTTCTAGAAGTGCTAGAAACTTGAAATTTTGCACGCTTATGCCTTTTACCGTGAAACCACCGGGAAAAGTCTGAAAACCAGACTTTTTTACTTCTAAACCCCTCAAAAAAATTCCCGAAAAATCGCGCATTCTTTACCCCTGCAGGCATTTCTTGTAAGCCCGCTAGCGGGCGAACCGTTATAGCTAGCTCGGATCTGACGAAAAATTCATAAACAGGAATGAAGTGAACTACAAAAAAGGTCCAGTGACTTTTTGCTCTATCTTCCATGGTTAAGCGTCAAAACGCTCGAACATTTGAAATTCCAGAGATTTTTTCGCTTAAAATAAAGTTTCGAGCCCGATAGCGGCCGAACGGTAGGTTGTAGCTCAAATCTGATTGACCCATCAAATTAGCAAATTATGTGATCTACAGAAAAGGACCAGTGACTTTTTGCCCTATCTGCATTGGTTTGGCCGAAAAACGTGGTTATGTGCAATTTATTTGTAATATTTACGTGAACATTTTGTTTTTGGTGTCGATAGCGGCAAAACCATTGGTCGGAAGTCAATATAAAACAAAGGTTAGATTTAGGAAATAATATGATCTACAAAAAGGGTTGAGTGACTTTTTACTATACCTCCATTAGTTTGACCGCAAAACGCGATTAAGTGAAAATATTTTGAAATTTTCGCCTACAAATTTACATTCCGGGCTTGATAGCGGCTAAACGGTTGGTCGTAGCTCAAAAAATGCGACTTAATAAGTTTTAGTAAACAACGTGTTCTACAAAAAAAGGCCAGTAACTTTTTGCTGTATGTACTTTAATAAGCCTGGAAAACGCGATAAATAGCAAAATATTTGTCGTGAATTGGAAATTTTTGGAGTTTTAAATATATATTAGGCCTATATGTGACTAATATTTGAGTAATTCAATCAGGATTCAGGCTTTGCTAGGTTAACGAGTGAATACAACCCCACATAATAAGTTAACTGAGCGTTAGCTATGCGTCAATAGTAGATAGGGACAGAATAAATTTTTTATTTTGTTCACAGACACAACACCGTCTAAAATAGGGACAGGTGTGTCATTAGCCCCCGGTAACATTAACCCCCCTCCGAGGATTTCCTGGTATGACCAGATAACCTCCTGAGTAAATTAAACGCCCTGATGTGTTAACCCCCCGGTAACATTAAACCCCCCCCAGGGAATTTCCTGGCTTGACTAGATAATCTCCTGATGATATTAAACCAACTGTTCAATTTAAAATACTGCCTTTTAAGGTCTGTTTTTATTACGTTTATAATAAACAATTCACGATAGCTGACCTGTGCAGACTTTTCTTCCGAGCTCATTTCCTGGCTAAACCATAGGTCGCAGCTAAAATCTGACGACGGACGGAATCGAGAGATAAAATTAAATTTCCGACAAGAAAGGTCCAGTCACTTTTTGTCGTATCTCTAACGGTTAAGCCACAAAAGGCCTTTGAAGTGAAAACTTTAAATTAATCTGGAAAATTCGATAAAATGAGTCAACTTTTAACTCCCAAATCCTGCATAATCTTAAGCTCGGACATAACCTTTCCCCGAATACCGCTTATCCCAGAATTTGCAAACGTACATCATGGGGGCCTGGGGGCGTAGCCCCCAGCGAGCCGAAGGCGAGTCCCATATATATACAGCCGCATATGTAACTGACTGACTCACTCACTGATAGGGTATACAAATTCTAACCCACTTCTAGAAGTGCTGGAAACACCGAATTTTGCACACACCTAGCTGGAGTCTTCAAACCACCGGGAAAAGTCTGAAAACCGGAATTTTTTAATTTTGAACCCCTCAAAAAAATTCGCGAAGTGACCCCTTTTTGCCCTTGCGGGCTTTTCTTTAAAACCCGATAGCGGGCGAACCGTTGGAGCTAGCTTCGATCTGACGAAAAATTCATGGTCAGGAATGAAGTGAACTACAAAAAAGGTCCAGTGACTTTTTTGCTATATCTCCATCGGTTTGGCCGCAAAACGAGATTGGATTAAAATATTTAGAAATTTTCGCCCAAAAATTTACCTTTCGGGCTCGATAGCGGCTAAACGGTTGGTCGTAGCTCAAAACAAATTTTCAATGGGATTTAGTAAATTGCGTGATCTACAAAAAAGGTCATGTAACTTTTTGCCCTACCCTCAATGGTTTGGCCGCATAACGCGTTTTAAAGTTTTGATTTGTTAAGTTTTACGTGAGATTTTGTTTTCTGGGTTTTATTACGGTAAAACTCCTAATTGTAGCACAGAATAAAAATTTTATTTTATTACTAATCAATGGGATCTACAAAAAAGGTCCAGTGACATTTTCCTCTATCTCCAATGGTTCTGCTAATAAATGTAAATATTTCGTAATTTCTTTTTAATAACTTTGTTTCTTGAGTCGATAGCGACCAAACGGTTAGTTGTAGCTTAAATGTAAAAACTTTTATGACTAAAAATTGATGGGATCTACAAAAAAGGTAATGTAACTATTTGTTGTATGTCCTTTAATAAGCCAGGAAAACGCTATAAATAGCTAAATATTTGTCGTAGATTGGCAATTTTTGGAGTTTTTAAATTATTATGTGACTAATATTTGTGTAATTCTTCCAGATTCAGTTTGCACTTGCTTTGCTACGTTAAAGAGTGAATACAACTCCACATTATAAACTGGCTGAGCGTTAGCTAAGCGTCAATAGTAGATAGGGACAGAGGAATTTTTATTATGTTCACAGACACAATCGCCTCTAAAATAGGCCCAAGTGTGTCATTAACCCCCGGTAATTTTAACCCCCCCGGGGATTTCCTGGTATGACCTGATAACCTCCTCAGTACATTAAACCCCCTGATGTGTTAACCCCCCTGGTATACTTAAACCCCCCCCAGGGAATTTTCTGGTATGACCACATGTCCGAATTTTACAAATCACTAAATCTCTTAAACCCCCCTTGGGGAAGTTCCTGGTATGACAAGTCCCCTGAGTTGTAACATTAACCCCCCCCGGAATTTGTTCATATGACCAGACAATATCCTGACGAAATTAAACACCCTGATTTCTTAACCCCCTTTAACATTAATCTCCCCCTCCCGGGAATTTCCTGGCATGACAAGATAAATCTCTGAGCAAATTAAACCCCCTAAACAACATTAAAATAATGACTCGGGGTGGGGGTTTTGTTATACTTACACTAAACAATTCACAATAGCCCACCAGTGCAGTCCTTTCTCCACAGCTCCGTACTGGCTAAACCAGGCGTCGTAGCTAAAATCGGACACCAGAATCGAAACATAAAATTAAATTTCCGACAAGAAAGGTCCAGTCACTTTTTCTCGTATCTCTAACGGTTAAGCCACAAAAGGCCTTTGAAGTGAAAACTTTAAATTAATCTGGAAAATTCGATAAAATGAGTCAACTTTTAACTCCCAAATCCCTAATCTTAAGCTCGGACATAACCTTTCCCGAATACCGCTTATCCCAGAATTTGCAAACGTACATCATGGGGGCCTGGGGGCGTAGCCCCCAGCGAGCCGAAGGCGAGTCCCATATATATACAGCCGCATATGTAACTGACTGACTCACTCACTGATAGGGTATACAAATTCTAACCCACTTCTAGAAGTGCTGGAAACACCGAATTTTGCACACACCTAGCTGGAGTCTTCAAACCACCGGGAAAAGTCTGAAAACCGGAATTTTTTAATTTTGAACCCCTCAAAAAAATTCGCGAAGTGACCCCTTTTTGCCCTTGCGGGCTTTTCTTTAAAACCCGATAGCGGGCGAACCGTTGGAGCTAGCTTCGATCTGACGAAAAATTCATGGTCAGGAATGAAGTGAACTACAAAAAAGGTCCAGTGACTTTTTGCTATATCTCCATCGGTTTGGGCCGCAAAACGAGATTGGATTAAAATATTTAGAAATTTTCGCCCAAAAATTTACCTTTCGGGCTCGATAGCGGCCTAAACGGTTGGTCGTTAGCTCAAAACAAATTTTCAATGGGATTTAGTAAATTGCGTGATCTACAAAAAAGGTCATGTAACTTTTTGCCCTACCCTCAATGGTTTGGCCGCATAACGCGTTTTAAAGTTTTGATTTGTTAAGTTTTACGTGAGATTTTGTTTTCTGGGTTTTATTACGGTAAAACTCCTAATTGTAGCACAGAATAAAAATTTTATTTTATTACTAATTCAATGGGATCTACAAAAAAGGTCCAGTGACATTTTCCTCTATCTCCAATGGTTCTGCTAATAAATGTAAATATTTCGTAATTTCTTTTTAATAACTTTGTTTCTTGAGTCGATAGCGACCAAACGGTTAGTTGTAGCTTAAATGTAAAAAACTTTTATGACTAAAAATTGATGGGATCTACAAAAAAGGTAATGTAACTATTTGTTGTATGTCCTTTAATAAGCCAGGAAAACGCTATAAATAGCTAAATATTTGTCGTAGATTGGCAATTTTTGGAGTTTTTAAATTATTATGTGACTAATATTTGTGTAATTCTTCCAGATTCAGTTTGCACTTGCTTTGCTACGTTAAAGAGTGAATACAACTCCACATTATAAACTGGCTGAGCGTTAGCTAAGCGTCAATAGTAGATAGGGACAGAGGAATTTTTATTATGTTTCACAGACACAATCGCCTCTAAAATAGGCCCAAGTGTGTCATTAACCCCCGGTAATTTTAACCCCCCCGGGGATTTCCTGGTATGACCTGATAACCTCCTCAGTACATTAAACCCCCTGATGTGTTAACCCCCCTGGTATACTTAAACCCCCCCCAGGGAATTTTCTGGTATGACCACATGTCCGAATTTTACAAATCACTAAATCTCTTAACCCCCCTTGGGAAGTTCCTGGTATGACAAGTCCCCTTGTAACATTAACCCCCCCGGAATTTGTTCATATGACCAGACAATATCCTGACGAAATTAAACACCCTGATTTCTTAACCCCCTTTAACATTAATCTCCCCCTCCCGGGAATTTCCTGGCATGACAAGATAAATCTCTGAGCAAATTAAACCCCCTAAACAACATTAAAATAATGACTCGGGGTGGGGGTTTTGTTATACTTACACTAAACAATTCACAATAGCCCACCAGTGCAGTCCTTTCTCCACAGCTCCGTACTGGCTAAACCAGGCGTCGTAGCTAAAATCGGACACCAGAATCGAAACATAAAATTAAATTTCCGACAAGAAAGGTCCAGTCACTTTTTCTCGTATCTCTAACGGTTAAGCCGCAAAACCCCCTCAAAGTCAAAAGTTTGGGTAAATCCGGAAAATGAACCTATGGTATACATACGTCCTCTGACTTTGGTTAAAACCAAATTCTTCTAGTCTCCAAATTCCGCGAAACACATAACTTAAACTCTTCTACCACATCAATTGATTAATATTGTACACCACACATCTTTTGGCCGAGCGTTAGCGAAGCTTTAGGACCCGTAAGATTCTCGAGAACGGATACATAAAATTTAGAAACATCACGTCTGAATTTAACCAATCAACGAATTACGCTTATCCCCGAAATTAGCCAACACCCAAATGGGGGCCTGGGGGCGTAGCCCCCAGCGAGCCGAAGGCGAGTCCTATTATATATACAGCCGCATGTGAAAAAACTGACTGACTGATATATGTATACAAATTCTAACCTACTTCTAGAAGTGCTAGAAACTTGAAATTTTGCACGCAGGTACCTTTTGCCGTATAACCAACAGGAAAAGTCTGAAAACCGGGAATTTTTACTTTTAAACCCCTCAAAAAAATTCCCGAAAAATCGCGCATTCTTTACCCTTGCAAGCCTTTCTTGTAAGCCCGATAGCGGGCGAACCGTTGGAGCTAGCTTCGATCTGACGAAAAATCGTTAGTCAGGAATGAAGTGAACAACAAAAAAGGTCCAGTGACTTTTTGCTCTATCTTCCATGGTTAAGCGACAAAACGCTCGAACATTTGACATTCCAGAGATTTTTTTGATAAAAATAATGTTTCGAGCCCGATTAGCGGCCGAACCGTTGGTCGTAGCTCAAATCTGATTGACCCATCAAATTAGCAAATTACGTGATCTACAGAAATGGTCTAGTGACTTTTTGCCCTATCTCCATCGGTATGACCGCAATACGCGATTATGTGCAAAATTTATGTAATTTTTACGTGAAAACTTTGTTTTTGGGGTCGATAGCGGCGAAACAATTGGTCGGAGGTCAAAATAAAACAAAGGTTAGATTTAGTAAATAATATGATCTACAAAAAAGGTTCAGTTACTTTTTACTATATCTCCATTATTTTGACCGCAAAACGCGATTAAGTGAAAATATTTGGAAATTTTCGCCTACAAATTTTCATTCCAGCCTTGATAGCGGCTAAACGGTTGGTCGTAGCTCAAAACACGTCATTTAACAACTTTTAGTAAACGACGTGTTCTATAAAAAAAGTCCAGTAACTTTTTGCCTTATCCTAAGTGGTCTGGCCTAAAAACCTGTTTAAAAGGAAATGTTTTATTATTTTTAGATGAACATTTTGTTTCTGGAGGCAGTAGCAGCCGAACCATTGGTCATAACTTAAATCCTAAATGTTCAATAACTAGACAGAATTTTACCAATCACCAAATCTCTTAACCCCCCTTTGGGAAGTTCCCAGGATGACCAGATAACCCCCTGATGTCTTAACCCTTGGTAACGTTAACCCCTCCCCCCCTGGGAATTCCTTGTATGACCTCATGTCCGAATTTTACCTATCAATAAACCACTCTTATCCCTTAATTAGGCAAACACCCTAGTTTTACATCCTTTAATAAGCCTGGAAAACTCTATAAATGGTAAAATATTTGTCGTGGGGTTGGCAATTTTTTGAGTTTTAAATTTATGTGCGATAAATATTTGTGTAATTCATTCCAGATTCAGACTGCACTTGCTTTGCTAGGTTAACGAGTGAATACAACCCCACATTAGAAATTAGCTGAGCGTTAGCTAAGCGTCAGTAGTAGATATGGACAGAGTGAAGTTTTGTTTTGTTCACAGACACAACACCCTCAAAAATAGACCCCAGTGTGTCATTTACCCCCGGTAACATTAACCCCCCCCCGGGAATTTACTGGTAAGACCAGATAACCTCCTGAGTAAAATAAACCCCCTGATGTCTTAACCCCCGATAACATTAAACCCCCCCAGGGAATTTCTCGGCATGACCTCATGTCCGAATTTTACCAATCACCAAATCCCTCTCATCCCCGATTTTGCTAGCGTACATCAGATCTACCAATCACCAAATCCTTTAACCACCCCCGGGAATTTCCTGTTATGACTAGATAACCTCCTGAGTAAATTAAACCCCCTGATGGCTTAACCTCGGTAAGATTAACTTCCCCCCTGGGAATTTCCTGGCATGACTATATACACTCCTGAGCAAATAAAACCCCCTAAGCAACTTAAAAATGTTGACTTAGGGTAGGTGTTTTACTATATTTCCACTCAACAATTTACAATAGTTGACAGGTGCAGACTTTACTACCACACTCTGTACTTCCTAAACCAGAGCTCGTAGCTCAAATCTGATGGCATAATCGAAACACAAAATTAAATTTCCGACAAGAAAGGTCCGGTCACTTTTTGTCGTATCTCTAACGGTTTAGCCGCAAAATGCCCTCAAAGTCAAAAGTTTGGACGAATCCGGAAAAAAATCAATAAAAAGGTCAATTTTTAAATCCCTTGTCATTTACCTAATGTCCGGACTTAACCAGTCACCGAATTCCGCTTATCCCCGAATTTTAAGCATCTACCTTGGGGGCCTGGGGGCGTAGCCCCCAGCGAGCCGAAGGCGAGTCTAATATACTATACAGCCGCATGTGAAACTGACTGACTGACTGATATATGTATACAAATTCTAACCTACTTCTAGAAGTGCTAGAAACTTGAAATTTTGCACGCAGGTACCTTTTGCCGTATAACCAACAGGAAAAGTCTGAAAACCGGGAATTTTTAATTTTAAACCCCTCAAAATAATTCGCAAAAAAACGCGCATTTTTTACCCTTGCAAGCCTTTTTTGTAAGCCCGATAGCGGGCGAACTGGTAGAGCTAGCTCGGATCTGACGAAAAATCGTTAGTCAGGAATGAAGTGAACTACAAAAAAGGTCCAGTAACTTTTTGCTCTATCTTCCATGGTTAAGCGACAAAAACGCTCGAATATTTGACATTCCAGAGATTTTTTCGATAAAAAATAATGTTTCGAGCCCGATAGCGGCCGAAACCGTTGGTCTTAGCTCAAATCTGATTGACCCATCAAATTAGCAAATTGCGCGATCTACAGAAAAGAACCAGTAACTTTTTACTCTATCTCCATTGGTTTGGCCGAAAAACGTGGTTATGTGCAATTTATTTGTAATATTTACGTGAACATTTTGTTTTTGGTGTCGATAGCGGCAAAACCATTGGTCGGAAGTCAAAATAAAACAAAGGTTAGATTTAGGAAATAATATGATCTGCAAAAAGGGTTGAGTGACTTTTTACTATATCTCCATTAGTTTGACCGCAAAACGCGATTACGGTAAGTGAAAATATTTTGAAATTTTCGCCTACAAATTTACATTCCGGGCTTGATAGCGGCTAAACGGTTGGTCTTAGCTCAAAAAATGCGACTTAATAAGTTTTAGTAAACGAAGTGTTCTACAAAAAAAAGTCCAGTAACTTTTTGCTGTATGTACTTTAATAAGCCTGAAAAAAACGCGATAAATAGCAAAATATTTGTCGTGAATTGGAAATTTTTGGAGTTTCAAATATATATTAGGCCTATATGTGACTAATATTTGTGTAATTCAATCAGGATTCAGGCTTTGCTAGGTTAACGAGTGAATACAACCCCTCATAATAAGTTGGCTGAGCGTTAGCTATGCGTCAATAGCAGATAGGGACAGAATAAATTTTTATTTTGTTCACAGACACAACACCGTCTAAAATAGGGACAGGTGTGTCATTAGCCCCCGGTAACATTAACCCCCCCCCCCAGGGAATTTCCTGGCTTGACAAGATAATCTCCTGATGATATTAAACCAACTGTTCAACTTAAAATACTGCCTTTTAAGGTCTGTTTTTATTACGTTTTATAATAAACAATTCACGATAGCTGACCAGTGCAGACTTTTCTCCCGAGCTCATTCCTGGCTAAACCAAAGGTCGCAGCTAAAATCTGACGACGGAATCGAAAGATAAAATTAAATTTCCGACAAGAAAGGTCCAGTCACTTTTTCACGTATCTCTAACGGTTAAGCAGCAAAACGCCCTCAAAGTCAAAAGTTTGGGTAAATCAGGAAAATTAAACTATGGTATACATACGTCCTCTGACTTTGGTTAAAACCAAATTCTTCTTGTCTCCAAATTTCACGAACACATAACTTAACTCTTCTACCACATCAATTGATTAATATTATACACCACACATCCTTTGGCTGTGCGTTAGCGAAGCATTACGACCCGTAAGATTCTCGAGAACGGATACATAAAATTTGGAAACTTCACGTCTGAATTTAACCAATCACCGAACTACGCTTATCCCCGAATTTAGCCAACACCCAAATGGGGGCCTGGGGGCGTAGCCCCCAGCGAGCCGAAGGCGAGTATAAACTATAAAACCAAACTAATAATTTATACTCCTTCTCTATAGTCACGGATTGTATTCGTTTAAAGATTATGGAATGTTTTCAATGCTGTGGAGCTTTAAAATTATATCAAATCACGGAATTCTACTTTTGTAAAGCTACAAACACAGACATAAAGGGTGATGACCCAGAAGAAATGCTGTGGCGCCTTCTCTATTGTCATCTATTGTGTGCAACAGACCAGAATGGGGATGGTTGTATTTTAAGAATAATTTTATTGATATTTACAGAAAAAGCCCTTCTATTCAAACTCGTTCTTTATATTTTTAATTTGAGAGAATAATGTTCATTATACATACTCAATTTATTGATGGTAAATTATAAAAAATATATTACTAACGGAACGTTACTTATTAATTAGGCGTTTCTTTTTCTAAAGAGATGTAGTTCGATTCAAATAAATACAATTTCTAGTTTACAGGGTTTTATCAATTATTTATAGTATAAAACATACGAATAAGAGGTATTTTTAAATCCTGAAACTTGTATTTCGATCCGCATTTTTGTAAGCAATAAATATTATTTAAAAAACCTAAAAAAATGTCTTTACAATCGCATTAAGCTCATGAACCAAGAGGCATACAGTTACGTTTTAGGTAATAATTAACCAACAATACTGGATTATTTTAAATTTTTAATCCTAAAATAAGTTTTCACTCATAAACGGTTCTTTGTAGATACACTTGATTCAACGTGCAAACATAACTTTTCCAAAGACGTTTAAAATTAAATACGAATTTAGCCAACACCCAAATGGGGGCCTGGGGGCGTAGCCCCCAGCGAGCCGAAGGCGAGTTTATTACTATAACCTCAGAGATCTTCAATATCACGTGTTTCGTCCATACGGTACAACTTATAAATGACCTTGTTCTAGATTTCCATTGGGGACTAACTGTTAGCTATGTCCTGTACCATCTCGCCGTTAGCAAATCCAGTTCATTTCCATGTAGCTGCTGACTAGTCGAATTCAACTTAAAGAGTTTCCGAGCTGGGATATAGCTCTAGAATGTTGAGCCTATTGTGTAGAACATGACGCTGTTACTTACTTTAGTCTTAGAAAGTGGAGTCATGTTCGTCTGAAGAGATTCAAAGCAAATTTGGCAAAAAATGAAAACTAAATCCCTATATAGTTTCGACATCAGAGACACCTAGACTACTACATATAGTGTAATTTACAAAAAAAATACATGTAGGTTACCTACTACATGTAGGTTATAGCTATTCTTTTTGTCTCATCAGGTACACAATTGAGTGCAGTACGATGTTGTCGACACGATCTTTAAGCACGGTGGAGTGTAACCGAGTTTTCTGCATATAACGTAGTATGATGAGTAAGTTTGACATTTGCCATTTGTTTATTGAAGTTTATTAGTAGTCGACTACGTTTTTGGATCTCTTCAGACGAACATGACACCATATACTAAGATTTAAGATACATACATAAGATTTAAGTCTGTCACAGCGACAGATTCCAATTTTGTATTTTGCGTGATGGCTGTAATTTGCAAGTATATTTACATAGCAACAATTCGAAATAAAGTGTTTGAAACACTCAATACACAGTTTATATATTACAAATACCAGGATAGGTGTGTGACGTTCCATTCACTACAGCAAAGGAGCTTACAATTTGTCAAAAGCCTTTCATTGGAGCCGATTCTGTCATTGGCGGAGCAATTTAAATCCAGGGTTTAAGCCATTCCTTTGATGGTCAACATTGAAAAATCAAGTTAGTCTTAGGCTTTCAAAGCCACAAAGTGCTATAATAAAGAGTGCTCTAATTAAATTTACCTTTTTCACTTTGCAATTATTGATTAGTTCGTCTTTAAAACTAAATTGTTTATTTTAATTAAAAACATCACCGTCAAAAACGTTGTTTCATCAATTGACTTAAATAAACGTTGGCTTATAATAATTGTACAAAATAGTAAATAATTTAAGGTGTAGGTGCTACTTATACAAATCAAATAAATTATGTTTAATTGCAAATTTAACTCCTTACAAAAATTAGCTTAAACGACAAATTTATTAATTTTTGAAATAATTATTGGAATGTTTTACATTTTAGAATGCTAATACTTTAATATCGTTGTACAAAATACGATTATAATTTATTTAATACTGCCATATTAACCAGATTTACAAAGATATCATTCATCTAAAATTAGAAAAATGTTGAAAATTATATAAATAATATTATATTCTTTTGGATTATAAAAAACTATAACTAAAATATAAAATCAAAATAGTGTCTAGTAATGCTCGGTAGGAATAAATGTGTTTATAGAGAGCAGCAGAGACAAACCAATTAGTTTACTCTCAATTTTACTTAATAAACAAAATTAAGAATGTGTATAAGGTACTATCAATTGGTTTTCTTTTATGTTTTTCGATGGAATATTACAGGAGCTTAAGGAATGAAATCGGAGGGATCGAGCAGTAACACCATAACTCAACGAAGAAACAGTCGCTCCGTGAGCGCAGTTTTCAGGAACAAGCGAGCGCAGTGAACCAGTGACCGTAGTAAATGAACCACAAAACAATACACAAGACACTATATGAAAATATTTGAGACAGAAAATCGTCAAAGAACGTTAAACATCTGGTTTTTACTGATGACGCATACGATACTGATTAGTTAGATAAATATTGATACAATGCATAGACTAAACCTAGGAAATTTAATATATAGTCAAAAAGGATTGAGAAGAAACCTTGTGTAATTTTATGTATAAGATTTACAGGTCTCCATAACTTTGTAAAACGTTTAATAAATTTGCAAACAAAGTCAATGGCCCGAGTGGCCCGCAAAATAGACATTCATTTACCTATTAATTTTGTCTAACTAAGAGATATTCCTTACTTTGTTTGCTTGTATAAACAATAATATTCAATTAAAATAACATCTCCGTTGTATACTATTTAACGTAATATGTAATCTGAAATCCATACATTAACGCTATTTAAATGATTATTTAATTTATATGATAGAAGTACAGTGATCAACTCGAGTAAGACCCAGAAATAGTAATTTAGCATTCAGAGGCCAAGTTGAATTTTATTTCACACTCAAGTTGCATTAATTTTCGGTATTTCACCGTACTATCTTTGGAGGAGTTCGAAATGAGAGTACTAAGAATTTATTCTTTCCTACTATGAAATAATAATCTTTTCTAAGCTTCCTTTTTCTTAGCTTACATTGAAAAGCAACCAGGGATAAAAAAGTTAAATCGTAAATTATTAGTTTTATGAGCACTTACGTCATTTTCAGAGGATTCATTTATTGGTAGTTTAATTACTAGTTAAATTATCTAAACATTGAAAAAACAGCTTCAACGCGTCACTGGCCTATAGAACGATAATCGTTTGATGAACATGTCTATTCGAAGTATCTAGTTAACATTTCAGCCAAAGAAGTGAGAGAATCAACTGTAGTATAATACAAAAAAATATTTTCAGTTATTGCAGACTGTATTTCACACCATTTAAAGGAAAGATTATAAGTTTGTAAAGATGCTATTATGTGATTTTTATACCTATGGCAATATATTGCAAATAGTTTGACGTGATTTGACGTCTTGTAGAGAGTCTGTGACATAAGCAGGCAAACATACTTGTTATCGAAAATACTGCTGCACATTGTCTAAGTGAGTTCGATAGAGTTAAGCCAGTTAGTGAATAGAATCAGTCGGACGTTAACTTTACTCATGCAGCCAACTGAAGTTCCTGAATCGGGAAAGTTTGAAAAGTTGTTGGCACCTCCAATAGACAAATGGGAAGTAACCGCCAGGTACTTCCATTGGTGAAGTTACATTTTTTGGTTTAAATTTAGTTTCTAATTTATATCATATCATTGATCAAAAAAGGTTAAAATATTAGATAGCAATATTTACCTTCTTTGTTTAAACTTGACGATTGATATTATTGACGATGTATGAATTTACAACTTTTCGGATATTCGCCTTCGTTAATGTTACAATTAATGTAACACTACATTTCAATATATCTCTATGAGGGGGCAAAAACCTTAGGGTATTAGGTTAACTACACACAAACAATTTTTTAAAATATTGACGCAATCATCTCACGAAGGGGTAGCAAAAGAAAAGGAAGAACTTAAACAAACTCAAGCATAGTCTTTCAGTTGTTAACCATGGTTTAGGGGGTTTCATTACCAACAATTACTTGTTTCTTAATGTGTTATGTATTTTCCATCTTTTGCATTAAGGGTTTTTGGTACCAAGTGAAGATGGCAGATTCATACCCTTGAAACGTAGGGTTCTATTTTTAAAAACTACATATAAATATCTGCTTAATATTCCTAAAAACTGTTACATAATAAATATATATGCTATTTACTTAAGTAGTTTCCTCCCGTAGATCTATGTATTATATGCCACGTTAAAAAGATGTTTCACTACAAGAATAATTAATTTGAAGTAACACAATTGGAATTTTCTAATTATTCTCAAATTTTATAACGGATATATAACTTTAGATGAAGGTACAAATAATAATAGAGTATATAAATGGAATATTATATATATATATATATATATATATATATATATATATATATATATATATGAATAGTAATTTATTATTTTTATTACTTCTATTTTGAAACTATTTTGGTGCTTAAAACTCCGAAGAAATAATTTAATAAGAAGTAAGTCATTTTAATGCTTGAGCTTAAAATCATCAAATAATCAAACACAATGTATATTTTGGTGCGATTCAAAGAACGTTTGCGTTGATACCACCTGAGTATTTGTAATTTACAATACAGTTACCGTTGTAGAGAAACATACTATACTGGCGGCTTTAAAACCGGAAATATAGATGGCCTTAGAAACATAAAAACAGATGGTGGAGTCCGGGAAAGTTTCGTTTTTGGTCTTGGCGGACGATTTCACTATTCGGCCCTCGGCTGAAGTTTGCGAGTGTTAGAGTAACCAGAGAATTATATTAGCGGTGAGGAATTTTCTGTGGTCCAATTAAATGTTTAATAGGCTAAGTTGGCTGAAGCAAGGTCTATTTACTGTACATTAGATTATCCTTTTCCTTAATAATTGCAATATTTCAATTAATAACTTCCAGTAAATGGATAGCTTTATCATTCGTTATAAATATATATCTATCTATCTATATATATATATATATATATATATATATATATATATATATATATATATATATACTATACAAGTCTAATATTTTCGTGAGTAATATATTGTATTTAATATCGGAGCTAAAACTCCCTACCAAAAATTATTTGAAACCACTATAGTTTAAATATATTACTAATTTTTACTTTTATTGTAAAATATAACGTTATAATTTTAATTAGTAAAAGTCCTCCTTCTACTTCTTTTTTTCTGTATACATTTGATTTGCGAAACTTAATAAAAAAATTTTCCGTCTAATGATCACTAGACTTTTACCTAATTCATATTCTGAAAAGAAAATTTTACATGTAACGATTTAGAAAACTTGCTTTATAGCCACCCAAATTAGGGAAAAGTTGAAAAACTAAGGTTAACTCATGTAAAAACACTGATATAATGATTTTTAATGTCAAAAAGTTAAGATGAAATTATTAAATAACGTGAGTGGAAAATTTAATAGGATGTAACACATTATCCAAAATTGTTTTGTAAGTGAGAAAGAAAAAAATATCGCTATCTTATCCTTCTTTCTTTTCTGTAAGAAGATACGTTTATCAGGGGTTTAGGTAATTGTTTGGGTAAGGTTAGGTTTAGTAAGTCTGTCTGTCTGTCTGTCTGTGTGTATGTGTGTGTGTGTGTGTGTGTGTGTGTGTGTGCGCGTGTGCGCGTGCGTGTGTGTGTGTGTGTGTGTGTTATACAAGGGAGAGAGTTATGTGATCATTAAAATTATTTAACTTAAGTAATATTTTTAATATTATCTCAGGTATTTAATTTTTTATATTACAAATATTACAATATTAAACTGTTACAAAAGTTGTTTAAGTAAACTTTTTGGTTAATGTTAAATCAAAAATTCATGTAATAACATACCTTGTATGCTGAAATAAAATAATTTAATGTACCAACTTATGAGATGAAGAAATACCTAAGAAGAAATAATAATTTATACAATTTAAAAAATGACCTAAATAATACTTATATTGGATCCTTGTCGCGGTGTTTAATGGAAAATACGCGTTTTCCCGTTAGTATTCGTCATTAGATATTTTTATGTAGTAGTTATTTAATAGTTTTTTCTCTTTGTGCTTTTTGAAATATGTACGAATTTAGTATTTTGCAAAAAATTGAATACAAATTACAAATTCTTAGCCTAATTGCTCTCACAAAAAATCCATAAAATGTTTTCCTTATATAGTAACGTTCATTGTTAATAGTGCCGCTACTTTTAATAACTCAAAGTATAAAATATATGCATATGAATGTTTTATAGTTCTAGTTCAGCTTTATAATCCACGCAGGGCTCTGAGTGATGACGGTGATGTGGAGATAAATATACAGGAAATCTCTAAACAGTTACTCTTGTGTTACCAATCAAATTACGGTGTGTAATGATCGCGTGCATTGAATTTATATGGATTAACACTTAAAAGCGCATTAAAAATAACTGAAATATTTTATATATTTGTGATCCACATGAAATGAAATAAGAGTTCTAAGAGAGTATTAGAACCCTTGAATAAACAGATGAGATGTGTAATAAAATATATTTCGAATATTAATGTAAGGTAAAAGGAAAAGTCCCCCCAATATTTTACAGATAACAGCAGCTTTCAAACAAACGACCGGAAACAGATAACAAAAGAGCAGTAAACAATACAGAGATCATTATTTATTGTATATGGTATATACTAGATCCCTTTATAATATATAAGGTCTGGTATTCTAAAGGAAAATAAAAGAAACCATTGGTTTCTCCCATGAAGTTCTTAATGAAAGTAACTCATTGAGTAAAAAATCACTCTTTACTTAAATGTATACAACATTTTATAAAACGTACGTAATTTTTATTAATGTTCGTTTAATCAAAGTCTCATAATATTTAAATAAAAACTACTTAACTAAAAATTCTTGTTTACTTTTAAATACTAATTCTGATTCTTAAGATATACAATCGAACGCTTCTAAGAAAGAGAAATAGGTCAACATGACACAAAGTATTGAGTTCCAAGCAATTTTATTTGCTTCGAGTTTTGAATAAAGTGATTTATATTTAATGTAAGTTATATATTTATATTTAGGATCTATTTATATACAATAAACTCCTATAAATAGGAGTAAATAATAAGGGTAATAGGGTTATAGGAGGTGTAATAGGAGGGGTAATAGGAGTAGGTATAAATAGGAGGGGTCTGTTTTTGGACTTGTTAATTTAAGGTCTGTTTTACCTTCCATTTGTTAATAACAGGTAAAACGGAAATTGTTTTAGACTTCTACATGGAATTATGTTTGGCTATGTATTTTTCTAACTCACTATTATTACGTTCAGCTAATTTCTATGTAGTTAGTGAAGAGTCGAGTTCTACTGAAGAGGATAATTAGGATATAGGTTTTGAAATCTGATGCTGTTATAGACTTTACTCATAGTATCTGGAGTCCACTTCCGACATTTCTGACGCTAAGCGGAAGGTAAAGTGCAGCTGAACTCAACATTCACATTACAACAACTCTTCTCACCTATGTGTAGAAATTTGTTCCACAGCGGTGGGTCGTATTTGGGGTAGTGCCTAAAACATCACAGTCCACTCAGTTATTCACCCGATAAGACAATGAGAATACTTCTTGCATCTATATTACACTGAATTAGTTGTCTATGTGTCTCTGATGTCGAAACAATCCAAAGAGTTCCTTATACTCCTCTTCGTCAGCAAGTTTTGGCATTTCTTTAGACGGAAGTGGAGTCCATATTCCAGGAGTCAACTTGGTGGGACAGAGTCACATTTGAGTGGAAGTTGAAGTGGAGCTGAATTCATCATTCGCAATAAATAAACTTCCCTCACCATAGCTAAGTTTTGTTAACATACATATTTTACTCAACAATGCGTCACGGGTAAGGATCACTCCTGTACCTTTCACTGCTCACATATTGAGAATTATATATTAGTCATCATCCGTGGTTTGTACATGAGTTTTATAGTCAGGGTAGTTTCAGAAGCAATCTACTTAAATTCAGAATGTGGTAGTGGAGAAAACTTTTATCACGGCATTTTACACATTTTATAAGCCGCAAATACTAAGATAGACCCTTCCATTCCCTTCTCTTCCCTATAATCGTAAGTGTGTTACACGTTTTGAGGCTCTAATTACTATACAAATAAGGATACGTAAGAAAATATACGTTGAAACGTATATGAAACTATTGGTTTTGTACTTGTTATGTAGTCTTGGTTGCATTATTTGGCTTAAAATCTAGACTGTTCGTTGTGTCTCAAGAGTTGTTATAAAACATATAAGAGGGACCTTATATTCAAATGGTCTAAAATAAGCAAATTGTAAGAATTTCATTTAATTTAACGTATATACTGTAGACCTACAGTGTTGATTGGTGTGAAAAGTGTACATATAACGTGACTTAAAGTAAGTATTCCGATCTCATTGCTACATTATATATTTAAAATTGTATTATATTTCCATTCCTTTCCTAATATATTTTGTTGTTGCGAATGTACGATAAACATAAGGTTCCCTATGCCGCCGAGACAGAATGCGATATGTTGGGAGAAATCTGGCAACACTGTCTTACTCATCAGCTGTCCTTCTCGCGCCTCGCTACGTCCAACAGTGCCGGCATAGCTGCCTTGGAAGATGGAGCTACGTATCGTTGTTACCGCCAGATGCGAAATTCGTGCTGTGATACGTTTTTTAAATGCAAAACAGATTTCATCTATTGAAATTCATCGTCAGTTAATCAAAGTTTATGGGAAAAAACTGCATATCTGTTCAATACGTTCGGAAATGGTGTAGAGAATTCAGTGAAGGCCGCATGGAAATTCATAATGAAAACCGAAGTGGACGGCCTTCAGTTTCAGATGGAGTTGTTGAAAAAGTTGAGAAAATACTGCTTGAAGATCGGGAGAATCACCATTCACAGGAACAACAGTAAAGTCTGACAAATATTGCGACACATTAAGAACACTGAGACGCGCGATCCAGAACCGCCGGAGAGGAAGATTGTCCAGTGGTGTGAGGCTTCTCCATGACAACGCTCGACCTCATGTCTCACGTCAAACTCAATAACTGCTTACAAATTTTGGCTGGACTATTGTGCCCCATCCCCCCTACAGCCCAGACCTAGCCCCAAGTGATTATCACTTATTCCCAAAATTAAAGGACCACTTGAGTGGCCAACGCTACAGTACCAATGATGAAGTCAAGGAAGAAGTTACTCAAAGGATTGACGGCAGAATTCTACACATGGGGATAGAAAAGTTGGAGAATCGTCTACAAAAGTGTTTGGACAGAAAACTGGGATTATGTGGATAAATAGCTTAACTTTTACGTGTTAAAATTGATGTATAACACTAAGTAGAAATATAGAGCTGACTATTTAAAAAATCATGGGAACCTTATTTTTCTGATACCCCTCGTACAACGGCACAAAAAAATGTTCGCCACTACAAAAATTGTTTATAGAACGGTACCGGTTTACTTAAACTATAAAAAGAATTGTGTAACATTTATAGCAATTAAACGTAATAAGCTAATTTTTACTCATTTTTAATCAGTGTTTTAACCGTCTTAGTAAAATTATAGTCTTCTCTTATACAGTTATATAGTTACATCCTAATAATATCATAACTGCGAATTGGTAACATATAACTATTTGCCATGTTAATATGTTTTCATATATTATCAAAAGCAATGTCATGTATATGTGTGAGATGCTTACGTTTTAAAGTGTCTTTTCAAACACAGTGATGACATTCTATACTCGTGGAGATAAGAGCTTTAGCTAAGAACACTTTGAGTTGAGTAGATCGAGATCTAACGGCTTTCAGGGTTTACTATTACTTGATTCAACTTCGACTAAGCGGGCTTAGGTGCAATTTACCCAAATAGCTTCTTTTAAAGAGAGTTTATATTCTGAAATAGAGTTTCGGTGACTACATTCTTAAAACTTATTTGAATAGAGAGTGTTTTATTTAGTACACTACTAACTGTTTTTTTTTTCAACGAATTGTCTTAAAAAATATTTTATCTCTTAACCGAAATTTATTAACCCAATACTTGAATAAAAAATAAAACATATATTGAATATAAGATTCTTGAAACCAATAGATAAGTTAATTATCAAAAAATTATCTAATATTCGACATTGTAATACGAAATTTAATCTGGAAAGGAGGTATGCAAAACAATGCAAAACTAGTTTTTGAATCTTGTTGTTAGAATTATGATTTATAGTATAATGAATATAAATTATTGTTAGAGATAAAAATATACAGTTTAGATAATGAGGTAGAGCGGTTAATACAACGAACAGAAAGCGATGTCGTCTGTTAAACACAACTTGTGCTCTTGAAATTATACTTAGCACGATAACCAGTATATTGTTTTTATCAATAAAATTTCCTACCTTTTTTTTTGGTCATTATTTAAATTTAAATAATGTTGATACAATTTAATTAATTAGTTTATCCGTATTCTGATGGTTACGAAACTATTATATGTAAGATAAATCTAAACATATGATAAATAATACTTTTTTAATTAATCGTTAAGAGACTGTCATACCCTATTACAATAGTAATCAATTCGCAGCTCTGAAGTTAAAAAAAACATGAAAGAGAAATTAATTATTTTTAACACATAATTATAAACCTGGCTAAAGACGTTAAAAAGAATGCAACATATTTTTGTGAAAGTGTTAAAATGTTGATGTAATATTTTATAATTACACACTAAAAAGGGAGAGGAAAATTAATAAGTCAAACATAATTTAATATTTAAATAAATAATCAATTACAATGACTGACACTAGTTCTCATTAATCCAACACAATTTATGGTTACAAGAAAAGATCCTCTCTCTGTAATATTTAGCATGACAATTTTATTTCAAAGTATATTTATAGGCAAAAATTAGAAATAAAATAATTATATAATTATAACTCACACTCAATATATATGAAAATAACATGATAGGCGTTGACTTACCATTCAATATAGCAAAGCAGCTTACATTAATTGTCAAAGAGTTTTCATTGGAGCCGATTCTGTCATTGGCGGAGCAAATTAAATCCAGGGTTAAGCCCTTCCTTTGACGGTTAAAATTGAAAATTAAGTTACTCCTAGGATTTAGAACCCACATAGTGCTAGAAGTAAAGTGTTTTAGATTTAAATTTATCTCTTTAACTTTGCAGTTACTGCTTTGTTCTTCTTTAAATAAAGTGGAGAAGCTTAAATAAACTAATACAAATATGTAAAATGTTACTACCAAGGTGTTACCAATTGATTAATGGTGTGTGATGATTGCCTACGATGAAATGGGCTTATATACATTAATGTCTAGTAGCATACAGAAAATTGTATATATATTTTGTGTTTATAAGCCGCTTTAATTTTAACAAGACTCCCTAATAAAGAATGTTTACCCTTTAATAAACAGATGAACTAAGTAATATATTTCGAATATGAATGTAAGGTGAATATTTCTAAAATATTTCAGAGATAGCAGCAGCTGCCAATAATATAATATACCGGAGACAGGTAAGTTCGGTACAAAATAATGGCATCATTATTTAATGGTTAGAGTCCAAGCTATATTCATGTAAGAGATACAAATTCTATTTATTCTGGTAAAATAAAATAAACTACTGAATTCTCCTAGATAGTAATTAATGTTCTAATCCAGACACTCAATCCAGAAAGAATACCGCCCATTACTACAATATACAAAGAGGTATAATAAACGTACTTAATTCTATGACGCAAATATGCTCCAGCCAAATAGATCTTACTAAAGGAAGAAAACTGAACATTAAAACAATTTATACTAAGAATAATAATCTTTATGATCTACAACAGAACGCTTCAAACCAAAAGAAATAATCGAACACAACCTAGTGTACTCCAATCAAAAACTTGTTAATCATTTTTTTCAGAGCTAAATCATAAATACCAGTTTTTTAAAGCTACCTGTATTTTCCATAATTAATATATTTCATTTAGAATATATCTCAAGGAAGGTGAAACTTACTTGAAATTAAAAGTCTTACGTTTATATGTTGCCAATAAGAAAAGTTCGTTGTACATTTTAAGTCCGATTGCGGTTAGTACTAACAAATTTATAAAAGTTAACTTTTATTTAAAATTATGAGTAAATATTAGTTAAGGAAATTAATAAAAGCTGGCTGAAGAAGTTTCCAAAAATAAACCCCGATTCGAGACTATGGGGGGAATAATGAGTTTTGTTTGGTTTCACCACCGAAGCAAAATATGTTTCAAAACCTATTAGATATTAAATTGATGTACCTTCCTCACAAATCTCTAAAATAATTGTAACTTTAATCGTTAATGTATTTTAGAAATATAAAGTTCATTATTTTGTACTTCCATGTAAGTTCCATTCCCTTTGATTTCCTACTCTTTTTAAATAAATAAAATGAAATAAAACATAAATTATCGCCCTATCCTAACTAGATTTAACAAATTTGCATTGAAAACGTGTTTATGCCGAGAAATACGCAGGTAATTACGCGTTTATCGTTGTAACTTAATAGACTAGATGCCGTACATTTTTTTTCAAAACAGATCTTGTTACGATTGTATACCTTTAATGCTAATACAGTAAGCGCATACAGTTAAATAATTTTATTAAGTGGTGGATTATAGGTAGGTTATCATAAGTTATGAAAGTAATTAAAAAACTAAAAATATTGTAATGCGTTTTTAAAATTTGAAAATAAAAGCCAACACCGTGTAATTAGATGTAAGAAAATGTATAAATTATGGTAAAAATTACTAGCAATTACATTTTTATGTGTAAATTTTTCATCCATAAATAACACATCAAATTAAAAAGTTCTTCTTTAATTTAATATAGATTCTCGCTATAAAAATATTCAATTGGAATGTATATGAGGTTAAATACTTACGAGTATTTGGCCATAAATTATACGAATTGTACAGTAAAATATAGCACTTCCATGAGGATGGAAAAACATTGCATTTAACTGAAGTAAATGTTAAAATTCACTAATTTTCTTTTATTTAAAAGCAAATATAACCGATATTTGTTGTATGTAATACTGCTCCGCAACAAACGACGTGCCGGAACATCCTTTGAAAAATCAGACATTTACTCTTGTTAAAAAAGTTTCTTACATTATAATTATAGAAATAAATATTTTATAAGACGAATGGCGTTTAGCAAACAATCAGTATCTGTGTGGTTGTGACTAGTACAAAGTAGTAATTCCACAAACCGCCACTGGTAACGCTTACTTCCCGAACTCACACTGTTGGTCATAATATTGGTCCAACCACTCTCTGTTACTTCTCTGTCCTCGAGTAACTAAGTTCCTAATACCACTTGCTGTATACTTCTGGCGGCTATACTGGAATCGGTCTTTGAAATCACCAGCATCTGAGCATCGAGAACTTTCGAAAATATGAACTTAAAACACTCTGAAAGTAAAACCAATCACTTGAAAACCTCAAATTTAACCTTGATCAATGAAAGTTAAACAAGAATATTTTGATAAATCTCCTTTTAAAACGTGAACTTGGATTTCATCAAATACATTATAATAGTCTCTGTTGGCCACAAACAGTAATAGTGTCAACAATTACATTAATAACACTAAGCTACGTAGAAGGAAAGTTTTTTACACTATCGACGTTATTTTATTCAACAAAACCCGATTTATTCGATCAATAACATCGTAATAATTACCAGAAGTTCAGTAGTAAATTTATAATAAATAATTCCTCATAGAAGCTACGTAAATTTAGTTATAACACAAACTCGGCCGAATCGTTCACGCCATTGTTTTATTTGTTTGTTTCAGGCAGAAAAAGAGTGTACTCGCTTATCGTCTACAGTGAAAATACTGAGTGTTAATTATTTTTTGTTGTTTATTCTAATTGCCAATTATAAATCATATACTCGTAGTTTTTTTACAAGTTCTCACAGCTCAACGGAATTCTCATCACCATTAGTTTTTTGTTGGAAAAAGACATCACTCGTAGGTATGGAAAACTTTAATTCCTATCTCTCTCCCCATGTGATATTGCGAAATCGAATTACCCTACGGACTTTATTTAAATGACTTCTTTTTTATGAAGCTTTATTCCATTATCGGCAATACTGATATCGATGATGGTGAATGTTACTTTATGAGATGCGGCTGAGCGGAAACAAATATTTTTATTTGGTCTTATTCAAAATCACGATGTCAGTGAGAAAATAGCAGAGTATTTAAATTTTGACTACAATCATACGACATCTGAACATGTAATATGTGATAAAAATAAAAAAGTGAAAAGTGAATATTGAGAATGGAAAGTCATCTACTTTTTCTTGCAAATATATGCACCTACATTGGTAACGTATGTTCTAAATCTTTAATGAAGAACTGAACACCTTTCATTTAGTAAATAAAAACTAAATCTTTTACTGTGCAATAACACCTCTTATTACTTCTTCAAAAGTTTACAAATTAGGATATACAAAAATTTATTTATATATCCCACGTTATCCAATCCATTCTGCTTGAGATTATTCATTCAGTCTTACACCATTAATTGAAGTATGATGTGGTGTCGTCTAATCGTGCGTAATAATTATTAGAGTTTTTAAGATTTTAAACTCTTTTCTATCCAAATAGTTGATTTATATTGTAATACCTGATACAATTCACGGTACTTTGTACAATAAGTAGACCAAGAAATTGATACAACTAATCCTATACAATATCGTAAACTTAACTATTTTGTGTTAGTGTAAGTTCTTCTATCAGTAGTGTCTATTTAGAATTATAATAATAATTAATGCAGGTTTTGTACTGCCACTTAATGTTACTAAGAAAACGTATATTCTTCATACTAATTCTAACACACTTTTGAGAATTCTAGAATTCAGTGCAAATGTTCAATAGACGCCATTTCTCTGCTTTCTCCTGTAATGTCTTGTTAAACTTTACTAAAAATTAATCAAAATCATGTATATATTATGTTTTACTTATTCTAACAGCTTTCTTCTTTTTATTTGAGTAAAGTATTCGTTAATTTCCTGCATACCTACGTGCTTTTGACTTACAAATGTCTTTCCTTGTACTGAACATCCTGCTCATTGGAATCTGTAACGAAGTATTCTCAGTTCTCAGTTTTATAAGTTCCTTAATTGAAATTATTTTTCTATGTTCATGTAAATGATATAATATACATATTTCGCTTACTAACACATTCACTCCTTCACTCCCTCACTCTTTTGTTTTTGTTCAACTTTCCGATATCCCACAAAGTTTAAACGTGGCACTCGTATGCATCATGACTAAAAGTTTTAGAAATAGGTATTGAAACCTGTAACAACGCATTGTATATTTTAGAAATCAAAGCGAAAATGCTAGCGCCCTTATGAAATAGTAAGTAGATTACAATTGACCGAAGTGGGCGATTTTAATTGCAGTAGACTTAAGAATAACATTAATATTTTTTGAACGAATCAACATTGGAAACGTTACAGGAACGTTAATGGAAAAGTCAATGGGAATAACGTAGCCCAGGACAAGATTACAAGAGCTGAAAGTAGTTAAGGTTTGTCTACAGTAGGCATCTCAGATCAAGATATGAAAGGTTGGTGAGATTTAAACCTCCGACTGGGCTATGTTAAAGAACAGTATCATCATATAATCTTGCAAACACCCCAAATAACTTTGTAGCATTTGTACAATTGTAGGTTAAAGAAGTGACTAAACTGTATGTCTAGATGATAGTCCAGTTCCAAAACGAATTGGAAAAAGTTACTAGTGATAATAGGGGAAAGGTATATTTGACAGACATAGGATGAACTTATAGCTTGAAGCAAACAGTCCAAAACACTCAGGATGTGTAGATGGTAACGTAATTTCGTGTAACTACAAATTTCACAACCATATCTCATTATATTTTCGAGGTGACCTGTGGCAGGCAGCCAGAGGGTGAGTAATTGAGAATGAAAGTTTTACATCCCCTATTATTCAAAAGTGAAATTGATTGAGCATAATGAGTGATAGGCTTCAATTATATTCAGCCAACTTCTATGGTTAAACATGACCGTTAGCTTACTTTTGTCAATGGAAATAAGATGAAATAATTGTATGGATGTATTTCAAAATGATACATTTATAATTTTGTTTATTAATTAGGTTTTATAGCAGAGTTCAATTAATAAAAGTTCCTATGAGCTATAAAGAGATACAACGATGAGTATGAGGAAATAAAATTATTTATTTCAACATTAAATGTCCACTCTATTTTTTATTTTTACTAAATGAGTATTGTATTTGTACTCAGATTTTCTTTAAAAGTATTTTATTTTTCTATTCTCTTGTTGTAATTATAATAAGCCATAAGAGTAACGTAAATTAATTCGACAACGCCCAGTTAAATCCCGAGGTAATGTCAAACGGCTTAAAGAAATTTGCACTTTATAATTGATTTATAAATCAATGAATCAATCAAATCATTTATATATTAGGATTCATAATTGATTTACACATTTTATTCCATTATCAGGGCTAGAACAAGTGCCTGTTAGCTCGGTGAAAATAACCCAGTAATCTGAGAGATCCGCCAATGTAATTAATGAGCTCAAACCCAGTATCGACAACCGACAAAGGTCATCCGATCAGACACTGGCCACTCAAGTTGTATTGGCTGATTGGTTGATTAATGCTGTCCTAGATTTACCGGAATCAATACCACTTCTAGTCACGTTCGGAACTATCATAAAATCCTTTAATTTTCTCTCGAACTTCTTGCGATGGTAAGTAAATTTAAACTTTTACTGAAATACATTGTTATACACAATTCACGAAATAAATGTCTAAATTAATATTTTTTTTTAATTTTAAACGACTAACTTTTGTGTGAAAATCAAAGCTTTTACTCTATGGCATAAACTTTAAACTTTTTTCAACATAAAACAATATATATATATATATATACATAATCATACATTTTAGCATTATTATATACATACATATACATATTATTATATATATACAGAGGCCGCCAGATGCCAACCGAAGCTAAGTGTTTCATATATTAATTTTACCAGTTTTTGTACTTAGTACAATTTTTAAAGGTATGCCACGCTATGTGGGCCCATACAGTTTGTACATAAATTACAGAAATATGAAGTATAGAACACAGTAGAGATATATTTGCCTGCTATTTAATAATATAAGTTCAAAATACATAAGTGCTATTGGCCCATTTATGAGTTTGATCCCTATTAAGGAACCAATCAACTTCTCGAATATAAATTTAATATTTCAAATATGAATAATAACCTGTCATAAAAACATACAAAGCATCATTTTTTAATTTGTTTTGTATTCTGAGTTAAATGTTAACGCCTGTACTTTGCATGTTTTTCTATTTTAATAGCCAACCTTTGTCTAAAAATGTTATTTTTCAGATGTAATATCAGTGGCAATTAGACATGTGGCAATAATAAGATGTCTATATTTTATTAACTTGCCCATTGTTGTCTAAATTTCTGTTGTATGTGTTTTATGATTAAACACTACCAATTCAACAATAATTACACTTTCTCATTTACTAGGGCATAGTAGTATAATAATATTGTAATGTATTCTGGCCAAATGTTTCTGAGCAATTAGACTGATATGTAACACAGAGGTTATACAGTCCAGCCTGTGGCTCGGGACATATAAATCTGCCGGGATGTCTGTCGACCACAGCACGGTGCTTGATATATCGGCAGATTAACATATGTATTTACAACGTCACGCTCTGGTGGTGTTGCCGTATCATAAACAAGTGCTGTCTTAGCTATAAACCAACAAATCGGTTTGTCAGTAACGTCATACGTAATAAATTTGAATAGTATTCGTCACATATGATTCTATATTTAAATAGCTTAGGCTACTTAAATATTTCCTAGCATAAAACACAAATTTATTAATAAACATTTTCTAGACTTGCAATTGGGACAGAATATTTATTGTACTATTTCTCCAGCGGCAAAACCGGAGTTTTCTTTGCAGTTATTGAGGTATCTAATTTAAATTAAAAGCTTGCGAGCTAGGATGTAGTGTGGACGTTCAGTTTAGCTCCAATTCGCCTTCCTCTTCACTATGATCACTAAGACACTGCACTCAGTGTCTAGAACATGATACTGTTATAGACTTGATTACTGCAATCTGGAGTCATGCTTCTTTGAAGTTATTTGAACAAAACTCGACGAAGAAGAAATTAAATTCTTACACATTTTTGATACCAGAGACACCTAGACTAACAGATATAGTGTAATCTAGGTCAAGAGGTATTCTTATTGTCTCATCAAATATACAATTGAATGATCTACGATGTTTAGGAAACGATCTCTAAGCACAGTAAAGTAACCGATTTTTTATTAATAACATAGTATAGTGAGAAGTTTTGATTCAATTTTCATTTAGAGTTCTTGGCCACTTTTTTGGGTCTCATCGGATGAACTTAACTCCATATTCCAAGAGTTAAGTCTTTCCAGACGCAGTAAAGTGTGAAGGTGAACTGGATCTAGATTAATCATTCACATTGAATTAAACCTTCCCAAGATTGCTAAGTTATGTATATGATATAATGTATGAAATCTGACGCACTTACACATTTGACTCCTGAAATATAGAGTCCACGTCCCTCATTCGGACGCTACACTAAGCAATGGAACTGAACTGAGCAATCAAATTGAATCAATCTTTCCTATAAATATCTAAAAAAATTCAGTTGCTCTTCCGTGCTTTTGAATCGCGTCTAAAACAACTCAGTACACCTGATGAGACAACTAACATACTTCTTGATCTAGACTGCAACTAGTGTAGAGTACGTGTCTCTGATTTTTAAATGATCCAAAGTCTTTTTTAACTTCGTCTCCAACTTTTATTTCTTCAAATGCAGGTAGACTCCATACCATAGGGATCAACGGTTTTTAATTTAAGTTGGAGCACAAAGTGAAAGATAAACTGAAGCTAAATTCAAAATCCTTATTGAACGATCCTTCCAACAATAACTACGTTCTGGTCACATACATTTTTACTCAATATTGTGTGTCAGAAGATCGTATTTCCTGTGAGCATTACTGTTCACAGTAAGTTGTTGGACAGATTTCAATAGTTAGAAAGAATTATTTATCGTCTGCGGTATTACAACATGTTTCAACTCAGTGTATCATGGGAACCAAACTGAATTAAACATTGTATGATCTTACGTGGGGCAGTAAAGAATACTAGTACACGGAATTTTACAGATATTACCTGCTCGAACGTATAAGTTGTACCTCTTACATCGTAATCGTACATATACTATGATTGTCAATGTTCAAATCACTATTCTAATACTAATACATATTATAAAGATAATATTAAGAAAATACACAATATAAATAATCTAAGAGCCATACTTGTTGAAATGTATTAGAGACTATTGCTTTTGTATTCATAATACAATGTTGGTTGCATTAAGCGTCTTACATGCTAGTCCGACTACGGCTCGAGAGTTGTTCAACATACACGAGAGGCATTGAAAATCCGATGTGTTCTGCAAATGACAAACATACTGAATTCCATATATATATTAACGGGAACAGGTTTATAATACTTATTGGTGTTGAAATTGTCCAAGTACCTTGAGTTAGAGGTTAGTGTTAGAGTCCAAACGTTACGTACTCGCGTTAAATTCTTACCCTTTTTGCATTCCTTTTCACGTGATGTTTCGTAAATAATGTAAAACACAAAAAATAGATTTTCACCAAACCACTGATAACTTTGCTATAGTAGTAGGCCGATAACAGCATAACTCCACCGAAAAGTTTTGTATTATACCTGACATATAGCCACTAGATGCAAATGGCAAATTTTCACTCTTCTGTTTTCCTAACCATCTTAGTACAAAGATAGATCAGTAATTGGCTGTGTAAATGTGATATAATTAAGTTGATTTTCAGGGTAACCCAACGCCAAGTGTTGGTAGGTAGTATAGCATTGCTACAGGGTTGGGGCGTTAAGCTTTTTTTAAACCAATGCAAGTTCTAGTCGTGCCCTAATTGAAATACAATTGAAATATAATTGAAATCTAATCAGTTCCGATCATTCGAGGATGAGTTAACTATAACCCTGAAGTTCATACTCTAGTGTTATCCGTACACATGGACTAGTAAGTAACTTATAAAATAATAAATAGAAAAGTAGAATGTTCTCTTCATAAAAAAAAGATCTTCACACGATCACAGTGGTATTTTAATGATGAGAATGTATGATATATAAATACTTTCTCGTGGTACATTATTCATTAGTTATAATTCATGAAGAGGCATTTTTGTGATAAAAAAGGAACAAAGGCTAATTAGATATGTCAAATAGTATGTATGTATTACAAATTATGTTTTAAAAGTTTGAAGTCTACTGATTTTATTTTTTCACTCTATTGATATTTATATAATTAGGCATATACTACATTTAAATTTTGATTTCCAGTGGAATTTACGTCTATGAACAAATGTATTTTATTCAAACAATATTTATTATTTTAAACAGTTTTTTAAGAGATCATATTGTATATTATTAAAATATACGTCTCAGTAATAGTACATGGTACGGTGTTGTAATAACAGAAATATATGCTGCGTTATGTTTAATATTAAATGTTACCGGAAGTAATTTTATATTTGAGAAACTTTTCTACAGTAGAGCGCAGTGATGACTCTCCATCCCCTGGAGATAAAAGATTCAACTAAGAACACTTTGAGTTGAGTAGATCGAGATCTAACAGCTTTCAGGGTTTACTATTACTTGATTCAACTTCTGCTAAGCGGACTTTGGTGTAATTTACCAAAATACCTTTCACTAAAGAGCTTTACGTTCTTAAATAGTTCTGCTGAGCGTATTATTGAAACTTACTCGAATAAAATATTTTGATTATAATATTTTAATAGCTGTTCAGTTTTAACGGATTTTTCCAACAAGGTATTCTTTCTTTAACCACGATTTATAACGCAAATACTTGAATATAACAACGAAAATGGTATTTAAAATTATTTTATTGTACTATTAGTGAATTAGGTCAATAATTTAAGCATGACCAATTAGTATATAAAGACGATTTAAAGACAACATGTAATCTAGAGAGTTGTTGAAGCTAAACATGGATCAGGAAATAGAAAACAATTCATCAATTATTTATGATTCATTTTATGAGAAATATAGTGTAAATTATCATGCATTTTTAATTTTATATTAGATTATTACGTGGTTTTAAAATGAGCTAGAAAAGTATAGCAAACAAAGTTGCTCTTTAGATAGCATATCAAAACGAAGGTATTGTAACACTTACGGAGTATTTTAATGTCATTTGGTAAGCACTTAATTTTTATTTAATTCAAAAAAGCTATCAGCGCGATATCCTGCATATGTTTTTTACATAGTTATTTTTTTAAACAATGTTATGTCGTTATTTAAATTTAAAATATGTTGTAAAAAGTATTTAAAAATATTTAACAATCTTATTTTTCTTGAAGATTTATCCTTCTTCTCTTGGTTACGATACCTCTTACAACTGTTCCAGGATGATTTAAATAATACGCAGAAAGCTAGAACTTGAGTTTAAAAATATTGAATGTGTTTCATACATAAATAGATGTTTTTGTATACATTGTAAGTAAATAAACGTTAATGAATAATACATATTTTGTTATATAATACAACATGTTTGTTCATAGGTTTTTGATATTACAAATCATACAGCTCATAATAGCGTTCATAGTACGTATGAATATGTGTACTTGTACATATACCTGTTCTGTAGAATGTACCTTCAATACCATATAATAATAGAAGTATATTACTTATAAGATATTATCTAAAACAATACTTTCTAACTAGAATTTAACTAATTGAAACTATGCATTGCCTATTAACTGTGATACCTTGTTGTTAGTCTATTAAAATGCATTTTAGGACCGACGAACGCTAAAGAATAACACTTAAATTTTTAACAGTAACTTACCACCTTGTTGGGAAGGAGATGTAGCTTATAATGTAAATTTAGTCAGGTTATATATATATATATATATAGTATGAAATTTTTTCCCATTTGTCCAGTTATTACAATTTTATAAATCTAAAGGAAATTTAAATTGAAAAATTTAACAATTGCTGCACACACTCCAGACCTGATAGATTAAAAAATAAAATCAAAATTTCTTTTATGTCGATACCACTACCTAAAGTGTATTTTATTATTTATTTATTGTTAAATAACGGATGATATTTTTTACACTTATTTTAAGTGAACTTTTTACTCAAGTGCAATTAGTTCAATAGATAATATGCAGTTACGTTCGGCTTCTTAATGCAATTTAAACAAATCTATCCTTAACCTATCGCAGTCTAACCGAGGTCTATAATGGAGTTAGACCAGTTAGTTAACACAAACAGGTAGGTGTTAATTTTACTCCTGCAGCCAACTAAAGTTCATAAATTGGGAAAGTTTTCAAGGTTTTTGGCACCTGAAACAGACAAACTGCAAGAAATCTTTATGCATAGAGTATTTATTTTCATACTGTCATATTGCGTTGCTGTTAAGAAAATGTGAAAATATTAAAGAGTCACTCTTCCTCACAAAATAATTATTTCAATGGTACTAATCCCCACTAAAAATAATTCATTCATACATAAATGCAATGTTATAGTTTTTCTTTTACAAAATCTATTGACCACACTTTTAGAGATGAAAACTCATTGTAACATACTGTATGATTTAAATGTATCGGTCATTTAAATGTTTTTTTTTTTAATAACTGCAATATAAACGAGAAGGAATAAAATTTGGCTAATATAGAACGATATATCATTATTTATCTATACAAAAGGGGGGGAAAAGAATATACTATAAGTATAGAAACTATTGTAAAACATTCAATGTAAGCTTTATTTCAATTGTCAAATTATTGATGAATTAAATGATGGGTTCAGAATAACTACAGCTGGTAAAGAGAAGGATGATGACTAAGTGTTTAAGTTGCGATGTATGGGTTTAAAAAGGCCTTTACAGGACATGACCTTTTATCGTTTTAAACTTTTGAAACCGGGTATTTAAGTATGTATGTGTATATGTGGCCTAGTGTAATAATATCTTTAGGGCCAACATGTATTAAGTAATTATAATCAAGCTGAATTTTAAAACTTTGTTACGTCAAAGGAGATGAGTTTCAAAGACGGAAGTTATTTATATGTAAACAACTTTGAATACATTGTCATCTACAAGTTGACACTTCCTTTTTTGAGTATACATGATAGAAATACAGGTGGGGAATATTTCAGTTAAAGAGAGATTAGCACGCCTTAAATATGTCTCGTTATTCACAGGCTGTTCTATTCAGAGCTTCTAATCAATAAATATATACTAATTATATTTAAAAATCAAATTTCTGTGTCTTAATTGTACTAAATAAATTACAATAAATAAAAACTCTGAATTGCCACTATTTCTGTACAAAAATTTCTTCATTTTAGTCTCCCTACGCATATCGGAGTCTTTTAAGTGTGCCATGATCCCAAAACGGAAATAAAATGTAAATATTAACACAAAAATGTATCAAATATAATATCGAAGTAATTATTACGTACTAGTTTTTTTACAACATTTTAATAGATTATACAACTTTATCAGTTGGGCACATTTGTATCGAAAATTATTCACATACCTACCTTTTATCGTACATGCCTACGGGAGAGTTACGCCCTATTAAAATTTATAATAATACTAATAAATAATAATAATAAAATAATAAATATTTAAGTCCCTAAGGTGGTAAAAAGGGAGGGGAAGTTACAAAATTTCAAGTAATTTCTAATGTAATGTGTATTTAAAAAACAAAAATACGATAGATTTTTCATGTACTCAATCAGCACACTAAAGGGGCTTACAAATGTCAAAAGCGTTTCACTGGAGCGAATCTAATTCTGTCACTGGCAGAGCAAATTTAGTCTAGATTTAAGCTTTCCTTTGATAAAGAAAAAAACCTTATTTAATAGGCTTTGTGAAGTTAAAATTATAGTTTCAGTGTAATTTGAGATATTTTATTTTCAAGTTTCTGCGTTAAACTCAACAATACATGCCTCAGAGGTTATAGAACAAAACTTATTTTGGTACTGTTTGTACTGCTAACGTAATTGCTTTCAAACATTATTTTTATTGAGACACATTTGTAAATATTATTTTCCGACCCAATGTTTTCTTAGTCTATTTATTTTCATATTAATTGATGTTTCCTTTATATTCGTTACTATACATGAATAAATTATGTTCTTCAAACTGCTATAGATATTTTAAAATTTGTAATACAGAATGTTCTGTACGTCAATAATATTAATTTTAAGGAATAAAAACTACTAAACATGAGGGTATAAATATGATAAAGTGTACGTCTAGAAACTAATTAAATTTAGAGGACTATAATCCCACCATCTACATTACATAAACCATTGTTACGGATTTGCTTAAATTAAGCACTCAAGCGCATATTGAATCTTCTTTATATTTATTGATCTTAATATTGCAAAAAAATAAAACTGGGCTGGTTTTAAACAAAATAATTGTGAGTAATATATACTCTATTAACTATGTTGTCTCCCTAGTTACACACAAGTCTATTTAACACTGAAACAGTTATTAAAGATTAACACAATTCCGTATGTCAAGATCACAAGCATTACTAGTAATGTTGTCACTTTACAAGCTCACTTCTAGAGCTCAGTTAATGTAAAAGCATTCAAGTTCTAGAATTTACTAGACAAATGGAAAATGGTCACAGTGCCCACCCACCGATCAAGTAAGGAAAGGCTCTACGGCCGGGTCAAAGAAACTGACAAAACCTACTGAGCACTCTCTCTCCAACCGCGCCAATCACCTATTATCCCTTTTGTTACTGTCAGGGGTTTCGTGTAATTGGTCAAATTTCTTTTATTCCTTGTGTGAAATTTATTTTTGACAATGAAGGATTATGAAGCAAACAGGATTTTTCTGGACATTCCGCATTGGTTTATTACAAATATATAATCTGTTTGTTACTTTTGGTTTTCTTTTTAGGTAACTTTGTAGAGTTGTGAAGGAAACAGGATTTTCCGGACATTTGACACCGTTCAGTGAAACAAGAAATCAGTAACACTACGTTTCGAGATCTACAATCTGACCTCTTCTTTAACAAATCCCCCCCCTCAAAGTCCCTCTGGTCAGTCGTAGGTGGTTAATAGACGAGTGAAGACGTATTGTGACCTGTATTCCGTAGTTAAGTTTTAATGATTAGTGTTTTCTATATTTTTTATAAGTGCATGTTTATAGAGTTAGTGAAGTTAACAAACAACATGTAGGTTGTGATTCCGGACTTAAGCGTGCCACAACACTTTGGTAAGATTTGTTTATTTTAACCTAGTTTGTGATTATGTATTAGGTTAGTTCTTTACATGAAGAAGAGATCAGATTGCAGATCTCGAAACGTAGTGTTACTGATTTCTTGTTTCACTGAACGATGGCAAATGTCCGGAAAAATCCTCTTTTCATCACAATCCTTCCATCGTCAAAAATAACCTTCAACCAAAGAATTTGTAGAGTTGGCAACCAAAAGCGGCCTAATCTCGAGTTATGGTTGACTGATTGTTTGGTCTTCCAATTTAATATATGTCATCTTTATTAATTTCCTTTAATGAAATGTGGTTCCCAATGTATGTTGGTTTCATCTCAATTCTTATGATGGTCTTCGGACCAAAAATGGTGTGCAATTTTTTAATTTTCGGTGAGACCCTTTCTTGATTACAAGGTTATGTGCCTTGCTCTCTGCCTACCTAGGTGACTGCAATCTGTAAACACCCTTCTTGGGTTTTCTTTGTGTTCTTTTATACTTACGTTTAATGGTCTTTTTGTCTCGCCTTTGTATTCCCTTTTGCAACTACAATTTATGCTGTATACACAGTTTTGGAATCCTAGTTTTCAGTTTTTTATAAATTTTTATAATTTAGAGTTAATGAAGTTGAAACACAACATGATGGTTGTGGTTCCTGAATTAGGCGTGCTCACAACACTCCGGTATGATATGTCTGTTTTAACCTAGTTTGTAATTATTTGTTAGGTTAGTTACTTACCTGAAGAAGAGATCAGATTGCAGATCTCGAAAAGTAGGGTTACTGATTTTTTGTTTCACTGAAAAATGTAAAATGCCCGAAAAAATCCTGTTTCCTTCTCATTTCCCTTACATCACAGTTTGGACCGTTTATCGAGAGAATTTTTCCCACAGTTTCGTAACACTGCAGTAGTTTATTTATCAGTCTATTTCCCCTAAGATACTTCTAATTTATATTTACTAAACTATCCCAAGTATAACTACGTGTAAGTTAAGCTAGGAGGTATAAAAATGTATTATTTATTCTTATATCATTGCACAAACCATAATTTTATATTAAGGGCTTAGCCTTGCACAGGGGCGTAATCGGAATCAATTAAACAATTACATTTACTGTCACTGGTTCGTTGCTACATTCAGAAATATAGAACATGTATTGGAGGGACTATTATACCCCAATCTATTTCCCACATTTCTACAATTTTAATACGTAAAGATTATCAAAACTATAGAAGTTTATCAACCAGCGTTAGTAAAATACTATTTATACTAAGATAGTTAGAATTCCTATTTACAAAATTATGTCATTTATAAAAAAAGTAGGCAAAATAAGTGTCACCTAAATCAGCCCATTCATTTTATTCATATAAATTTCACCCAAATTTCATTTTTATATACATATATTAGTGTCACACAAGGACATTATCGCAATAAATTAAATTGACTGCCATATGTTCTCAATAATCCAGCATATATTTTTGTTTCAAGAAGATAATCATATCTATGTGGTATTTTGTATGAGGATTGCATTTATTAAGTACACTGTCAAGCAAGCAATAGAAATAAAATATTTGAAACACTCAATACACAATTAATAAAAAAAATATCAGAATAGATGTCTGACGTGCTATTCACCATAGCAAAGCAGCTTACATTTGTCAAAGGGCGCTTATTGGAGCTGATTCTGTCATTGGCGGAACAAATTGAATATAGTGTTAAGCCAATCCTTTGACGGTCAAAATTGAAAACTAGGTTAGTCCTAGGCTTTCGAACCCACAAAGTGCTGGAATAAAGGGTTATTGATTTAAATGTACCTCTTCCACTCTTCAGTCAATGCTTAATTCGTCTTTTAAATGAATTGTATTATTTTAATGGAAACGCCACTGTCAAAGGCGAAGTTTTAATAGAATTTACTTTTAAAAAAATAAATAAAACATATATTATTTTTGTTTGTTATTGTGAACACAGTAAATGATTTTACGTTGTGGGTGTGACTTAAACAATTCCAATAAACTCTGTACTATTGTAAATTTAATGATTAAAAACATATCATTAACAACAAATTTACTGATTAGGAAAGCATTGTTGGAATACATTACATTGCTTCAGATACTAACACTTTTAATAATTTTTTGACAAATTCTGATATAATTCCTTTAATACTATTACATAAAGCTTATTTACAGAAATATATTTTATCTCTAATCATAGGAATGTTGAAATTATATAAATAGTATAGGAGTCTATTCTTTTGGTATTATAGAACATTATATAACCAAGTTAAAAATCACAATATTTTCTAGTAACACTCGAATAACTTTGTTCATAGATAGCAGCAGCGACAAACCAATTAGTTTACTCTCAATATTACATAATATACTAAATTTAAAACGTTCATGTAATGTACTAGAATTTGGTTTCCTTTCTCATATTTTGACGGAATATTCACAGTAGACAATATATGCAAATATTTATGACAGAAAATCTTTGATGAACATTGCGCATCTACTTCTCATTGATAGGGAATGCGATACTGATTATATACATATATACACACACACAATTGTGCCAATTATACTTTATTATTTCAGAAATTTCGTATATGTAAAATTTACATAAGCTAAGTACTAATTTGGGTTGAAGTATTTGCGTCTACAACATTTTTAGCTAAAACTTAAAGCAAGTCAATAAAATATTACTTTTTACTCTTTGATTAACTTATAAACGAAGGTTTGTAAAATCAAATGCGACTTACACTAACATGTCTTAATATTCGGTAATGGACAGATCCCAGTGAGAAGATTTGTAGAAGCCAAAATGGACATATGTCCGAAACAATACTCTTTACTCAAACAAAGTACACTAATAAGACGTTTTTACACGTAAAATATTAAGACGTAGTCTAAATATCCTAACATAAAAAGATCATTTAACAGTGACAGTGCATATACTTTTGTTATTTGAACAGCCTATTGGACTGTTTTATTTTTCAAGAGTGTTTAACAAGTCACACACTCTTATAGTTTCTTAAAGAAGAATTACCGACATTTCAGTGTTCCTCGTGCAACGCGACGCTAGGTGCACTTTCAACGTGAGGGCGCATTGCCACATTTTTTCTAAAATTGTTTTCATCTAGTTGAATCAACATCAAAATAAATGTTTCGGTCTTGGAGGTTTTATATAGTGACCACACAGATCACAAGATCATACGCCGTTGGAGTTTTGCATATGGCAGTGGCTAAAGCAGAAAGTTTAAGAATTTCATTTCTATTTGGTTCCTGTTTACTTTATTTACAAAGATTCTTTAGAATGACATTCTATACATGTTTAATTAAACATTTTGATATGTTTATTTCTGCCCGGAAATGAAAAAATGTGTTTCTTTACTCAATTTTCTTTTTAAATATTACACTGCTTTTCTCAAGTTTACTTAACTTTTAGTCCTGGAATCTATTTTACACAATTTATCAGATCAAAACACATTAGAAATTATTGAATTCGCCTTTAGATCTATCTTACCAGAATTTCAGGAAGACCTCGTTTCTCATGGTAAGCTGAAATCCGGGGGTAATATTTTACTAGCCGTAACTTAATAATGTAGCATTACTGGAACAATATTCATATACACTAAATGTTATATGAGCAGTTTCTCCAGTTTCTGCATATCTTCGTGAATATCAGTAATACATAGATTACTGAATGTCTTGTTAATTGGTCGTGATACTCAACCAAAACTGTTTCTTTCTGGTGACAATGCAAAGTATCATGCCCATTGCTTAATTACACATATTATATCAAGATAACGTACTCTGCAATCTAGGATGCGTGGCCATCGTCCATGCATCGGGAAATGTACATCATATAGGAAGGAGTTAAGAAAATTAACGTATGTAAGGATTTAAGAAGAGTAAAATAGGTAAAAATATATAATTGACACTTTACTAGACATCCATTTTGCCCAACATTTATGGAATATTTATATTTTACTGTATACACAGAGGCTATGAGCCTATTAAAACTGTTTAATTAGGCAATAAACAGGAAATAAATATTTATCACCGGTTTCTTCATTATTTATTAGGCTCATAATTCATATTTGAAAGTAAAATTTTAAATAAGGTACTTGTTAATTGATCTGGTTGGTACGTCACGGCCTTATGTCTTGGCGCTAGGCGGAGAATTAATTAATGTGGAGTACTTACACAAATACAGCGGCTTTAATTACAAACCGGTATTGATCCTTAACACTGCAGGAGAGCTCGATATATTACCTGAGCCTAAAACCTGTACCTTCATTATTTAAACGACCTTAGGTATTTGGAAACTAATATGCATTTATATCAAAACATACTATACGATTTATGTGCAATGGCTGTTTTACTGTTTTTTTTTACAAAATTATATTTTAAGATTATCCATCATTAGGCTTGTACAAGCTATATCTTTCGTGGTATTCATAATGTTTGGGATTGTTTTAAGATTCATGATGTTGAAGTATTCTCCCAAATTCATTATAAGAAGGTATCATATGGTATATTCTATCACATGTGCTTTCACCCTTTTAGTGCCAACGTCCGTATATACGGACGTTTGAAAAAACTACCGAAGAATGCCGACGTCCGTATATACGGACGTTCGGAGTAAAAGTCATACCGCAATCATTTTTTAACTTGTTATAAATTTGTTAGTTAAAACACTGCAAAACGGCTGAAATAGGCCTGGAAATCCTTCAGTGAATAGTATTATGTGAAAAAATCACTAGCATATCTCATGATTGATTTTTTGTCTGGCACTAAAAGGGTTCAAGTGAATGTGTGTTATTGCATTGAAAACAGGTTAAAAGTCCCTCCAAGTAACGCTAAAAATGATCACCCAACAAGAAGACAGCGAGTTTTGCATACTAAACCACATGCCGACTGTGCTGTCCAAAATGGTAAACGCTAGTTTATTAGATTCCTTCGAATTTTGGGTCTGATAGAAAAGTTATCCTTCGTCAGTTTAATCTTATTGTTTAAAAATGAATTAAAAAATAGTATATTTTCGCATAGTGCTAGCTCAAAATTTATCATTAAGTTTATCAAAAACGATTTAAAATCTAAGTCAACGTTTTCTCCGCGGTTGTTCATGTGAGTGAAATGGTTTCGCTATTATAATATGAGAACAATGTACACAAAAATATTACAAAAGAAAATATTCGTAAGGCTGGATTGTAAAATCATCTGTCAATCGTGACTCATGATTTATATAACGGAGGAGTTAAACAGGTTTAACTCCTCCGTTATAAAAATTGTACATACAATACAATTTCATTAGTCATCATATTTTCCATTGGAAAAGGTATTGCAGTCATCACAACTAAAAAATTCGACGTAATACTCCATTAGCATACTTCCTCAACCATTGCAAAATATGCACCATGTTTAATTTAGTAAACAGTGAAGATTACAGACCTACACAACTGCTTGAGGCCTGTTTGTTCAATTTAAGGGACACAGCCTATGGAAGATCAGCTACTCCGAGTGTGTAAGGAGGGATTTGTTTTGTATTCTTCTGTTTAGGATATATGATTAATGATACCGAGGTGAGCCGTAGCAACCGTGATCTTCTTTTCACGAAGTTCCGTGAGGGAAGTGAAAGAGTTAAACATTCTGCAGGAGCTATAGCGGCAACGCCACAGTTGTAAAGGATTATGGGTTGGTACTGGTACAATTAGGGGGCAGTGGCACTATACGCTACTTGTATAGGGAGGCCATATTTTTTTCTATATTTTTTGCTCTTCCTCCAATACTAATATTAATTGTAAACTTACTTCTATTCAGCACTATTTTATCCGTATAACATTCGTACCTTTTATCCTTTTTAAATAAAAACAATTTTAACTATTTTTAAAACAACTTAATTTTTCTCTTTTACATTAATATCAAAATTTACTTTTGTTTTTAATCGAATTTTTCATTAATATTTAAAATTTAATGCACCGTAGTTGATGAACTTTTTAATATCCAAACCAAGAAAAACTAAATTTATTTTGTATAGAAAATATTTTAATTTCTCTTTTTGTGTTCACTGTTAGGATATAAACCACATTATTAATTGGTGCATCTCTTTAACCCATCTTTCAGCAACATTTGAAATAAACAAATCTCGTATATTCCACGCAACGACAAGTAACGAATGAATAAGGCATTTTACTGCAACAGAGCTGTTGACCGGAACCACTTCCACGGATGTCGTGAACTCGTTGATAGAATCCTTACATGGAGACCATTTCTTGTGTTGTATTTAGCTGCGTGTAAACACTTCTTTATAAAGAAATCAAACCTGAAACGCCTGTAAAACTACTAAAAAGTAGTTACAAAAATATAAATTACAATTTTAATTCAGTTGTCTTTTAGATGGAATGTTTTTTATAGTAGATTACTATACAAGAATCGCTTACCAGGAAAAGAAGGAGATTTTTATGAACAGCAGTATTATGACGTACTCATTGTTTCTATTAAATAAAATTGCATCTTGTTGCAAACCTTTTGAAACTCCATGTGGTATTAACTGAAACTTGATAATTTGTAAATAAAACTTATTATTTTTTGTTTTGAGGGAGAGGCAGGAAAAATGCAATTACGCACGCAGGTGGCCAGCCTGTAGTGTGGGACTCCCCTAAAACGGGTTTACCGACTAAAAAACCTCCTCAACTCTTTAGGATTCTAACCTAGGATTGTTTATCTCATTACTTCAGGCTAGGCCTAAATTTGGCTTAAGCCCGTGGGGCTCGCTCCTTGTCCAGCCGCTCGGTCAAGGGATCTGGGCCACTTCGTGGTCCAGATCAGGTTTCTTTTCCAGGAGGGTGCCCCGGACGAACTGCGACTAACAATCCCAGTTCCCCTCATCCTAAATAATCTTTTCGCAGATCGTATCCACCTCCAGGCGGGGCCTTTCCCAACGCGGACAGCGGAAGAAGGTGTGTTCTACGTCGTCGGGAACGCCCGGGAATTAGATGCAATCCGGTGAACCGGTCTTGCCCATCAGGTTCAGGTACGACTTGAAATAGCCTTGACCTGTCATAAACTGCGTAGCAACTTATAACATTCCTTGGTAAGAGCGTCTGCCTACACCTCTGCCCCATAAAGGAGCACGGACTGGATTGCGGACATCAATAAACGTCTTTTGCTGGACCGAGGACCCCCGGCATTGGCCATCAGCCTACTAAGATAAGAGTCCACCTTAGCAGCCTTGTCCGGCGAACGGAAGATCTGGTCTCTCCAGCTTAACTTGTTGTCCACCATGACACCATGGTTGAACCTACTCGATGAGTCGCGCAATCCATCGTCCTCGGGTTTCGTGCTCCCAGCAGTGTTGACACTTGGCGGCACGCGTTGACTGGACCACTTCCCTTCCCAATCGCAGCGGGATGACGGTGTTAATTCTCTTCTTTGTGAGAATCGCGATGTCCGTCTTGCTTACAGCAAGTGAAAGACCGTGATCGGATATCCAGGCGTTGACCACTCGCATGACCTGGTTCAACTGTAGCTGGGCCAACTCAACGTTGCATGCGGCGATGAGAGCCGCAACGTCATCGGCGTACCCAACTAAGACGGTTTCCTCTGGCATCTCGGATCTCAGGAGGCTGTCATAAGCGATATTCCAGAGATCCGGGCCGAGTATTGAACCCTGCGCGGCACCAGAGGTGCCTTCCACCGTCCGCGCTCCGTCTCGAGTGTCGTATATCAGACGCCTAGAACGGAGGTAGTCCTCGATGAGCCACAACAGATACACTGGAATGCGGAAGGTGTCACGAATTGCATCTAACATATCGACCCATCTCGCCGAGTTGAAGGCATTCTTGACATCAAGCTTAACAAGAAGCACTACTCGGTGCAAATGGTTGTGGCTCTCGGCTCTCTCAACTGCTTTCTGTACTTCCGTAATCACGTCGATTGTTGATCGTCCCTTTCTGTAGCCATACTGACGGGGGCAAAGGTCCCCGACAGCTACCACGGCAGAAATCAGTCGGGAACGAATTCAACTTTTCAAAAAGTTTTCCAGCCATGTCCAGCATGCAGAGAGGTCTGTAGTACGACGGCAGCTCAGGATCACCTTTTCCCTTGCTAATAAGCACCAGCCTGGCGGTTTTCCAGGGAGATGGAAACACTCCTTCAATCAAGCATGCATTGAACATTCTCAGCAATAACCCGGGATTGATGGTGAAAATTTTCTTCAGAGCCTCGCTGGGAATCCCGTCCGGGCGGGAGCTTTGTTGCTCTTCAGGGTGAGAAAGGAGTTCGAAGTCAACTAGTGGTCGCTGTGGATGTACAGGATAACCATAGAAAAAAGGCAAGGAAATTATGTTTTATTATTTTTTTTGTTTCCATGGATACTGTGCTTCATTAACGTACGATTCTTTACTGTGAGTGGACGTAATTCAAGTGTCTTCTTGATTTTAAAATAGATATCCGTAAAGTTTCCTTCTGAAGGTAACTCAGAAGAGCTAAGTCAGTAGTTTTCTTCTGAACAGGTCATCAACCGAACCCTCAGGAAGTTTCAAGAGCCATAGTCATTTTACTCAAACAAATTATTATATACTATTAGGTACACTACTACAATTCTCAAACTTGGAGTCAGGGATTGAGAAATATTTAAAATTACTTGCAAAACATACAATTATCATATGTCTAAATGTAGGAAATGGTGAAATTGTTAAGCTTTCAGTGTATACTTGTAAAGAGGAATTTTTACTATTGCTACAGCCTTTTTTTAATAAGAAGCAAATTAAATATTTGAAAGTGTAGAAAATTTGAACCTTAAAAGTGTGAAGTGTATGATTGGTAAAATACAGCCAGAAAAATACTTTGTTTTGTAAATTGTTTATTAGATACTTTAAAACTGTGACAACGCGTTTGTAAAAAAAACCACATGAGGTTTATTTACAATTATGGCAATACATTGCAAGAGGTTTTCCTTGATTAGAGATATATCCTACCGTCGGGTTTTTGAGACCAACTTAAGGATTAAAACTTAATTATTACGTCTATATACTGCAACACATTCAGTCTAATTGAGTTTGATAAATTTAAGACATTTAATGTCATCAGTCGGATGTTAACTTTACTCCTGTGGCCAACTTAAGATCCTGAATCTGGAAAATTTGAAAATTTGTCGGCACCTCGAATAGGCAGATGGCAAGTAATCACAATATTAATCACCATTAATAAACGAGTTTTATGTTTCTGTAAAGTTTCTAACTAATTAATTGTAAATGACTGTTTAAAAATGGGTTTGGATATCAGATATTAATATTTACCTTTTTCGTTTATAGTTTATTATTGACAATAGATGATTCCATATGATAAGGTTATCGGACAGGTTATCAAATATTTGCCTTCACTAACGTTACACTAGATATAACACTAAGTTTCGACGAGGAAATCAATTCACTTTATCAAGTGATAAAAGTATTAGTGTATAGGTTTAGGAATACACAAACACAGTAAATTTATTGTAGTGATGATCTTACTAAAGGCATAGTACTAGATTAGGAAGTACATAGAAAACTAAAACATAAATTTAAGAATGGCTTCGACCGAATTCATCACCACACATGTAGTTGCGTTTGGAAATTATTTTTTGTGCTTATTCACGTGCACTAATGTCTTTTGATACGAGATGAAGCGAGTAGATTCTAATCCTTGAAACATAATGTTCAATTTTTTAATATAGACTAACTTTTCTGGTTTTGGGTTAATTTCCAAAAACCCCATCACGTCATAAATATTGAAATATACCTATTTAGGTTATTAAATTCTCGGATATCTACGTATTAGATATCATTTTATTGTAGTAAAAGTATATTTTAAATAAACTAAGTGGTATTTTTTACTATTATATTAGCTAAACTTTATTTCTGAACTGTCTATATACATTGGGGCATAAAGAATAGGATGTTTTACCATGAATAACGGGATTATTGTATGTATTAATACAACATTATTATCTTTATACTTTTATTATGACAATACTTTGGCATTAAAGACTCGGAAGCATTCATTAAGAAAAGCCCTTTCGATGTGTTGAGCTTCAACGTATAATTAAACACATCAAGTTTTGTAGTGCAACTAAAATAATCTTTTTGTCACCTGAATGTCTGCACTTAGCAACTCTGTGAATATTATAAAATATTATTTAAAATACGGATAACTCTAAAAACTTAAAATCTGATGGCTTAAATTTTCAAATATTGGAGAAACCCGGGAATTAATAGCGGTAAGGAGTTCCTCTGGTCCAATTAAATGTTTAATTGGCTAAGTTGGTTAAAGCAAGGTCTGTTGATTTGACATTGCATTATCTTTTCCGTACCAGATGTAACATTTAACATTTAATTTAATTATTGCTAGCTTTCCGTTTAAGGATGGCTCTTTTATTCTGTTATGTTCAGAGAAATTTGAAAGGAGACGAGTGCCAAAGACGGATGATGTGTTTATATGTAAACAAGTTGGCAGAAATACAAGAGAAAAAATACTTCATTTTAAAAGTAATAAATACGCGTGAAATATGTGTGGTTATTAGACGTTGTTATATTTAAGGCTCCAAATTAATATCAATATATTTTCAAAATCATATTTCTATAACATTCTCGTATTACCAAAATATTATGAAAAACTTTGAATTACCAATTTTGCTGTGCCAAGAGTTTATTATTTTACTCAAATACATATATTGATTCTTTTAAACGTGCCCTAGTGTAAATAAAAACTGGCAAATATCACCACGAAATTTTATCGCACCTTATAATAATACACTACGAACAAATCTTTAACAAAGTAGTATAATTTATTATTATATTTTATCACGTTGACACGTTTTTAATCTAAAGCATTTACCAATATTTTAGCTGCGGGGGATTATACCCTATTTAAATAAGAAATTCAAGAAATAGCAACATTTATTTAAAACATTATTTAATGGTAGTTAGTTATCATTTAACAATTAGATATAAAAACTGTCTAAAACACATTATTTTGAAATGTTTGTATGAAAGTATTCAAATATTTGTTGCAATATTTTTCAATCATAGGTCTCAATAACATTTAAAATGGGGAACAGCTAACCACAAAATTATAACTAAAAATATCTATTATATCCTCTTTTATTCGTTAAAAATGTGTGATAATACGCGTTTAGTGTTTTATATACTAATATATACTGTACATGTTATTAATCTTTCAGAGAGGAATATATTGCATTTTAAATATCACAGCTTTCAAAACCATTGTATAATGAACTTTTTTATCATTAAGTATTACCATATTTTTTAATATTAATTTTGTATCTGTTATGATCAAATACAATGCACATAGTTCCCAAGAAACATGATAGTTAAATACTTTGTGGAGATTACGTTGCCTTAAACGTTTCCATAATTCCTGATAGATACCCACTCCATTACACACACGACTAATTCCACCGACTTTATGGCTGCACCAAATTCTCTGTCATAGAACTCCTTAAAGTATTCAGATTACAGCCAAACCTGAAAACATCCACCAAACAGCAATCACCACTTCTTTGAGCCTCAGCGAATTTCTTTACATTAATTTCGGTCAAAACTTTAAATGTTTCATCGACGAAATGCTAACGGACTTGATTTCTGTTTTTCTTATGTCGACGACATCCTTGTTTTCTCCAAAGGGGATTTCGAGGACGAAGAGCACATTCATGCACTACTTAAACGTCATCTTGAATATGTGATCTTGGTCAAAAATAAAAAATCAGTCATAACCTCTTCTGTTGTAAGATTTTTTTGAATAATACTTTTCAGCGTGTGCTATACAAAACCCCTCTCTGACCACATTTCTGCTTTAATAAACTTCACCCGCCCTAAAATAGCCGTAGAATTACTTAGTTTATAAGGAAATTAAAAGTGCAAAATTTTAATTGCAAGGATAACCAAATTCCTTATTTAGTTTGTATAAGTGTAAATGAGTTTTACATTATAAACAAGAATAATTATTAAAAAACGTTGTATTGTTTAATAAAAAAAATGTGATTGTAAAATAAATACAAAATAAAAGTGACTTTTAAATTGAATTAATTTCTGATCATTTAATTAAATTCAAATTATTATTATGTATAAATTTAAAAAAAAAAATTTAAATAATTAAGAATACGGTGCATTGAGATGTCTTTTATTTTAACAATTCTAATGTCATCAGTTAACAAATTATTTAATACATTATTACAAATTATATATTATTAAAAAAATACCGTTTCCAAACGTTCTCTCTGAATCTATAACTCGTATATACTGTACAAATGTCCCATGTTTATCTTCAACCGTCAAAAGCATCTTAATATTCAATAATAAACTAACATAATGATTCAAACGCTTATCTATGGAGACTATTGGGAACTAAGAGCTTACTAAGGTTAGGACCTATAATATCAGTGTATAGGCCCTTATACCTCAAGAACTCCCGTACTCCAACATCTATAAAAGAGCTGTTCGTCTCTAAATATGGTAGAGACTAGAAGTCACTTTAGACCCAGTCCTTCAATAAAGGAACACTTATGCTCTGAGTTGCCATACATACTTATGCCTAAGTGGTCACGATTAACATTAGGTCAAGAGTACTCCTGGAGGTTGCAAACAATAGAAATACTCGGCTTCTGGTAAAACCCAGACTGTACATGTATATTTTGATACATTTTATCTAAAGGATCAGTAAGCTTCCGTTATAAGCCAGAATTGCTTGGTTTCATGGAGGCATCGTTTAATGAAAACATTGTAGCATTTGACAGTTACTATTTTGACAATATTTTAGCCTCTTTAAACTCTGTAACTTAACAAAATTGGATTATCTAGAGAAAAATATTAAAGAAAACTTTTCATTCTCAGGTATTTTCGGACGTCTACAAGTTGTACGTGCAATATATCAATAAAATGACTTAAATTTAAGTTTGATCACAAACTGTATTTTAAGCGAAATAGTGTAGCTAGAGGATCCTCTTTATGATATACTATCTGACATGTAATACAAATCCAAAACGTCACGTAATACATTTTTTCACACAAAAATTACCATTTCACATACATACATATGTTACGCGACAGATATTTTGATGAAATTACTGTTATGATTAGTAACAATAATACTCAGCTTATTTTATTGCTCAATAAAATTTATTTTAATACTAGGCTAAATTTCACACTTAAGCTGAAAGGAAACCCAGTATACCTTTACTTGATTTAACTGTGAAAACAAAATAAAGTAAATCAAATATATTCAGAAAGCCTATTAAATCTGGTCAAAATATTCTAAATATCTCGTACTGTTGTAATATTTACTTAAAAATTAGCAGATTTTATATTTTATAGGCAGATAAATGTGCCATTAGACTTGAATAACTATTCCAGGGAACTGAAAGTAATTAAACGAGTTCTAATGGCAAATTGCTGCAACAATAATATATTTCCCGCTAAATAAATAGGCATGTATGTTTTAGTAAATTCGTATTTTTAGAAACTTTGAGTGAACTGGATTTAATTCAAAGTAAACACGCTAACCTGTAAAACAGTTTTATTTTGCTTTCGAATATCATAAATAAGTAAATTGTCGTTAGCAAACATGAAGAGTAATCTAAAATTTAAATATTGGTTAAGAAGAATATTATATTATATATATATATATATATATATATATATATAATGTATAAATATAGAAAATTTTCTAGCTGCAAAATATGTATTTTACACAGAAAAATACATAATTACACTATATTTATCAACTACGCTTGAATACTCCTACGTTCATTGCATCAGTCTGAACTGGACAATAAACACTGTACACATGATTTAAAGAACATTTTGAATTTAAACATTAACGTAAGATGTGATATTTAAATATGGGTAATAACATACTTATGAATCATAAGTTAAGATAGACTTGTTTAAACATAGACTGAAGGTTCTAAATGACCCATTTAATGTATTTAAATTAAAATGTGTGATAGTTTAATAAGAACGTGATTGAAGCACTTATAGTTAAGCTGGGTTCGAAAATGTTCAGAGAAATTTGAAAGGAGACGAGTGCCAAAGACAAATGATGTTTATATGTAAAGAACTTGGCAGAAATACAAGAGAAAAATACTTCATTTTAAAAGTAATAAATACACGTGAAATATGTGTGGTTATTAGACGTTGTTATATTCAAAGCTCCAAATTAATATCAATATATTTTCAAAATCATATTTCTATAACATTCTTGTATTACCAAAATATCATGACAAACTTTGAATTACCAATTTTGCTGTGCCAAGAGTTCATTATTTTACTTACAATACATATATTTATTCTTTTAAACGTGCCCTAGTGGAATTAAAAACTGGCAAATATCACCAAGAAATGTTATCACACACTTATTTTATCAATTTTATAATAATACACTACGAACAAATCTTTAACAAAGTAGTTTAATTTATTATTATATTTTATCACATTGACACGTTTTTAATCTAAAGCATTTACCAATATTTTAGCTACGGGGGATTATACCCTATTTAAATAAGAAATTCAAGAAATAGCAACATTTATTTAAAACCGTATTTAATGGTAGTTAGTTATCATTTAACAATTAGATATAAAAACTGTCTAAAACACATTATTTTGAAATGTTTGTATGAAAGTATTCAAATATTTGTTGCAATATTTTTCAATCATAGGTCTCAATAACATTTAAAATGGGGAACAGCTAATTACACAATTATAACTAAAAATATCTATTATATCTGTTTTTAAAATTATAAAATGATGACAGATATAGGGTGTTCCATTTAGTACACCAAAGTACTTGTAAATTTAGTACTTGTCAAAGGCGTTTCACTAGTGCGATTCTAATTCTGTCATTGGCAGAGTAAATGAAATCCAGATATAACCTCTACGTCGGTAGCCGAAAATTTAAAAATATTGTCTTATTGGGCTTTGAGAACCTCAAAATGAGGTTTCCGTGTAGTTTGAGATATTTCATTTTCAAGATTTTGCGTTTAACTTAACGATATATGGCTGAGAAAAAATAGTGATTTGCTACCTGTGTAGAAAAATCAAACTAGTGCGGCTATAAATGATTTGGATCTACAAATTCGCTTCAAATATTTATTTACAAAAGAACAAAATACATATATATATATATATATATATATATATATATATATATATAATTAAGCCTTTTTTTATTAGTTTAAGTACCTTAAAATAAATTTAAATTTTTTTCGGTACTATTCAAAAAGAAATAACTGTCTTAAAATTCTTGCAGACGTTAATTAGAATAAAAATTTATAATATTAATTGTGTTCATCTATATCCCATTACTATCCCATTACTATAGTAGTTGATTAACCACCCTTGGTAACTAATATTTCTCATAAGATCTCATTTATAACTAACACATATAAGATTTTATAGGTATCCCATAAAATCTGCCTATTGAGCTGTTCTTATTAAATAGCACCAAAGGATAATTTTATATACAGGTTTTAGCCTCGCGCAAAAAATATAGGAATCAGTTATATCGACTGCCATCGAGTCTCATTATTCTAAGAGACAGTGTGGTTAGAAGAAAATGATTCTATCTCTTGTAGTCTTGTTTATAAGGATTGTATTTCCCAAGTATAAAGGTTGATTACGATAAAGGTACGCATTTTTCGTAGTAACAGAGGATGGGAATATAAATATTGTTTGTCCAATACACATGGGGCCACAATATTTCATTTCCAAGAAAATTGAAATTTTGTGAAACGCCTCCTTGCAGGAAAAACTTGGTTTTCTTTGTAATAATGCATAAAATATTACATAGTGTGAACAAGAATGCAAGAATGAAAAATAAAATTTTTGATTGGTGCAAATTTTCACAAAATTTCTCCCGTTACTTTCTATGCAAAGCTGAGCTCTTCGTAAAAATGACTACTTTACATTTTGAAAGTAGGGGGTTGTCTCACTTCTGCTAATTAGCAATAGGTTTTAAATTAAATTTTGGGATTCTTGTTAGCATAAAATGGTTCTAGTATTTCTCATTAATAAGAAAAACACTTTTAGTATTTTAGCTTTTAGTATTTTTCTTGCAGAATATTAAAGGAAATACTACGTGTTTCCTAGAAGGAGGAGTTTCACAAATTCTTAATTTGATCGGGAATGAAACATGAAGTCTTGTAAAACATTCATTTCTGTCGAAGGCTGTTTTCTTATTAATAACTAAATCATTATTTTGTTATTTTGTATTAAGTGCTGGTAGATAAAGATTCGGAGAGTTTTTTTTATACCAAAGAGTGTTGTATGTGACTTACAGCAATGGTGGGTGGAAGTGTCGGTAGATAAAGTCTTGAAATATTTGTATGTGTCGAAGGCTGCTGTCTGTTAAATTACAGAAGATGTGAGTTGTAGAACCGATATGATGAAGCACTTACATCCGTAGTGCGCTGACAAGTGACAGTAGATAGAGCTTTGGAGGGTTTTTTTCTAACAAAGAGTGTTGTATGTTGAGTGACTTACAGCAATGGTGGGTGGAAGTGTCGGTAGATAAAGTCTTGAAATATTTGTATGTGTCGAAGGCTGCTGTCTGTTAAATTACAGAAGATGTGAGTTGTAGCACCGGTATGATGAAGCACTTACATCCGTAGTGTGGAGAAGTGACAGTAGATAGAGCTTTGGAGTGTTTTTTTCTAACAAAGAGTGTTGTATGTTGAGTGACTTACAGCGGTGGTGGATAGAAGTGCCGTATGATGAGGCCTTGAAAAAGTTTATTGTTACTGAGACAGACTCTCCTTTCTGAAACAAGGTTTTCGTTAGTTGTTTGCACAACGAGCAGAAGGAGCTGATAATGCGTGCATTCAAAGTAAAAATCTTTTGAAAATGACTGATGGTATCCATTTCAATGTTAAATAAATAACGGATTAGAAATATCCGATTTTTGTGTTCAAATTTCCATGGTTATAGTCTAATTACAGTTTTCCAATTTATTAATATTTAATATTATGATTAGATTACCATTGTATTATAAATTATTGCAATTTATCTGTATGAGTGTTTTATACTATGTAGAATTAATTCTGTTTAATGTGAAATTTAGTATATTTTTGGTATCAGTGGATTAATTTTATGAATGGTCGCTAGAAAATTCTTTATGGACAGTGAAAAGCGGACGAGTTAGGGTGATACGGTAAAGCTTTACTTGCGTCACGCCTGCAGGATATGACAGTTAGTAAATATATGAAGTTATATTTTGATAATTATCTAATGCACTAGTCCAGTGATACAATTAGTATCAGTATCTACGTTTAGAGATCTGCAATCTGAGCTCTTCTTCAGGTGAATAACTAACCTGTCATAAATACAAACTGGGTTAAAATAAACATATAATCTTAGAGCGTTGTGACACACATAAGTCAGGAATCACAACCACCATGTTTTGTGTCAACTTCACTAACTCTAAAACAAGCACTTAATAAAAAACAAAACACGACACTAATTATTAAAACTGAACTACAGCACACAGGGCATAATAGGTCTGCATTAGCCCACAAAACCAACTTCGACTGACCTGAGAGCTTATGTTTTAAACAGTGATTGTGATTCCTGACCTATGCCTGTCACAAAGCTCTGGTATGATTTTTTTATTTTGTCCTAGTTTGTAATTATGTGTTTGTTTATTTATTGAACTGACAAAAGAGATTAGATTGCAATCTCGAAAATAGTAGTGTTACTGACTTTTTTACCACTGAACGATGTCAAATATCCGAAAAAATTATGATTTCTTCACAATCCTTCCATTATAATAAACAAACAAACTTCAATCCATGCACCGAAATTTCACAATGAATTTTAAATAAATATTAATATAATATAAAATAAAATTAAAACTATTAACTATATTTTGGTTCTCAAATATTTTTTAAGTAATGTTTGGTTTGAATATATTACGTTCCTATGTACTCTAAGTATGATCATATTAACGAAGTTACTACATAAAAATGCTTAATTTAAAATGAATGAATGCTGCTAGATCGTGTAAAGAACGATTCTTAATCTAATCAAGCGGTTGAGTTTTAGTACAGTGTTTCCTATATATCACGTCTCAGATTATTCCCATATTTTGCATTTTTACTTACGCCAAAAAGTTGACTTTCCTTCTTCCTTTAGATTTTTTCCCCGCCAAAATACTTATATTTTAAATTTAACTCGACCTCTTTGGAATGCAGTATGGTATTCTAAATTAGTCTTTCAATATAACAGACAGTTGATAACATTTTCAGAAAGCATGTTGACTTAGTAAGGAAATTAAATACTTTCTGTTTGAACGGATATTTACAGATTGAGATATTTACTGATTAAATATCCTCCACAGAAACGTTACTAAGTTCCAGGTATTTTGTGAGATACCAAGACCAGATAGGAAATAAGGTAAGGCAATGGTACATAAATATACTATTCAACTGAAAGTTAATACTTTTACGGAGGGCCGACCACATTGAATTTGCTCAAATCATAAAATTATTGCGTCTTCCAGGATATACGTTCTTTTCAACATTGTTTTAAAAGTATGCCGTGTTACCGTTATCGTTAAATTTGGTAATGATCTATTGCTGATATATTTATTAAATTATATAATTTATTCCATTCACCTTAATGTCTTAATTCTGTTAACTGAAACAAACGTGTATCTGTTATAGTACTGTAATGATATAATTTACTGTTAAGACATTTATTTTCATACTGCCGCTATTACATTATTTTGCTATTAATTTAGGTATTGAATGTCGTTTCATTATTTGTGAGTACGTTACCTAAATAATATTTCCGATAATTATTGATAGTTTTTACACTTTTTTTGATACTGCAGTTTAGTTATAATTTTCATACAAACAAATGATACACAATATTAGCCTGTTACATTATGAAAGTCATAATAAAAATATTTTATTGTTGGATTTAATTTTATGAAATATACTTCTCATTATTGGAGAATAATTAACAAACTCTATTTCTAACCGTTAATAATACACTACCATGAGGTTACACTTAAAATTTACATATAATAAAAAAAGTTAAAAAATAATTTTACATTACTATAAAACTTTTTCAGCTGAGGACATAATTATTTTGTTACAGTCTTTGGTATTGTCGCATTAACTCTATTTCATAATATTGCGTAAAAAGCGGAAACAGGAAATCAAATCTGATAAAATAAATGCTATTTCACACGTCATAAATACGTGTTTCTTTAAGATATTTTTCTATTAAAATAATGTATATTAGCACACAGAATGAGGAGTGTTTAAAAGTCTACAATGAAGTCCGGTTTCCTCAGACAGTGACTAAACTTCTCAAGTATGTAATTAGAATAACATAAGTATTAAATTACAAACTCTGAGCTTTTCTTATGAGTGAAATGTGGACCATATGTATTTGATGGTATGTGAAGAACGTATGCGTCACTTGCGTAACAAGCCAGATGTTCTGATACCGTCTGGGTAGTTGTCCCTTCTAGCTCATTATCCAACTAATGTATTTCCAAGCAATTAGGGCCAAGCTGTGACTCGTATATCTATCACATCGTGCAAACCGGCTTCTTGTCTTTGTTGGTAATGATTATATAAAAGCCATTAGACATTAAGGGGCCTAAAATAAAGGGGCTCATGTTATACAAAGCATAAAAATGAAAACGATATTAAATTATTAAACTCTTATATTTAGACAAGATCAGAAGAATAATCTTGCATACAGGTTATGACAGCGATAACGCTAATCAAGACTCGAGAACTGTTTACATTTTGTATAAAAAGGAGTTTATTTACTGTATCTTAGGATTGTTTAAACATTATTCGCATGCCGTAAATGTTAATATTCCGTTTTAAAAAGAAATGAATACGTTCATATTTTAAGTTAAGTCGTTTTATTATATCCAACGGCAGGGAAAAAATACTATCAAAGAAAACACGTTTGTTTCATATTTAAAAAACCTTTCTCCCTATATCGCTATCCAACGCAACATACAGGTATCGATTCCATTCTTGGAAAAATATATTTTGTCGATTAACATAAAAACCATTTTATGAGGTTACACGGTGCAAATTAGCTCTCAGTCCCTAGACTGTAACGTTATTGTCCGTCAGTTCTATGTGAGTGATGAACACAGTATAACGGTCATAGTTCATCCCTTAGTCATGTATCAGCATTAAGCTCTTGGCCTCCAGTCTATAACGCTTTTGCCTTCCATTTGACTGGGAGTGATGAACACAGTATAACGGTGATAGTTCATCCCTTAGTCATCTAACAGCATTAAGCTCTCGGCCTCCAGTCTATAACGCTTTTGCCTTCCATTTGACTGGGAGTGATGAACACAGTATAACGGTTATAGTCATCCCTTAGTCATCTAACAGCATTAAGCTCTCGGCCTCCAGTCTATAACGCTTTTTGCCTTCCATTTAACTGGGAGTGATGAACACATTATAACGGTCATAGTTCATCCCTTAGTCATCTAACAGCATTAAGCTCTCGGCCTCCAGTCCATAACGCTTTTGCCTTCCATTTACTGGGAGTGATGAATACAGTATAACGGTCAAGAGTTCATCCCTTAGTCATCTAACAGCATTAAGCTCTCGGCCTCCAGTCCATAACGCTTTTGCCTTCCATTTTGACTGGGAGTGATGAATACAGTATAACGGTCATAGTTCATCCCTTAGTCATCTAACAGCATTAAGCTCTCGGCCTCCAGTCCATAACGCTTTTGCCTTCCATTTGACTGGGAGTGATGAACACATTATAACGGTCATAGTTCATCCCTTAGTCATCTAACACAGCATTAAGCTCTCGGCCTCCAGTCCATAACGCTTTTGCCTTCCATTTGACTGGGAGTGATGAATACAGTATAACAGTCATAGTTCATCCCTTAGTCATCTAACAGCATTAAGCTCTCGGCCTCCAGTCCATAACGCTTTTGCCTTCCATTTGACTGGGAGTGATGAATACAGTATAACGGTCATAGTTCATCCCTTAGTCATCTAAACAGCATTAAGCTCTCGGCCTCCAGTCCATAACGCTTTTGCCTTCCATTTGACTGGGAGTGATGAATACACAATAACGACGTGATAGTTCATCTTTTAGTCATCTAACAGCATTAAGCTCTCGGCCTCCAGTCTATAACGCTTTTGCCTTCCATTTAACTGGGAGTGATGAACACATTATAACGGTCATAGTTCATCCCTTAGTCATCTAACAGCATTAAGCTCTCGGCCTCCAGTCCATAACGCTTTTGCCTTCCATTTGACTGGGAGTGATGAATACAGTATAACGGTCAGAGTTCATCCCTTAGTCATCTAACAGCAATTAAGCTCTCGGCCTCCAGTCCATAACGCTTTTGCCTTCCATTTGACTGGGAGTGATGAATACAGTATAACGGTCATAGTTCATCCCTTAGTCAACTAACAGCATTAAGCTCTCGGCCTCCAGTCCATAACGCTTTTGCCTTCCATTTGACTGGGAGTGATGAACACATTATAACGGTCATAGTTCATCCCTTAGTCATCTAACAGCATTAAGCTCTCGGCCTCCAGTCCATAACGCTTTTTGCCTTCCATTTGACTGGGAGTGATGAAATACAGTATAAACAGTCATAGTTCATCCCTTAGTCATCTAACAGCATTAAGCTCTCGGCCTCCAGTCCATAACGCTTTTTGCCTTCCATTTGACTGGGAGTGATGAACATACAGTATAACGGTCATAGTTCATCCCTTATATCATCTAACAGCATTAAGCTCTCGGCCTCCAGTCCATAACGCTTTTGCCTTCCATTTGACTGGGAGTGATGAATACAGAATAACGGTGATAGTTCATCTTTTAGTCATCTAACAGCATTAAGCTCTCGGCCTCCAGTCCATAACGCTTTTGCCTTCCATTTGACTGGGAGTGATGAACACAGTATGATGATAATAGTTCATCCCTTACTCATCTAACATCATTAAGCTCTCGGCCTCCAGTCTATAAAACGCTTTTGCCTTCCATTTGACTGGGAGTGATGAACACAGTATGATGATAATAGTTCATCCTTAGTCATCTAACAGCATTAAGCTCTTGGCCTCCAGTCTCTAACGCTTTTGTATTCCCGTTGACTGTGAGTGATGAACACAGTATGATATAATAGTTCACACCTTAGTCATGCATGAGCATTAAGCTCTTCGGCCTCCAGTCGATTTTGCTTTTGTCTTCCATTTGACTGTGAGTGAAGAACAGTGTATGACGGTGATAGTTCATTGCTTTACTCGTGTATCAGCATTAAGCTCTCGGCCTCCAGTCGATTTAAAAACGCTTTTGTCTTCCATTTGACTGTGAGTGATGAAACAGTGTATGACGGTGATAGTTCATGGTTTAGTCGTGTATCAGCATTAAGCTCTAGCCTCCAGTCTCTAACGCTTTTGTCTTCCAATTTGACTGTGAGTGATGAACAGTGTATGACGGTGATAGTTCATGGTTTAGTCGTATATCAGCATTAAGCTCTCGCCTCCAGTTCTATAACGCTTTTGCCTTCCATTTGGACTGGGAGTGATGAACACAGTATGATGATAATATTTCATCCCTTAGTCATCTAACAGCATTAAGCTCTTGGACCTCCAGTCTATAACGCTTTTGTATTCCCGTTGACTGTGAGTGATGAACACAGTATGATAATAATAGTTTATACCTTAGTCATGCATGAGCATTAAGCTCTCGGCCTCCAGTCGATTTCGCTTTTTGTCTTCCCATTTGACTGTGAGTGATGAACACGGTATGATGATAATAGTTTCATCCCTTAGTCATCTAACAGCATTAAGCTCTTGGCCTCCAGTCTATAACGCTTTTGTATTCCCGTTGACTGTGAGTGATGAACACAGTATGATAAATAATAGTTCACACCTTAGTCATGCATGAGCATTAAGCTCTCGGCCTCCAGTCTCTAACGCTTTTGTATTCCATTTTGACTAGGAGCGATGAACACAGGATGATAATAATAGTTCACACATTAGTCATGCATGAGCATTTAAGCTCTCGGCCTCCAGTCGATTTCGCTTTTGTCTTCCATTTGACTGTGAGTGATGAACAGAGTATAACGGTGATAGTTCATCCCTTAGTCATGTATCAGCATTAAGATCTAGCCTCCATTCTGTAACGCTTTTGTCTTCCATTTGACTGTGAGTGATGAACAGAGTAATGACGGTGATAGTTTCATGCTTTAGTCGTGTATCAGCATTAAGCTCTAGCCTCCAGTCTATAACGCTTTTGTCTTCCATTTGACTGTGAGTGATGAAAAGAGTATGGACGGTGATAGTTCATGCTTTACTCGTGTATCAGCATTAAGCTCTAGCCTCCAGTCTATAACGCTTTTGTCTTCCATTTGACTGTGAGTGATGAACAGAGTATGACGGTGATAGTTCATCCCTTAGTCATGTATCAGCAATACGTTTGCCACACGACACAAGGTGGGTATTAAATTGACGGTTATGCTAATTAATTTAATGGATTAGTCTGTGTTGTGTGTTGTATTATAATTTCTCGAGTGGAAGCGTATTGAAAGTTGTAGCTTCTTATTATAAGTTGATCTCACTGTTTTAATAATATATGAACATGAATATAAAACATGACTAATTTCAGGATTTAATATTTAAAATCCTTGTAAGACAGACAGTTAGGCTTCTAGACCACCAGGGGTTCCTCGTGTTAAGATAGATCGTTCAAATATAGATAAAAGTAATTATATCTTCAATAGTTAAACATCGTAATCATCGTACCTAGTTCTAGAATCATGCCCTTGTTTCCTTCTCTTTACACTGTCCATAAATATACCTGGAATAAGATAATTAAAAAGGGGAATGATAACATTTCTTCGATGAACAAAAGAATTTTGCTTCATGTAAGTGCAATTCAAAACAATTTTAAAAGACAAAAAATCTGAAAACGATCGGATTTACAGTGGTTCCACAGTATTGTTTGATTCATATTAGTGATACAGTCTAATGACGGGCTGCAACAGGCAATACCTTCGTAACGTAGTGTGTCAGCAATACTGTTCACTTGTATGTTATTAGAAAACAATCAGTAAAACAATAGTTTCAAATTACCAAGATCTTTATATTTTAGAACGTTTAAAAACTACATCAGCGATTAACTTATGCCTTATGTTAATAAAATAAATTCATTCAAGTGTAGTTAGTCAATGAATTCTAATTTTATTAGTAACGTGTCATTCAAAGTGGGTACTCCGTACCACAATTCGCGTACAGGATTCACTGTGACTGCATACCCAGTTTAAAACACGAGCTCATTTATTAGGCTATATATAAATGTTTGTTATACCTATTATTAAAAGACTTGCTACAATTCTTAAAAAATTTGGATGAGTAAAGTGAGAATATATCTTTTAAAGCACAAGAACCAGCTTCACATATTACATTTGTGGAGATGAATGGATTCCTTCACAGAGAAAAGGAACAATCAGGTACGGTATTACGTCAATGTGAGAGAAGAGAGAGAACGGTTTGGCTGATATACTTATGTGATATATTCACTTTTATTAAATTCCACGTAGTGTAGTGGGAGTGCGAAAATAATACAATGTGTGGTTTTATTTTTATATATTAAAACTCGTAAATACACATTTTGTATATTAAATACTTGTAAAGATGTTTTTTCTACACTTTTTCAGATTCATAAGTACACTACTCAATAAGATTAAATTAAAGTAAAACAACAATTGAAAAGTACAGGTAATATTTTAAGGAGTTTCAACCATTAATTAAAATGCAATTAAAGCAATGTTTCATTGTTATGGCACCAAGATAAAACGCCCTATGAACACAAGTATTCCAGCTACTTATAATATAGCTTTTAAGTATCAATCGGAAGAAATACAATATCTTATGAGAATATGAGAAGCAGTTATAAATAGAAGAAGAAAAGTAAAATATTCAAAATGTACAAGAAGGTGAAGTGAAGTGAGTTTTTGAGCAACACCTTATCAAAGAGCAGCCCTTAAAGACCAAAATACAACATTTAAGTTCATAATGTGAAGTACCTGGAATAGCTTAAGATGGTATCTGAACAAGTCTCTCCCTATTATTTATACCTCTATAAAATAGTATGTTATAGAAAATACTTGTTGCGGATATCGAAGAATCTACCAAAGTATCTTTTATTTCTCTGTATAAATAAAATTTGAAATACAATTTGATGAAGAAAGGCCATTACTTGCTGAAGTTGTTAACAAAAGATTGTATTTATAACTAATAAAACTAAATACAGCTTCAATGCTGTTTGGACAGTATTACCTGAATGTTTATATAAAAAGGAAGGAAATAAAATGTACATTTTATGTTAGCTAAACTATCTATACTTAGATTAAGCTTTACAAAATTAGCTTATTAATGGTTATGAGTGACCGAATACTGATATTTTTAACATTTGTTCTCAAAATAAATTGTAATTTTGAAAGTTCTACCGTTAGATTTAAAACTCACTCCTAGTATATCATATAACGCAAAATACACTGGTTTTAAAACCTAAATTAATAGAGAAAACATTTCATTTTACAATTCATTTTTAGCCTATTTTATTTGAAACGTCTTTACTACATAGACAAGATTGAGTTTTATGGTATTGAATGACCAACACTTAAATTTGGCTGTGCGTCATTGAAGCCCACCCATTACTAGTTTTGCAGAATTTATCTTTTTCTATCAGGTGATAAAAATATGTATTTCCTTTCTGTCATTCAACAGGAAATCTTGAGAATGAAATGAGCTATATACTTTAAATTTAGCATCTTAGGAAATCCTGACACAGCATGTCGTATTCCAACCTTGATTATCTAGAGTGTCAAGAGAAAAATTCACTATTTTATGCTATCTAAAATTCTATCCAAGATTGTATGAATGTCTATAACATCGTAAAACTATGCAATTTATTTAAAACTTATAGTTTCGGAGTTGAAAAAAAAATTAAATTAATAGAATCACTTTATATTTGCGATTAATAGAACAGTACATAGACCTTATCCGTTTCCGAGTAAACAAGACAGAAATACAGGTGGAAAATATTTAAGCTGAAGTACTCTAATATGTGAAACATATAAAAGTCTTATTATTTAGAAGTTTATCTGATTGAAAATCAAGTTTCCATAAGAGACTTTAATGATGATTGTGCAATATTATTTTTGGGGCGAGCGAAAATATTCATAACTTTCCAGATAGCTGGGTGAACTGAATTTTCCTTTGAACTTCCAGGGTTCGAGAATTTAGTTTAACTGTTAATTATAGTTAGTAGTCGAATCAGATACTTACAAAAATAATTGGGCTTACTTCATCACGTAAAATAAAAATGTAAAAGGAAATAATAGTCTTTTTTAGTAAAATAAAAAGTATACTGTTTAGGAAAGTTACTGTACCAGCGATTTTGAATTTATAAATCCAATTTTTATCTTAGAATTTCCACAATTTCATTATTATAATGTATTGATACGTCGGTCAGTATGTAATTAATGAGTAAACGGAGTAGTCTCCATTAAAACTTGTTTGGAGAAGTCGTATACAGTAATAATTGTAAGAATTTTGTAAAAGGTCGAAATGATTAATCGCTGAAAAGATCATAGTTAGTAGAAGCAAAATACAAAGTTAGATAAAAAATATAAATAGCAGTGGGGTAACTTTGGCAAACAAAAGTAATATTCAAAATAATATCAATAGGATATATGCAGTTTTAGAGATTAAATACTATCCATGAACCAGTATTACAATGCAACTACTATATGTATAAAGCAAGCACAAAATCGTTAACATAAAAAAATATTTTAAAGAGGTACAGAAACTAAAAAGTTTATATATATATATATATATATATATATATATATATATATATATAATTTAAACGTAGAAGAAATTGTATTTATTCTATAGACAAACGTATGAGTCTAAAATGTAATACCAAGTCTTTAAGAGTTACTGTATATGTTAATCAAATGAAAAAAATAATCACTCATTACACAACATACAGTTTTACTCTACTATATGCAAGATAGGCAAATAATAATAAAATATCTCCAAAATTCACATGAAAAATTGCAATATCTTTAAGTAATGAAAGAGAATATCCGGGTATGGGTGCTAAGACGTTCGCCGCGAAAAAAGAAGGATTGTTAGCTCTGATTTGCAAAAGGGAGAAAAATAACGATAATTAATTTGAGAAATATAAATAATTAGAAAAAAGATGTGATTACATTTTAAGAATAACAAGTTTATTTTATGTAAATAATCGTTGAGGATGATTTATCAGGACAATCGCCAGGAAAAAAGAGAATAATTAAAAATTTAGGACACATTTTTTCACCATTAATTTAAGTTTTAATAGAGGTGTCAAAGAAATAATCCGAGTAGTTTTAAATGAAAGTTAAAGATTGATTTGAAAAATTTAATTGAAGTAATTAAAGTTTGATGGTAAGTTCGGAAAATAAATCTTATTCTATATAAATGCGTTGATTCACTTTAATAGCAAATAAAATACGAGGGACCGTTTCGGGTTCTCTCTCTCTCTCTCTCTCTCTCTCTCTCTCTCTCTCTCTCACTCACTCTCCTCGTCATTCGTTATATAGGTTCGCTCGGCCGCCGGCGATATTTCATGCGGACACGGATCTGTCAGTTGGTGTCATAATCATCGTTATTAAAAATTATTATTTTGGTACTTTTAATTCAGATCACTAAAAAATCCAAATTATGTTACTGAGAAAACAATTATTTCATAATAATTATGAATTATTGAGAATTTAATAAAATAAAATAATTGAGAATTTATTTCTCAATTCCACTAATTGATATTTTATTGTCTTATATTAAGAAAAAAGTAATATGTTGCAATTCTATAATTATCATGAAAACTTACAATTATCACTGTTTCTGCACTATGGTTTGATTATTTTGGTCAAATTGCTCATATCGTACTCTGTTTTTTGTACCATGTTTGAAAGCGGAAAAAAATATCAAAAACAAATACACCACAAAAACGTGTACATAAAAATTGACATATTTGTGTGAAATTTTATAAATATTTGCTGTATGAATTTCCAATTTTAAGTCTCACGGATATTAAAAAGGAGAGTCGAAATCAGAATATTAAAATTTCAAATATTAATGTGTGGTTAAAAAAACTAAAGTTATGATAGATACGGATGTGCCCATTCAGTACACTAAAGAAGCTTAAACATTTCAAAGGCGTTACACTGATGTGGCTCTAACTCTATTATTATCAGAGCTAATTAAATCCAAATTTGTTCTCTTCTTTGATGGCCGATGATTAAAAAAAGTTACTTTATTGGCTTTGGAAAGCTCAAATAGATTTTCATTATAATTTCAGGTATTTAATTTTGAAGTTTCCGCGTTTAACTCAACATCACATACTCAAGAGTAAAAATAAAAAAATGTGATTGTAACTGCATTTATTATTAATTTTTTTTCTTGTAAATTGGACAATTTTAATTATTATTTCATAAAGATAATAAATAAATAAAATAAATAATAATCTTCAATAGTGTAAGTAACTTTACATTAACAAACGTTAACATTTATATCCGTTATGAGCCTAGAAAAACAAATTGTCTTCAAATTCCTATAGATAGTATAAGAATCTTAAAATATGGTACTCGTTGTTAATTTTCTTTACTCTGTGTTTGGTACTTCAATAATAATAATTTTAGGAATACAAATTACAAAAATCAATAGGCTTAATGAGTAATCTAAAAATAGAAAATATTAGAGCTACCACTCTGCCACCTATATTCCATTTCTAGATGACTTTATTGCGTGAGGATCACAAACCTTAAAGTAGACTTAATTGGTTTACCCGCTATATCAACGTACTACTTCTAATAAGCTATTCCGAAATTCTATTTCTAATAATGGGTAAAATAGTGTCACACAAATCTGCCTGTAAAATTTATTCTATGACATTGAATCTGACAATGATTAGTTTTATGTACGAGTACATTATACATATATACGTACATAACTAGCAATTAGTTCCGGCCTCGTACGAAATTCTGTAGCCTTCACATTAGCATGTATTAGCAATTTATTATGCTCCAAGTGAATTATATATTTCTGACACCAATGTTGAGTTTCTTCTACCATGATCCATAAAATATGTTATATAATATATATATATATGTGTATATAAAACTTGTTTACATGTCAAAATTGTATTTACATTTAGAATGTTTATTATCAGGTGTTTCTTCTTTTGTTTGTTTATTTTATTCTGTGTATATTTTTGTACTTGAAAAAGTAGTTAATTACAACGAAATATTGTACGAAAAAAATTGTTGTTTTCTTGTGAAACTGATCTAAGAGACTATATATATATTATGCATATAGTCTCTTAGATCAGTTTCACAAGAAAACTACAATTTTTTCGTGCAATATTTCGTTGAAATTAACAACTTTATACATATATATATATATATATATATATATATATATATATATATATATTATATATATATCTTCAATAAGAATAGAAAAAAATGGAAAAAAAGAACGATATTTCGTCTTAAGTCATTTTCAAGAGATATAGGTAAATAAGTAAATATATCAACAAAAAATAATAAACAAAAGAAACATCATGTGTTAATAAAACTAATTTTGAATTACATACAAAGAGTAAATACTTTTGCTTAATACAAGGAATATAAAGTTATAAATTAAATTTGTTTTTAAATGTGTAATGTTATAAATAAAAATTGTAAAGTATAATTTATACATAATGATATCCATATCTTAAATTTAGACCATCCGGATATTTAGTTTGTAGCACCCTCTGATGAGCTATTTCTAAATAATTCATTTTAAAAAGTTTATGGGGGTTCTGAATTTTGTTAATACTTTTTAGACAAAAGCATTCATCGAAGTTTTTGTTATGCTCCATTGCATGGGCCGAAATAGGATTTGATTTAATTTTGATAATTTTGAGGTTTGTATCGCTGCGATTTTTGTTCATTCTAATGTGCTATTGGTATATTGTATATATACATATATATATATATATATATATATATATATTGTATATATATATATATATATATATATATATATATATATATATATATATACACTATAGTATTCACTATATATTCTTACATAGGTTGTGAGTCTACTTCGGTAATAAAGCGTCTACTTTCGGCCTTTTTAATAATTTACTTCCAGTATTTTTGGCATAAGTATAAGGATATATCAGAAGTCTACGTCTGTAAAAAGACGACTACGATGATTTTTATAACGGTCTTTGAATTTGTAGAAGTAGTCAGATAGTAAATTCGACATTGATGTTTGCATTACATTATTCAAGAAACGGTGGATACTTAAAGTTTCCTAAAAGGTAAAGTTAAAATAACATTTTACTCAACATTTTAATATGACTTCTTATTTGATGCTTAACTGTAGTTGCAGAAAAGGTTGGAAGACGCGTCGCTACTATCAAGTTTAATCTGTTTTCAAGACAGCAAATTTTAAGAAATTATAAATAATCAATAATTAAAAATAAAGTGAAAATTATTTAGGTTTATTATCGTACATATTTTATCACGTACTTCACATTTTTTACACAAAAATGTTATTCTAGTTATAAAAACTCTTCTAGTTATTCTAGTTTTGGATTTAATTTAATTTTTGAAATCAAGATTGTAATTTTGCAATTTTAGAGACCAGTAGAGTATAGTCTGGAGGGACTTTGGAAAATGTATATGCCTATATGTTAACAAGGAACCCTAAGTAGTATATCCATGTAAAATATCAGTAATCGGTCCGGTGACACACACACACACACACACACACACACACACACACACACACACACAGACGTCACGCACCATAAATCGTTATATAATAATACGAGTATAAATGTCTTGGTTTAAGCATCGCATAAGGAAATTACCAGAAACAATTACACTGACTGCTACTAGTTGTAAGTGATCAACAAAAAAAGAATGGTTACAAGAAAAGAGCCCTATCTATGAAGTATTTAACATGAGGAAATTATTACTAAAACATATAAATTGGAAATATAATTTAATTTTAAGCTACAATTAGAAGTCTAATATTTCAAATAATACGCTATTTTAAAACAATCATTGAAGGAAAGGTGTCTGACGTGACAAAGCAGCTTACTATTGTAACAAAGGAATTTCATAGGAGCTGATTATGACATTGGTGGAACTAATTAAATCCAGGATTAATTCCTTCCTTTGATGGTAAAAATTTTAAGTAAGTTATTTTTACGCTTTGAAACCCACCCAGTGCTGCAAACACATATTTTATATACGATTTCTCGATTAAAATGTACTTCTTTCACTTTTCAGTTATTGTTGTATTCATCTTTAAAATGAACTGAACGATTTTTATTGCTCAATACTCAAAAACCAATGAAGAAAAAACTTTCTTTTCTAGATTAAATTCTAGATAATAATAATCCGTAGAAATTAAAATAAACAGTAGTAGATTTTACCGTGTTGGAGGTCATTACTTACAAAAATTTAGTAAATTCTATATATTGACTGCACTTCAAAAACTTTAAACATGGGACAGTCTGGGCATAAAATCTTCCAATATAAACAGAGGCAGCCTCCTTTATTGTGAAGTCAGAAGAATTTATTTACATCTGATAAAATTATTTTCCGGTTTATTAAACCTATCTTATTTATTCAACATAAAAATTGCTTGTTTTATGAATGGTTCTTCTTTACTTCACTCAGATATAGGAGAGTGAATTATTGGTTACTATATTGTAAAGATGGTAATGAAACGTAGTGTAGGAAGTATGTTATTATAAAATAATATAGCCTATTTTCTGAATCAAGATTAGTTTTAACTCAAAATGTGTTAAAAAAACTAAAATATGTAAAGTCACAACAGAACAAATTTTTTTTTTTCTCTAAACTGCATGAAAAATCAATCTTCACCCTGAAAAAGTCACGCTATGGCTACAGCGATTTATTTTTTAACTACAATTTTAAATGTTTTTTTTATGAACCTACGAATGTGGATGTATATTTAATATTCATATCCGCATATAAAAAGACGCGAGTACCAATTATTTTGATATAGCGTGATACTTTTAGGCTAATAATTGGTTTATATCTATGAAATTAAATAATACGAAAAACGTAACAATCACTTTTAGGGTATTTATCTAATGAATATAAATATGAATTCAGGTAATTCTTTGGACTAAATGATACGAATATTTTATCCTTCTCATAAAGTAGTCCATTTTAAAATGAATATATGATTCTCATTAGAATGACTGCTTCGCTATAAATATTGCTAAGTACAGAGGTGGACTAGCTTGGAAAATGACGTCTAGTACTAGGAAATATTATATATTTTATCTTGCTTATATATTCTTCTGTAGCGTAAAAAGCTGACTGTGTTATTTTTGTAGTTTTCAACATTTCTGTTTTTTCATGTTAGTTATACCTTTGTGAATGAGGATTTATATGGTAAAAAAACATGAGTACAACATGAATTTTAATGTTATTCAATTTACTGTCAAATTTCGGTGTATTAAATCAAAAAGTTCGTCAAAAGAAGGGCGAAAATTATGAGCTAACGGTTTTATAGTTCCCCTTCTTCCCTTTGTGATGGACATCCGCGGCGTTCTCTCATTGGCCCAGCCGTATCCAACTCAAGAACAATAGCCTTCTCAAATCTAACGTAACTGCAGAACAAGACAAGTTCTGATCAATTCAAGGCAGTGGACCGCCTTCCTAATAACTTACAATTACCTGCACTAACTTGCCAAAGGATTACATATTCGTTTTTATCCTAACTTCTCACAATCTAATTAAAATTAAATCCCAATATTTCTTTCCCAAAATTTTCATTTCATTTAAGTTTTATAAAAAAAAATAAACCAATGTAGCTTTAAAAACGCTACAGTATTCAAGTGGGTTTAGTTAGTTTTAGAATATGTATGACGAACAGTAAAGAAGGAAAAGTGCATGAAGTTTAGCATTGTTCCTATGGGGAAAAACTCAAAGCCTTTTTACAGTTTCTTAATATAAACTGGTAAAAGTTGTTTTCTAACAAATGTAGCCTAATCAAAACAAAATGACTGGGCAATTAATGCATTTTACGCGTGATTCCTGATTTGGAATTAATATTTATAAATGGGTTTTTTTGAACCTAAGATTGTTAAAGAGCTATTTAAAGTATGCAGACACACGTATAACTTATTTATTAGTTTACAATATTCAATATTATTCAGTTTTGCATTTAACATTCGAAGAAACTGCAATCCAAGAATATGACAAATTATTAGGAAACCTGAGGTGTACCCAACAAGAAGAGTGGAAGTAGCAGAGAATTAAATTGCTTATACAGTTAGTGAGTTCCGAACAGGATGAATATGGAACTGTTTACTTTGCTCTCAACAGCTCTATAGTAACAACGTAATCACATACAGTGATAGCAAACATTGTACAGCACCGTGAGTGTAAATACCAGTTTAAACACTTAAACTTGACTAGTGAGAGTCTACTTATGTGTGTCGGTGTGTTTTCCTCAATTATTAAAAACTACTGGTATTGTAATTACACATGAATATTCTTTGAGTCTGTGGTTAACATACAGGTCTATTCCTATTTCGAAAACCCATCCATACTATGCTCTATTTGTATTTAAAAGTCCCTTGACACACAATTAACTATTACATTTTTAAACTTGGCTTACTTAACAGATAATAAATACGTGGTGGTAAATGATGTTTGTCAACAATATTACTCTATCAAAGTCAGTTGCCCTGTAAAATTGTCATGTTTCGATCAGAAGCCCTTCTTTGCCTGGGGTTTCCTTTCTTTGGATTTTAATAAACTGCAAACAATTTAATATTTCACTATATTATAAATGTATTGACTAAAAATCTGAGGACTTCCACCTTTAATTATCCTTTATACTCAATTTCCGATATAATAAATATTTAAAACGTGGAAGTTTCCGTTTCTATACAGACCACCATGAACAATTACTGGAACTATTGGAACTTTGAAATTAGGATTTTCCACACTGATTTAAAATAGTCCGTTGATACTGAAATAATTCGAGCTCTATGATAAAAAACTATGAAATATAGGAGTGATATTTGATACATTTTAGAGGTACTTTAAAAAGCAGTTTCTCTCCCCAAATTCAAGGCACCAATAGCGCCATCTTTAAACTTACATATACAATGGATCAAGAGATTGGAAAATCTTTCAGTGACTATCATCTATCCCAGGATTGTTTGGAATGCTATTTAAAAAGAATATTTGAATGGCATTCCTGATTTTAAAATTGAAATTTGGGTTACTGCTGATATTATCATAAGACAATTAGATAATGACACTAAACCTCATCACCAGCTTTGTAAGAATTGTGGCCGTAACAGTAATGATTGACAGAAATAAAATGTTTTATGTATACAAAGAAAAGTAGAAGTCTACCTAAAATCTTGATCATGTGTAAACCCTCTAAAAAGTATAAACATGTTTTAAGAGTTGATTAGTAAGTCTTAAAAAGAAAATGCAGTACTTTATAGAGTCTCCAATAACAGTGATTATGGATAATAATTTTATATAAATTTCGAGTTTCTTGAAATCAACCTTACCTTTCATTTTGAGGGTAAAAAAAGCAAGCACGTATAAAATTTTTAGTTTAGGTACTAGAAGTAGAAGTAACGGAAAATTTTAGATGAGATTTGTCTGTTTTTAATTAGTACAAATGTCGGTTTATGGTTCCTAAACAAAAATGCCCTGTGTTATATAAAAAAGAAATATAATGCTCACATGGTTGTAACTTATATTAAATAAATTTGAAATGCCGTCGGCATAATCATTAATACGAATAATACATTTGATTTAGAGTTTTTACCGCATAACCATTAAGATATATTCGATTATAAAATTTATAGGGATTTAGATACTATACTATTGTTTTGTTGTTGAATTAAGTAATTTTATTTATTTATTCAAATTGTATATAAACTATAAAACCAAACTAATAATTTAGATTCCTGCTCTATAGTCACGGATTGTATTCGTTTAATGATTATGGAATGTTTTCAATGCTGTGGAGCTTTAAAATTATATCAAATCACGGAATTCTACTTTTGTAAAGCTACAAACACAGACATAAAGGGTGATGACCCAGAAGAAGTGCTGTGGCGCCTTCTCTATTGTCATCTATTGTGTGCAACAGACCAGAACTGGGGATGGTTGTATTTTAAGAATAATTTTATTGATATTTACAGAAAAAGCCCTTCTATTCAAACTCGTTCTTTATATTTTTAATTTGAGAGAATAATGTTCATTATACATACTCAATTTATTGATGGTAAATTATAAAAAAATATAATACTAACGGATCGTTACTTATTAATTAGGCGTTCTTTTTCTAAAGAGATGTAGTTCGATTCAAATAAATACAATTTCTAGTTTACAGGGTTTTATCACTTATTTATAGTATAAAACATACAAATAAGAGGTATTTTTAAATCCTGAAACTTGTATTTCGATCCGCATTTTTGTAAGCAATAAATATTATTTAAAAAACCTAAAAAAATGTCTTTACAATCGCATTAAGCTCATGAACCAAGAGGCATATAGTTACGTTTTAGGTAATAATTAACCAACAATACTGGATTATTTTAAATTTTTAATCCTAAAATAAGTTTTTACTCATAAACGGTTCTTTGTAGATACACTTGATTCAACGTAAAAACATAACTTTTCCAAAGACGTTTAAAATTAAATACGGAATTATGCAGCCTTTCATGTAGAACGTTTTAGCTAAGCGTATTTGAAAAATATAATTTTTTGGGACTGGGTAGTCGATTTGTTCATGTGACAAATGATTTCTAAGGGATTGTATGTGGATGATTTCATATTAGGTATGTATTGGTTTTAATGTTTGATATTTCATTTTGTAAATAATACTGAGTTTTATATAAAACTCAAATTTTATTATCACTTGGTTGCAACTTTTAACGGTAAAATATTTTTGAAAACAAAATTTACTATAATTTTTCTGTCTACTAGAGATATAAGACAACATGCCATAGTTAAACGGGCAAAATAATATAATTTTGAGATTTTAAACCAAAAACTGTAAATTTGGATGAAATACATTTCCTTTACGTGGTTTACTGCGTTGCATTTTGTTCCTTTCAAAGTTCTAACAGTTTGTCTAATAAGCGTTAGTACACCTTCTGACTCAGTCCATATTAATGTATTTAAAATTGAAAACATTTGTTTTAAGGTTACGTACTTATTGTAAGACTAACCAAACTGTAGAAAACTTATATTAGTAATTTCAGCAGGCTTTCCGCATGCAAAACGTTTTGGTTAGTGGTAAGAGAAGAGGCTGGAGATAATCTATTGGAGTGTGAAATTATAAGAGGATCTATGAAAATGGAAGTTTGATGTTACACTTGAGCTGAATATAACTTTATACTTACTATAGAAATTCTTCTTATAGATCACATCAAACTAAATATTAGTACATAAACTATAAGAGTAAAGTTAGTGTCAGAAGAAGCTTTGTAGAAAAAGTCTATATAAATGCTGCAAAGCAGTTGTTTTAATGCTTCAACAGACTCATATCCTGAGCAGTTTTTTGGACGTGACAACATCTTTAAATTAGGTTGCGTGCTCGGAGTCACTCTTAGAAAAAGTGTAACCGACCTGGTAACGTTACGTATGCACGTCCAGTGGGTTCACGCCGCACGGTATCGGGGCGCCACGGGATTAAAGCAGGATAAACTGTGGTTCCCGCCCGCAACTGGAATAAACGCAGATAACTAAGTTTATTCGTGAAAAATTGTTGGACGTGCTTAGATTCGTCCATTTACAATAAAAAAAAAAAAAACTACAAACAATAAAGGTAAATAATTGTACACTGATATTTCATTCATCCGTAAACTATGATTGATTGATCTAATTGTTTTAGATTTGACACAAAAGTTGAGAAAACTGAGGTTATATAGGTTATGTCAATACTATTGAACAAATGTTGATAGTGTTTAAGTAAAATTATTAGTTTTAAATCGCCCCTCTGTCAATCAATCGTAATTCAGTCGATTGAGAAGAAACAGCGCGTATTGCTAGTCCAAAACATTTAAAATAACAAAATTATAACACCTTAACCCTGTTCATAACAGTGCGAACCAAACAAACGAACTAAACCGCACCAATCACCCACGCGCGGAGCTTAGAATATAACTGTGTTTAGCAAAGAATTTCAAATTCCAATTTTTAAGTAAATGTTTGTATTCCAACTTTGACCATTTAACAATAACCAAAATTTTAATTAATCTTCAAATTTATGTACAATGTTTTAAGTTAAACAAAATATATTTCCTATAGTAAAATTTTGTGCAATTCTTATTTTTCATTCAATATCCTTGTTCCTTATTGTGCAATTTAATAATATACATATCGAATAAATATCTACCGAGAAAAAGACGTTGTACACGATAAAATCCTCCTTCGGCCCGTAAAACCGACCATTTAACAGGCACACCATAACTTTTTTATATTCACATTTGCTTCAAAACCGAAATTATGGGACAGCACAACCAATTAATAATAATTAACATGCCACCTAAGCCGCGTAGAAGTAAAAAGTATGGAATGTTACTATTTACTTTAAAAAGTAGACATTAATTTTGGTTAATAATCTTTTAAAGTACGTGGGAGGTGTTTAATATTAGCGTTATAACATTATTAGTATACGATCTGAACATATCGGGCCGAACTGCTTGTTGACTGCTTGGTCAAGGCAATCAAGGAGGAAAGGGTTAAAAATATCGGAAATGATAAACTACAGAGAGATCTCGTAAAGGATGCCTGAGGATTTTTGCCACGGTTTATAGGTGTACCTGACCTTTCTCTGACATACTTTCTCACATTAATAATTTCTTGCAAATACTCACAATTCTCACATAATACTGATATTTTTTAACCATAATAAAATTTAATAGTTGTAGAAATTTGAGTGTGAGAGGGGACAATCAACATTTGGGAATGAATTTTAATTGAATCATTATTAGTACTATAAAGCAGAGATGACAGAGAAATGTGGTGAGTTAAATAAGACAACATAGCTAAATAGCTATGGTAGAGTATTAACATAGCCTATTTTAACTAAAACAATTCACAATTACTATCGAGACCAAATACAATAATATTTATTAATTTTTATATTTTACATAATTGTCTTAAAATCCGTATCTAGGTCAGAATATAATTCTATCTACATAAAATGAAGGGTTAGCTCCTAAGGACCATTCCTACGTAGATAACCCAGATAAATATAAAACTTGACTTAATTATTATATTGATTTAATACAAACTTTTTAACTATATTTTGTATATGCAAAGATTTACTAACAATTTAAAATTATGTCATTTATAATAATATCAATAAGTTACACCTAATAAATGTTTTTTTAAACTTTAGATCATGGTTTTTTTCAAAATTTACTGTGTCTTTTTGTACAAATACCCCGATTTATTTTAAAAAAATGCTTAAGATAGGGATCTGAAATTTATACCATGTATATTTGTAAGCTATTAAATAAAAAAAAACTTATAAATAAAGAGGTTATAGAGCCTATGAATCTTTAGTTAATTATTATATAATAGGAATTCTGGGAAAAAGATAATTGTTTTTGAAATAGGATTAAAAAAAAATCATAAAACTCCCAAAAAAATGGACTTACTTAAAAAAAATCTTAATGTTAAAGTTTCCCACTACATAGCATCAATCCAGTGAAAAATCACATCCTTTGATATCTTATAGTACTTTTTAACGAAACGGGGTCAATCAACTTAGCAAATTTAACATAGGGAAGGTACGGGCTTCCGAACCCTTTTAAGGACTGAGTTTGTATTCCTGGTCACGGAAACTCATTCTTTGAATTGATCAAGTCGCTAGCTATACACACACATAGGCAAATCTGTATTGAATTAAATTGTATATAAAATTAATAAGAGCATTTGTAGTTATTAAATGATTATTTTCAATGATATAAATTTGGTTTGGTCTCCAAAAAAATATTATATGAGTGCCATGAACAAATTAATGGCACTTTTATTAGAAATCACAACTTCAGGAAATAGCATTGTATACTGTATAAAATTAAAATTAATGTTACTAGTCTTATATACGTACGAAAATTAAAGTAATTTATTATAAACATAGTTTAATTAAATTATATATAGTAATATAATAAACAATATAACAAGAGACTGTGAGACCAGATTTCAAACACCGAAACTTACTTTGTACATTTTATAATATAGAATTTGGGGTCCTATTTACAGGCAGAACCATTAGATTAAATCCATACTGGTAGGGTGATTAAAATGGAACATTATGTCATTATCTTTTAATTTTGTACCATATCACAAATCAACCAACGGTTAGTATTTTAGTATGAATCAAGAATGTGATTAGTTGTACGTTTAATAGTATATTTTTTTATATATTACATATATTTATATTTTTTTGTTGATGTTTGGCATAGTTTAAGTACTGCTGAATTAAAACTCGTAATTTTGACTCTTCAAAATCAGTAATAAAGTCTGAAACATTCCTAATAGGAGTAAATTAAAATGTGGGACCAGGTAACTCTTATACGGCATATCAAAAAAATTTACAAGGTATGTTTAAATACTGTTATCAGTAATTCCAGTTTACTGACTTCATTACGAATTAGACCAATGAAAAAAAACCCATATGTTATTTATATCATAAGACTACTTTTTTTGATATGGAATGAGTTATATTCAAGTCAAATTTTATTGAGATCCAAAGTCAAAAAAATTATCTGAAAATTAAGCAAACCATCTGTTTCGTGTGTTAAAATTATTATTACAGGATATATGTGTAAAAAGATAAAATATGCGACATTAGGCATTTTATCTTCTGACACATGACGAATAAGTTCATTTTATATTTGCATACTAAACCGATCATAAAACTTTTACATAACAATATATTAATAATAATAATATCACTTGATTAATATAAGTAAACATTAACAGTGTTTCATCTATTTTTAACATTTTGTTTTGTAGTGAATTAGAAATATAGCAACAAATGATTCCAATTCCAAAATAAAAGTTTTTCAACTATTATGATTCAAGAAACAGTTCGTATTATCGATGTTCGTATCAAAATGAAAGTAAGAAAAATACAAGAATAAAGTTCCTAGTTTTGTTTGTACTCTATATAACGATATAAGGAACACCCTGAATTGCTTACTTCAGAGAACCTAGACTATGAGTTGCCCTATTTATTAACTCTTTTTAAAAACTTATTAACTCTTCTGGCAGCAAGACGTACTTTACAAATTTTGTTAAATAATTTTGACAAATGAGGAGCTTGCCATGACGAAAACAAGACCCGATTAGCGATAGACGCGACCAGCATTCCAATTATCAGTTGGTTTTTTCATTCCCATCTTATCGTTATCTACTAAATTATTTCTTATTTTATTTGAATATATCACTATTACAAGCATTTATATATTTTAGGAGACATGTGTAACAATAATAATGTAAGATAATATTTTCCAAATAAAGGTAGAACTCCAATGTTAGTTTTTATAGACTACTGAAATAATTATATTGCATTTTTGTAATGTTTGAAAGGGTACATTGGTCATGTATGTCTTGTATTTCAGATCTGATAAGTGATATGTATTTCGCTTTATAATGGAGTTTGTAATTATATAATTGACATAAGGTGATATAAAAGCATTGTAGGATTTCGGTTACTTGCCGTCGTTATATGTTACAAAAATATATCAGTATGTTTTGGGATTGAAATTTAACCTCTCATTAACATTTAACACACATCATTTATACACAAGTTTGAAAATGAAAAATACCTTTAAATTGAAAGTGAAGACCGGCAGGTAAACAAATATCGGCATTTCCTGTCATATCACAGCGCGTCATCTGAAATATAGAGAATAAGAATTTGAGGAGGTGGAATGGTAATAGACAGACACCGAAGCCTTATATTTTGTTCCGGACTTCATTATCATGGGGCGTGTAAAACATAATTTTACTAGATGGGTAAAGTTTCCTTTGGGTTTCTTGGTTAATTTATTAAAAATGTTTGTAGCCCAAATATAATTTCAATAGAAGTTAGATTTGTATGTAAATTATTCTCGCTGTGTATTATTCGCTTCATCTGCTTTATGTTATGATTTCTAGACCAACAATGTTGAATAATTTTCTACTCTTCCTTCATTGCTTGTTTTCATCATCTCTTTGAATCACGCATTTAGCATATTTTTGGTCTCGCCTACGTATTACCTATTATAAGAACATTTTAAAATTTAAACACAGATTGAAGTACTTTTTGGTTTGGTTTTTACGAAATATTGGCTAAATTATTTTCTTTTTAGTGATTATTTATAGTATTTACTGCCTACTGTTCTGATTTTTACCGATAATTATAGCACGAAGGGGTTTACAATTTTTTTTCTAGGGGGGTTCTATCTCAGGGTGTTTCCTATTGTTTCTTTGCACTTGCACACAAGTGAGACGTAGATTGCCACACTGTTTAACTTACGTTTATTGTGAATGTTTAATCTTATGTACAAGTATAATTGAGCTATGGCAGGTAGGGCTGGTTCAATGAGAATGTTGAGTTTAGCCCCAGTTTACCTTCCTCTTATGTGCAGCATCTGAAATCTGATGCTGTTGCAGACTTGAATCCTGAAATCTGGAGTCATTTTCCTCTATAGGGATCGAAAAACGAAGGAGCTCAAAACGGACCCCCCGCATATTTCGACATCAGGAACAGCCGACTACAAAAGAAATGAGCGATAAAACACTGCGATTGTATGGAAAGCAAGATTGGATTACTTAAAATAAAAAAAATTATTAAAAAACTAAATTTAACCACATTAAATGCATAAACGTATTTCTATATCTAGCGTTGAAGGTTATATATTGCTAAAAATGTATTTACAATCCCTTTTCAATTTCTTTTTGTTTTATGTAATGTGGCCAGGAAATTGGTTTACAGTTTGCTCTTTAATAGTTATATAGATAGTACTCTATTCAGTCTCCGGAGATATCCACAGGTCTCTATGTAACATTGCCAAACATTCCAGCTACAGACAGAATATTGAATTCCTCTTGTGTCAACAAGGAATCTTGAGTCACTCTGTACCAACGGATCAGACCATGCCTTTAGTCAATATTGGACAGCAATACCTTGTATGTGACTAAAAGGATAAGTATAGATCCAAAATCACTATAATTTTTTCATTTTATTTTACATACTACCAAACATTGATTGAAATAATTTTATTTTGTTGTAATTACAATTTTATACAAAAACCTTTTGAATGAATACAGTATTTTTATAGATGACCCATTAATTTCAGAAAACTATATTTTTGCTTAGTAATTGATTAAAACTGTAAAGAGAACGTCAAAGAGTTATTAGGTTTTATTATTGACACCATTTCAGAGAACACTTTCAAACTACATTTTCCAAGCAAGCTAAGAATGGTTTTTTCTTATTTTGTAAAACGAAACTTTTATGTTAACAAGACAAAATTAAATTCCTTTATCGTACTAGATCAAATATTTCATAATATATATAATGCAACACATTTTAATTACTCTCAACTGTTTGTCATTCATAAAATAATTGGATACTATTATTATTAAAATGAAATAACAACTATAATCATTACGAAAGTTTTTTTATGTCTTTTTCTCAAAACGTCTACTGTATTGACATGGCATCCCATCGTGTGTACTTTTAAGGATCGACGCCTGCCTGTTTTAAATCTTTCTCGAACATTGAATTTTAAAGTGGCCCTTTATGAATTATAGAACCTTAACTCATAATTAATATAAAAAATATATTAAATATTATCGTTATTGTCCCATTATGTTTCATACGATATTAAAAAATTCCTTTGATGAAATTTCATACAATATATGGAACGTGTACTGTTTTGATCTGTGTTTGTATTAGAGTACCATCCAGACCAGTATTGGAAATAAACTCTATTATTATACATTTCCTGGCGAAGATGATCTAATAGGCTTAAAACTATCTCTAATCTAGTCTAACCTTGTCTATCTCTTTCCTAGCGTATCCTTCTTCAGAGATATATATAATATATGATATTATCATAATACGCTATAAAGAATTTCAGGAGCCTGAGTCCTATCTGCTATTTTCTTACCTATGACTTTAGGGAGTAATAGATGTACCCAAGGAATGTAAGAAAAGGATCGACTTCGGGGATTTCTCTACAAATCGAGAAATATGACAATTCTGAGCTTTAAAAGTACATCTGTTTGATATGTTTTGCCAGCACGTGCCTACGTAGCTCCAGCACCTGTAGCTTATGCAACAACATTTAAATTAAATATCTAAAGTAGTAATAAGTTTTGGATATGTGCGATGTTTAGAGAAAATTGTGGTGTTCTTTTATAAATAAGGTCAGTTATAATTAATTAAATTAAAATTTTTAACTACGTATTTTATACACAAAACCGTTCTTTCTTCTATTGAACAGTTAGTAGTCTAGATTGGAAATAAGCTATTTTGGGTAACTTCTGGTTGTAATTGAAATATATTTAAACGAGGTAAATACGGTAATCCATAATTAAAGGAATTTAAAGTTACGTAGTTTCATAACATTAAAGTTAAAAAGTAATAATAACAAATGGTTTATTTTTTATATTTAAAACTTTGGTTGTAGTTATGGTGTAGAAATATAATAAGGCATTGTTGTAAATACTATTTTTATTTATTATATTTCAAAATTTCTGATTTTGATATGATATAAAAAAATATTACAAAATATGTATATAAAACTTAATAATAATACTAATTCCATTTATTTCTTCGTCTTATTTCGACATTGTCAATCATGGTTACTAATTATAGCAAAATACTCCTTCTAAAACTTTGTACACAAAATTAATTAGGACACCAAAGAAATACCCTATAACAAGAGAGATAGCGTTGTAGGGGAATACAATTGCTTACACAGTTAGTGAGTTTGCAACTACATGAATATGTAACTGTTTACTGTGCTCGCAGCAGCTCTACGGTAACAACGTAATCACATATAACGATAGCAAACACTTTACAGCAACATCGTTGAAACATACCGTGAATCCATATGAGTCTATTATAATAATTAATTTTATTAACATCAAACAGAAAGCAAACACACACACACACACACACACACACACACACACACACACACACACACACACACACACACACATATATAATTATAATATATATATATATATATATATATATATATATATATATATATATATATAATCTTCTAATTGTATTCTTTTAGTATTGAAATGAACACTGCAACATCGCTTTCTTATTTTCATGTAGTTCTATGCCATAAAAGCGCTGTACAGTTTTTTCCTTTCAAACAACCTGTTTTGTTGTTGGCGTCTTCCAATACCCATGCTCTGGTCTTTTAATTCTGCACCCTTCGTCTTCCGGAGGGATTTCAAATTGTCCACATTCCACCGGACATACTAAACTTTATTTTAGTCAATTTATCTCTCTTGGAGGAATTGATATCCAGCTCTTTTCCATCTTCTCCAATCATAACGTGCAGACTCTCTATCCTGGCAATTTAGTGTTTTTAGCAATAAAGGAGCTCCACTGACTATAGAAATCATCATCCCGAGTAGACTAGACCTATTTATCCATCCGTCCACCCTTCCACTCTAATACATCGACATTTCAGGTTAGCGATGTGCCACTCCTGCACACATTATTTTTTCTTTACTACTATTAAATACACTGAATATTACGTTACATAACGTTTAAATGATAAAAAATCAGATTCGTGTTTTTAGAACTTCATACAACAGGAGCAGTTTGAAGGCAGCATAACATCTTGTTAAAAGCTTGTCAAAGGTAGTACGGTGGAGCTTAACGCAGAATAAAAAGGGGCCGTCCCTACGGTTTTTACCACGTGGATTGCAGGTTTGTATTGACAGTATTAAAATGCACATGTTTTGTAGTTTATAAGAGACCTCTGAGGGTAACCTAAATTAAATTATTATAATAAAACTGAATTCAAAATTACTGTCATGTCAAAGGAGGTGAATGTCAAAGACAGAAGCTATTTATATGTAAACAACTTTGAGCACATTGGGTCATCAACATGTTGACATTCTCCGTTCTTACACTATCCCCGGGTATACTAGACAGAAATGCAGGTGAGTAATATTCGAGTGTAAGAGTAATAATTACATGTAAAATATGGGTTTTTATTTGGACATTATTTTATTTATAGCTCAACAAAATAAGAGTGCATTTTGAAAATAAACTTTCTATAACATACTCTTAATAACTAAGTGATAATCCAAACTCTGAATTTCACTCTTGCTGTACCATGATTTTATAATTTTTCTCACCCTACTAGTACCGGTCTTTTGATGTAAAATTTTTGTAAGGGGCATCCTAAAATAACAAAAACCATCACACAAACATGATTAAATGGCTGTATAAAACATTAATCAGTAACGTTTAGAAAAATTGTGTCATATAATTATAATATTTATTATTAACACACTGATACACTTTTATATAATAATGTACACAGATTTAAGTTAATCTATTAGAATAGCAATCAATTATAAATTATTAAGCTGAACAATCCTTCAAAACTAATTAACAATTATTTACTAAATAATTATAAAACTGTATAAAACAAATTGAAGTGTCAAATACAGAAGCTATATATATATCTAAACAACTTTGAGCACATTGGGTCAGAAAGTAGAGAGCATATTTGTCAGAAAGTATTTAAATATTCGTTGTAAGCATTTACCAAAGGAAATAAGACCCAAAGATACAAAAGGAAGAGGGAAAATATCATACTAAACGTTTTGAATATTAATATTTGGTAAAACCATATGATAGGTTTTGGATATGCCCATTCAGTAAACCAAAGGAGCTTAAATGCTTTACACTGAAGTGGCTCTAAATCTATCATTAGCAGAGGAATGTAAATCCAGATTTATACTCTTGTTGGATAGCCGATGATAAAAATAGACTTACTCTATTGGCTTTGAGAATCTCAATACTGAGTGGTTTGCTGGTGGGACTACTGCTAATGTTCATTATTTTATTTAATGGGGCAAGGTACCCAAAAATTTATTTTTTCTAAAAAAAATTCTTATTTTATTTTTTAGTTTCTAAAATGTTTTGAAACAATAATCAATTATTGGTTTTGCATTATCATTGCTAAAAGAGTGTTTTTTTTTTAAATAAAATCTATTAGCGTGTAGAGCTGATTTTTTCTCCTCCAGGCGGCCATTATAAGTGACAAGTTTTATATCATATAACTATTCATTACTAATGTATTTTATTGCTGTATTCAGTATGTTAGAATATCATAATTTCATAATTTACTAAGATCCCAGCTTTTTTATGTGTGGTAATCACTCAGTAGATCAGCTGTTGTCAGTGATCAGCTGTTAGTTCCAGTTACTGTACTCTAACCTCACTTTGTCAATGACATGTGTTTGTTGTGTTTTGTTGAACAATTTAGTGATTTAGACTATTAATTTTGATTTAGTCATGAAGCAATCAACTAAAAATTAATATTCTAGAAAAAGAATTAGTAATAAAAACTTGAAGTATAAAAAATACCGTCAGCAAGTCAAATTGAAAAAGATGAAAAAGGAAGAAAAGAAATTAAAAAAAAGAATGTGTTACCTATTGGGCTGGACTCTTTTAAGTGTAAAATATATTTATACTAAACACAAAAACAATGATTATGTAAATAGACTTACTTATCATATATAATAAACATATGACGTTTTTTTGCCTTTTCCCGTAAGTTTGTTTTTTCCGTGTTTTCCAACACGTTTTACAACGTAACTTCTTGATTTATTGACCTAGAGACCTAGAGATATTTTGTACATATGATCTTCAATATATAGTGCACAAAGTGTAGTATGGGATCAAGTATATTTTTAAATTATACTCCTAATATAATTTTTTCCATTTATAGAAATTTATATGTTTTTGAAAAAATTAAAATTAAACTTACCTATTTTGATAACTACACACAAAATTCCATTCTACACTTTTTAAGGCTAGTTATTATCTTTAAAACAATATCTAAAAATTTGGAATAGGTGCAATACAAAAGCAGCTATGGTGTAAATCAAGAATTCTAATTTTCTTGAAAAAACCCCCTCCCTTTCCCCTAAAGAGGGATGGGAGGGGGTTAATAATATATTTTATTTAAACCCTGTCCTAGGCAGACACTTTAATGAGCAAAAAGATTAATTAGTGGCAGAAATTAATAAAACATATGTTTTGGGTACATTGCCCCTTAACCAGACATTTATAATTATTATTTCAATAAAATTAATATCTTGTTTATTGACCTAATATTAGTGCCTTACTTGTGTGAAACTTTACAATTAATGTTTCCGTTCATATTCGTCCTTCGAGATAAACATTGATAATCAAATGCATTTATTTGTTTTCAAATTCGTAAAATAAGGTGACATGCCCTTCAATAGTCTTAATACTTAGCACTGATATTACTACAGCCTATAGATTAATGTGTTTTACTCTGCATCTATAAAAAAAGAACATTAAAGGCCTATCAGCCCACCGTCTGTAACAATTCTTGACGATTTTCAAATGTGAATATAATTTTTATTAACATCTGTCACAATGAATAAAGCAATAATTAACTCTGCTTACTGTGTGAAACAAAACAGAATTATTACACTAAAACAGAAAAACTTTTTATGTTTAGTAAGCCAAATATATAGTTAATGAACAAGAAAATAATTTGGTAGTTGGAATGAAATCTTTTATGGTTCCGCAAGAAAGCGAGCCGTATCTGTTTATTTTTGAAGTTTCATGTTCATTTTGTCCCATATTTTAAGGGCCAATGTCTTGTTCGTGCTCGGAATTCAACTTCTAATTCGATCCATTTCATTTATTACTGATATGATTTTTATTACACACATTACCGTTTTATATTTAGGGTGACAGAACAATAAAATAGCTAAATTTGAAATATCACTATAAATAAATATTTATATTGCTGACAGGTTTTTGAAGTATGACAACCGTATTCGGTAAAAATTAAAAATGTTTATGGACCTTGTGGTTTTTGTTATGGAAGTCAACGTGTATTGAGGTGAAAACAGTGTACCCAGCCAATACCACTAAATATAATATTAGTGTTTCCATACATGAATTCTGATATATTTTTTAACGTAAATGGCTTTACTTTATTGTAATTCACTGATACTATATTAACAAGTAATTGAACATACAGGACGGGCAAAATATCTTAGAATTACAAGAAAAAAGAATGCAACTATTTTTTGAAGTAAACGGTTGGTAAATCTAAAACATTTATGTAGGAAAACAATGTTTTAGAGCCAGTAGTAGTAACGGCTTTGATTTTAGCCCTATAGTAAAAATCTTAAATTTCAAGACGTTAAAAACCTCATTTTTATCCGTTGAATAATTATAGGAGACCCTCACTTTAAATTTATAACTAATAGTATCCAAATGATATTATTTATTTATTACTTTTCTTGGTAGCTTAATACAAAAAATTAAAAAATCTTGTACTTAATAATTAATTATTAAAATAACAATTACAAAATTGTATATTAAAATGTTTTTTAACAATTTATTTTTAATGCGTATTAATACGATCTTTAAGCTGTTACGCATAATACTGCGAATATAAAATAAAGGATTACATTACTTAGTTTTTACTCTGTTCTATCTGGGACAACTCCAGGTCATGTCTACAGCCTCTTGTTCTAAGTTACTATAACTGGTTTTGTGACAAATAACATAGTCAAAGTAATCTGACTGTATTTACTTTTACGCGCGACACCTAACCTAGAAATAAAATTAACAAAATATATGTTTTATAGTAAATTGAAGTTTGCTAAAAATATTAAATAGTGATAAGCTTTTCAGTTATTTTATTAGTGTTTCCTTAATGTTTAAAATATTTAATATTTTGAAGTTTCACATCCGAAAAACTCATTATTCAAGAATGTGAAAAATAGTCATATTTAACATACAAGAGTAGTAGAGAAGTCCATTGCTTATGCAAGTTAGTGAGATCAGATCGACATAAATATTGAACAGATTACTTTGCTTTAAAAAACTCAATAGTAACATTGTAATTACATACAAGGATAGCAAACCGTGTACAGCACAGTGAGTATAAATACCGTATAAACATAACATAGACTATGATAATAAGTTTGGTTAACTTGTTATTATGACGATTTAAATATTAAACACAAATAAGATTCACACTTATTTTTATTAAATGATAAAATTCCATTGGAAAATATTTGTAAAATTTTAAAAAGTATATCAATATGATAGTAATGTGAAAGCAAAAATGTCAATAGAGTTTAAAAATTTAACGAATAAATAAAATGTGACTTAAAATAATTAAATTAAAAATTTGGATTAATATTCTTATATAGATTTTGAATGGTTCCATTATAAAATAAAAGCGTCTAGGTAACCTTCTTCAAATGGAACAAAATAGTAGAGGATTGTATTGTTACTAAATATTAGGCTATTAAAAAATAATAAAGTTACAATTATTGTTTTGATATTTATATAAAATTCTCTTAAACATTGGTAATTTGTGTACAGGTCAAAACAGGAGGGTATAGCGAAATGGCGAAAAATATAATATTATAAATTATGTTTTATTTTATATTTTCCTAGCTTGATATCTTTAAAACCAACCATAAACCATTCAATTGAATAAATATCTAATAGTTTCTCTCTTTCAGTTTTTAATTAGATTTATAATAGATATTCTTAGTGCCTCTGATTAATACGAGTATATAGTTTTATTACTACTCCAAAAACCCTTCGGGCTACGCGACACTTATCTTAAGAATTCCTCCAATATATTTGTGGTGATAGTAAATGTTTATATTTATTCTTTTGTCAAAGGCAGTTACATTTTACAAATATTATGTTACGTTCAGAAGTTTTATATGTCTGGGTTTATTTTTATTGTGATTTCAATCAACTGCAATATAATTCCATAGTTTATTAAATCATAAGTGTGTTACCTATGCTTTTTCACTGCATTAAATATATTGATAAAACCAAATAAATTAGTGCAAAAGCCACAAAAACCAAGTTGATCATTTGTATATCTTGCACTATATGAATACTGCGTAATCATGGATTGGATTCGTTTTATGTTTATTGCGTGTATTTCGAGCTGTTGGTTTTTAAAGAATATCGATCTCGCAATTCTACCTTTGTAAAGTGGTACAAAAGGTCATACGGTCACACAGCAGGGGAACATTGAAAAACCTACAAACACAGACATAAAGGGTGATGACCCAGAAGAAGTGCTGTGGCGCCTTTTCTATTGTCATCTATTGTGTCCAACGGACCGGGACTGTGGGTGGTTGAATTTAAAGGATAAGTTTATTGGTAATTTCAGGCAAAGCTCTTTTATTGCAACTCACTAGAACTTCTGTATATTTATATTTTTCTTAATATCTTGCATTATATACACCAAAGTTATCAATACTATAATATTACAAATATAATACACATGGGGTGTTAATCATAAGTTTGGAGTTCTATATCTAAAGGAATGTGTTTAGCTACAGATAAATGTTACGTACGTACGTAGTTGCAGAGGTACCTTAATTTGTACAGAAAAACATAAAAATGTGAGATGTTTATGATTTATAATATTAAAACATTTTGTGTTTTGATTCGATATTTTGAAATTATTATTAAATTTTGATTAAAAAAACTGAACAAAAAATATTTTACACTGGAATTAAGACCACGTAATACGTCACATAGAGTTACGTTAAATATAAAGTAATATTATCATTCACCTATCCTATAATACTGAATACGTTTAAGTTGTTAATATTAAAATAAGTTTTTTTTGTTTTTACACAAGAAAGGTTAGAGCAAGACACATGATTTGAGTGTATAAAGCATATTTTCCAAAGACGATTTGAATTAGATACAACATTATGCAACCTTAAATTTACATGTTTTGAGCTAAGCTTATTTTGAATTTTTTAAATGTACAATTTTGGCCGTGGGCAAAAAGTTTTCCCATACGTTAATGTGACATATTTTTTGGGTATTTATTTCAGAATAAAAATTTGCTGGTTTCACTGAATTATTTAAAATTTTATTTAAAATACTAAATTATGTAAAACCATTTTTTATGTTTCGTATGTATCTCCATTTTGAAATGTTTAAATATAAAAAAGTATTACATTAATATCTAATATAGCTTACCACATGAACCATATGCGAAAAATGACATTTGATAATTTCGATATTTTAACTTGACACGTGCTCCTTAATTTGGAAAAAATAAATTTCCTGTATATAATTTTTGAGTTGCATTTGATTTTTTGTTACAGTTCTAACATATTCCCTAATATACGTTTAGGACACTTTCGGAATCAGTCGGTATTTATGGTCTTAAGAATGAAAACACTTGTTTTAATCTAAAGTATTCATTGTAAGAAATACCTAATTACAGAGTACTTATATTAATATTTTATTCTTCTGTCTTCGTTAAATATTTTTCGGTTGGTGGAAAGTTTAGAGGTTTGAGATAATCTACTGGAGTGTGAAATTATAAGAGGATCTATAGGATGGAAGTTGGATGTTACACTTGAGCTGAATATAACTTTATACTTACCATTGAAACTCTCGTATTGATCAAATCCAGCTTTTCGAGGTCATATGAAGCTGGTTATCATTACACATACATCATAATTGCAAAAATTATCGTCAGAAAAAGGTCTGTGCGAAAATTCTAAATAAATTGCTTCAAAGCACGAAAGCTCTAACAATTATGATATAATAATATAACATGTCAATAAGTAATAAATATGACATGTATTTACTTACAGAGTGCACACTACTTTAATTGAAAATCTTCAAGTAGTTGGAATGTTTAATTTTTACATTTTAGCGTTAATAGTATCAGCTAGCATACCGGACGAACTGCTTGCCGCTGCTTCAAAGCTGTCAAGGGAAGAGTAGGGTAAAAATCGGATATATAAGCTGCAGAGCGGTCTTGGAAATGACGCGTAGGTTTTTCCAGACTCACAGATGTACCCAAGAACCCTCACCTGCTTCTTTTCTCTTAGTTATCAATAGTGTTAACACTATACTAATATTTTAAGTATAATACTAATTGACAATTTGAGAATGAGAGGGCACAATACGTCGTTTAATAGTCTAATAGTCCTACAAGTGAAGATAAAAAATTAACTAGATGGGATAAATAAACGAATAAATAATTAATTGATATGTATTTAACTAAAGATTATTTAATTTAATTGTTCAATGTTGACAATTCTTTGTCGAATAATGATAAAAATCTTTACAAGTTCTGGTGACATTTTTATGTAAATATAACCTGGAACCATTTATTTCTTTTTAATACATACATAAGACAATTCACCCAATTGAGTATTATTTCAACAATGTGTGCCTGTTTTGAAGGGAAAAGACTAGTAAACTTACTGGGGCTTTCGGGTAAGAAGAACTAGACTTGCTGGTAAAGTATGTTTTTCTTTGACTTATAGTAAGTTAAGTCATGAACTATTTTTCATGTTATATAGCATTTCATAATATGCTATATAACATTTATTATAGTTTAAGTAATGCACTTTTTTATAAAACGATTATATCATGGGAAATATTCAATGATAAATATTGCATTATTTACATTTATAATAATACTTAGTTGTAACTTATTTTAACAACACACGTAACATACTTGTAACAAACAAAGTAGTTAACAAACAACAAGCTTGTTATTTAAGTAATTTTAAATTGATTTGAGTTGATTTGTTTTCAATTTATTATCGCTGAATTCTAAAAAAAAATTGATTTACCCATATTTAAAGCAAAACTCTGGTAAAACAACTTGTATGGCCTACTACTCGTATAAAATGAAATTGTGTTACTAGTCGTCATATCATTTTTTGTTCCTAGTAACATGAGATTGTATATTACTATGTTGCATGTATAATGAAGTAAAAATATATTACTAAATTAATTTTATTTTGAATAAAACACGTTTATAAATAAATAATGAGTCAAACATTAATGAAACAGCGATATTTAAGAATTGAACGAAATAAAAATAAAGAAAGTTAATAATTTTCTTTAGGAATTTATTATTTATAAGCTGATTTTCATAAAGAGCCTGACAGTTAATTAACGATAATTTAGTTGGAAGAAGGAATAAATGTCATATTTATTATTCTGTAAACCGTAAGTTATTGTTTTGGATAATTAAATAAAATGAACAGTTATGTGTTTAAAATGCATATATTTAAATAATTTTAGTATACCCTGGTATGATAGTGTCTGTAAGTCGTCTAAAAATACTAATAACGTAAAAAATCTCCAGGTCATTTGCAACAAAGGGCGGCAACGGATAGACCTTACAGTGCTTTTTAGGAGTCATCATATTTAGTGTGTATGTGTTTTTAGGTTTATTGAACTGCTTAGACTGGTTTTTCTGTGCTATAACTTTCGAAATCAAAACTGAAAGGTGAACAGTGAAATAACATTAAAAGGAATTTTTAAGACTTTAGGGTTGTCTAGTATACAGCTCTTATAAAATATAAAACTTATGTATAACCAGTTACTGCTTAAAATGAGGTGAATCAATGATAAAAACACTTCTTTGTATGTGATGGGATAAGGTTTTATGTAATTAAATATTCAGTAGTATTGTAATAAAAACAAAAATATTCCTTCTAAAATTCAGCAAAATCTGTAGATATTTTACATTTTTGTACACAATATATCTTTATATTACTCCATTAAAAAAGAGTATTTTTTATGTTAACGTATATTATTCTAGTAAAATATTTAAGTATTATCTAGTACTTAATGTATTTGAACATCTGCTTTATAACGAATACACAATGATGAACAGAAACTTTTGTTGATAAAAAGTGTTAGAACCAGCCCAAGCTATTGTGTTAACTATTTATTTTCACGTTGAAAGGAAATTTAAAGAAATACAACAATATATAACTGTAAAACGAGCCCTAAAATGTAATTACTTTCGAAAATCTTAAGACTATTAATTGTTTTGCCTAAAATTTCCCTGTAGAATTTCAGTATCACTTCTTACAGCTAGAAATATTTGCACCAAGTTGTTAAATAATTCTGACAATTGAGAAGTTTTTCAGGACGAAAACAAGAACACATTAGTGATGGACGCGGCCAGCATTCAAATTTTGTATCATCTTGGCGACTTCCACTATATTATTCCTTATTTTAGTGAATAAATCACTAATACGAGTATGTAAAATATTGTAAAAGACTGATATAAAAATAATAATGCATGATATCATTTTCCAAATGAAGGTAGTATTATAATGCCGGTTAATATAGACTACTTCTATCATTATATTGCATTACGGATATACCGCAAAATATATACTGGTGCATGTATTTTAATTTTGGTCCGATGTGGTATTTCACTATATAATTAGAATGTTTAATAAACAACAGGAGATTTTTAAGTATAATAGAATTACGTTACTAAAATTACGTTTCTTGGATTGAAACCAACTCTGTTTTTTTAATTAAAAACCTTCAAACCTAAAGTTAAACTTGTACGAAAACTTTAAAATAAGCGCGGCTATGGGCTTCTTAATACACTAAATTCAATTTATCAACATAGCAATATGTACGTCAAAAGTTCTAAACTAACTGGTACAATATAACATAAAGTATCTTGTCAATGCATTTTGGATAGCTATAAATTTTATGGTATTTTATAAGTGAGTTTAATTTATAAACACCAACAATCTATTTGTAGCTTTTGTACCTCAGTAATTATTAAAATGTTCCTACTTTCAACAAATCTATATTATATTTACTCAACTTACATGCAATTTGATAGTTATGGAATTTTTCATCATAATAAATAATTAATATAAATTAAATATTTTGCAGGAAACAAATGGTAAAGATGTATGTATATTTATCAAAAGTTATAATAAATTACATAGTTGATCGAACAATATGTGCCATTGTATGTTTTAAATGTTTTTACATAATTCGTGTGAACGTATTTCTCTAACGAAGGAAGGAATTAGTTTTTTTTTCTTAATGTGAATTTACAAAGAACATGGTTAACTGTTTAATAGCAATATAGATAGATACTCTGGGTCAGACTTTGGAGATATCAACAGGTCTCTATGTAACATTGCCAAATATTTCAGCTACAGGCAGAATATTGCATTCCTCTTGTGTCAACAAGGAATCTTGAGTCACTCTTCAATGCTTTTTGTCAATATTAGGCAAAACTACCTTTATTGTGCCTGAAGAAGTAAATCGAGAAGCGGAATCACTAGATTTTTCATTACATTGTACACAATACAAAAACAATGATTTAGGTCATTTTATTTTGAAATAACAGTTGTAACTAAAACTTCTATATTTAATACAGAATTTTTAGATTAAAACCTTATACTGTTTGCTAAAAACTGTAATTTTGCTTATAATTTATTAAAAGTAAATAGAGAAATAACTACGAGCTATTAGCTTTATTATTTGTCCCATTATAAAACTGCATTACAATTACAAACTGCATTATTCAAAACATTAATTAAAGAAATGGTCCTGTATGAAAACTAAACCATATGAATATGAACAAGTTAAATCCGTTTGAACGTACAAAGATAGAATATTTCATACATACAAAGTAATATATTAAATTGGTTTTATTATTCTTACAATAAAAGAATTATTACTATTAAAATGAATAACAACTATCTATATTACGCCTATTGTTTTATATATGTATGTTTTTTAAAAATATACTGCATTAGCATTATATCCCATGATGTGTACTATTAAGATACAAGTTGTATTGTTTATTTATCAATATTTCTTGAATGTTGAAATTAAGCTTGAAGTTTTGTGAATTACAGTCTTAATACATCATTGACATCGAAAGTACATTAATTATTTATCATCCTAATCATCCAATTAAATTTGACCAACAAGTTTTAGGTAATAAAAAGATTCAAATGTAAGGCGAATATAAATACTATGTTAATACAAAAGTTACTTTTCTAAGCATTGTTGATTTTTTGGACAGAAAAAGGTTTGATATATTCTGTAAAAGATGGCACATGAAGTGTGGCATGTAAATATCTGGAATCTTAGGAGGGACTAGGTAGTGCCTCCTTTGTGATATGCCCTCTTTTAAGGCAGTAGATATAAGAAACATACCGTCATGAGTGATACATCAGGCATATATATATATATATATATATATATATATATATATATATATATATATATATATATATATATATATATGAAAATCTAATGAAATATATATAATGAACCAGGATTGACACAGCATCTTTCCGCATCTCTGGTTACGATATTAACATTTTTAAGAGTGATCATGGGCATGTGATAACAGAAATTCGCAATATATGTAATGGTTTCATCTGAATTTGCCAACACTTCTTATAATTCCTGTTAGTTATTAATTAGTATTCAACAATCATATACATTTCAATTTGACAATATTGAGAAGAATCGCTAGAACTATTCTGTCTAATCATTATAATCTGTAGAGAATTGAGATACGTATAAAATAGTGGTAGTTAGTAGTCACAATTTTGTATCAAATAATAACTAAGAAAATTTTATTCTTATGAAGTTCACAATATAAATTTTAGGTAGGATGGTTAACAAAAACAAAACATTTACAAAAGTTACTCTGAAGTTATGAAATTTCTGTGAGAGACTGAAGGTTTTTGTAATTGAATCGGTAAAAAAAGTTAATGAAAGGTAAACGGTTGTGTCCCTATTAAGAATGTAAATTAGATCTAATAACAGCGTACTAAAATATTAAAGATGTTAAATTTAGTAAAATAATACTTTTAAAACATTGCAGTAAACAAGCAGTGCCTGATCCTTGCCTGAAACGTTCTAAATTACGTAATAAAGACTGGATTATGCGTTGATAACACTACTAGAAACTTCTGAAATTTTGAAGTATTTTAAAAAGAGACGTCCTTACCTTATTCCACTACAGTTTTACAAAGAGTTTTAAAAAGGTCCAGAATCATAAGGCGGACAAAAGTTATAACATTCTTAAATTTACTATCTTTCAGAATCAATTTTAAATTACTGAACTTTTCTACGTCTATGTTTCTGAACCTTTCAAAAGTTCTTAAATGGCTCATTCGTTGGAATAGTTTTCGATTGAGAAAGATTAAATCATGTGAATCAAAATATAAACTAACTGTACTTTTGCCTTAAGCCACTCTTCTCTTTCTCAAGGGGTTTGATCAGGTAACGTAGAACCACCAAAAAATGATGATGGTAATATAGTCACCAACGTCGATAACGATAATGGTTTGGATGATGGTAATATAGCCATTCATCGCTATGGTTTTTTGCATATTATTTTAAAGATCGAGATAAACAGAAAATGTAGGTTTTGTAAATTAAAATATATATTTTAAATCAAAAAGCTTCTAAATGTAATGGTGTTGAGTTGGCAGTGCGCCTGTTGGCATTCTAGATTAGAAGTGTGTGTGTCAAATTGTATAACAATAAATATTTTATTATATCTTAAAACTTAGATTTAGATTGAATTTTACTTACAATTAGAGTGTATAGAAACTCTTTTTTTTCTTGTAAAAACGAACAAATAGTACATGGAAATTATTTATGTTTCATTCTGAAACTAAGAAATCTTAGGTTATGAATTTTTAAAGTTATTTTTTTTGAAAAACTTAATTTAAAGTAAACACCTAAAATTTTAAGCTAGTAGGAAATAGTAATAATAATAATTGATTTTCCATTCGTTAATTTACATGAATATAATATAAAATGTCCTTGGAAATAACTGACCACATTTATAAGTATGTGTGGTCAGTGTGAATTATTAAATATAAATAAATTTACAACATCCTTAAACTAATACTATAAATACATAGTAGAAATATTATAAATGAGTCCAGTCTCGATACATCCAAAGACACTCTGCGGCGCTAGGTTTACTTAAAAAATTAGATACATGCAGATAATATTCCTATAATAGGTGGTACTGCAGTTAAACTTAAAATTTCTCACATAATATACGTACTTATATTTAAATTTTTAGAAGAAAAATAAAACAACAAACAAACGAGAAAAAAAATTATATAACATAACATGTACAGAATTTATACTAAGCAAACATTCATAAAGTCTACATCTTGTTTTAAAAATAACCACTCTTTTAATTTTTCAGAAAATATTTTTAAGTTTATACAAGTTTTTCCCTCATATGGTAATTTATTGAAGTACTTATGACCTATATATTGGCAAGATTGTTTAAAAATACTTTTTGTAACTTTTGGGAGTTTGAATATTCTATTTGACCCACTTCTTTTATTGTGCATTAAATTTGTTGTTCCAGTACTTCCACTTTTAAGATCAAATACTCTTAAGACTTTGTAAATAAATAGATGTTGAATAGCAAATATCTTTAATGTGGTATTGTGAGTTCATTTCCACTATTGCTATTAGTTGATATTTTTATCTCTTACTTACTATATAAAACATCAAGGATTTATCCTGACAAGATTACATTAATCTAAATCCACCCTTCGCCAGCTGAGAAGATAACTAAATGAAAAATGTACCGATATAAACACAAACAGTATTTTCTGTTCAATAAACGAAATACATAGTTAATGAAGAAGAAAATAATTTTATTAGGAAGAATGAGAACTTTTCCAGGCTCCGCGAGAAGGGAGACCGTCTCTTTTTATGTTGGAAGTTTTTATATCCAGGCTGTCCCATGTTTTAAGGTTTTGAAACGCTGCTCGTGCTCGGAATACAACTTTGAATTCGATTCTATTTCCTTTATTTAGTGATTTTCATTACACGAAACGTTGCTTTATAAATAAATAGCTGTTTCCCGCGGCTTCGCACGCTTTTCGTGAGCTTTGCCCGTGTATGTGCACTTATGGTTCAAGTGAATTATATTTCCAACAACGATGTAGAGTTTCTATTGTTGCCACGATCAAGAAAGTCTGTCAAAAGTGTATGTTTATAGCCATTGTCTAGGTACATGTACTTTATTATAAAGTGGTGTAACACTTAAGCTTTAAGTTCAACCAGAAATGTTTTTTGAAGACAAATATACATAAGTTTTTCGCTATTTAATATACGTAACTATCTCGTTATCGCAGTTTATAGTGTGCAGGTGCTTTAAAAACTTTTAACATATGCAGTACCGTCTGGTGGCGAGATACATCAATAGGAATAGTATATAAACCTTCTCCGTCGAAAAATACATATACATACACATTTTCATAATGATCGGTCAAATAGTTTACGATTCTATAAAGGAAAAACACACAAACATTCATTTATATATACAGGTATATAGATAAATCAGCACTAAACAAGTTAACTTGTAAAATATTTTTGAGACCTATCCTATTTTTGTATTTTTTAAAAGTGTATTTAGACCTTTAATGATAATTAGTTTATTACATGGATATGTAAAAGAAAATAAATATAATTATCCATGATTATTGTGGTATTTTCAATTAGTCTAATGTATATTTAAAAAATCTTATACATTATATTGGTCATTGTGTTTGTCAATTGACTCAGCCAATGTTATTCAAGATTAAACTTTTATATTCTATCTTTTTATATAACTAAATTAATTCCCGTGATTATTTAATATTTGGCTCTAATAATGTGAAATTTGAAGAGACGCAATTCTTTAAAACACTTAACTACATTATTTCTGAATTTTTAAATTACGTATTATATTCACTATTGTATACCAACTCAAACAGAAAGACGGTAAAACGAAATTTTCAATTTAGATATATAAATAATTTTAGCATAATATTTTTATTAAAATTTTGACACACAATTAATTATGACACGAAAGTAATATTGTACCTGAAAATATGACGTTGTAGGGGGATACAACTGCTTACACAGTTAGTGAGTTCCCAACGACATGAATATGGAACTGTTTACTTTGATTTCAACACCTCTACGCTAACAAGGTAATCACATACAAGGATAGCAAACACCGTAATGAACAGAGTTGAAAACTACTGTGAGTCTGTGTTAGTCTATGATAATTAATAATTTAACATCAAACAAAACGAACACTAGCAAACAATACAAAACAGCAAAAAAATAAACAAAACACAAAGCAAAAATAAGATTAAATTTGTGTTTGCCTTCGTACTGTGTTCTTTCAAAAACATTTCTGTAAAATAAAATCATCCAATATCTCTTTCTTATTGTTCTGTAGCTCTAGGTTATTGTTTCCTTTCAAATGCATTTTCTTGAAGATCGCGTCTCTCAATACGTCGACTTTGATATCTCTTTGGTTTGCGAGTCCTCCATCGTCTTCTTATGAGGAATCCATATATGCGCAATATTCCTCTAGTCTTACCACACTATACAAGTATTTAAGTCATGTCACCTGGGATAAATGGAATATCAGCACTTTTCAAGCTGCTCCAGTTAAAATGTGGAATCCTTCATGTCTGATGTCAGCAATAGTCCAGAATTAACCTTACATTTGTAAGGCTTTCAAAGCTTAAATCTTATAATAAAATATGATTTCAATCCTTCATATTGTATAAGACCTTGTAAAATGCTCATTCAATGTTATAAAAATCCTTAGGTCCTCAGAAAAGTGTTTGGTAGGCTAACTATGTTACTGGAGATTACAAAGTTTTATATATATATTATAATACAACTGTTCTAATTTATAATAGGCGCCATTTTTTCTTTTACGACTCACATTCTTTGTGACAGATGACTTCTTATACGTCATAATCCTTCATATTTGTAATATGACGTTCGATTGTGATTAGATACAATATTTATATATTTAAATACATTTGTATACTTAAATTACATATATAGGTATAAATAACAACTAATATAATCTTATTTTACAGAAAATGTTGATATACCATAACATTTTCCACGCATGATAACTAGATAGCCCATGCTCTGACGTTGACCATATCTTTTCATATTATTATTATTTAAGTATATATACATTGTATATACTTATATTATATTATAAATTATATGGTAAGTGTAAATATATTATTCTGAAAGCAGATATAAAGATCGCTTCAGACTAATGGTTTTTATACTCATGACCTGTCTGTAGAAGTTTACAGAGACTTCCTGCAGCCAGTAATATTTCCACCAAGTTGTAAAATAATCTTGACAAATGAGGAGCTTAGCGGGACGAAAACAAGGCCCCATTAGCGACAGACGTGGCCAGCATTCAAATTGTGTGTTAGTTTAGTTCTAGTCTCGCCTTATTTTAATACATCAGTAAACTGTTGAATACGGAAGAAGCAGGTATGGTATTATGCGTAATAAAATAAAATAATAAACAAAAATTCCATTTTTAAAAAACCCTGCATTTGTTTTTGAACAGGAACATATACTTTTTATTCCAAAAGGTAAATTCTCCCATTATGACAGGATCCAGGTATTTGCTTTTGATTCAGTAAGTGTACGCCACACCCGCCCCACCAACTATCATGTAGCTCATTTGAGTATAAACTTTAAATCTATGGCACATTTCACTCTCGAGAATTTCTGTGAACAGATAGGAAAACAGACAGTTATACATGATTATGCATATGTTTATACATCTTCTCCGTCAGGAGAATAATAAACAGTGACAGCCTTCTGAGTTGTCAGCCTTCAATGACGCCTATCAAAATTCAATGGTTTGACATGCACCATAATAAAAAAGTATTCTTGTTCGTGTAGATATTGCAACTAAAGTTTAAAGTAATCAAATGAAATATATCTCAGTTTATCTTACAAAGCAACGCATTTTCATTTTTAATTCCTTGCATTAGGTTTCGTATTACCGTAAAAATAATAAAGGTTCGTTGAGCTAAGTATGGTAATGGCTAGAGTGCGCTAAAGTAAAATATTTTCCCCGAGTTTTAAAACCTACTTTTCACTCTTGTTCTTTTTACTCTAAGAATAAATCAAAATTTGAAATCTCTAATGATAGGAGTCAGTTTATTTACACATTAATATATTTGGTTTATTTCGACGTTATCATAAATAACCATTAAGCTAATGTAAGTAAATATTATTAATGCTTAGCCTAGTTTCAGTGTTGTTGTTATATAAACACATACGTTAAATTGGCATAAGTTACAGTAGCCTAATTTGAATAATTTTTATTATATACAATATTAAACAATAATTTAATAAATATTTATAGCCAATATTATTGAAAAACATTACTTAAATAAATAATAATCTCAAGAAAAAATGTAACAAACAACACTGATTGCGTTGTTAGTAATGAGGCGTTGAGTGTTGAGTGTATACTATAATTAATATGTTGAGTAAACAAAACTATAATTACTATGCTGGCAGCATAACTCAATAAATATGAACCGAAATATATTATCATTCCGTTTAGTTTTAGACCTAAAACTCGTATATTTGTTTAATAAGAAATGAATGTTTCTATTTTAATATACAATAAAAATATATTTAAATGTATTTATTTATTTAAGGAAAATGCCGATTCTTTTTTTTCGTTTGTTTCTTGTTGCCATTGCCCATAGCCCAGACGTCTCGGTAAGGATTACATCACATTCAATAAGAAGGAGATTCCATATTGTTCAAAGTTAATTTTGACGGTACTACTGAAAATTATTACAGTAACATACCTGTACATGATTTAACATAGATGCATAGCGTGCAATATTTCTAACTCGTCCACAGTCCAACGTTATCAGCTCTACCAGTCAGTTGATTATATTATAGTTTAATTTATTGCATTGAAAAACACTTTAGGCCATGTATTTAAACTCATCTTAGGAAAGCATATTTCCAAAATTTTTGCATACTAACTTGTATTCAATATCATTAGTTTCTGGTACTAGTAATAATTAATTTAATGTGAAGTAAAGTGATTATAGTTACATAAAAAGCAATTGTTAGACTAGTACATATCTTTATTGTTTATTACAAAGTCTTACCTAGCAATCGTTATATAATAATACGGTAATATTGTTATTTTTGTATTTTGTTCGGTTAATTAAACGTTTGTTGTTTTTATCTATGATTTTAAGGATACAGTTTATTTGCAGTAAATCTCATGCCTAAATACCAAACAGAAGACTTTATATAACATTTTGCTATGCAGTACTCATTATTTTGTAGTACAAAATGGAATATGTTAACCATGACTAGAAACATCATAAATGAGATTGTAGACTAAGGCTATATCTGTAAATGTCTATAAAATCCTACTGAAAATACAACCATCCCGACGCGGTCTGTTGGACACAATAGATGATAATAGAGAAGGCGCCGCCACAGTAACTCTTCTGGGTCATCACCCTTTATGTCTTGCAGGTTTTTCAATGTTCCCTGCTTTGACTAATACCACAATATATAAAAATTAAAATTGTTTTATGGTAGATATAGACAAACTTGAATGTGTTGATTAGATATTTATATGACGTATTTACTGACGAACTTCATATCAAAATCGGAAATGGAGAGGCTTTGTTGTAAAATTACATGAATGTAATATATAACTTAAATAATTACCCACCATCCCGTCTGATTGTTATGTATATATATATATATCAGATGATAATCGTTAAATAACTGTTTTCGTACATAAGAAATATTATAAATCAACAAGCGTAGAGATTAACACCTAAGCAAATATAACCTAGTAACTATCATATAAAAATAATTTCCAGAATAATTATATTTTCAATAAATTCTAACACTAATAACAAAAGATTTTCTAAAATGCAAACCCTTCCTCTTCTATTTATATTGTGAAAAAATTAGTATTATATTGGAATTTATGGTTACAAGAAAAGATCCTCTCTCTGTAATATTTAGCATGACAATTTTATTTCAAAGTATATTTATAGGCAAAAATTTGAAATAAAATAATTATATAATTCTAACTCACACGCAATATATATGAAAATAACATGATAGGCGTTGACTTACCATTCAATATAGCAAAGCAGCTTACATTTTCATTGGAGCCGATTCTGTCATTGCCGGAGCAAATTAAGTCCAGGGTTAAGCCCTTCATTTGACGGATAAAATTGAAAATTAAGTTACTCCTAGGATTTAGAACCCACAAAGTGCTAGAGGTAAAGTGTTTTAGGTTTAAATTTATCTCTTTAACTTTGCAGTTACTGCTTTGTTTTTCTTTAAATACAGTGGAGAAGCTTAAATAAACAAAAACAAATCTGTAAAAAGTTACCAAGGCGTTACAAATTGATTAATCGTGTGTTATAATTGCCTACGATGAAATGGGCTTATATACATTAATGTCTAGTAGCATACAGAAAATTTGATATGTATTTTGTGTTTATAAGCCGCTTTAATTTGAACAAGACTCCCTAATAAAGAATGTTTACCCTTTAAGGAACAGATGAACTAAGTAATATATTTCGAATATGAATGTAAGGTGAATATTTCTAAAATATTTCAGAGATAGCAGCAGCTGCCAAAAATATACCGGAGACAAGTAAGTTCGGTACAAACGAATGACATAGTTATTTAATGGTTAGAGTCTCTCTCTCAATTAATCTCTATATTCATGTAAGAGATAAAAATTCTATTTATTGTGGTAAAATAAAATAAACTACTGAAATTCTCCTAGATAGTAATTAATGTTCTAATCCAGACACTCCATCCAGTAACAATACCGCCCATTACTACAATATATAAAGAAGTATACTAAACGTACTTAATTCTATGACGCAAACATGCTCCAGCCAAATAGATCTTACTAAAAGATGAAAACTGAACTTTAAAGCAATTTATACTAAGAATAATAATCTTTATGATCTACAACAGAACGCTTCAAACAAAAAGAAATAATCGAACACAACCTAGTGTACTCCAATCAAAAACTTGTTAATCACTTTTTTCAGAGCTAAATCATAAATACCAGTTTTTTTAAGCTATTTTCCATAATTAATATATTTCATTTAGAATATATCTCAAGGAAGGTGAAACTTACTTGAAATTAAAAGTCTTACGTTTATATGTTGCCAATAAGAAAAGTTCGTTGTAAATTTTAAGTCCGATTGCGGTTAGTAATAACAAATTTATAATAGTTAACTTTTATTTAAAATTATGAGTAAATATTAGTTAAGGAAATTAATTAAACCAGGCTGAAGAAGTTTACAAAAATAAACCCCAATTCGAGACTATGGGGGGATTAATGAGTTTTGGTTTCACCACCGAAGCAAAATATGTTTCACAACCTATTAGATATTAAATTTATGTACCTTCCTCACAAATCTCTAAAATAATTGTAAATTTAATCGTTAATGTATTTTAGAAATACAAAGTTATTTATTTTGTACTTCCATGTAAGTTCCATTCCCTTTGATTTCCTACTCTTTTTAAATAAATAAAATGAAACAAACATAAATTACCGCCCTATCCTAACTAGATTATTTAACAAATTTGCATTGAAAACGTCTTTATGCCGAGAAAATACGCAGGTAATTACAAGTTTATCGTTGTAACTTAATAGACTAGATACCGCACACTTTTTTCAAAACAGATTTTGTTACGATTGTATACCTTTAATGCTAATACAGTAAGCGCATACAGTTAAATAATTTTTATTAAGTGGTGGATTATAGGTAGGTTATCATAAGTTATGAAAGTAAATAAAAAAATAAAAATATTGTAATGCGTTTTTAAAATTTGAAAATAAAAGCCAACACCGTGTAATTAGATGTAAGAAAATGTATGGTAAAAATTACTAGCAATTACATTTTTATGTGTTAATTTTTCATCCATAAATAACACATGAAATTAAAAAGTTCTCCTTTAATTTAATATATATTCTCGCTATAAAAATATTAAATTGGAATGTATGTGAGGTTAAATACTTACGAGTAGTTGGCCATAAACTTATACGGTTTGTACAGTAAAGTATAGCACTTCCATGAGGATAGAAAAACATTACATTTAACTGAAGTAAATGTTAACATTTGCTACTTTTCTTTGATTCAAAAGTAAATATAACTGATATTTGTTGTATGTAATACTGCTCCACAACCAACGTCGTGCCGGAACATCCTTTGAAAAATCAGACATTTACTCTAGTTAAAAAAAGTTTCTTACATTATAATTATAGAAATAAATATTTCATAAGACGGATGGCGTTTAGCAAACAATCAGTATCTGTGTGGTTGTGGACTAGTACAAAGTAGTAATTTCACAAACCGCCACTGGTAACACTTACTTCCCGAACTCACCCTGTTGGTTATAATTGGTCCAACCACTCTCTGTTACTTCTCTGTCCTCGAGTAACTAAGTTCCTAATACCACTTGCTGTATACTTCTGGCGGCTATACTGGAATCGGTCTTTGAAATCACCAGCACCTGAGCATCGAGAACTTTCGAAAATATGAACTTAAAACACTCTGAAAGTAAAACCAATCACTTGAAAACCTCAAATGTAATCTTGATCAAAGTAAGTTAAACAAGAATATTTTGATAAATATCCTTTTTAAAACGTGAACTTGGATTTCATCAAATACATTATAATAGTCTCTGTTGGCCACAAACAGTAATAGTGTCAACAATTACATTAATAACACTAAGCTACGTAGAAGGAAAGTTGTTTACACTATTGACCTTATTTTATTCAACAAAACCCGATTTATTCGATGAATAACATCGTAATAATTACCAGAAGTTCAGTAGTAAATTTATAATAAATAATTCCTCAGAGAAGCTACGTAAATTTAGTTATAACACAAACTCGGCCGAATCGTTCACGCTATTGTTTATTTCAGGCAGAAAAAGAGTGTACTCGCTTATCGTCTACAGTGAAAATACTGAGTGTTAATCATTTTTTGTCCTTTATTCTAATTGCCAATTATAAATCATATACTCGTAGTTTTTTTAAAAAGTTCTCACAGCGTAAACGGATTTCTCATCACCATTAGTTTTTTTGTTGGCAAAATACTTCACTCGTTGGTATGGAAAACTTTAATTCCTATCTCTCTCCCCATGTGATATTGCGAAATCGAATTACCCTACGGACTTTATGTAAATGACTTCTTTTTTATGAAGCTTTATTCCATTATCGGCAACACTGATATCGATGATGGCGAATGTTACTTTATGAGATGTGGCTGAGCGGAAACAAATAATTTTATTTGGTCTTATTGAAAATCACGATGTCAGTGAGAAAATAGCAGAGTATTTAAATTTTAACTACAATCAAACGACATCTGAACATGTAATATGTGATAAAAATAAAAAAGTGAAAAGTGAATATTGAGAATGGAAAGTCATCTACTTTTTCTTGCAAATATATGTACCTACATTGGTAACGTATGTTCTAAATCTTTACTGAAGAACTGAACACTATTCATTTAGTAAATAAAAAACTAAATCTTTTACTGTGCAATAACACCTCTTATTACTTCTTCAACAGTTTAAGAATTAGGATTTAAAAAATTTATTGATATATGCCACGTTATCCAATCCATTCTGCTTGAGATTATTCATTCAGTCTTACACCATTAATTGAAGTATGATGTGGTGTCGTCTAATCGTGCATAATAATTATTAGAGTTGTTAAAATTTTAAACTCTTTTATATCCAACTAGTTGATTTATATTGTAATACCTGATACAATTCACGGTACTTTGTACAATAAGTAGACCAAGAAATTGATACAACTAATCCTATACAATATCGTAAACTTAACTATTTTCTGTTAGTGTAAGTTCTTCTATCAGTAGTGTCTATTTAGAATTATAATAATAATTAATGCAGGTTTGTACTGCCACTTAATGTTACTAAGAAAACGTGGATACTCTTGATACTAATTCTAACACACTTTTGAGAATTCTAGAATTCAGTGCAAATGTTCAATAGGCGCCATTTCTCTGTTTTCTCCTGTAATGTCTTGTTAAACTTTACTAAAAATTAATCAAATCCATGTATATATTATGTTTTACTTATTCTAACAGCTTTCTTCTTTTTATTTGAGTAAAAGTATTCGTTAATTTCCTTCGTACCTACGTGCTTTTGACTTACAAATGTCTTTCCTTGTACTGATCATCCTGCTCATTGGAATCTGTAACGAAGTATTCTCAGTTCTCAGTTTTATAAGTTCCTTAATTGAAATTATTTTTCTATGTTCATTTAAATGATATAATATACATATTTCGCTTACTAACACATTCACTCCTTCACTCCCTCACTCTTTTATAATTGTTCAACTTTCCGATATCCCACAAAGTTTAAACGTGGCACTCGTATACATCATGATTAAAAGTTTTAGAAATAGGTATTGAAACCTGTAAGAACGTATTGTATATTTTAGAAATCAAAGCGAAAATGCTAGCGCCCTTATGAAATAGTAAGTAGATTACAATTGGCCGAAGTGGGCGATTTTAAGTGTAGTAGACTTAAGAATAACATATATATTTTTTGAACGGAGCAACATTGTAAACGTTACAGGAGCGTTAATGGAAAAATCAATGGGAATAACATAGCCCAGGACAAGACTACAAGAGTTGAAAGTAATTAAGTTTTGTCTACAGTAGGCATCTCAGATCAAGATATGAAAAGGTTGGTGAGATTTAAACCTCCGACTGGGTTATGTTAAAGAACAGTATCATCATATAATCTTGCAAACACCCTAAATAAACTTTGTAGCATTTTTACAATTGTAGGTTAAAGAATAGCGACTAAACTGTATGACTAGGTGATAGTCCAGTCCCAAAACGAATTGAAAAAAGTTACTAGTGATAATAGGGCAAAGTCTATTTGACAGACATAGGATAAACTTATAGCTCGAAGCAAACAGTCCAAAACACTCAGGATGTGTGGATGGTAACGTAATTTCGTGTAACTATAAATTTCACAACCATATCTCTTTATATGTTCGAGATGTCCTGTGGCAGACAGAGGATGAGTAATTTAAAATGAAAGTTTTACATCCCCTAATATTCAAATGTGAAATTGATTGTATCTAATGAGTGATAGGCTTCAATTATATTCAGCCAACTTCTATTGTTAAACATGACCATTAGCTTACTTTTGTCAATGGAAATAAGATGAAATAATTGTATAGATGTATTTCAAAATGATTTATTTATAATTTTGTTTATTAATTAGGTTTTATAGCAGTGTGCAATTAATAAAATATCCTGTGAGCTATAAAGAGATACAACCAGCGATCACATAAGACCAATAGATGGAGCAGTGGGGTTGCCCGTTGAAGTCGACTCTAGCGCGCGATGCTACAACAATGGCGGCGACCTTGGGATGATTCACCCTAGTGGCGAGCGCTCAGACTGCGTTCGCTGCTGTCTGGCAGGTTTTAGAACAGGAAGATGAGAAGGAAGATGAAGATCTCGACTATTTCTATGATATTGTAGGAAACACTTCAAATGTAACGACGCATATTGTGGAGTACCTTTCTGGTTTTATAGTAAGATCGTTAAGAAATAAAATAGCCTGTAGCGGGTGCCTACAGCTGTTACAGGCTAATGAGGAGGAAACGCAATACCGCAACAGTTTGATAAGTTGTAAAAACCGAGGAGCACTTTTACAACCTTCTGAAGGTTTTGTGAAACTTTGTTTGTTATGTGAAACAGAAGTAAAGTTGCGTATTAATAAAGGCGACGTGAAAAACTGTGAAAAAACTGGAGGACAGAATGGTAAATTCAGTGTTACGAAAGTGTATCGGTGTAAATCTGTTCCCAGGAGGGCATTGTTTTGAACAAGATCCTGGGGTAAATCACCTTATATTAGTTAAAAAAAGCTATTTGTAAACAATACTTCAAAGTGCGACTACATCACCACTGCAAAAATGTCAGTTCCTCATTACACAAAAGCAGAATACGCAGTCATTTATTAAAAACTGTAACATTTTTAGGACAGTATAGAGGTACGTTTTATTGTAAGCTTTGGATATTTATGTTTCTAATTTTCATATTGTAATTTCCATTATATTAAATACATTATTTATAAACATAATAAGTCAATGTCTAGTGGTTTACTTTATTATAACCTTATATTGCCTCAAGTTTAGTTAATATTTAATTGCACTAAATGACAGTTCCTATTTAAATGAAATGATACGCGAATGCCTTATAAATGGGGTTTAAAAATGTTTAACATATTAATAATAATTAATTACATTTAAATGAATTTTAAATTAACGATATGTTGAGTTTTAATTTAAGAGCCGAGATCGGCCTGGGGTCTAGGCGATCTGTTTTAGGTCGGGCGATGCGGTCAGGGTTTTCGCCTATATTCTGCCGATAATATCAGGAAAACGACTGGTCTTAGAAAAAAAAGTTACAAATGAAAAAAATAATTCAACTCTTTATCTCAAACTTTCCCGCTTATAAAACTTGCCTGTCCTAAAAACAAAAAACAAAAATCCTTACAGACCGACTTTTTCATGTTACGATTTCAAGTGTGTATAAAACTTTTAAAGTTTTTTGTTCATTAAAATTATACAGGTAATTTGAGTTGCGCCATTGGAATCGGTGTTTTATGAGATATACGTACACCAAATTTTAACATTTTGGCTTAATCCTAAGTGGGCTAGGTGGCGATTTATTTATGCGCGCGCACTGCAAACTTTTAAGCTTCTCCGGACGGCATTTGGCGTTTCTAGATGCTCTCAAGATGGCCGCCACTGGCTTCAACACCAGTAATGTTGTAGGAATAGGAGTGCTCCATCTATTGGTCTTATGTGATCGCTGGATACAACGCATGAGTATGAGGAAATAAAATTATTTTTTTCAACATTAAATGTCCAATCAATTTTTTATTTTTACCAAATGAATATTGTATTTGTACTCATATTTTCTTTAAAAGTATTTTATTTTGCTATTCTCTTGTTGTAATTATAATAACCCATAAGAGTAACGTAAATTAATTCGACAACGCCCAGTTAAATCCCGAGGTAATGTCAAACGGCTTAAAGAAATTTGCACTTTATAATTGATTTATAAATAAATTAATCAATCAAATCATTTATATATTAGGATTCATAATCGATTTACACATTTTATTCCATTATCAGGGCTAGAACAAGTGCCTGTTAGCTCGGTGAAAATAACCCAGTAATCTGAGAGATCCGCCAATGTAATTAATGAGCTCAAACCCAGTATCGACAACCGACAAGGGTCATCCGATCAGACACTGGCCACTCAAGTTGTATTGGCTGATTGGTTGATTAATGCTGTCCTAGATTTACCGGAATCAATACCACTTCTAGTCACGTTCGGAACTATCATAAAATCCTTTAATTTTCTCTCGAACTTCTTGGGATGGTAAGTAAATTTAAACTTTTACTGAAATACATTGTTATACACAATTAATGAAATAAATGTCTAAATTATTTTTTTTTTTTTTAATTTTAAACGACTAACTTTTTTGTGAAAATCGAAGCTTTTACTCTATGGAATAAACTTTAAACTTTTTTAAACATAAAATAACATATATATATATATATATATATATATATATATATTTTAGCATACATATTAGCATCATTATAATATATACAGAGCCAGCCAAATGTCAACCGAAGCTAAGTGTTTCATATATTAATTTTACCAGTTTTTGTACTTAGTACAATTTTTTAAGCTGTGCCAAGCTATGTAGGCCCATACAGTTTGTACATAAATTACAGAAATATGAAGTATAGAACGTCAATAGAGATATATTTGCCTTCTATTTAATAATATAAGTTCAAAATACATAAGTGCTATTGGCCCATTTATGAGTTTGATCCCTATTAAGGAACCAATCAACTTCTCGAATATAAATTTAATATTTCAAATATGAATAATAACCTGTCATAAAACATACAAAACAAATTTTTTTAATTTGTTTTGTATTCTGAGTTAAATGGTAACGCCTGTATTTTGCATGTTTTTCTATTTTAATAGCCAACCGTTGTCTCAAAATGTTATTTTTCAGATGTAATATCAGTGGCAATTAGAAATGTGGCAATAATAAGATGTCTATATTTTATTAACTTGCCCATTGTTGTCTAAATTTCTGTTGTATGTGTTTTATGATTAAAAATCACCAATTCAACAATAATTACACTTCCTCATTTACTAGGGCACAGTAGTATAATAATATTGTAATGTATTCTGGCCAAATATTTCTGAGCAATTAGACTGATATATATATAACACAGAGGCAGTACAGTCCAGCCTGTGGCTCGGGACATATAAATCTGCCGGGATGTCTGTCGACCACAGCACGGTGCTTGATATATCGGCAGATTAACATATTGTATTTACAACGTCACGCTCTGGTGGTGTTAACGTATCACACACAGGTGCTGTCTTAGCTATAAACCAACAAATCGGTTTGTCATTAACTTCATACTTAATAAATTTTAATAGTATTTGTCACACATGATTCTATATTTAAATAGCTTAGGCTACTTAAATATTTCCTAGCATAAAACACAAATTTATTAATAAACATGTTCTAGACTTGCAATTGGGACAGACTATTTATTGTACTATTTCTCCAGCGGCAAACCCGGAGTTTTCTTTGCAGTTATTGAGGTATCTAATTTAACTTAAAAGCTTGCGAGCTAGGATGTGGTGTGGATGTTCAGTTTAGCCCCAATTCGCCTTCCTCTTCACTATGATCACTAAGGACACTGCACTCAGTGTCTAGAACATGATACTGTTACAGACTTCATTACTGCAATCTGGAGTCATGCTTCTTTGAAGTTATTTGAACAAAATTCGACGAAGAAGAAATTAAATTCTTACATATTTTTGATACCAGAGACACCTAGACTAACAAATATAGTGTAATCTAGGTCAAGATGTATTCTTATTGTCTCATAAAGTATACAATTTAATGTTCTACGATGTTTTGGAAACGATCTCTAAGCACAGTAAAGCAACCGATTTTTAATTAATAACGTAGTATAGTGAGAATTTTTATTCAATTTTCATTTAGAGTTCTTGGCCCCTTTTTTGGGTCTCATCGGATGAACTTAACTCCATATTCCAAGAGTTAAGTCTTTCCAGACGCAGTAAAGTGGAGGGTGAACTGGATCTAGATTAAACATTCACATTGAATTAAACCTTCCCACCATTGCTAAGTTATGTATAGGATATAATGTATGAAATCTGACGCACTTACACATTTGACTCCTGAAATATAGAGTCCACGTCCCTCATTCGGACGCTACACTAAGCAATGGAACTGAACTGAGCAATCAAATTGAATCAATCTTTCCTATAAATATCTAGAAAATTCAGTTGCTCTGCCGTGCTTTTGAATAGTGTCTAAAACACCGTAGTACACCTGATGAGACAACTAACTTACTTCTTGATCTAGACTGCAACTAGTTTAGAGTACGTGTCTCTGATTTTGAAATGATCCAAAGTCTTTTTTTTAACTTCGTCTCCAACTTTTATGTCTTCAAATGCAGGTAGACTCCATACCATAGGGATCAACGGTTTTTAATTTAAGTTGGAGCACAAAGTGAAAGGTAAACTGAAGCTAAATTCAAAATCCTTATTGAACGATCCTTCCAACAATAACTACGTTCTGGTCACATACATTTTTACTCAATAATGTGTGTCAGAAGATCGTATTTCCTGTGAGCATTACTGTTCACAGTAAGTTGTTGGACAGATTTCAATAGTTAGAAAGAATTAGTTATCATCTGCGGTCTTACAACATGTTTCAACTCAGTGTATCATGGGAACCAAAATGAATTAAACGTGGTATGATCTTACGTGAGGCAGTAAAGAATACTATTACCACGGAATTTTACAGATATTACCTGCCCGAACGTATAAGTTGTACCTCTTAAATCGTAATCGTACATATACTATGATTGTCAATGTTCAAATCACTATTCTAATACGAATACATATTATAAAGATAATATTAAGAAAATACACAATATAAATAATCTAAGAGCTATACTTGTTGAAATGTATTAGAGACTATTGATTTTGTATTCATAATACAATGTTGGTTGCATTAAGCGGCTTACATGCTAGTCCGACTACGGCTCGAGAGTTGTTCAACATGCAAGAGAGGCATTGAAAATACGATATGGTCTGCAAATGACAAACATACTGAATTCCATATATATTAACGGGAACAGGTTTATAATACTTATTGGTGTTGAAATTGTCCAAGTAACTTGAGTTAGAGGTTAGTGTTAGAGTCCAAACGTTACATACTCGCGTTAAATTCTTAACCTTTTTGCATTCATTTTCACGTGATGTTTCGTAAATAATGTAAAACACAAAAAATAGATTTTCACTAAACCACTGATAACTTTGCTATAGTAGTATAACAGCATAATTCCACTGAAAAGTTTTGTATCATAGCCACTATATGCAAATGGCGAATTTTCACTCTTCTGTTTTCCTAACCATCTTAGTACAAAGATAGGTCGGTAATTGGCTGTGTAAATATGATATAATTTAGTTGCTTTTCAAGGTAACCCAACGCCAAGTATTGGTAGGTAGTATAGCATAGCTACAGGGTTGGGGCGTTAAGCTTTATTTAAACCAATGCAAGTTCTAGTCGTGCCCTAATTGAAATACAATTAATCAGTTCCCATCATTCGAGGATGAGTTAACTATAACCCTGAAGTTCATACTCTAGTGTTATCCGTACACATGTACTCGTAAGTAACTTATAAAATAATAAATTAAAAAAGTAGAATGTGCTCTTCATAAAAAAAGATCTTCACACGATCACAGTGGTCTTTTAGTGATGAGAATGTCTAATATATAATACTTTCTCGTGGTACATTATACATTAGTTATAATTCATGAAGATGCATTTTTGTGATAAAAAAGGAAGAAAGGCAAATTAGATATGTCAAATAGTATGTATGTATTAAAAATTATGTTTTAAAAGTTTGAAGTCTACTGATTTTTTTTTTTCACTCTATTGATATTTATATAATTAGGCATATACTACATTTAAAAAATTTTTATTTCCAGTGGAATTTCTGTCTATGAATAAATGTATTTTATTCAAAACAATATTTATTATTTTAAACAATTTTTTAAAAGATCATATTGTATATTATTAAAATATACGTCTCAGTAATAGTACATGGTACGGTGTTGTAATAACAGAAATATATGCTGCGTTATGTTTAATATTAAATGTTACCGGAAGTAATTTTATATTTGAGAAACTTTTCTACAGTAGAGCGCAGTGATGACTCTCCATCCCCTGGAGATAAAAGATTTAACTAATAACACTTTGAGTTGAGTAGATCGAGATCTAACAGCTTTCAGGGTTTACTATTACTTGATTCAACTTCGGCTAAGCGGACTTAGGTGTAATTTACCAAAATACCTTCTTCTAAAGAGTTTTACGTTCTTAAATAGTTCTTCTGAGCGTATTATTGAAACTTACTCGTATAAAATATTTTGATTACAATATTTTAATAGCCGTTTTGTTTTAACGGATTTTTCCAACAAGGTATTCTTTCTTTAACCACAATTTATAACGCAAATACTTGAATATAACAACGAAAATGGTATTTAAAATTATTTTATTGTACTATTAGTGAATTAGGTCAATAATTTAAGCATGACCAATTAGTATATAAAGACGATTTAAAGACAACATGTAATCTAGAGAGTTGTTGAAGCTAAACATGGATCAGGAAATAGAAAACAATTCATCAATTAATTATGATTTATTTTATGAGAAATATAGTGTAAATTATCATGCATTTTTAATTTTAGATTAGATTATTACGTGATTTTAAAATGAGCTAGAACAGTATTGCAAACAAAGTTGCTCTTTAGATAGCATATCTAACCGAACGTATTGTAACACTTACGGAGTATTTTAATGTCATTTGGTAAGCACTTAATTTTTATTTAATAAAAAATAGCTCTCAGCACAATATCCTGCATATTTATTTACACAATTATTTTTTAAACATTGTTATGTCGTTATTTAAATTTAAAATATGTTGAAAAAAGTATTTAAAAATATTTAACAATCTTATTTTTCTTGAAGATTTATCCTTCTTCTCTTGGTTACGATACCTCTTACAACTGTTCCAGGATGAATTAAATAATACGCAGATAGCTAGAAATTGAGTATAAAAATATTGAACGTGTTTCATACATAAATCGATGTTTTTGTATACATTGTAAGTAAATAAAAGTTAATGAAAAATACATATTTTGATATATAATACAACATATTTGTTCATAGGTTTTTGATATTACAAATCATAACAGCTCATAACAGGGTTCATAGTACGTATGAATATGTGTACTTGTACAATTTACCTGTTCTGTAGAATGTACCTTCAATACCATATAATAAAAGAAGTATATTACTTATAAGATATTATCCAAAACAATATTTTCTAGTTAATTGAAACTATGTATTGCCTATTAACTGTGATAACTTGTTGTTAGTGTATTAAAATGCATTTTAGGACCGACGAACGCTAAAGAATAACACTTTAATTTTTAACAGTAACTTACCACCTTGTTACCTTGTTGGGAAGGAGATGTAGCTTATAATGTAAATTTAGTCAGGCTATATATATATATAGTACGACATTTTTTTCACATTTGTCCACTTATTACAATTTTATAAATCTAAAGGAAATTTAAATTGAAAAAATGTAACAATTGCTGCACACACTCCAAACCTGTTAGATTAAAAAATAAAATTAAAATTTCTTTTATGTGGATACTACTACCTAAAGTGTATTTTATTATTTATTAATTGTTAAATAACGGATGATGTTTTTTTACACGTATTTTAATTGAATTTTTTACTCAAGTGCAATTAGTTCAATAGATGATATCCAGTTACGTTCGGCTTCTGAATGCAATTTAAACAAATCTATCCTTAACCTATCAATGTCTAACCGAGGTCTATAATGGAGTTAGACCAGTTAGTTAACAGAAATAGCTAGGTGTTAATTTTACTCCTGCAGCCAACTAAAGTTCATAAATTGGGAAAGTTTTCAATGTTGTTCGGCACCTGAAACAGACAAACTGCAAGAAATCTTTATGCATAGTAATTTTCATACTTTCATATTGCGTTGCTGTTAAGAAAATGTGAAAATATTAAAGAGTCCCTCTTCCTCTGAAAATAATTATTACAATGGTACTAACCCACTAAAAATAATTCATTCATACATAAATGCAATGTTATAGTTTTTCTTTTACAAAATCTATTGACCACACTTTTAGAGATGAAAAATCATTGTAACATACTCTATGATTTAAATGTATCGGTCATTTAAATGTTTCTTTTCAAAAAACTGCAATATAAACGAGAAAGAATAAAATTTGGCTAATATAGAACGATATATCATTATTTATGTATACAAAAGGGGAAAAATAGAATATACTATAAGTATAGAAACTATTGTAAAACATCCAATGTAAGCTTTATTTCAATTGTCAAATTATAGATGAATTAAATGTTCAGAATAACTACAGCTGGTAAAGAGAAGGATGATGACTAAGTGTTTAGGTTGCGATGTATGGGTTTAAAAGGCCTTCACAGGACATGACCTTTTATCCTTTTAAACTTTTGAAACCAGGTATTTAAGTATGTATGTGTATATGTGGCCTAGTGTAATAATATCTTTAGGGCCAACATGTATTAAGTAATTATAATCAAGCTGAATTTTAAAACTTTGTTACGTCAAAGGAGATGAGTTTCAAAGACAGAAGTTATTTATATGTAAACAACTTTGAATACATTGTCATCTACAAGTTGATACTTCCTTTTTTGAGTATACATGATAGAAATACAGGTGGAGAATATTTCAGTTAAAGAGAGATTAGCACGCCTTAAATATGTCTCGTTATTCACACGCTGTTTTATTCAGAGCTTCTAATTAATAAATATATTACTAATTATATTTAAAAATCAAATGTCTATACTAACTAAGTTACAATAAAAACTCTGAATTTTTACTATTTCTGTACAAAACATTCTTCATTTTAGTCTCCCTACGCATATCGGAGTCTTTTAAGTGTGTCATGCCCCAAAAACGGAAATAAAAAGTAAATATCGACACAAAAACTTATCAAATATATAATATCGGAGTAATTATTACGCACTAATTTTTTACAACATTTTAATAGATTATACAACTTCATCAGTTGGGCACAATTTTATCGAAAATTATTCACATACCTACCTTTTACCGTAAATGCCTACGGGAGAGTTACGCCCTTTTAAGTCCCAAAGGTGGTAAAAAGGGAGGGGAAGTTACAAAATTTCAAGTAATTTCTAATGTAATGTGTATTTAAAAAACAAAAATACGATAGATTTTTCATGTACTCAATCAGCACACTAAAGGGGCTTACAAATGTCAAAAGCGTTTCACTGGAGCGAACCTAATTCTGTCACTGGCAGAGCAAATTTAGTCTAGATTTAAGCTTTCCTTTGATAAAGAAAAAACCTTATTTAATAGGCTTTGTGAAGTTACAAATATAGTTTCAGTGTAATTTGAGATATTTTATTTTTAAGTTTCTGCGTTAAACTCAACAATACATGCCTCAGAGGTTATAGAACAAAGCTTATTTTGGTACTGTTTGTACTGCTAACGTAATTGCTTTCAAACATTATTTTTATTGAGACACATTTGTAAATATTATTTTCCGACCCAATGTTTTCTTAGTCTATGTATTTTTATATTAATTGATGTTTCCTTTATATTCGTTACTATACATGAATAAATTATGTTCTTCAAACTGCTATAGATATTTTAAGATTTGTAATACAGTATGTTCTGTACGTCAATAATATTAATTTTAAGGAATAAAAACTACTAAACATGAGGGTATAAATATGATAAAGTGTACGTCTAGAAACTAATTACATTTAGAGGACTATAATCCCACCATCTACATTCCATTTTGCTGACAATTATAATTCTTGAAGAGTATTATAAACCATTGTTACGGATTTGCTTAAATTAAGCACTCAAGCGCATATTGAATCTTCTTTATATTTATTGATCTTAATATTACAAAAAATTAAAACTGGGCTGGTTTTAAACAAAATAATTGTGACTAATATATACTCTAATGATAACTCTATTAACTATGTTGTCTCTCTAGTTACACACAAGTCTATTTAACACTGAAACAGTTATTCAAGATTAACACAATTCCGTCTGTCAAGATCACGAGCATTACTAGTAATGTTGTCACTTTACAAGCTCACTTCTAGAGCTCAGTTAATGTAAAAGCATTCAAGTTCTAGAATTTACTAGACAAATGGAAAATGGTCACAGTGCCCACCCACCGATCAAGTAAGGAAAGGCTCTACGGCCGGGTTAAAGAAACTGACAAAACCTACTGAGCACTCTCTCTCCAACCGCGCCAATCACCTATTATCCCTTTTGTTACTGTCAGGGGTTTCATTTGATTGGTCACATTTCTTTTATTCCTTGTTTGAAATGTATTTTTGACAATGAAGGATTATGAAGCAGGATTTTTTTGGACTTTCCGCATTGGTTTATTACAAATATATAATCTGTTTGTTACTTTTGGTTTTCTTTTTAGGTAATTTTGTAGAGTTGGCAACCAAAAGCGGCCTAATCTCGAGTTATGGTTGACTGATTCTTTGGTCTGCCAATTTAATATATGTCATCTTTATTAATTTCCTTTTAAAGAAATGTGGTTCTCAATGTATGTTGGTTTCATCTCAATTCTTATGATGGTCTTCGGACCAACAATGGTGTGCAATTTTTTACTTTTCGGTGAGACCCTTTCTTGATTAATTATATTTTTATTTATTTATATACGGAGTACTCCATTTTAAAGATAAGTACAACTAAGGCTGACACAAAAAAGTGATTATAATCTAAGACAACATCAACGTTTAAAACTAATACAATATTATGGCAGCAGAACACAAAATTATGTTGATTTGAATACAAGTTTTTGCTACATTTAGATATGCCACAATATATTATCTCAGTACATGATCAAAGACAGAGAGTTTACGCATCGATAAAGACAATATCAATAACAATATAATAGTAATATTGAAAAAAAAACAACAATAATAATAATATTTAAAAAAACAACAATAATAATATCAAAAACAACAACGATATAGCAAATAATTAACAAGAATAAATGCTAATGTGAATACAATAATGATAAATAGCAAATTAGCAACAATTAATACTAGTATGAATACAACAGTTTGCTAGTATAGAATAAAAGAATAATAGCAATAATAGAACAATAACAAAAAACAAACATTCACCCGGGAACCTGACTCTGGAAGATTACAAGTTTATGTGCCTTGCTCTCTGCCTACCTAGGTGACTGCAGTCTGTAAACACCCTTCTTGGGTTTTCTTTGTGTTCTTTTATCCTTACGTTTAATGGTCTTTTTGTCTCGCCTTTGTATTCCCTTTTGCAACTAAATTTTATGCTGTATACACAGTTTTGGAATCCTAGTTTTAAGTTTTTTACAAATTTTTATGATTTAGAGTTAATGAAGTTGAAACACAACATGATGGTTGTGGTTCCTGAATTAGGCGTGTTCACAACACTCCGGTATGATATGTCTATTTTAACCTAGTTTGTAATTATTTGTTAGATTAGTTACTTACCTGAAGAGGAGATCACATTGCAGATCTCGAAAAGTAGGGTTACTGATTTTTTGTTTTACTGAAAAATGGAAAATGGCCGAAAACATCCTGTTTCTTTCTTATTTCCCTTACATCACAGTTTGGACCGTTTATCGAGAGAATTTTCCCACAGTTTCGTAACACTGCAGTAGTTTATTTAGCAGTCTATTTCCCCTTAGATACTTCTAATTTATATTTACTAAACTATCCCAAGTATAACTACGTGTGAGGTACGCTAGGTGGTATAAAAATGTATTATTTATTCTTATATCATTGCAAAAACCATAATTTTATATTAAGGGCTTAGCCTTGCACAGGGGCGTAATCGGAATCAATTAAACAATTACATTTACTGTCACTGGTTCGTTGCTACATTTAGAAATATAGAACATGTATTGGAGGGACTATTATACCCCAATCTATTTCCCACATTTCTACAATTTTTAATATGTAAAGATTATCAAAACTATAGAAGTTTATCAACCAGCGTTAGTAAAATACTATTTATACTAAGATAGTTAGAATTCCTATTTACAAAATTATGTCATTTATAAAAAAAGTAGGCAAAATAGGTGTCACCTAAATCAGCCCATTCATTTTATTCATATAACTTTCACCCAAATTTCATTTTATGTACATATATTAGTGTCACACAAGGACATTATCGCAATAAATTAAATTGACTGCCATATGTTCTCAATAATCCAGCAGATATTTTTGTTTCAAGAAGATAATCATATCTATGTGGTATTTTGTATGAGGATTGCATTTATTAAGTACACTGTCAAGCAACCAATAGAAATAAAATATTTGAAACACTCAATACACAATTAATAAAAAACATATCAGAATAGATGTCTGACGTGCCATTCACCATAGCAAAGCAGCTTACATTTGTCAAAGGGCTCTTATTGGAGCTGATTCTGTCATTAGCGGAACAAATTGAATATAGTGTTAAGCCAATCCTTTACGGTCAAAATTGAAAATTAAGTTAGTCCTAGGCTTTCGAACCCACAAAGTGCTGGAATAAAGGGTTATTGATTTAAATGTACCTCTTCCACTCTTCAGTCAATGCTTAATTCGTCTTTTAAATGAAGTGGATTATTTTAATGGAAACGCCACTGTCAAAGGCGAAGTTTTAATAGAATTTACTTTTAAAAAAAAAAATAAAACATAAATATATTATTTTTGTTTGTTATTGTGAACACAGTTAATGATTTTACGTTGTGGGTGTGACTTAAACAATTCCAATAAATTCTGTACTATTGTAAATTTAATGATTAAAAACATATAATTCACAATAAATTTACTGATTAGGAAAGCATTATTGGAATACTTTACATTGCTTCAGATACTAATACTTTTAATAATTTTTTGACAAATTCTGATATAATTCCTGTAATACTTTAATACTTTTACATAAAGCTCATTTACAGAAATATATTTTATCTCTAATCATAGGAATGTTGAAATTATATAAATTTTATAGAATTCTTTTGACCTATTCTTTTGGTATTATAGAACATTATATAACCAAGTTAAAAATCACAATATTTTCTAGTAACACTCGAATAACATTCTTTATAGATAACAGCGTAGACAAACCAATTAGTTTACTCTCAATATTACATAATAAACTAAATTTAAAACATTCATGTAATGTACTAGAATTTGGTTTCCTTTCTCATATTTGGACGGAATATTCACAGTAGACAATATATGCAAATATTTATGACAGAAAATCTTTGATGAACATTGCGCATCTACTTCTCATTGATAGGGAATGCGATACTGATTATATACATATATACACACACACACACAATTGTGCCAATTATATTTTTTTATTTCAGAATTTTCGTATATTTAAAATTTACATCAAATAAATACTAATTTTTGTTGAAGTATTTGCGTCTACAAAATTTTGAGCTAAAACTTAAAGCAAGTCAATAAAATATTACTTTTTACTCTGTGATTAACTTATAAACGAAGGTTTGTAAAATCAAATGCGACTTACACTAACATGTCTTAATATTCGGTAATGGACAGATCCCAGTGAGAAGATTTGTAGAAGCCAACATGGACATATGTCCGAAACAATACTCTTTACACAAACAAAGTACACTAATAAGACGTTTTTACACGTAAAATATTAAGACGTAGTCTGAATATCCTAACATAAACAACATCATTTAACAGTGACAGTGCATATACTTTTGTTATTTGAACAGCCGATTGGACTGTTTTATTTTTATTTTTCAAGAGTGCTTAACAAGTCACACACTCTTATAGTTTCTTAAAGAAGAATTACCGACATTTCTGAAAGTGTTCTTCATGCAACGCGACGCCAGGTGCACTTTCAACGTGAGGGCGCATTGCCACATTTTTTCTAAAAATTGTTTTCATCTATTTGAATCAACATGAAAATAAATGAATCGGTCGTGGAGGTTCTATATAGTGACCACACAGATCACCAGATCATACGCCGTTGGAGTTTTGCATATGGCAGTGGCTAAAGCAGAAAGTTTACGAGTTTCATTTCTATTTGGTTCCTGTTTACTTTATTTACAAAGATTCTTTAGAATAACATTCTATACATGTTTGATTAAACATTTTGATATGTTTATTGCTGCCCGGAAATGAAACAATGTGTTTCTTTACTAAATGTTTTAAATATTACACTGCTTTTCTAAAGTTTACTTAACTTTTAGTCCTGGAATCTATTTTACACAATTTATCAGATCAAAACCAATTAGAAATTATTGAATTCGCCTTTAGATCTATCTTACCAGAATTTCAGGAAGACCTCGTTTCACATGGTAAGCTGAAATCCGGGGGTAATATTTTACTAGCCGTAACTTAATAATGGAGCATTACTGGAACAATATTCATATACACATGTGTAAAATGTTATATGAGCAGTTTCTCCAGTTTCTGCATATCTTCGTGAATATCAGTAATACATAGATTACTGAATTTCTTGTTAATTGGTCGTGATACTCAACCAAAACTGTTTCTTTCTGGTGATAATGCAAAGTATCATGCCCATTGCTTAATTATACATATTATATCAAGATAACGTACTCTGCAATCTAGGATGCGTGGCCATCGTCCATGCATCGGGAAATGTAAATCATATAGGAAGGAGTTAAGAAAATTAACGTAGGTAAGGTTTAAGAAGAGTAAATTAGGTAAAAATATATAATCGACACTTTACTAGATATCCATTTTGCCCAACATTTATGGAATATTTATATTTTACTGTATACACAGAGGCTATGAGCCTATTAAACTGTTTAATTAGGCAATAAACAGGAAATAAATATTTATCACCGGTTTCTTCATTATTTATTAGGCTCATAATTCATATTTGAAAGTAAAATTTTAAATAAGGTACTTGTTAATCGATCTGGTTGGTACGTCACGACCTTATGTCTTGGCGCTAGGCGGAGAATTAATTAATGTGGAGTACTTACACAAATACAGCGGCTTTAATTACGAACCGGTATTGATCCTTAACACTGCAGGAGAGCTCAATATATTACCTGAGCCTAAACCTGTACCTCCATTATTTAAACGACCTTAGGTATTTGGAAACTAATATGCATTTATATCAAAACATACTATACGGATTTATGTGCAATGGCTGTTTTACTGTTGCCCAATTTTTCTTTTTTTACAAAATTATATTTTAAGATTATCCATCATTAGGCTTGTACAATTATAATAATAATAATAATTCTTTTATTGCATTTTGGCAATAACACATTGCATTGCAAAAGTCAGGTTTAAGTATTTGTAAAAAATCCCTACTATACACATTCATTCATACAAGCTATATCTTTCGTGGTATTCATAACGTTTAGGATTGTTTTAAGATTCATGATTTAGAAGTATTCTCCCTAATTCATAATAAGAAGGTATCATATGGTATATTTTATCACATGTGCTTTCATCCTTTTAGTGCCAACGTCCGTATATACGGATGTTTGAAAAACTACCGAGAAATGCCAACGTTCCGTTCCTCCCGGACGTTTGAATAACTACCGAAGAATGCCGACGTCCGTATATACGGACGTTCGGAGTAAAAGTCATACCGCAATCATTTTTTAACTTGTTATAAATTTGTTGGTATTCGAACAATCAGAATGAACCAATCTACATAAAAAATAATAATAGTAATACCGTAAGGTTAGTCAGGTGTTTAGCCAAGATAGAAATGGCCGTGGTTGTTGCATCAGACAAAGTTGTGTCAGCTGATAGTTCACGTCTAACCTCTATGTTTGGTTGTTTGTGTTGCTGCTTCCACAGTGTTTGTTTGTTGATAAATAGTTTACTAACAATTTTTTACTAACATAAAAAGTAAACTTCAATAAAATGAAACGCTCGCAATCTCCACTTAGCGAGAATACAGTTCTTGCCGTATTAGAATCAGATGATTTGAGTGATGGTGCTTTGATGGTGCCTCACCATATTTGTGTTACCGCCTAACTATAATACCTATGTACAAAAGTGTGTAAATTTATTTTGATATTTTACAAATTGTACATTATTTTTTAAGTAGAAAGTAGTTTCAGACAGTTTTTAATGGTTTCATAGTGGAAAATATTATAAGCTTTATAAAAAAGCTAAATAGTGTAAATAACACAAAACAGTGAAAATGTAACTTTCTAAAAAAATTAACATGATTTTTTGGTTTTTGAAATATTAATCAAAAACTTTTTTGTTTATATTCAGTTTTAATTCCTCTTTCAAGTGATAGTATGTGTTATAGTGAAATAATTTTCTTAAAGTACTATTTTTCATGTGAAACTGGAAAAATATATAAAAACTGTAAGTAAAATGTCTACTTTTTTAAAATTTGTTTAAGTTAATTACATTTAGAAATAAAATTTGCTTTATATGTTTTATAATGGAATTTATTTTACTGCAAAGCAATGAAAAAATTAGGAAAATATCTCAATATTTGTAATTTTTACAATTTGTTTAGTAAAACACTGCAAAACGGCTGAAATAAGCCTGGCATCCTTCAGTAGTATTACGTGAAAAAATCACTGGCATTTCTCAGACCAACTTTCAATTTTTTGTCTGGCACTAAAAGGGTTCAAGTGAATGTGTGTATATTGCATTGAAAACAGGTTAAAATTCCCTCCAAGTAACGCTAAAAATGATCACCCAACAAGAAGACAGCGAGTTGCATACTAACCACATGCCGACTGTGCTGTCCAAATGGTAAATATCGATTTATTAGATTCCTTCGTTTTGGGTCTGATAGAAAAGTCATCCTTCGTCAGTTTAATCTTATTGTTAAAAAATTAATTAAAAATAGTATATTTTCGCATAGTGCTAGCTCAAAATTGATCATTAAGTTTATCAAAAAGGATTTAAAATCTAAGTCAACGTTTTCTCTGCGATTGTTTATGTGAGTGAAATGTTTTCGCTACTAATATGAGAACAGTGTACACAAAATATTACAAAAGAAAATAGTCGTAAGGCTGGATTGTAAAATCATCTGTCAATCGTGACTCATGATTTATATAACGGAGGAGTTAAACAGGTTTAACTCCTCCGTTATAAAAATCGTACATACAATACAATTTCATTAGTCATCATATTGTCCATTGGAAAAGAGTCATCACAACTAAAAAATTCGACGTAATACTCCATTAGCATACTTCCTCAACCATTGCAAAATATGCATCATGTTTAATTTAGTAAACAGCGAAGATTACAGACCTACACAACTGCTTGAGGCCTGTTTGTTCAATTTAAGTGACACAGCCTATGGAAGATCAGCTACTTCGAGTGTGTAAGGAGAGATTTGTTTTGTATTCTTCTGTTTAGGATATATGATTAATGAGACCGAGGTGAGCCGTAGCAACCGTGATCATCTTTTCACGACGTTTCCGTAAGGGAAGTGAAAGAGTTAAACTTTCTGCAGGAGCTATAGCGACATCACGACAGTTGTAACGGATTATGGGTTGGTACTGGTACTGGAACAATTAGGTGGCAGTGGACACTATACGCTACTTGTATAGGGAGGCCATATTTTTTTCTATATTTTTTGCTCTTCCTCCAATACTAATATTAATTGTAAACTTACTTCTATTCAGCACTATTTTATCCGTATAACATTCGTACCTTTTATCCTTTTTAAATAAAAAACAATTTTAACTATTTTTAAAACAACTTTGCTTTTCTCTTTTACATTAATATCAAAATTTACTTTTGTTTTTAATCGAAATTTTCATTAATATTTAAAATTTAATGCACCGTAGTTGATGAAATTTTTAATATTCAAACAAAGAAAAACTAAATTTATTTTGTACAGAAAATATTTTAATTTCTCTTTTTATGTTCACTGTTAGGATATAAACCACATTATTAATTGGTGCGTCTCTTTAACCCATCTTTCAGCAACATTTGAAATAAACAAATCTCGTATATTCCACGCAACGAAACGAATGAATAAGGCATTTTACTGCAACAGAGCTGTTGACCGGAACCACTTCCACGGATGTCGTGAACTCGTTGATAGAACCCTTACATGGAGACCATTTCTTGTGTTGTATTTAGCTGCGTGTATACACTTCTTTATAAAGAAATCAAATCTGTAACGCCTGTAAAACTACTAAAAAGTTGTTTGAAAAATATAAATTACAATTTTAATTCAGTTATCTTTTAGATGGAAAGTTTTTTTATAGTAGGTTACTATACAAGAATCGCTTACCAGGAAAATAAGGAGATTTTTATGAACAGCAGTATTATGACGTACTCATGGTTTCTATTAAATAAAATTGCATCTTGTTGCAAACCTTTTGAAACTCCATGTGGTATTAACTGAAACTTTATAATTTGTAACTAATACTTATTGCCATGTCATTGACGACTGAAGCTGGAGCTTTTTTTGAGGGAGAGGCAGCAAAAATACAATTACGCACGCAGGTGGCCAGCCTGTAGTGTGGGACTCCCCTAAAAACGGGTTTACCCACTAAAAAACCTCCTCTACTCTTTAGGATTCTAACCTAGGATTGTTTATCACATTACTTCAGGCTAGGCCTAAATTTGGCTTAAGCCCGTGGGGCTCGCTCCTTGTCCAGCCGCTCGGTCAAGGGATCTGGGCCACTTCGTGGTCCAGATCGGGTTTCTTTTCCAGGAGGGTGCCCCGGACGAACTGTGACTAACAATCCCAGTTCCCCTCATCCTCCTATAATCTTTTCGCAGACCGTATCCACCTCCAGGCGGGGCCTTTCCCAACGCGGACAGCGGAAGAAGGTGTGTTCCGCGTCGTCGGTGAACGCCCGGGCAATAGATGCAATCCGGTGAACCGGTCTTGCCCATCCGGTTCAGGTACGACTTGAAATAGCCGTGACCTGTCAGGAACTGCGTGAGGTAGTAGTCCACCTCGCCATGCCGCCTTTCGACCCATGGTTGAACCTACTCGATGAGTCGCGCAGTCCATCGTCCTCGGGTTTCGTGCTCCCAGCAGTGTTGCCACTGCTGGAAGGTTCGGGCACGCTCTTCGGATCTTGCTGCGTCTTTGCCGATCTCGCCTTGTCTCTGATAAATCGCCTTCCTCTCCCCTGCCAAGAGCTTGACAGGGATGACTCCGGAAACCACCAGGACGTCAGGCTCGGATACTTTCCGATAGGCGGAACACACCCGGAGCGCAGCTTGACGCTGAACCCGGGCGAGTCGCAACCTATAAAATTCCTTGGTAAGAGCGTCTGCCTACACCTCTGCCCCATAAAGGAGTACGGACTGGACTGCGGACATCAATAACCGTCTTTTGCTGGACCGAGGACCCCCGACATTGGCAATCAGCTACTAAGATAAGAGACCACCTTAGCAGCCTTGTCCGCCGAACGGAAGATCTGGTCTCTCCAGCTTAACTTGTTGTCCACCATGACTCCGAGGTACTTGGCGGCACGCGTTGAATGGACCACTTCCCTTCCCACTCGCAGTGGGATGACGGTATTAATTCTCTTCTTTGTGAGAATCACGATCTCCGTCTTGCTCAAAGCAAGCGAAAGACCGTGATCGGACAACCAGGCGTTGACCACTCGCATGACCTGGTTCAACTTTAGCTGGGCCAGCTCAACGTTGCGTGCGGCGATGAGAGCCGCAACGTCATCGGCGTACCCAACTAAGACGGTTTCCTCTGGCATCTCGGATCTCAGGAGGCTGTCATAAGCGATATTCCAGAGATCCGGGCCGAGTATTGAACCCTGCGCGGCACCAGAGGTGACTTCCACCGTCCGCGCTCCGTCTCGAGTTTCGTATATCAGACGCCTAGAACGGAGGTAGTCCTAGATGAGCCGCAACAGATACGCTGGAATGCGGAAGGTGTCACGAAGTGCATCCAACATATCGACCCATCTCGCCGAGTTGAAGGCATTCTTGACATCAAGCGTAACAAGAAGCACTACTCGGTGCAAATGGTTGTGGCTCTCGGCTCTCTCAACTGCTTTCTGTACTTCCGTAATCGCGTCGATTGTTGATCGTCCCTTTCTGTAGCCGTACTGACGGGGGCAAAGGTCCCCGACAGCTACCACGGCAGAAATCAGGCGGGAACGAATCAAATTTTCAAAAAGTTTTCCAGCCGTGTCCAGCATGCAGAGAGGTCTGTAGTACGACGGCAGCTCAGGATCACCTTTTCCCTTGCTAATAAGCACCAGCCTGGTGGTTTTCCAGGGAGATGGAAACACTCCTTCAACCAAGCAGGCATTGTACATTCTCAGCAACAACCCGGGATTGATGGTGAAAATTTTCTTCAGAGCCTCGCTGGGAATCCCGTCCGGGCCGGGAGCCTTTGTTGCTCTTCAGGGTGAGAAAGGAGTTCGAAGTCAACTAGTGGTCGCTGTGGATGTACAGGATAACCATAGAAAAAAGGCAAGGAAATTATTTGTTTTATTTATTTATTTTTGCTTGTTTCCGTGGATACTGTGCTTCATTAACGTACGATTCTTTACTGTGAGTGGACGTAATTCAAGTGTCTTCTTGATTTTAAAATAGATATCCGTAAAGTTTCCTTCTGAAGGTAACTCAGAAGAGCTAAGTCAGTAGTTTTCTTCCGAACAGGTCATCAACCGAACCCTCAGGAAGTTTCAAGAACCATAGTCATATTACTAAAACATATTATTACATCCTATTAGGTACACTACTACAATTCTCAAACTTGGAGTCAGGGATTGAGAAATATTTAAAATAACTAGCAAAACATACAATTATCATATGTCTAAATGTAGGAAATGGTGAAATTGTTAAGCTTTCAGTGTATACTTGTAAAGGGGAATTTTTGTTTTTGCTACAGCCTTTTTTAATAAGAAGCAAAATTAAATATTTGAAAGTGTAGAAAATTTGAGCCAAATAAGTGTGAAGTGTATGATTAGTAAAATACAGCCAGAAAAATACTTTCAGTTTTGTAAATTGTTTATTAGATTCTTTAAAACTGTGACAACGCGTTTGTAAAAAAAACCACATGAGGTTTTATTTACAATTATGGGAATACATTGCAAGAAGTTTTCCTTGATTGGAGATATATCCTACCGTCGGGTTTGTGTGACCAACTTAAGGAAGCAAACTTAATTATTACGTATATATACTGCAACACATTCAGTCTAATTGACTTTGATAAATTGAGTTTAAGACAGTTAATGTCATCAGTCGGATGTTAACTTTACTCCTTGTAGCCAACTTAAGATCCTGAATCTGGAAAATTTGGAAATTTGTCGGCACCTCGAATAGGCAGATGCCAAGTAATCACAATGTTTATTGTATTTATTTATTTTATTTATTCAATTACATTGTTTTACACAGTTTGGCCTCGCCAAGTTACATAAAAAAATCTTGTCTGCGAGGTCCAGCGATATTTCCTTACTTCTACTGCTCCACTTCTACTGGCAATAATGTCTTTAATAAGTTGTATCCCTTAAATTTACTAAATTAAAATACTAATGAAGATTTATTTGCGGTTTAGGGCTGGCATCATGTTTCTATTTATTTTAGGCAATTGTACGAATATGGTTTGAACTTAATATATAACAATAACAATAAAATAATATAACGATTACATAACGAAAAACAATATAAATTACAATAACATGGTTAGATATTTGAAAACGATTTTTCTAATAAAAATAACAATATATTCTTCTAGGAGTTCAGTGGTGTGTAATACGTGCATACCTGTCTGAATTTGTTCCTCTTTGTCTGTCTCCAGTTGTGTGCAGTAGTGTCGTCTGGTCGAAACAGTTTCTGCTAATCGTAGTTAGTTAGGTTATGTTTTGTTTTTGGGTTATGTTTGCTCACTGAGTAAAGTGGGTTTAGTGGCTTTTTCGTGGTCAGTGAATAAAGTAGTGTGAATAAACAACAGTCTAGTACAGTGAGAGTGAATCTGAGTAATGAAAATAGTTTTGAGTGTTGTGCAGTGTAGTGGAATGTCAGTGCAGGCTAGTGGGGATTGGGCCAGGCTAGGCCTATTTCTAAGACATCTACAAATGGCAAGTTTTGTCTTTATACTTGATATAGAGTTCTAGCTGTATTTAACCAAATGTAGGCTGCCGATTTAAACTTCTTTTACATTTGGTAAATTTTCTATTTCACTAGGCAGTTGATTAAATAGATTCGGTAATATATATTCTGGTAGCCTGCGCCCATAGTCTGTCCTTGGGTGTGTATTTTGTACTTAGCCAAATGCCTAGTATTATACCTTCTGTCCAGGGTTTCCTTAAATTGCTTGTTTTCATAATATATCTGTAAAATTTTAAATATATACAATCCTTTTTGGTGTTAGTTGTCCCCTTTAAACTATAGTGCTGGTCCAATTGATTGTCATTTATGTCCAATTCATATCCGTAGAGTGTCCTTAAAACATATTTTTTTTGTAAATTTAGTATTTGGTTTAAATGTCTATTCGCTGTTGTTCCCCAGGTAGTTATTCCATATGTGATTATTGATTGGAAATAGTGCCTTATAAACTGCTATCTTTGCTGGTTCAGTAAGTTTATTTTGCAGTTTATAGGGTTAATCCCTATTAAACGAGTCGAATGTTTCTGTAAAGTTTCTAACTAATTTATTACATATGACTGATAAAAAAGGGGTTTGGATATCAGATATTAATATTTATCTTTTTCGTTTAGAGTTTATTATTGACAACAGATGAATCCATATGATAAGGTTATCGGACAGGTTTTCAAATATTTGCCTTCGCTAACGTTGCAACAGATATAACACTAAGTTCCGACGTGTAAATCGATTCACTTTATCAAGTGATAAAAGTATTAGTGTATAGGTTTATGAATATACAAACACAGTAAATTTATTGTAGTGATGATCTTACTGAAGGCATAGTACTAGATTAGGAAGTACATAGAAAACTAAAACATAAATTTAAGAATAGCTTCGACCGAATTCATCACCACACATGTAGTTGCGTTTTGGAAATTATTTTTTGTGCTTATTCACGTGCACTAATGTTTTTTGATACGAGATGAAGCGAGTAGATTCTAATCTTTGAAACATAATTTTCAATTTTTTAATCTAGACTAAATTTTCTGGTTTTGGGTTAATTTCCAAAAACCCGTCACGTCATCAATATTTTAGATACCTATTTAGGTTATTAAATTCTCGGATATCTACGTATTATTTAGCTATCATTTTATTACAGTAAAAAGTATATTTTAAATAAACTAGGTAGTACTTTTTACTATTATAATATTAGCTAACTTTATTTCTGATCTGTATATTTACATTGCGGCATAAAGAATAGGATGTTGTACCATGAATAACGGGATTATTGTATGTATTAATACAACATTATTATCTTTATACTTTTCATATGACAATACTTTGGCATTAAAGACACGGAAGCATTCATTAAGAAAAGCCCTTTCGATGTTTTGAGCTTTCAAACGAATAATTAAACACATCAAGTTTTGTAGTGCAACTAAAATAATCTTTTTGTCACCTGAATGTCTGCACTTAGCAACTCTGTGAATATTATAAAATATTATTTAAAATACGGATAACTCTAAAAACTTAAAATCTGATGGCTTAAATTTTCAAATATTTGAGAAACCCTGGAATTAATAGGGCGTAAAGGAGTTCACTGGTCCAATTAAATGTTTAATTGGCTAAGTTGGTTGAAGCAAGGTCTGTTGATTTGACATTGCATTATTTTTTTCCGTACCAGATGTAACATTTAATTTAATTATTACTAGCTTTCCGTTTAAGGATGGCTCTTTTATTCGTTAAAAATGTGTGATAATACGCGTTTAGTGTTTTATATACTAATATATACTGTACATGTTATTAATCTTTTAGTGAGGAATATATTGAATTTTAAATATCACAGCTTTCAAAACCATTGTATAATGAACTTTTTTATCATTAAGTATTACCATATTTTTTTAATATTAATTTTGTATCTGTTATGATCAAATACAATGCACATATTTCCCAAGAAACATGATAGTTAAATACCTTGTGGAGATTACGTTGCCTTAAACGTTTCCATAATTCCTGATAGATACCCACTCCATTACACACACGACTAATTTCACCGACTTTATGGCTGCACCAAATTCTCTGTCATAGAACTCCTTAAAGTATTCAGATTACAGCCAAACCTGAAAACATCCACCAAACAGCAATCACCACTTCTTTGAGCCTCAGCGAATTTCTTTACATTAATTTCGGTCAAAACTTTAAATGTTTCATCGACGAAATGCTAACGGACTTGATTTCTGTTTTTCTTATGTCGACGACATCCTTGTTTTCTCCAAAGGGGATTTCGAGGACGAAGAGCACATTCATGCACTACTTAAACGTCATCTTGAATATGTGATCTTGGTCAAAAATAAAAAATCAGTCATAACCTCTTCTGTTGTAAGATTTTTTTGAATAATACGTTTCGGCGTGTGCTATACAAAACCCCTCTCTGACCACATTTCTGCTTTAATAAACTTCACCCGCCCTAAAATAGCCGTAGAATTACTTAGTTTATAAGGAAATTAAAAGTGCAAAATTTTAATTGCAAGGATAACCAAATTCCTTATTTAGTTTGTATAAGTGTAAATGAGTTTTACATTCAAAACAAGAATAATTATAAAAGCGTTGTATTGTTTAATAAAAAATGTGATTGTAAAATAAATACAAAATGAAAGTGACTTTTAAATTGAATTAATTTCTGATCATTTAATTCATTAATTATTATGTATAAATAAAAAAAAATTCAATAATTAAGAATACGGTGCAGTGAGATGTCTTTTATTTTAACAATTATAATGTCATCAGTTAACAAATTATTTAATACATTATTACAAATTATATATTATTTAAAAAAAATACCGTTTCCAAACGTTCTCTCCGAATCTATAACTCGTATATACTGTACAAATGTCCCATGTTTATCTTCAAACTGTCAAAAGCATCTTAATATTCAATAATAAACTAACATAATGATTCAAACGCTTATCTATGGAGACTATTGGGAACTAAGAGCTTACTAAGGTTAGGACCTATAATATCAGTGTATAGGCCCTTATACCTCAAGAACTCCCGTACTCCAACATCTATAAAAGAGCTGTTCGTCTCTGAATATGGTAGAGACTAGAAGACACTTTAGACCCGGACCTTCAATAAAGGAACACTTATGCTCTGAGTTGCCATACATACTTATGCCTAAGTGGTCACGATTAACATTAGGTCAAGAGTACTCCTGGAGGTTGCAAACAATAGAAATACTCGGCTTCTGGTAAAACCCAGACTGTACATGTATATTTTGATACATTTTATCTAAAGGATCAGTAAGCTTCCGTTATAAGCCAGAATTGCTTGGCTTCATGGAGGCATCGTTTAATGAAAACATCGTAGCATTTGACAGTTACTATTTTGACAATATTTTAGACTCTTTAAACTCTGTAAACTTAACAAAATTGGATTATCTAGAGAAAAATATTAAAGAAAACTTTTCATTCTCAGGTATTTTCGGACGTCTACAAGTTTCTACGTGCAATATATCAATGAAATGACTTAAAATAATTTAAGTTTGATCACAAACTGTATTTTAAGCGAAATGGTTGTGTAGCTAGAGGATCCTCTTTATGATATACTATCTGACATTTAATACAAATCCAAAACGTCACGTAATACATTTTTTCACACAAAAATTACCATTTCGGTACATACATATGTTACGCGACAGATATTTTGATGAAATTACTGTTATGATTAGTAACAATAATACTCAGCTTATTTTATTGCTCAATAAAATTTATTTTAATACTAGGCTAAAATTCACACTTAAGCTGAAAGGAAACCCAATATACCTTTACTTGATTTAACTGTGAAAACAAAATAAAGTAAATCAAATATATTCAGAAAGCCTATTAAATCTGGTCAAAATATTCTAAATATCTCGTACTGTTGTAATATTTACTTAAAAATTAGCAGATTTTATATTTTATAGGCAGATAAATGTGCCATTAGACTTGAATAACTATTCCAGGGAACTGAAAGTAATTAAACGAGTTCTAATGGCAAATTGCTGCAACAATAATATATTTCCCGCTAAAGTAAATACGCTTGTATGTTTGTAGTAAATTTGTTATTTTTTTTAGAAACTTTGAGTGAACTGGATTTAATTCAAAGTAAACACGCTAACCTGTAAAACAGTTTTATTTTGCTTTCGAATATCATAAATAAGTAAATTGTCGTTAGCAAACATGAAGAGTAATCTAAAATTTAAATATTGGGTTAAGAAGAATATTATATATATAATATATATATATATATATATATATATATATATATTATATATATATATAATGTATAAATATAGAAAATTTTTCTAGCTGCAAAATATGTATTTTACACAGAAAAATACATAATTACACTATATTTATCAACTACGCTTGAATACTCCTACGTTCATTGCATCAGTCTGAACTGGACAATAAACACTGTACACATGGTTTAAAGAACATGTGGAATACAAACATTAACGTAAGATGTGATATTTAAATATGGATTAATAACATACATATGAATCATAAGTTAAGATAGACTTGTTTAAACATAGACTGAAGGTTCTAAATGACCCATTTAATGTATTTAAATTAAAATGTGTGTTAGTTTTAATAAGAACGTGATTGAAGCACTTATAGTTAAGCTGGGTTCGAAAAATGTTCAGAGAAATTTGAAAGGAGACGAGTGCCAAAGACAAATGATGTTTATATGTAAAGAACTTCAAAATACAAGAGAAAAATAATAATTCATTAATTAATTTAATTCAAGTAATAAATACACGTGAAATATGTGTGGTTATTAGACGTTGTTATATTCAAGGCTCCAAATTAATATCAATATATTTTCAAAATCATATTTCTATAACATTCTCGTATTACCAAAATATCATGACAAAACTTTGAATTACCAATTTTGCTGTGCCAAGAGTTCATTATTTTACTCACAAATACATATATTTATTCTTTTAAACGTGCCCTAGTGGAATTAAAAACTGGCAAATATCACCAAGAAATTTTATCACACCTTATAATAATACACTACGAACAAATCTTTAACAAAGTAGTTTAATTTATTATTATATTTTATCACATTGACACGTTTTTAATCTAAAGCATTTACCAATATTTTAGCTACGGGGGATTATACCCTATTTAAATAATAAATTCAAGAAATAGCAACATTTATTTAAAACATTATTTAATGGTAGTTAGTTATCATTTAACAATTAGATATAAAAAAAACTGTCTAAAACACATTATTTTGAAATGTTTGTATGAAAGTATTCAAATATTTGTTGTAATTTTTTTCAATCATAGGTCTCAATAACATTTAAAATGGGGAACAGCTAATTACAAAATTATAACTAAAAATATCTATTATATCTGTTTTTAAAATTATAAAATGATGACAGATGTAGGGTGTTCCATTTAGTACACCAAAGTACTTGTACATTTAGTACTTGTCAAAGGCGTTTCACTAGTGCGATTCTAATTCTGTCATTGGCAGAGCAAATGAAATCCAGATATAACCTCTACGTCGGTAGCCGAAAATTTAAAAATATTGTCTTATTGGGCTTTGAGAACCTCAAAATGAGGTTTCCGTGTAGTTTGAGATATTTCATTTTCAAGATTTTGCGTTTAACTTAACTATATATGGCTGAGAGAAAATAGTGATTTGCTACCTGTGTAGAAAAATCAAACTAGTGCGGCTATAAATGATTTGGATCTACAAATTCGCTTCAAATTTTTATTTACAAAAGAACAATATACATATATATATATATATATATATATATATATATATAATATATACATTAAGCCAATTTTTTTTCTTAGTTTAAGTACCTTAAAATAAATTTAAATTTTTTTCGGTACTATTCAAAAAAGAAATAACTGTCTTAAAATTCTTGCAGACGTTAATTAGAATAAAAATTGATAATATTAATTGTGTTCATCTATATTCCATTACTATCCCATTACTATAGTAGTTGATTAACCACCCTTGGTAACTAATATTTCTCATAAGATCTCATTTATAAACTAACACATATAAGATTTTATAGGTATCCCATAAAATCTGCCTATTGAGCTGTTTCTTATTAAATAGCACCGAAGGATAATTTTATATACAGGTTTTAGCCTCGCGCAAAGAAATTATAGGAATCAGTTATATCGACTGCCATCGAGTCTCATTATTCTAAGAGACAATGTGGTTAGAAGAAAATGATTCTATCTCTTGTAGTCTTGTTTATAAGGATTGTATTTCCCAAGTATAAAGGTTGATTACGATAAAGGTACGCATTTTTCGTAGTAACAGAGGATGGGAATATAAATATTGTTTGTCCAATACACATGGGGCCACAATATTTCATTTCCAAGAAAATTGAAATTTTGTGAAACGCCTCCTTGCAGGAAAAACTTGGTTTTCTTTGTAATAATGCATAAAATAAAAACTAATGTGAAACAAGAATGCAAGAATGAAAAATAAACATTTTGATCACTGCAAATTTTCACAAAATTTCTCCCGTTACTTTCTATGCAAAGCTGAGCTCTTCGTAACAATGACTACTTTACATTTGAAAGTAGGGGGTTGTCTCACTTCTGCTAATTAGCAATAGGTTTTAAATTAAATTTTGGCATTCTTGTTAGCATAAAGTGGTTCTAGTATTTCTCATTAATAAGAAAAACACTTTTAGTATTTTAGAATTTTTCTTGCAGAATATTAAAGGAAATACTACGTGTTTCCTAGAAGGAGGAGTTTCACAAAATTCTTAATTTGATCGGGAATGAAACATGAAGTCTGTAAAACATTCATTTCTGTCGAAGGCTGTTTTCTTATTAATTAACTAAATCATTATTTTGTTATTTTGTATTAAGTGCTGGTAGATAAAGATTCGGAGAGTTTTTTTTCTACCAAAGAGTGTTGTATGTTGAGTGACTTACAGCAATGGTGGGTGGAAGTGTGTCGGTAGATAAAGTCTTGAAATATATTTGTATGTGTCGAAGGCTGCTGTCTGTTAAATTACAGAAGATGTGACTTGTAGAACCGATATGATGAAGCACTTACATCCGTAGTGTGCTGACAAGTGACAGTAGATAGAGCTTTGGAGGGTTTTTTTCTAACAAAGAGTGTTGTATGTTGAGTGACTTACAGCAATGGTGGGTGGAAGTGTCGGTAGATAAAAGTCTTGAAATATTTGTATGTGTCGAAGGCTGCTGTCTGTTAAATTACAGAAGATGTGAGGTGTAGCACCGTATGATGAAGCACTTACATCCGTAGTGTGGAGAAGTGACAGTAGATAGAGCTTTGGAGTGTTTTTTTTCTAACAAAGAGTGTTGTATGTTGAGTGACTTACAGCGGTGGTGGATAGAAGTGCCGTATGATGAGGCCTTGAAAAAGTTTATTGTTACTGAGACAGATTCTCCTTTCTGAAACAAGGTTTTCGTTAGTTGTTTGCACAACGAGCAGAAGGAGCTGATAATGCGTGCATTCAAAGTAAAAATCTTTTGAAAATGACTGATGGTATCCATTTCAATGTTAAATAAATAACGGATTAGAAATATCCGATTTTTGTGTTCAAATTTCCATGGTTATAGTCTAATTACAGTTTTCCAATTTATTAATATTTTAATATTATGAATTAGATTACCATTGTATTATAAATTATTGCAATTTATCTGTATGAGTGTTTTATTACTATGTAGAATTAATTCTGTTTAATGTGAAATTTAGTATATTTTTGGTATCAGTGGATTAATTTTATGAATGGTCGCTAGAAAATTCTTTATGGACAGTGAAAAGCGGACGAGTTAGGGTGATACGGTAAAGATTTACTTGCGTCACGCCTGCAGGATATGACAGTTAGTAAATATATGAAGTTATATTTTGATAATTATCTAATGGACTAGTCCAGTGATACAATCAGTATCATTATCTACGTTTAGAGATCTGCAATCTGAGCTCTTCTTCAGGTGAATAATTAATAGTAAGACATACGTAATTATTAGTAAAATAAAATTTCATATAATCGATGTACAGATAGTTGCTGGAAAGGAAGTCTTGTATTCCCCCCCCACCCCCCCCCCCCCCCACCCCCCCCCCCCCCCACCCCCCCCCCCCCCCACCCCCCCCCCCCCCCACCCCCCCCCCCCCCCACCCCCCCCCCCATATATATACTATATAATAATATATATATATGATATATATATCATATATTATATATATATACTTATATAAGTTAGATATGAATATGGCGGGGTTTCTACGCGCTACTTTTTGGGGGACAGACAGAAAAATTACAAGGGAAAAACATACTGGTTTAAAAGGGACAATAAACGAAATAACTGTAAAATTCAAAACAGTAAGGCGGGTTCTATAGCTCACCTTTTTTGGGGATCAGTACACGGTAAATCAATGAAAAATACTGTTTAAAGGACAATAAAACGAATCTGTAACTCACTCGAATGAAAAAATTAACCGAATCTATAGCTTGATTTGCTTCTACTTTTCTTGAGCTGGTCTCAAAATCAATCTATTTGGAAATGTTCAGCTACGACGAAAAAAATCTTCTAGCTCTTACAAAATTGATACGTAACACAGTCCTTTATCTTTAAATTAGTCTTCTTTTCCAGTAACAACCAAGTGTAAATGTCTTTCATTTTTTTGTTTAATTCTTTAATCTTTTTCTCATCCAAAATCAGTCAAAAATCTGTTTTCGGCAAGTGTACTTTACAATCTTCCAAACTCGGCAATTAATTGTAAACCCGAATTTATCCTTTCAATTTTCCTTTCCAACATATCCAAGATTTCTATTGTTTCTTCCTTTCTTTCCAATTCCACTTACATATTCTTATATTCTTTGACTCTTAGATTCACCAAACCTTATTCAGATTAACTCTTGTAACAAGGCCGCCGCCGATTTTATTTATAGAAAAATCTTTTTAACTAAAAGGCACTTTTCTTCTTATAATAAATCAGAACAATCTGGAAAAACATTTGACCAGGAAATATGTGCTTGATTTTGTGTCAAAAAATCACTACCTTCTACAAAAATTTAATTTTTGACAAAATTTTTCCTCTTTAAATAGAACAATCTGAAAACATTTGGACCAGAAATTGTGCTGATTTGTGTCAAGTTGTCACAAAAATCACCACTTCTCAAAATTTTAGTTTACAAATTTTTGCTCTTTAAATATGGAGCGGAAAAAGATAGGAGTGTCCATACTGCAAAAAAGACCTTTTTGAACATCACTATACTCGTCATTACAATTCGAAAAAATCATTTGAAGAACAAAGATATTTATGAAAAAGAACTAAATTATTTGAGGACTTGGGCTAAAGAGAATCAAATCGATGGTCACGAGAAGATGTACAATATAGAAAAAATTGCGTGAATTAAAGAAAAACTTTAAGGAAGATAAAAAAAGATCTCAATCTATTTAATGATGAAAAAATTCAATCAATCGCTTGAAAAATTGTCCATAGAAACAAACGATAAAACTAAAGTCTGAAATGATCGAAGAAATTGACAAAACTCTTAACGAAAAACCTAAAAATATCATTGATGTAGAAGTTTTTATTCCTCAATCAATACACGGTCTTTTCAAAGCAATACATTTTTAACGAATTTAAACGAAAATTTCATGTCAATTTACAAATATCTATCAATTATGAGGCCAGAGATTAAAAGTTTAATAGAAAAAATTTCAAGAAACCGTTAAAAAATATGAAAGGTTATTTATCTTTAGAATGCGAATACGAACGAACTTTAGTGAACGGTGAACCACAAACTTGTCCTATGTATTTTACTATAAAAGCGGATGAAATCTTCGATGTGTGAACGACTTTATTACTAAGCAATTTAATAAATTAACACATCGAGAAACAGGACAAATCATCCAAATAAGGGTTCTGGATGGACATTTAAAAGCTGCAAACAACTAGTTTTGAGCCTTAACAAACACGAAATGATGAACGCAGGATCATATATCGATTTGCCAAAGAAAATCAAAGATAAAAAAGCTTGTATAAATATCAAAAATAAAGATGATTATTGCTTTATTTATTCTATCCGATGTGCTATTGAAAAAACCCGAAAGAGACTGCGAAAGATCGAAACAATATGAAAAATTTGTAAATGACGAGATATTTTCAGGTTTCGAGTATCCAATGTCCTTAAAAAGATATACAATTATTTGAGAAACGAAGTTACAATTCCAAGTACAAATATCCAAAAATGTCTATCAATGTCTACAGTTTTGATGAAAGTATTAAGGTTGTTCCGTTACAAATTTCTGAAAAATATGAATGCTGAATTAAATATTGATCTACTGTATGTAAAACAAGAAGACAAATCTCATTATGTGTTGATAACAGATTTAAATAGATTAGTGAGTTCTCAGTTATCTAAACACGAACATAAAAAATTGCTATGTAGAAGATGTTTAAGCCATTTCTACAAATCTGGAGATTTAGCAGATCATTTAGAAATTTGTAAGCAACATGAAGTTTGCAAGCCAATTATGCCGTTTCCGGGTCAAACAAACTAAATTTACCAATTACCAAAAGAAATTTAGCCATCCGTACGTTATTTATATGGATTTTGAAAGCATATTAGAGAAGATTCCCACATGCAAAAAACAATCCGCAAAAAATCGACTACAACCAAGATTCAGAAGCATATTCCTTATGGTTTTACTCTATATTTAGTGTCTAATGTGACCAATCGTATGTACAAGCCGATATGTTATCGAGCAAAAAATGAAGAAGAGTTGCCGAAACGTTCCTACAAAATTGTTTGAAGAACTCAATAAATTATCGAAAGTACATAGCTAAAAAATATAATTCAAAGAACATGAAGCCCATGAAATTGACTGACGAAGAAGAAATTTCGTATCAAAATTCAAATCTTTGCCACATTTGTGAAGAAATATCGTATCAAGACACTGAAAAAACTTTAGGGTTTTTACCAGATAATTGGAGTTCTGCTTATGATGCATTCAAAAAATGCAGAGATCACTGTCATTTGACTGGAAAATTTCGAGGTGCAGCTCATAGAATGTTGTAATCTGAATTTGAAATTTCCTCAGAATATTCCCGTTTTCTGTCACAATATGTCTAATTACGATACGCATTTGTACATAAAAGAATTGGCAAAACAATACGGTAATGTTGATTTGATTGCAAACACCGATGAACGATATATAAATTACTCTGTAAATTCTGGATACGGGTATGAATTTGATGGTGACAAACCTAGAAAGTTCATAAAATTCTCTTTCGTAGACACGTTTAGATTCATGGCCTCGTCTATTGAAAAGTTAGCTAAAAACCTCAAGAAAGAAGACTTCAAACATACAAATCATTTTATACAAGATGGACTGAATGAGATAATAGAAAGACAGCCAAATGACGACGACGACGAGATTTTTAAAATTCTATCTGGAAAAGGAATATTTCCCTATGAATTTTATCGACAGTATTGAAAAACTTGATTACACAGAAGAATTGAGAATTCAAGATTTCTATTCACTTTTGACAGATGAGAGCATATCTGAGAAAGATTTTCAACACTACTTAAATGTTTGGAACAAATTAAAAGAGAAAAATCTTGGAAATTACTCTGATTTGTACAATATCCAAGATGTTTTATTGCTTGCTGATATATTCGAAAATTTCAGAAATATTTGCCTTAAATTGTTATAAACTCGATCCGGCACACTATCTAACAGCTCCCAGTCTCGCATGGGACGCAATGTTAAAATTAACGAAAATTGAGCTTCAGCTAATTAACGATTATAATATGTATTTGATGATTGAAAAAGGCATTCGCGGGGGCATTTCTCAGTGTATTAAACGATATGTGGAAAGCAAATAACAAATATTTGAAAGATTTCGATAAGACAAAGCCCGAAAACTATTTACTCTATCTCGATGCAAACAACCTTTATGGGTATGGTCTTATGCAAAAACTGCCGTTTAGTGATATCAAGTGGATGGATCCAAAAACTTACACAAACTGAAGAATGGCAAGAAACAATTTTGGAACTCACTGGCGACGAAGATTATGGCTATATTCTCGAAGTTGATCTTGGATATCCAACGAATTTACACGAACATCACAAGGATTTACCTCTTGCTCCAGAACATTTTAAAAACAAACTTTGCACAACTCTACTGGATAAAACTGAATACGTTGTTCATTCGAGAAATTTGAAGTTCTATTTGGAACAAGGTTATGATTTTGAAACATGTGAATAGAGTTATTGCATTCGATCAGAAGCCTTTTATGAAAAGAATACATTGATTTTAACACAAACATGAGAACCAAAGCTACAAGCGACTTTGAAAAGGACTTTTATAAGCTGATGAACAACTCAGTTTTTGGAAAATCTATGGAAAATGTGAGAAACAGATTGTGATATTAAGCTTGGAAATGAAGAATTTTCAATGAAACAAGCTAAGAAAACAAATTTCAAATGCTTTAACATCTTTGACGACAACTGTATAGCGAGTCACATGTACAAACAAAAGGTTAAATTTAACAAACCGATTTACATAGGATTTTCAGTTCTCGACCTCTCAAAATTGCTAATGTACGAGTTTTATTACAACAAATTAAAGAAGTTTGATCCAGATTTGAATCTGTGTTACATGGATACAGACAGTTATTTTCTAGAATTGAAACGAGATCCTTTTAAAATTATTAAAGAAAATATAGATGACTTTGATACAAGTGATTATCCAAAAGATCATGAATGTTTTCACTACTAAAAATAAGAAGGTAATAGGGAAATTCAAAGATGAGTTAAATAGCGAAGTTTTAGAAGAATTTTGTGGTTTAAGGTCAAAGATGTACTCGTACAAATATCTAGATAAAAAACCCAGTTAGGTGTAAAGGAATTAAGAGAAGCGTTGTAAATAAAACAATAAATATCGAAAACTTGAAGAGATGTTTGTTCGAAGATAAAGAAGAATTTAGGGAGAATGACAGTCATCAAAAGTTATAAACATGAGTTGTACACTGTTACCATAAACAAGCTGGCACTGAACGCTAAAGATGATAAGAGAATTGTCCTAGAAAATAAGATCGATACAGTACCGTATGGCTATAAAAATGAAGCAAAATCTGATATATTAGACGAATTAAATAAACTTGGAAACTTTGATATGTAAATGGAAGATGATTTAATTCACTGTCACAAGTGTAAAAAGAAAACGAAAAATATAGATTTCTAAAATTGTTCAAACTCAAAATGGATTGTATAGAATTGCTGCAAAATGTTCAAAATGTAAGACAAACAAGAGTAAGTTTATAAAGAATCCAAATCCAAAACCTGTTAAGCAAGAATTGAAGACTAAAGATGAGATAGAGATTGAAGCTCGAGAAATTCATGCACCGGTACGAAAAAAGTTTAAAAAGAGAAAAATTATAACATTAGGAATTGACGATTTATGGGCAGCAGATTTAGTTATAATGTCTAACTATTCAGATCAAAATGATGGGATTTAAGTATATGTTTAAATGTTATTGATACTTTCTCAAAATATGCTTGGTCAAGAGCTATCAAAAGAAAAAAAAACGGCAAGGATATTTCAAAAGCCTTCGAAGATATAGTAAAAGACGCGATAAAGATCAATCACAAACCACCAAATCTAATTCATACAGATAAAGGGTTTAGAGTTTAAAAATAAAGAAATTTAACGATGTTTTGAGGAAATACAACATTAAGATTTATCATACTGAAAACGAAGAGAAATCAAGTATTGTAGAGAGATATAACAGAACTCAAAATGAGAGAATGAAAGTAATTTTTTGAGATTAATAAAAACTTTAAATGGATCGATATTCTTCAAAAAATCGTAAACAATTATAACGATACAGTTCACAGCACAATCAAAATGAAACCGAAAGACGTAGATAAGGATGCAGAAAAGGAGTTATTAGAGACCGTTTTCAAGTATGTTTCCACCTGAAATTCACACGAAAACTAAATTTAAAGTCAATGATCATGTAAGAATTGTTAGTAAAAAACAAACATTTTCGAACAAAATATAAGAACAATTGGTCAAGAGAAATCTTTGTGATTTATCAAATTAATAACACAGATCCTGTAACTTATAGTATAAAAGATTTTAAATAATGAAGAAATAACCGGAAAGTTTTATGAATATGAATTGAGAAAGTCAAAGATTTTTTCTATATAAATGGAGGCCCAAAAGAAATGTTCAATGTGCAAAGAATTTAAAAGGTTTTGAATGAATTTTATAAAGATAAGAGTAGAAAAGATGGAATTATTTATAATTGTAAAGATTGTTATAGGAAGTATCATAAAGAGCTGTATGATAAAAATAGAAAAATTAACTTTGGAAGAGAAAGAATGTCTTAAATGTAAAGAAACTAAAAAAAATTTCAGAGTTTAATAGTGATCACTATAGTAGAGATAAGAAAGACTCATATTGTAAAGATTGTGTAAAGAAGAATCACCATAGATTATATTATGAAGATACTCAATGTGAATGTGGAAAGAACTATAAAATGGTTAAATAATTATCAAAAACATTTACAAAACAAAATATCATAATTCAAGAGTTTAACATTTTCATCGTGTAATAATTTTTTCTATATAAATGGAGTCTCAAAAGAAATGTACAAAGTGTCAAGAAGAGAATAGAAAAGACTGTTATTGTAAGGAATTATACGTTAAAATGGACAAATTAACTTTAGAAGAAAAAAATTGTTACTTTTGTAAAGAAATTAAAAATATTTCTGAATTTAATAACTGGCAGTATAGTAAAGATAGAAAAGATGCTTTTTGCAAAGATTGTGCTAAAAAAATTTTCAGCGAAAGTTATAAAAAACGAAATGCCTTGTGAATATGAAAAAAAGAATTCTACAATGGTTACCTAGTTATGCTAAACATTTACAAACAAAATATAATAAATCGAGAGTTTTTAGTAAAATTTAGAAACATTTTCATCGTGTAATTTAGATATTCTATAAATCAGTCGAGATTCTGCCATATTTGTAGTAAAATGATTTCCGTTGTATAAAAATATTCAAAGATTCTTTCATTTGGTTTGTAGAGATTTATACTATTTGGATCTCCATGTCTTAATAAAATTTCCATTTCTGGGTAATCAATTTCAAGTTCTTTCAATCTTTTTGGTATTTCTCTCTTTTGAGCTCTGATAACGTAATAATAAGGCCATTCCCACATGTGATTCTTCTTAATTAAACACAAAAACATGGTGTTTTTTCTTATCAAAAATCTTTACATACCATATCTCTCTTCATTTAATTCCATTCGCAATTCTTGATTCTCTATTTTCAATGATTTTCATTTCATCTTTAATTTGTAACTGTTTTTATTTCATCTTTTAACTGCTTATTTTCGTTTTTCAAGTTTGTACTCGCCATATTTTCTAATACTCGGTAAAACTTCTTTCGTAACCCAATTTTTAAACAATTTCGCTTCTGGTTTATGCGATCTCAAAATTAAAGAATAAAGTCCCAAGATTCATTAACGAAAAACAGTGTTATTTTGGAAGTTTGAAGGTAGGCTATTTATAGCCCCCCTTATATTTAGATTAAAATAGAAGTTTTTTATCATCTTCGTCAACGTTTATTCTGATCGTTTGCATAGTATTTTCATATTCTAGAATTTTTGCTACGTCTTTAGCCTTAAACCAGATCACATTGTTTTCGTCAACAATCGTAAAGATATGTTTGTTATTGAATTTTAGTTGATTATTGAGTAGGTCTACAACTGACTCCATTTAGATAGAAATAAAATTTAACTAGTAATTTATATTTCGAGAATAAAGGTCCAGATTCATTGATAAAAACAGGGTCAGGATGAAGATTTTGAAAGAGTCGCGATTCGATACCCTTGTCAGAATCTATGTTTTTCAAAGCTTTTTTTGTATTTTTCTTTAACATTGTCTTTATTCGTATTTTTTGTGAATATTTGTGAGGCGGCCCTCGAGGGCTAACCTTATCTTTTAGATTAAAAGTATTGGTATTTATCATCATTATCAACTCGTTTTGAAAGTTTGAAAGGTAAGAACGATTCGTTCCCCCCTTGATTCATCATTCTTTCGACAATCTTAAATATATTGTTGTTTTACTCTCATTATTTAATAAATTTCCCTCAGAGTCTTGTATAGTTAGAACGATTTTTTGAATTCTTTTAATATTTTTTTCTAATTGGAATATAGTCTATTTCATTCGGTTTTTCACTAATTTTTGATCCATAAGCAACATTTGGGAAAAAAGTGTACAAAATTTCAGATTCTTTGTGTAAATGTTCGGTATGATTTTTCAAAACTAGGTTCAACGAGATTACAATGTACTTCAATTACATCGAACGGTCTAAATTTTTGGCGTTTTATTTCCTAAATATACCTGATTTGGCTCAATAGTTTCTTGAACAAACCCTAATAAATCTACTATAATTGCTGAAAACATTATTCTTACTGGTGATTTTATTTGAATTTTATTAGAGAGATAATTTTTTTGCATTTCAAACTTGTTTTCACGGTCAAAGTTTAAAGATTTATCTGATTGTTTGAATGTTTTCAGATAATTTTTAAGGGAATTTTTTATTTGATCGAAAGGTATAATATCCTTTGTTTAAACCATAATATTTTGTTATGTTCTTCTCACTAAATCCTATACAATAAGGAGAACTTTCACTAATATTTATTACAAAATTGTCAGAATAAAAAACCGCTTAAACCGATAAAATAATTTGATTCTTCCTCTAAGTGTATAGGATGTTCCAAGTTTAAAACTAATTTAGAGCTTTCTGAAGTCAACTTGAACAGCTTCATTTTCGCAAGCGTTGCTTCAAGATGAAAATCTTCTATTTAAATGGAGAAAATTTTTAAAAGCAAAAAGATCAGATAAAACTTCAAACGTTTGAAGAAAATAAGAAAGATCAACCAATCAGATTGTTAATTGTTGGTTCAAGTGGATGTGGAAAAACAACTTTACTATTGAATTTTATCTACAATAGGTTGATTCCTTATTCCAATTTGTATGTTTTTAGTAAATCTTTAGAACAAGACGCCTATAAAAAATTACAAGAAAGATTTGAAAATATTGAGAAGAACTTAAGTAAGAAAATATCATATTTTTATAATGCTTCTGAGGACATAGTTCCGTTAAGCGAATGTAAACCCAATTCGTTAATCGTTTTTGATGATTGTATTTTGGAAAATCAAGGACGTTATTAAGGAATATTTCGTAATGTCTCGTCACAAAAATATCTCTTGTATCTATCTTTCTCAATGCTTTTCAAAGGTTGATAAACAAGTTTATAAGAAATAATTTGAATATGTTGTGTGTTTTTAAGCAAGACGATCACTATTCGAGAAAAATTTACAACAATTAATGTGGGATCTGATATGAGTTTAAACCACTTTATTGAATTGTGTGATAAAAATTTGGAAGGAAGACTACGGATTTTTAACAATTAATCTAACTTTGAAGCCTAAAAATGGTAAATATTTGAATAAATTTTCCAATATAAACGTGTGATAATCTAGTTGTTTTCATGTTTTTACGTTCACGTTTACGTTTCGTGTTCTCGTTTTTACGTTCCACGTTTCACGTTCCACGTTCACGTTCATGTTTCACGTTCATGTTTCACGTTCACGTTTTACGTTCCACGTTTCGTGTTTCACGTTTCGTGTTTCACGTTCCACGTTCGTGTTTCACGTTCCACGTTCACGTTTTTACGTTCCGTGTTCTCGTTTCGTGTTCACGTTTCCACGTTCCACGTTCACGTTTTTACTTTCCGTGTTCACGTTTCGTGTTCTCGTTTTCACGTTTCGTGTTCACGTTTCCACGTTCCACGTTCACGTTTTACGTTCCGTGTTCACGTTTTACGTTCCACGTTTCGTGTTCTCGTTTCGTGTTCACGTTTCCACGTTCCACGTTTACGTTTCAAAATTTTCCTAAATAAATGGCGAACGTAACTTCAGAAGAAGCAAAAAAACTTGATCAAATAGAAAAGAAATTAATCAAAGAATTTAAAGAACAGATTCGAATTGATGAAAAAGAACAAGAATTTATTCAAAAAATTAATCAACCTGTAACATCTGCAATAAAAAAATGTTGAGGGCAAAATTGAAAATGTTTTTAAGCGATAATCAAAATTTGATGAATTTGGTTCCAGTTGTACGACAATTTGCTGATATTTCGATACCAGAATCTGAGTTTGAATTGCCAAAATTACCATCTTCAACACCATTTAGACCTCGAATCATTGAAGACTCTACCATAGTTGAACCAATAAGTCCTGGAACAACGGATATAATAATTGGTGAAATTGGTAAAAAAATTTCTTCCTAGAGCAAAGGATGATAAATTTGGTTTGTAATTGGGACAGAAAAAAGAAAAGTTTTATGATTGGAAATTTGCCCGTGAATTTTGAGCATAATGATATCATTATTAATGAAAAAACATATGAAGGAAACTCAAGGTTTATGGAGATTATTAACAGGGCACTGATGTTCCAAAAGACGGTTTATATTCTGAAGAAGACTTGAAAAAGTATACTGAAATTTTATGGAAATCTGATTCAATTTACAAAAATAATGATCCATCAACTAAGAAACCAAAGTCAAGTAAAGGTAAAAAATATCTCAATTTGATTAAACCCAATTTGGGAAAAAAGAATCGAAGGATCAGGTGTGAGAAAATACAGTGATAATAAGATTGAATACAGATATATCGACGATTTGACAAAACTCGATGGAATTATTAATTATATTTATGCTCAAGAAAAGGCTGGAAACAACAATTTTTTTGAACGAAAAGAAAGCGATTAAAGATTTTATTTCGAACAAACTTGATGAAATGATTGAAAAAACCTGATGGAATTAAATATTTAAAACGAGTTTTGCCGGCAATAAGTTCATCTATGATTGAGGGTAGCGGACTTTTGAATGATTTTATCAACAATTTACCTTTTGAATTACACGTACCAACTTATCAGTATCTGGGGCCTGGCACAAAACTCGAAAAAAGACTAAAAAGAGGAGATCCTGGTATAAATAAATTAGATCAAGCTGCTATGGAACACGATATTTTTTATGCAAAACATAGAGACACAAATTCCAGACATATCGCAGATAAAGTTTTGCAAGGATAAGGCAATGGATAGATTTTTATCAAAAGATGCTAGTTTAGGTGAAAGATTTGTTGCGCTTTCCAACAGCTGGAGCAATGTTTTTGAAGAGAAAACTAGGAATGGGAATCGAAGAGAACTTGAAAATTTTAAACTATATAAATGGAGGTGAATGTAAATTTCAGCAAAAATCAGAAAGAAAAAATAAAATCCGCTTTTTAAGAAAAAAATACCCGTTAGTATTCAATTTAAAATAGATCAACTAAAAAATGGCGAAGATAAGATATTTTTAAACAAATAGACAATACAATAAACTCGAAAAACATAAGAAAAACAATAAAGGAACCAGAATAGAATTTTCTTATAATCAGTTGAAAGAACTTAAAAATGGTGGACTTTTGAAAGATTTATTAGATTTTGGAGAAAATATTCCAGTTGTTTAAAAATGTTGTTCCTTATGTTCGTAAAGCTGCTCCAATCGTTAAAAAAGATGTGATTCCTATTGTTCGAAACATTTTAAATTGGTTAGATAAAGAGTTGGAAGATGTTACAGGATCTGGATTAGATGAAAAAACTTTGAATTACGTGAAATCAAACATTGAAAAAAAAATTTAAACCTTTAACATTCGGGGAATTGGAAGAAATCTGCAAAAATATTAAACATTTTAGAGGAATCTTCATGAGAGATACATTACCTGAAAAAGTTAAGAAAATTTGAATGTGGAATTGTGAATTTAGACTCGATTATGGGAAGTGGGAAACACATTGGATTTGTTATTATAAAAATGATAAGAATGCATATTATTTTGATTCGTATGGAAGAATTGAGGACAAACCACCGAGAGAATTGATTAAATATTTGAAAAAAATCAAGCGTCTACTTACAATGATTCTCAGATTCAAGACTATAAAGATCCCCCAATTTGTGGTCATTTATGTGTTTTTGTTTTGAATGAACTGAGTAATGGTAAAGATTTTAAAGAAGTTGTTAACAAATTATTGCTTAATAAATATGGATTCACAAAATATTTTTGACGTATTTGGAACACAAATTATTCAAAATGTAGATAATAGTTTGAATTTTTGATAGTTTGAGAAATGAGTTTGATAACAAGTTAGAAAATGTATTACAAAACCTTCCAGATTCAGATATGTTTGCTGTCGAGATTGAAGATTTTTAAAGCAGAATATGATAACAAACTTGCAAATTTCATGAGTTCAAATGAAGTTGCTGATAAAATAAAAACATTGGAAAAAAGAAGTTGATGATGGTGTAAAAAAATTATTTACCAATTTAATGTCTCACATCGAAAAAGCTGATGAAATTACTGAAGCGATCAAAGTTGAAAAGAATTATGTTAGTTTGGCTAATAAGAAAAGAATTGTCGGTGTTCGAACCTGGTATTGACAAACATGATGTTGTTGTTAAAGAACAAATTTTAAAACCTCTAAAATTATCAGAAAACATCGATATTGTTGATTTACATGATCCGAATGTTAAAAATGCCTTAGATTTTAAAGGAAAAAGAATTAGCGGTGTTAGTAAAGGAATTAATCCATTTGATGTTGTTGTAATGATTCAATTAGAAGATCCTATTAAAATGTTTAATGAACTAAAACAAAATTATGAGAATCATAAACAGCATGTTAAAGATTTTACAACAGAAGTCTATGACAAGTTAGAAGCCAGAAATAGAAGATCAGTAGACGATGTTGGTGAATTCACTTGATAAAGTAAATAAACTAGAAGAAAACTTTAATACATATAAAAATAGTGTTAATGTATTAGTTGGTGAAGTAATTAACAAAATTCTGGAAGATTTTGATACACATTTCAATGAGAAAATAAACTTTTTTGAAAATTTAGGTACAACGTTTTCAATGAGAATGTTAACACATAATAATGAATTACTTAAAAGAATAGATGATCAATACTCTTTATATCTCGATAAAGTAAATAAACTAGAAGAAAACTTTAATAAATTTAAAGAAGATGTTAATAAATCTTTTGAAAACATTGATAACAGATTTAATGGAGTAGGCGGCTATGATGACTAATTTTCCTTATATAAATGGCGCTCATATATTGTGTGAGATGTAAAGAAAAAACTGCAACAAATGATATAAAATACTATGCAAACATCAATGGAGTTAAGAGAATTTCTGGAAAATGTGCTGAATGTAAACGCAAAAAAGAGCCAATTTATAAATAAACTTGATTTTGAAAAATTTTTTCCTAATAAATAGAGATGGCGGGACATTACAGTACTTTCGATCTTTTTATCATGCAACACGAAAGAGATTTGAAAAAAGAACATTGGGATGACATTTCTCAAAAATATGAATTATCCGAAGATATGATGAGATTATACGTAAACAAATTGAATTGGTATAACATTGCTAAATATAAAACTTTATCATCAGAGTTCATTCAAGAAAATATACATTATCAATTAAAAGATCATATGTCTGTTCTTTGTCTCTATCAACACTTGAGTATAAAGTTTTTGGATGAAAATAAAGATACAGTTGATTGGAACAATATTATAGATAGCGGTTACTATCCTGTGCAAATTTTATTGAAATATGTGACCGAGATCGCAAAATTTAAGGAAGAGAATCCTGAATATGACGAAGTAGATCATTAAAAATGACTCTAATCTTTTTAATTATTTTACTAAAATTTATATCTTTTCTTATAAAAACGTACATTAGATCGATGAAAAAATGATACACGATGTTTAAAATTTCTAAATTTTCTCTTATTAAATGGCGGACTACAGAAAATATGCTAGTGATATTGAAAGGGCGGAGTTTAAAAAATTTCTATCCAATTAGTAAACAACATTTGAATGAACCAAATAAAAGAACTGAGTTTAATATTGATTTTGGAGATAACTTTTGCTCGTCTAACTTCCAGTTTTATATTTCTGGAACTTTAACAAAACAAGATGGTCAAGCATATCTTGGAACTGATAATGTTAGATTAATCGATAATTTTATACCGTTTTTATTTTCTAAGATTGAAGTAAGAAAACACAATAAATTGATAGAAGAAGTCGAAAACTGTGGCCAATTAAGCACAATTAAAGGAACTATTTCGTATTCAAAAAGTGATGTTATTTCTCAAACTTCTAATGGCTTTGAATCAGGATTTTAAATTTGGTGTTTTTGAAGCAGCTGGAAATTTATCTCATTTTGGATTAGGATTTTTTGAAAATGTTACTATTCCGATCTATAAAGGAGGATTTTATCTAAGTTTTATAAGAGCAGAAGACGATGATGTGATTCTGAAGACTGCAACTGGAAATGTTATGCCTGTTGATGGAAAAATAACAATTACAGATTTTTTTATTAGAGTTCCAATGATTGATTATAAAACCACGAGTAAAATTAGATTGATTGATGAAATTACAAAAAGTCAAAACATTATGTTTTAATTTTCTAGATTGGCAATGTATTGAACAAAAAGGTATTTCCGGAACAACTTATTCGTTCGATATTACAAATATTTATAGAAATATCTTCAATCCCAAGTTCGTTATCATAGGTTTTCAAACAGATAGACAGAATAATCAAGAAAAAAATCCTTCAAAGTTTGATAGTTTGGATGTTAAAAAATATCAGAGTAAAATTGAACGGTTCTTATTATCCAGATGAATTACAAAATTTAAAACATTTCCGGAGGTCTTTTTCAGAATCATGTATCAGATGTATCAAGATTTTAAGAAAGTTTACTGTAATAATAAGGAAATGTATTACAATCCTAAAGAATTTTTAGCGAATAGACCTATTTATGTCATTGATACAACAAAGAGTATGACAAATATTTCTGGTTCAAAGAAAAGAACGATATAATTATCAATATGGATTTTCAAAAAGCTGTTTACAAACTCGACATGTTATGTGGTTGTGGTTTCTGAGAAATTTTTAGCCTATGATGTGATTAAGAACGATATTAGAGAAATTCAGTAAAAATCGCGTTATTTTCACTATTATTCGTCGGATAATTTTAAAACTTTACAGAATTGTTAAAGACATTGATATAAGTATTCATTTTTAATTTCAAAAAGAATATCTTAAAAAATGGGGATGATATTAACAAAAAACTATTCCAAGGTCATCTTAAGGGTTGGACCGGAAGTTATGATTTTAAAAAATACTTTAATATTTACTGATCCTATATACCAAATTTCAGCAAAAAAGCTCCAATAGTTCTCGAGATATAAGAGTTTTAAGATAAGGGATGATTGGGGTAGTTTTTTGAAAATTTTGTTATTTTCATGAAATTTTAAGTTGAAACTCGCTTGTTTTTGAAGTTTCAGATTTTTCTGATAATTTTTTTTATTTTTTTTATGAATATTAAGAAAATAGGGGATGATTTCACCCTAATGGATAAGTTAAGTCGAAAGAGTTAAGTATTTACTATATGTGTACCAAATTTCATTAAAATCGGTTGAGTGGTTTTTGAAATATAAAATTATTAATAAATTTGTTAAACTAGCACTCCTAATTGAACAACTTATATAGCAGAGATATAGCTTATAACTTTTCGAGACCTCTCCGTAGCTCAGTTGGTGAAAGACAACGCTTGCCTTCAAAGCCTGAGGTTCTGGGTTCAAATCCCAGAGCTTCAGGCGCGCTTTTTATTGAGGAAGACATGGTTGTCGTTCAGTGGTTGGGGACAAGTCTTTACACGAGTGGCCATAGTGTAATGACTATAGAACAAGCCCGAGTAATGACAACTGTGGTTGGCGCGCCATTTGCTTCCTCACCTTTCCACTTCATTCCTTAATTCCTTCTCTTCCTTAATTCGTTCATTACATTTCATTCACATCGTTCATTAATACAACATTACACTTACAAAACACCCGACACAAAAATTCCCTAATTGTATCTCTCCATCAACTTCTACACAGTAGTTACCAAAGAAAAAATGAGACTTGGGAACAAAAAAATTCCAGAGTCTAAAGACCCCGAAATTACAGCTCCTAGCCATTAACTTGGTTGGACAGTAGCAGTGCAGGGCCAAGTCTCTAAACAATAGACACCGTAGAAGTTTGAATGTGATGTGATTCCCCATAGCGCAAAACACGCACACTAACAACACTACACCAAAGACACAATCATTCATTTTGTATGTCTTTTCATTATATCGTAATGAATTGCTGAATAGCAAAACGTTTTCTCTTTTCTTCGTCAGAACCACACACACACAATATATCTGTTTCGTAAATGTTTTTTCCATATAATTTAATCCCAATCTACAACAAAAGCGTGATCTCTTATAAATTTCCTTTGATAAATCTTGTTGTTTACAAAGACTTTGTTAAAAAACTAGCTGTATGCATATTTCTTGTCCAGTATGGATATTGTCTTCTCAACATTTCAACAAAATAAGCAATGAAATTTAGCATAAAAGCGATTGAAAAATGTCAGATTGTTGGTGTTTTAGTTTATTTTGTAAAAAATCGGAATATTTTTCTTATTTTTCTATTATTTAATTTAAAATCTCCTATTACATTTAACATATGTTATACTATCTAAGTTGTCTGTAATAAATTGCATTGAACACTTTTTAGTACTTAAAAGTTCTCTGAATTCGTTTTCATTTAAGGATTCGTTTTCACTTAAGGAAAATATCAACATTTGTTTAACATATTTAGGGTAATTCAAAAGAAGTCCTTTATAACTATTTCCTGTGGTAAGTTCCTTTAAATGCTAGAAACTGAAGTGATTTTGGAGAGTTCCATGTTGTTTGATGACTATTTTAGTAGAATAGATTTTTTATTTAAGAAAAATAATTTTGCTAAATTCATATTATTCTCTTTCATTCCTTCTAAAACTTTCAAAAAATATACTCTTTCGCTGATGAACAAATCTCGATTTCTCTTCCGGAATAATCTTTGTAATCATAGACAAAATATTCCTAAATAGTTGTACAATAGAATGAAATTATTTCTATTTATCTCTGTTGTAGAAATGTAAACACAAACATTTGCGCTGAAAAATTTATATCTCGGCAGAGTTAAGTTTCCATAATCTCCATTTAAACAAAAAACTCTTTCTGTTTAAATGGGAAGAGTATAATGCCAACTGTTTACAAGTGTTATAATAGAGGAGAAATTATTGATAAAAAATATTTAGTTTGTAGAGATTGTAATTTAATTTTGTACGAAAGACCTAAACCTAGGAAATTTCGAAAATAAACTAACACATTTGAATAATCTGCTTACAAAATTACAATACGGAGGTGAAAAACAAACAAAATTTGTTACAGAATTTAGAAAACAGAATAAAAATTATTTACTTATCTCTTGGAACCGTTGACAAAATTATTTTCCTTTTCAAAGAATTACATTAGGTTTGTAAGGTAATCGATTACACACGTTTTATTATGAAAAGATATTACCTGTATTTTTTCATTATCTGGATTGTTGAATTTGTGTACGATTTTAAGCCAGAAATCCTCGATGAATTTTATAGTACATTTGGAAGAAAGTAAATGAAGAACCTCGTCAAAACAAATGAAGATGTTGGCAATTCCCTCGACTTCTCGAGTGATTGTTAGTCAAATTTCATTTTTTCCGTCTTTAAATTTTTTCTATTTAAATGGAGTTTCTTGAAAAGAGTTTAAATGATATTGGAGAATGTATGTTTAAAGAGTATAAGAATTTAAATGAATTGGAAGAAAGGAAGAAAACATAGAATCTTGAATTTGGAGAAAATGAAAGATAAATTCGGGTTTACAATAATTGCCGAGTTGGAAGATTGTAAAGTACACTTGCCGAACAGATTTTTGACTGTTTTGGATGAGAAAAAGATTAAAGAATTAAACAAAAATAGAAAAATTTACACTTGGTTGTTACTGGAAAGAAGACTATTAAAGATAAAGACTGTGTTACTATCAATTTTGTAGAGTAGAAGATTTTTCGTCGTAGCCAGACATTTCAAATAGATTGATTTGACAGCTCAAGAAAGTAGAAGCAAACAGCTATAGATTCGGTAATTTTTCATTCGTGAGTTACAGATTCGTTTATTGTCCTTTACAACAGTATTTTTCATTGATTTACCGTCTGTCCCAAAAGTGAGCTAGAACCGCCTTACTGTTTGATTTTACAGATTCGTTTATTGTCCTTTAAACAGTATTTTTCCCTTGATTTTCTGTCTGTCCCAAAAGTGCGCTAGAACCGCCATATTCATAATCTACTTATATATATATATATATATATATATATATATTATATATATAGTATATATATAAATATACAATACTATTATTACTTGAATTACACCATCAATAGTTCCTTTAATTGGATACGTTTTAGTAGGTTATGTTACTAATTTTGACTAGGAGGGGCATAATTTTGCATGTACCACAAACGTGGTTTTTTGACAGGGTTTTAACAACCGTTTTAAAAGTTTTTCTCTCCGAATTTTGTTTTTAAGATTGGTTTGGACTAGCATATTTTCCGAATATTTTTAGAACGGTCTTTCTATAAGATGACCCTAGGTGGTTTTGAATATATATCTTTAGTTTCCAATGATGACTCGTAGAATATGGAAAAGCAGTTTTTTATTATAGGGTTTATTTTGTTGAAGTCCTGGGTGGAATTAGGTAGTAAATTTAGGTTCTTCCAGAAAGTGAAAAGAATTTTTGTAATTAATGATTTACTTGTCCTATTAATATGATTTTTTTATAAATGTTTTTCGGGATAGTTTAAAGTTGTTTGAATGTGTTTGTTTAATTTTGTTAATATAAATTTTGTGGAAATCAGACTTCTTTGCTACTATAATATTCTTTGCTCGAATGGCTAAACTTTTTGGAATACTTTTTCTTTTACATGTTGTAGGATGGCAACTAGTATAATTTTAAAGTATTTCATAGTGTTGGTATTCTTTAACATAAACTTTTGTTTTAAAGATAGCCTTCTTTAAAAAAAACCACATCAGCATCTAGGAAGGTAATGATTGTGTGGGAATACTTCCAAGTGAAATTGTTAATGTTGAACATTTGTTTATGGAATAATAGAAAATCTGTTAAAGAGATCTTCACCGATGGTTGCCATAGTCTAGAAAAATATCATCAATGTAACGATACCCAAGATTAAGAAATGTTGTTCCAAAATTGTTGTGGTGTTTTATATATACATACACTAAAAGATATACTTTTTTAATATCTGTTTGTACACTAGCAAAAGTAAAAATATGAAACATTTTACAGCCACGTTATGGCATAAAATTTCGAACCTTTTCATCTGCAAGAAGTAGGTCTTCACCAACTCAGGAGGATGGCCCGGAAGAAGTCAATGAGGAAATTCATTTAATGTAAGCATAGGTCGATGTGCATAAAAAATTTTAATTAATTGAATATCATCCGCCTCAAATTTGCCCTCAACAGATCAATCCTAAAGAAAATGGCGGCATTTTTCTTTCAAAATTACAACATAATAACGCCATAAACTCGTTTAGATTTCAGTTAAAAAAAAAGGTTTCAAATATGGCAGCCGTTTAGATTCGATCACGAACGTTTAACTCAAATAATTCCCAACATAGACCCAAAACGATAATTTGTTTTAACTTTAGGTAAGAATAAGGAACATTTTTATCTGTGACTTCTCTCCATAACCGCTAAGTATTTCTGAGGAAGGCGGGTTACGTACTTGTGTGTACGCAAGCTTATGGGAAATCAGTGAAAACAGTTACTCAAAAATAAAAAAAACATTATTCCAAGTGACGTGAAAATCTCTACATCTATAAACACTATTGTGTTTGTGACTATAATAATTCATCATCAAAACAACACAATGTTATTTTTACGTAATTTGTCAAACATTTCTGCTTACAGGAATGGTTTAACACCTCTTAAGATTTTTGAACTTAAGAACAAAGTTCTCATATTTTTTAAAATCATGCTAAGAACCAATTACATGCAACATTTTATTCTTATCCTCCCCATTTTCTAATTTCTAGTTAATGGTATTCCTCCACGGTCCTACAAGCAAATGTATATGATTATAACAATTATTTCTCTGACTAAGGTTTATATTATTCGATTATATTATCAATGCAATATTCATGAGGGTTATCCTATCCCAACATGTTGTGCAAATTATACAACATAAACTAATAAATGAATTATTCGTTTGTACTTAAATGACAACGTCCACATGTGAAATCTCTATGTTGTAGCTAACAACTGAGACAGAATGTGGATTATTTTGTTTTTTAGGTTTTAGGTTAGGAAGTATATTCTTTTGTGGTTGAGTATAAATATATATTTATATATATATACTTTATTTCACGAATGATTAAAAAAAATAATAAACTACTAGTTAAGTTGTAAATTGCAATTACAGCGTGTAACGTTTTTAACTGTATATAAACTACATAAAATTTATGTAAGTAACAAAAATAAGTCCTTTTAAATAATATAAATTTTTAATTATTGCAGTTTTATTTAACTCACACACTATTCATTAGAAATAAATATGAAGAAAACATCGCACACTCAATCTTCCGTTACCTCTATTCAGCTTACTTTACCATGATAAAAATATAAAATCAGAAAAAAATCACGACATGCATTTGTTAAGCTGAATATAGTACACAGAACTGATTAATCTAACTTGAACAATATTCACGTCTTTCAGGTTTTGGGAATATTAGGTTCTACAGTGTAAATAAAATCAGTCTTGTTTGTGTCGATGACTAGCTCTTTGCCTAAATTGACTGAATGAAAACACGAGGTATAAAAGTTGATGGTCAATGGAAGAACGATGAGAAATGGAAAGACGACTTACCCACTTGGGTATCCGTATTAAACCTTTGGTAAGATGAAGAAAAACCTCATGAATAGCCAGTACAAATCTTTGATCATTTTTCAATTTTTCTGAGAAAAAATACCTCTTCCTAACATTATTCAAAAATTAGTGTGGTTAATTTTATTAGACAACGGAAATATTAAATTATGAGAATGCCAGATCTTTCAACACGTTTAGGATAAGAGAGAGTCGTTACAAGTTTCTCTGACTCAGATAAAACGCTCTTAAAACAAGAGCTAACTCAAATACAAATACTCATATTTAGGCCATATTTGTTTAATAATGCAAATAATAATCGTAAACAATGCGCAGATTTTTGTCAAATTACCCATAGCAATTTTTAATCTAAAATATTCTGTTGTGTATCTTTACTTGTATGTTTCAGAACTTTTTAAAATGATTTAATACAGAATCCTTTCATGGTTACCATTATCCAAATATGGAGTGTTATTCTCTCTCTCCTATTCAACGGTTTTCATATATGGCTTAAAAAAAAACATAGTAAATGTTTACAATACAAAATTATAACATTAGGAAGCAAAACTTTTTATTGATTTATGACTTCTAAGTAATGATGTTTATACGGAATACGCAGTGGGTAAGTCATCTTTATTTACCATTTTCTCATCGTTCTTCCTTGACCATCAACATTTTATACCTGTGTTTAACATTCTTCAATTTAGCCAAAGACTAGTCATTCCACGAAAACAAGAACTTGATTTTATTTACACTGTAGAACCTAATATCACCAACAACCTGAAAGACGTGAATATTGTTCGAATTAAGATTAATCAGTTCTTGTACTATATTTTTAACAATGCATGTCGTGTATTTTTTCTTCTGATTTTATATTTTTATTCATGGTAAAGTTAAGCTAAAGAGGTAACGGAAGATGAAACGATGTTTGTCTTCATATTTATTCTAATTAATAGTAGTAAAAACATGCAAATACTAAAATTTTATATTATTTAAAAGGAACAATATTTTGTACTTACATAAATTTATGTATTTATACAGTTAAAACGGTACACTAATATGCATGTACAACTTAACTAGTACAGTTTTATATTTTTTTTAATCATTCGTGATATATATATATATATAATAATATAATATATATATATAAATATATATATACTTCTAATCCACAATAAGAATATACTTTCCTAACTCTAACCTAACAATAAAAATAATCCATTCTGACCCACAGTTTGTTAGAAACATAGATTTCACATGTGGACGTTGTAATTTAAGTACAAACGAATAATTCATTATTAGTTTAGTTTGTATAATTTGCACAACACTGATGGGATAGGGAACCCTTAATATTGCATGATTAAATAATCGATAATATAACCTTAGTAGAGAAATAATTGTTATAATCATATACATTTGCTTGAGGAACGTGGAAAAACCATAACTAGAAAATTTAGAAATGGGTAAGAATAAAGTTAGCATGAAATTGCTTGATGATTTTAAAAATATGTTGAACTTTGTTCTTAAGTTCAAAAATCCTAAGAGTGTTTTAAACCAAATGTAAGCAGAAATGATTGCAAATTACGTAAAAACACTTGTGTGTTTTTATGATGAATTATTATAGCACAAAACACAATAGTGTTTTAGAATTTTCACGCTCCACTTGGAATAATTTGTTTTTTTTGCATTCTAAAATATAAAACAAACTATTGTTTCTAGATTTTTTTATACTTTTAAGTTGTTTCAACTGCTCATATGAATAATACTTACACTAATGTAAATACTGGATATATATTGTTCATGAATGCAAATATACCTACTGATCATCAATGAATAAGTGGGTTCCGTCGCGAGTTTCCAACACGGAATATTACTTTTTTTATATTCCATAATCTGTATATCAATGACATATTCATGCTTATCTACACCAAGTCATGATTAATTCTATTTTGATAATAATTACATAAAATACAAGATCATAAAATACCATTCATAAAAAATATTCTTTTACGCTCATTAGTTATTTGCGGTTTTATGAAGTGAGTGGTAAGCGCGTTTATTCATAATCGCAATGCCTTTATTTCTCCTAACTTTAGTTTTTCGTTATAACTTAAATTAAACTCTCTCTCGAGTAGTGCATTAAATTGAAGCAACTAATAATCTGTAAAGTAATTAAAGCTTTAAGCTTCTTATTAAAAAATGTATTTGTATCACAATCCGGCATATATTTCTGGTATACAGCTCAAATTCAGTTGGTTCTTTATGTTTTGTATTAATTACATTTATGATCAACCATATACGTTTATATTATTTTTTAATTTGTTATGTATTTTTAGTATTTCCGACAAGAGAATCAAGTTAATTTGAATCAATATGCATACGGTTGCATAATTTACTAGATTTCAGTGAATACGAGTTTGCTTGAATGAAAAACTTGGCGAATATTTATTTCCCTAAATATTTATTAATCTTACAAATATAACATATCTACTTGAAACTGCAGTCTTTAAAAATCTACTTGTTTAACAAAACTCACTAGCTGTCACTATATTTATTTTGTTACAACACCCACTATTACAATTAATTAGGACCATCTAGTTATACAAGAGTCTATTTAAAACACTGCACAACACAGTCAATATTATGAACTTCAATATCATCTTTCTCGATCACGTAGCATTAACCCACTAATTCTGTCACTTCGCAATTTTAATCTCGATTTCAACCCAACTACGGGATTGCCGTCCGATATAACTCATTTTAAGGTTTGGTACAACTGCTGTATTGCTGCTTCTCCAGAACATGGTGCTTATATGCTGCTTTCCAATCCGAGAAGTCCAGAAGAAACTAAATGAGTGGAGAATGGTCACGGTGCCTCACCCACCGCTCAGATAAAAAGAGGCGGATACGGCCAGACCAAAGAAACTGACCAACCCACTGACTGCTTCCACTATTAACAAAAACTTGTATGAACTAATTTGAGACAAAATATAAAAAAAACATACAAACTGGCAATGTTCTGCGTTCGGTATATTCGGTTGCTATGCGTTCACCAATGATTGTATTATATTTAAAACTGCGTAATCAATATATTCACAGCAATTAATATAATTTTCCATTTTAGTAAAAAAACTTATTAATTTCTGATGAGTATGCTGTCACCTGTGTTCAACTTTGTTCATCGTAACAGAAAGGTGCAATGACTTCGTAGAGATTAGTTGCTCTCAAGAACTCGATGTAGGCGGTAGTATTCTTCTTTATAAAAAGTATACTTTAAATATTACCTTTCTATTTTTCATTTCCATAAGTAAAACTTATTTTTTACATGGAAATGGGTTATATGAAAATACGACTATGACTATCTATTCAAGTAAGTAGGTGAATATTGATTGTTCTACTTAACATTTCTCTGTTGACGTTTATCAGTTACTTCCTGCAGCCAGGTAATATTTTCCGCCAAGTTGTAAAATAATCGTTGACAAATGATGAGCTTAGCGGGACCGAAAAACAAGGCCCCATATATCGACAGACGCGAATCCAGCATTCAAATTGTGTGTGTTTATGTTAAGTTCCACCAGGCCCCATCTGTCGTCTTCCACTAATTTTAATTTTTTGGCTGTGTTGACATAACTATCGTCTTCAATAAACAAGATACTGTATACTATGGTAGTAGTGTCATATGCAGTCAAAACTACAACATTTAAAAGACACCTTAAGTAATATTAGTTCATATGTCAGGTGATTAATGAAATTAAAATGGAAGTCTTTCTTATACTTATAGAAACTGTGTCAATATATTTTAACACAATTGCAATTTTGATGTAATTGGTTTAATTGTTAGCAAAGTTTATCCTTTCTCGAGTAATTGAATGTGGACTTTTCACTGGAAAGAACAGGAATATAGCATTTACATTATAACAATAAGCATGTTAATTAAACTATATAATTAAACCGGTTTTGTACTCACGGTGATCTGTACAACTTTTATCTATCATATGCGTATGTGATAAGTTTTGTAAAACTGTAGAACTGTAGAAAGTGTAAACAGTCCCAATTTCATATATTTACTAACCTGAATATAATGACACACATAGAACTATCAACAACTGCCTCTCTCCTTGTGGAGTATAACATGAACCTTTAGAATTATACCAATCATTAGTTGCTATACGTATTTTCATATAACCCATTTCCATTGTAAAAAATAAGTTTTAACTAATTGGAAATGAAAATATTAAAGGTTAAAATATTACATAATTACACATAATACTTATAATAATCTTTTTAACACTTTTAACTCTTTTATTTTTATTACAGCTCTCTGTACACTTTCGGAATCATTCTGACATTCCATCTTCAGGTACGAATGAGGTTAAGATAAAATAAAAATAAATAATATATAATCATTTGTCATGTGGTTTTTACTTTTACTACACCTTAGGTGGACTAAATTTTGTTGTATTTCAATTTTATATTGTAATATTTAAAGTAATACTTTAGATAAAGAAGAATACTACCGCGAGCTCACATCGTTTGATAGCATACTAAAATAGGCGAGTCATTTGCATCTTGTATACTCGCAATGAACTCAAGGTTGAACACAGGTGACAGCTCATACTCAATCAAAAAAAATACTTTTATTGCTAGACAAGTTTTTGAAGTATCTGATACATACCGTAATTCGGTTAAAAATTACAAAATTTTTATCAGGATACCATGTGTTTTTTGTTATACGAAGTCAACGTGTATTGAGTGAAAACCATTGTTACCCAGCCAATACCACTAAAAATAATATTAGTATTTACATACATGAATTCCTGATATATTTTTTAACGAAAATGCTTTACTTTAATTGTAATTCACCTGATACTATAATTAATAATAATTGAACATACAGGACGGGCAGAATATCTTAGAATTACAAGAAAACAGAATGCAACTATTCTTTTTGAAGTAATTCGGAATTGTCAAAATCTAAAACATTACTATGTATGAAGAAGTACAATAGTTTAGAGCCATTAGTAGTACGGCTCTCATGATTTTAGCCCAATATATAAAAATCTTAAATTTCAAGATGTTAAAAACCTCATTTATTACACGTTGAAATTACTATTATGTGTCAGACCCCCTACTATCTTTCTAAACTTTATTACTAATAGTATTGCAAATTAGCACTTTATTTATTTATTTATTTATTACTTTCATTCGTCACAATAAACACAAAAAATAAATACAAATTTTTGTCTACACTTAATGAATATACTATAAACATATAACAAATAAATAATTATAAATTTAAATGAAAAAACAACAATTATTTTTTTGAATTCGTAATATTACTCGATCACAAAGCTGTTACGCATAATACTGCCGAATATTAAAATAAAGGATTAACATTTACTTATTCTATTTCTACTCTGTTTCATCTGGGGGACAACTCCATAGGTTCACTTAGTCACTACACTCTTGCGCTGCACTAACGTTACTATAACTGGTTTTGTGACAAATAAACATATTTCAAAGGAATCTGACTTGTATTTACTTTTACGCACGGCGCGACACCTAACCTAGAAATAAAATATAAACATAATATATGTTTTATAGTTAAATTGAAATATTGCTAAACAAATATTTAAATCAGTGATAAGCTTTTCAGTTATGTTTCTTAGTGTTTCCTTAATGTTATAAAATTATTTACAATCATTTTTTAAGTGTCACATCCGAAAAACTCATTATTCAAGAATGTGAAAAATATTTAAACATACAATAGTAGTATGAGTAAGAATCCATTGCTTATGCAAGTTAGTAAGATCAGATCGTCGACATGAATATATTGAAACAGATATCTGTTGCTTTAAACTAAACTCATAGTAAACATTTGTAAATTACATACAAGGATAGCAAACAGTGTAAAGAGCACAGTGAGTATAAATACCGCAATAAACATAATTATAGGTAGTATGAATAATAAGTTTGTTTAAACATGTTATTATAATGATTTAGATACTTAAACGCAAATAACATCTCACCGTATTTTATTAAATGTTAAAATTTTCATTGGAAAATATTTGTAAAATTTAAAAAAGTATATCAATAAGATCGATAATGTAAAACAAAAATATTGAACGTACAACTCCTAAAAATCAATAGACTTTAAACTTTAACCTTATAATAAAAGGTACTTTCAAATAAATAAATACTAAATTTCGATTAATAAATCATATATAGATCTTTGAATGTGTTCCCTTAAACAAATAAAAGCATCTAGTAGAGGGTTGTATTGTTACTAAAATTAGGCAATTTAAAAAGAATAACTGTTACTATTATTGCTTGATATTTCTATAAAGCTCTCTCTAAACTTCATAGTAATCGATGTGTACACACAGGTCAAAACTCGGAGGATATAGCGAAAGGGCGAAAAATATAATATCCTAAAGTTTTCTGTATTATTCATTATCATTTTCATGGCTTTGATAACACTTTAAAACCAACGCCATAGAACCATTCAATTGAATAAATATGCTAATAAGTTTCCTGTCTTTTCGTTTAATTAGAATATTTATCATAAACATGCTTAGTGTCTTTGGAAAATTAATATATAGTTTTATTACTACTCCAAAAACCCTCCGGTCTACGCGAACACTTAGTTGACACGAATTCCCTTAACACACAACCTTCCAATATATTTGTGGTGATAGTAAATGTTTATATTTATTCTTTTGTCAAAGCAGTTACATTTTACAAATTAATATGATCTTACGTTCAGAAAGTTATCATATGTCGGGGGTTTATTTTTGTTGTGCATTTCAATCACCAGTCAATATTAGTTCCATAGTTTATTAAATCATAAGTGTGGTTACCTATGCTTTTCACTTTAATTAAATATATTGATAAAACACCAAATAAATTTTAGTGCAAAGCAACAAAAACCAAGTTGATCCCATTTGTACATATCTTGCACTATATGAATACTGCGTAATCATGGATTGGATTCGTTTATTTTTATTCGTGTAATTCGAGCTGGTTGGTTTTAAAGAAAATCGATCTCGCAATTCTACCCTTTGTAAAGTGGATACAGAGAGGGTCATACGTCCACAACACCAGGGGAACATTTAAAAAACCTACAGAACACAGACATAAAGGGAGAAGACCCAGAAGAAGAGCCCTGTGGCGGCCTTTTCTATGTCATCAAATTGTGTCCAACCGGACCGGGACTGGGGTGGTTGAATTTAAACAGGATAAAGTTTTATTGGTAATTTTAGGCAAAGCTCTATTAAAAGCAAGTCACTAGAACTTCCGTATATCTTATCTTTTATCTATAACATCATTGCTAAATTATATACACCAAGTTAACAATCACTATATCTTATTACAAAAGAATAATAACAATTGGAATTTAATCAAATTTTTGAGTTTCTAATCTCTAAAGTAATGTGTTTATGCTACATAGTACAACGTTTAACTCAAATAATTCCCAACATAGACCCAAAACTGATAAATTTTGGTTTAATACTTTAGGTAAGTATAAGGAATTTTTATTCTGTGACTTCTCTCCATATCGCTTAAGTTTTCGAGAAGGCGGTACGTTGTACGCGAACTTTATGGAAATCATACAAAGTATACAAAAATATAAAAAAAACATTATTCCAAGTGACGTGAAAATTCTAAAACACTATTGTGTTTGTGCTATAATAATTCATCATAAAACACACAAGTGTTTTTACGTAATTTGCAATCATTTCTGCTTACAAATGGTTTACACCTCTTAAGATTTTTTGAACTTAAGAACAAAGTTCAACATATTTTTAAAATCATCAACCAATTAACATGCAACATTTATTCTTACCCATTTCTGAATTTCTAGTTATGGTTTTCCACGTTCCTACAAGCAAATGTATATGATTATAACAATTATTTCTCTACTAAGGTTATATTATCGATTATATTATCATGCAATATTAAGGGTTCCTATCCCATCAGTGTTGTGCAAATTATACAACTAAACTAATAATGAATTATTCGTTTGATACTTAAATACAACGTCCACATGTGAAAATCTATGTTTCTAACAACTGAGACAGAATGGATTATTTTTTGTTTTTAGGTTTAGGTTAGGAAAGTATATTCTTTTGTGGTTGAGTATAAATATATATATATATATATATATATTTATTTATCACGAATGATTAAAAAAAATATAAACTACTAGTTAAGTTGTACATGCAATTAGTGTAACGTTTTAACTGTATAAATACATAAATTTATGTAAGTACAAAAATAAGTCCTTTTAAATAATATAAATTTTTAATTTATTTTGCAGTTTTTTACTACTATTAATTAGAAATAAATATGAAGAAAAACATCGTTTCATCTTCCGTTAACCTCTTTAGCTTACTTTACCATGAATAAAAATATAAAATCAGAAAAAATACACGACATGCATTGTTAAAAATATAGTACAAGAACTGATTAATCTTAACTTGAACAATATTCACGTCTTTCAGGTTGTTGGGATATTAGGTTCTACAGTGTAAATAAAATCAAGTCTTGTTTGTGGATGACTAGCTCCTTTGCCTAAATTGAAGAATGTAAACACAGGTATAAAAGTTGATGGTCAAGGAAGAACGATGAGAAATGGTAAAGACGACTTACCCACTGGTATCCGTATTAAACCTTTGGTAAGATGAGAAAAACCTCATGAATAGCCAGTACAATCTTTGATCAATTTTCCAATTTTTCTGAGAAAAATTTCCCTGCTACCTAACATTATTCAAAAAATTAGTGTGGTTAATTTTTATTAGGACAACGGAAATATTAAATTATGAGAATGCCAGATCTTTCAACAACACGTTTAGGATAAGAGAGAGTCGTACAAGTTCTCTGACTCAGATAAAACGCTCTTAAACAGAGCTAAAAATACAAATACTCATTATTTAGGCCATATTTGTTTAATAATGCAATATATCGTAACAATGCGCAGATTTTTGTCAATTACCCATGCAATTTTATCTAAAAAATCTGTTGTGTATCTTTACTTGTATGTTCAGAACTTTTAAATATTTAATACAGAATCCTTTTTGGTTACCATTAATCAAATATGGAGTGTTATTCATTTGTTATTCAAGGTTTCATATATGGCTAAAAAAACATAGTAAATGTTTACAATACAAGAATTATAACATTAGGAAGCAAAACTTTTTATTGATTTATGACTTCTAGTAATGATGTTTAATACGGATACCAGTGGGTAAAGTCATCTTTACCATTTCTCATCGTTCTTCCTTGACCATCAACTTTTATACCTGTGTTTACATTCTTCAATTTAGCCAAAGAGCTAGTCATCCACAAACAAGACTTGATTTTATTTACACTGTAGAACCTAATATCCCAACAACCTGAAAGACGTGAATATTGTTCAAGTTAAGATTAATCAGTTCTTGTACTATATTTTTAACAATGCATGTCGTGTATTTTTTTCTGATTTTATATTTTTTATTCATGGTAAAGTAAGCTAAAGAGGTAACGGAAGATGAAACGATGTTTTCTTCATATTTATTTCTAATTAATAGTAGTAAAAACTGCAAATAATTAAAAATTTATATTATTTAAAAGGACTTATTTTTGTACTTACATAAATTTATGTATTTATACAGTTAAAACGTTACACTAATTGCATGTACAACTTAAACTAGTAGTTTATATTTTTTTTAATCATTCGTGATATATATATATATATATATATATAATATATATATTAATATATATATATATACTCAACCACAAAAAGAATATACTTTCCCTAACCTAACCTAACAATAAAAATAATCCATTCTGTCTCAGTTGTTAGAAACATAGATTTCAACATGTGGACGTTGTATTTAAGTATCAAACGAATAATTCATTATTAGTTTAGTTGTATAATTTGCACAACACTGATGGGATAGGAACCCTTAATATTGCATGATAATATAATCGATAATATAACCTTAGTAGAGAAATAATTGTTATAATCATATACATTTGCTTGTAGGAACGTGGAAAACCATAACTAGAAATTTAGAAATGGGTAAGAATAAATGTTGCATGTAATTGCTTGATGATTTTAAAAATATGTTGAACTTTTGTTCTTAAGTTCAAAAATCCTAAGAGGTTTAAACCATTTGTAAGCAGAAATGATTGCAAATTACGTAAAAACACTTGTGTGTTTTATGATGAATTATTATAGCACAAAACACAATAGTGTTTTAGGAATTTTCACGTCACTTGGAATAATGTTTTTTTTTCATTCTAAAATATAAAACAAACTATTGTTTCTAGTTTTTTTATACTTTTAAGTTGTTTCAACTATCATATAATTATACTTAACTAATGTAAATACTGGATATATATTGTTCATGAATGCAAATATACCTACTGATCATCAATGAATAAGTGAGGTTCCGTCTTTCCAACCGGAATTATTACTTTTTTAATTTCCATAATCTGTATATCAATGACATATTCATCTTAAACCAAGTATGATTAATTCTATTTTGAAATAATTCATAAAAATTACAAGATCATAAATACCATTCATAAAATATTTCTTTTTACGCTCATAGTTATTGCGGTTTATGAAGTAGTGGTAGCGCGTTTATTCATAATGCAATGCCTTTTATTTCTCCTTAACTTTAGTTTTTCGTTATAACTTAAATTATTCTCGAGTAGTGCATTAAATTGAGCAACTAGATATCTTAAAGTAATTAAACTTTAAGATTTATTAAAAATGTATTTGTATCCAATCCGGCATATATTTCTGGTATACAGCTCAAATTCAGTTTGGGTTCTTTATGTTTTGTATTAATTACATTTATGAGTCAACCATATACGTTTATATTAGTTTTATTTTTGTTATGTAATTTTAGTATTTCCGACAAGAGGAATCAAGTTAATTTGAATCAATATGCATACGGTTTGCATAATTTACTAGATTTCAGTGATACGAGTTTGCTTGAATGAAAAACTTGGCGAATATTTAATTCCCTAAATATTTATTAATCTTACAAATATAATATCTACTTGAAACGTGGCTGTCTTTAAAAAATCTACTTGTTTACAAAACTCACTAGCTGTCACTTATTTATTTTGTTACAACCCACTATTAATTAAATTGACCATCTAGTTATACAAGAGTCTATTTAACACTGAAACAGTCAATATTATGAACTCAATTCCATCTTTCCGATCACTAGCATTACCACTAATTCTGTCACTTCGCAATTTAATTCTCGAGTTCAACCCAACTGGTTGCGTCGATATAACTCATTTTAAGGTTTGGTACAACTGCTTATTGCTGCTTCCAGAACATGGTGCTTATATGCTGCTTCCAATCCGAGAAGTCCAGAAGAAACTAAATGAGTGGAGAATGGTCACGGTGCCTCACCCACCGCTCAGATAAAAAGAGGCGGATACGGCCAGACCAAAGAAACTGATCCAACCCACTGACTGCTTCCACTATTACTAAAACTTGTATGACTAATTTGAGACAAAATAAAAAAAAAATACAAACTGCAATGTTCTGCGTCGGGTATATTCGGTTGCTATGCGTTCACCAATGATTGTATTATATTTAAAACTGCGTAATCAATATATTTCACAGCAATTAATATAATTTACAATTTTAGTAAAAACTTATTATTTCTGATGAGTATGCTGTCACCTGTGTTCAACTTGTTCATCGTAACAGAAAGGTGCAATGACTCGTATTTTAGTTGCCTCAAACGATGTGGCGGTAGTATTCTTCTTTATAAAGTATACTTTAAATATTACCTTTTATTTTTCATTTCCATTAAGTTAAACTTATTTTTTACATGGAAATGGGTTATATGAAAATACGTATGACTTCTATTCATGTAAGGTGAATATTGATTGTTCTACTTAACATTTCTCTGTTGACGTTTACAGTGACTTTCCTGCAGCCAGTAATATTTCCGCCAAGTTGTAAAATAATCTTGACAAATGAGGAGCTTAGCGGGACGAAAACAAGGCCCCATTAGCGACAGACGCGACCAGCATTCAAATTGTGTGTTAGTTAAGTTCCAGCCCCATCTTGGCGTCTTCCACTAATTTATTTTTTGGCTGTGTTGACATAACTATCGTCTTCAAATAAAAGTACTGTATCTATGGTAGTAGTGTCCTTAGCAGTCAAAACTACAACACTTTAAAGTACACCTAAGTAATATTTTCAATAGGTCAGGTGATAAATAAATTAAAATGGAAGTCTTTCTTATACTTATAGAAACTGTGGCTATATATTTTAACACCAATTGCAATTTTGATGTAATTGGTTTAATTGTAGCAAAGTTTATCCTTTCTCGAGTAATTGAATGGGACCTTTTCACTGGAAAGAACAGGAATTAGCATTTAATTATAACAATAGCATGTTAATTATATATATAATTAACCGGTTTTGTACTCACGGTGCTGTACAACTTTTATTATCATTGTATGTGATATTTTGTAACTGTAGAACTGTAGAAAGTAAACAGATCCATATTCATATATTACTAACTGTATAAGCAGTAGAACTATCAACAACTGACTGCCTCTCTCCTTGTGGAGTATACATGAACTTTAGAATTTTACCATCATATTGTTGCTATACGTATTTTCATATAACCCATTTCCATGTAAAAAATAAGTTTAACTTAATGGAAATAGAAAAATAAAAGGTAATATTTAATAATTAACATAATATAAATAAACTTTTAACACTTTTAACTTTTTATTTTTTATTACACTATGTACATTTCGGAATCATTGATTCCATCTTCAGGTACGAATGAGGTTAAGTAAATTATAAAATAAATAATTAAAATCAATTTGTCATGTGTTTTTTTTTTTACTACCTTGGTGGCTAAATTTGTTGTATTTAATTTTATATTTAATATTTAAAGTATACTTTATAAAGAAGAATACTACCGCCACATCGTTTGAGGCAACTAAAATACGAGTCATTGCACCTTTCTGTTACGATGAACAAGTTGAACACAGGTGACAGCATACTCATCAAAAAAAAATACTTTTATTGCTGACAGGTTTTTGAAGTATGACAACCGTATTCGTAAAAATTAGAAATGTTTTATGGACCTTGTGTTTTTTGTTATAGAAAGTCAACGTGTATTGAGGTGAAAACAGTGTACCCAGCCAATACCACTAAAAATAATATTAGTATTTACATACATGAATTCTGATATATTTTTTAACGTAAATGGCTTTACTTTATTGTAATTCACTGATACTATATTAATAAGTAATTGAACATACAGGACGGGCAGAATATCTTAGAATTACAAGAAAACAGAATGCAAACTATTTTTTGAAGTAATCGGTTGGTAAATCTAAAACATTTATGTATGAAAACAATGTTTTAGAGCCATTAGTAGTAACGGCTCTCATGATTTTAGCCCTATAATAAAAATCTTAAATTTCAAGATGTATAAAAACCTCATTTTACCCGTGAATAATTATGGGAGACCCCTCTCTTTAAATTTATAACTAATAGTATGCAAATTACTTTATTTATTTATTTATTTATTACTTTCATTCGTAATAAAAAAAAAATAAAAAATGTTTGTACTTAATAATTAAGTATAAAATAACATTAAAAAATTATATATTTTAAATGAAAAACAACAATTATTTTGAATGCGTATTAATACGATCTTTAAGCTGTTACGCATAATACTGCGAATATAAAATAAAGGATTACATTACTTAGTTTTTACTCTGTTCTAATCTGGGACAACTCCAGGTCATTTCCACAGCCTCTTGCTCTAAGTTACTATAACTGGTTTTGTGACAAATAACATAATCAAAGGAATCTGACTGTATTTACTTTTACGCGCGACACCTAACCTAGAAATAAATTAACAAAATATATGTTTTATAGTAAATTGAAATATTGCTAAAAATATTAAATAGTGATAAGCTTTTCAGTTATTTTTCTTAGTGTTTCCTTAATGTTTAAAATATTTAATATTTTTAAGTGTCACATCCGAAAAACTCATTATTCAAGAATGTGAAAAATATTTAACATACAAAGAGTAGTAGAGAAGTCCATTGCTTATGCAAGTTAGTAAGATCAGATCGACATGAATATTGAACAGATTACTTTGCTTTAAAAAACTCAATAGTAACATTGTAATTAACATACAAGGATAGCAAACAGTGTACAGCACAGTGAGTAATAAATACCGTATAAACATAATATAGAGTATGATAATAAGTTTGTTTAACATGTTATTATAATGATTTAAATATTAAACGCAAATAACATTCTCACGTATTTTTATTAAATGTTAAAATTTCATTGGAAAATATTTGTAAAATTTAAAAAAGTATATCAATATGATAGTAATGTAAAAACAAAAATATTGATCGTACAACTCCTATAAATGTCAATAGACTTTAAACTTTAACCTATAAGTAAAAGGTGACTTAAAAATAATTAAATAATAAATTTCGATTAATATTCTTATATAGATTTTGAATGGTTCCATTATAAAATAAAAGCATCTAGTAGAGGGTTGTATTGTTACTAAATATTAGGCTATTTAAAAATAATAAAGTTACAATTATTGTTTTGATATTTATATAAAGCTCTCTTAAAACGTTGGTAATTTGTGTACAGGTCAAAACAGGAGGATATAGCGAAAGGGCGAAAAATATAATATCATAAATTTTGTTATTATTTTATATTTTCATGGCTTGATATCTTTAAAACCAACAATAAACCATTCAATTGAATAAATATCTAATAGTTTTTCTGTCTTTTTTTTTAATTAGATTTATCATAAACATGCTTAGTGTCTGATTAATATATAGTTTTATTACTACTCCAAAAACCCTCCGGGCTACGCGACACTTATGTTGAGAATTCCCTTAACACACTACCTTCCAATATATTTGTGGTGATAGTAAATGTTTATATTTATTCTTTTGTCAAAGGCAGTTACATTGTTTACAAATATTATGTTTACGTTCCAGAAGTTTCATATGTCTGGGTTTATTTTTTGTTGTGATTTCAATCAACTGCAATATAGTTCCATATTTTATTAAATCATAAGTGTGTTACCTATGCTTTTTTCACTTTATTAAATATATTGATAAAAACCAAATAAATTAGTGCAAAAGCCACAAAAACCAAGTTGATCATTTGTATATCTTGCACTATATGAATACTGCGTAATCATGGATTGGATTCGTTTATGTTTATTGCGTGTATTTCGAGCTGTTGGTTTTTAAAGAATATCGATCTCGCAATTCTAACCTTTGTAAAGTGGGTACAAAAGGTCATACGGTCACACACCAGGGGAACATTAAAAAACCTACAAACACAGACATAAAGGGTGATGACCCAGAAGAAGTGCTGTGGCGCCTTTTTTCCTATTGTCATCTATTGTGTCCAACGGACCGGGACTGGGGGTGGTTGAATTTAAAGGATAAAGTTTATTGGTAATTTTAGGCAAAGCTCTTTTAATGCAAGTCACTAGAACTTCCGTATATTTAGATTTTTTCTTAATATCTTGCATTATATACACCAAAGTTATCAATACTATAATATTACAAATATAATACAAATGGGATGTTAATCATAAATTTTTGGAGTTCTATCTCTAAAGTAATGTGTTTAGCTACATAGTTGCAGAGGTACCTTAATTTGTACAGAAAAAACATAAAAATAGGAGATGTTTTATGATTTATAATATTAAAACATTTTGTGTTTTGATTCGAAATTTTAAAAATTATTATTATAAATTTTGATTAAAAAAACTGAACTAAAAATATTTTTCACTAGAAATTAAGACTGTGGTCTTATAACACGTCACATAGAGTTTACGTTAAATAAAAAGGAATATTATCATTCACCTATAATACTGAATACGTTTAAGTTTTTTAATATTAAAATAAGTTTTTTTTTGTTTTTTTCACAAGAAAGGTTAGAGCAAGAACACATGATTTCAGTGTATAAAGCATATTTTTCGAAGACGATTTGAATTAGATACAACATTATGCAACCTTAAATTTACATGTTTTGAGCTAAGCTTATTTTGAATTTTTAAAATGTACATTTTTTGCCATAGGCAAGAAGTTTTCCCATACGTTAATGTGACACATTTTTTGGGTATTTATTTCATATTAAAAATTTGCAGGTTTCACTGAATTATTTAAAATTTTATTTAAAATACTACATTGTGTAAAACCATTTTTATATGTTTTTTGTATGTATCTCCATTTTGAAATGTTTAAATATAAAAAAGTATTAAATTAATATCTAATATAGCTAACCACATGAACCATATGTGGTAAATTGATATTTGATAATCTCCATATTTTAACTTGACAACGTGCTCCTTAATTTGGAAAAAATAAATTTCCTGTATATAATTTTTGAGTTGCATTTTGATTTTTTGTTACAGTTCTAACATATTCCCTAATATACGTTTAGGACACTTTCGGAATCAGTCGGTATTTATGGTCTTAAGAATGAAAACACAACAATGTTTTTAAATCTAAAAGTATTCTTTGTAAGAAATACCTAATTACAGAGTACTTATATTAATATTTTTATTTTGCTGTCTTCGTTAAATATTTTTTTGGGTGGTGGAAAGTTTAGAGGTTTGAGATAATCTACTGGAGTGTAAAATCATAAGAGGATCTATAGGATGGAAGTTGGATGTTACACTTGAGCTGAATATAACTTTATACTTACCATTGAAACTCTCGTATTGATCAAATCCAGCTTTTCGGGGTCATATGAAGCTGGATATCATTACACATACATCATAATTGCAAAAATTATCGTCAGAAAAAGGTCTGTGCGAAAATTCTAAATAAATTGCTTCAAAGCACGAAAGCTCTAACAATTATGATATAATAATATAACATGTCAATAAGTAATAAATATGACATGTATTTACTTACAGAGTGCACACTACCTTAATTGAAAATCTTCAAGTAGTTGGAAATGTTTAATTTTTTACATTTTAGCGTTAATAGTATCAGCTAGCATACCGGACGAAACTGCTTGCCGCTGCTTTAAAAGCTGTCAAGGGAAGAGTAGGATAAAAAATCGGATATAACAGCTACAGAGCGGTTTCGGAAATGACGCCTTGGTTTTTCCAGACTCACAGATGTACCCAAGAACACTCACCTGCTTCTTTTCTCTTAGTTATCAATAGTGTTAACACTATACTAATATTTTAAGTATAGTTACTAATTGATAATTTGAGAATGAGATAGGGCACAATACATCGTTTAATGGTCTAATAGTCCTGCAAGTGAAGATAACAAATTAACCAGATGGTATAAATAAACGAATAAATAATAAATAAAGATTATTTTAATTTAATTGTTCAAAAACAATTAAATTAAATAATCTTAATATTGATTATTAATTTAATATCTAATATAATAATCTAATAGAATTTAATATTATTTATTGTTGTTGTTGTTAGTTTGTTGTTTTTGTTTAATGTCGACAATTCTTTGTTGAATAATGATAAAAACCTTTACAAGTTTTTGGTGACATTTTCATGTAAAAATAACCTGGAACCATTTATTTCTTTTTAATACATACATGAGACAATTCACCCAATTGAGTATTATTTCACAATGTGCCTGTTTTGAAGGGAAAAGACTAGTAAACTTACTGGGGCTTTCGGTTAAGAAGAACTAGACTTGCTGGTAAAGTATGTTTTTTCTTTGACTTATAGTAAGTTAAGTCATGAACTATTTTTCATGTTATATAGCATTTCATACTATGCTATATAACATTTATTATAGTTTAAGTAATGCACTTTTTTATAAAACGATTATATATATCATGGGAAATATTAAATGATAAATATTGCCATTATTTACATTTATAATAATACTTAGTTGTAACTTATTTTAACAACACACGTAACATACTTGTAACAAAACAAAGTAGTTAACAAACAACAAAGCTTGTTATTTAAATAATTTTAAAATTGTTTTGAGTTGATTTGTTTTCAATTTATTATCGCTGAATTCTATAAAAAAAATTGATTTACCCAAATTTAAAGCAAAACTCTGGTAAAACAACATGTATAGCATACTATAAAATGAAATTGGTTGTTACTAGTCGTCATATAATTTTTTTGTTCCTAGTAACATGAGATTGTATATTACTATGTTGCATGTATACTGAAGTAAACATATATTACTAAATTAATTTTATTTTGAATAAAACGCGTTTATAAATAAATAATGAGTCAAACATTAATGAAACAGCGATATTTAAGACGAACAAAATAAAAAAAAGTAGGCTAAGTTTGTAATTTTCTTTAAGAATTTTATTATTTATAACTTGATTTTCATAAAGAGTCTGGCATTTAATTAACGATAATTTAGTTGGAAGAAGGAATAAATTTCATATTTTATTATTCTGTAAACCGTAAGTTATCGTTTTGGATAATTAAATAAAACGAACAGTTATATGTTTAAAATGCATATATTTAAATAATTCTAGTATACCCTGGTATGATAGTGTCTGTAAGTCGTCTAAAACTACTAATAACGTAATATTAAATCTTCAGGTCGATAAAGGGTGGCAACGGATAGACCTTACAGTGCTTTTTTTGGGGTCATCACCTTTAGTGTGTTCGTGTTTTTAGGTTTATTGAATTGTTCAGACCGGATTTACCATGCTATGACTTTCTAAATCACAACATAAAGGTGAACAGTGATATAATATTAAAAGGAATTTTTAAGAGTTTAGGGTTGTCTAGTATACAGCTCTTATAAAATATAAAACTTATGTATAACCAGCTACTGCTTAAAATGAGGTGAATCAATGATAAAATCACTTCTTTGTATGTGATGGGATAAGGTTTTATATAATTAAATATTCAGTAGTATTGTAATAAAAACAAAGTTATTCTTTCTAAAATTCAGCAAAATCTGTAGATATTTTACATTTTTGTACACAATATATCTTTATATTACTCCATTAAAAAAAGAGTATTTTTTTATGTTAACGTATATTATTCTAGTAAAATATTTAAGTATTATCTAGTACTTAATGTATTTGAACATCTGCTTTATGGCGAATAAACAATGGTGAACAGAAAATTTTGTTGATAAATAGTGTTAGAACCAACCCAAGCTATTGTGTTAACTATTTATTTTCACATTGAAAGGAAATTTAAAGAAATACAACAATATATAACTGTAAAACGAGCCCTAAATGTAATTACTTTTGACAATCTTAAGACTATTAATTGTTTTGCCTAAAATTTTCCCAGTAGAATTTCAGTATCACTTCTTACAGCTAGAAATATTTGCACTAAGTTGTTAAATAATTTTGACAAATGAGGAGTTTGTCAGGACGAAAACAAGAACAGATTAGCGATGGACGCGCCCAGCATTCAAATTTTGTGTCCTCTTGGCGTCTTCCACTATATTATTTTCTTATTTTAGTGAATAAAACCACTAATAAGAGTATGTAAAATATTGTAGAAGATGGATGTAAAAAAAATTTATGCATGATATCAATTTGCAAATAAAGGTAGTATTATAATGCCGGTTAATATAGCCTACTGCTATAATTATACTGCATTTTGGAAATACCTCAAAATACTTACCAGTACATGTCTTTTAATTTTGGTTCGATGTGCTATTTCACTATATAATTTAAATTTTTAATAAAACAACAGGAGATTTTTAAGTATGATAGAATTTCGTTACTAAAATTACGTTTCGGGGATTGAAAGAAACTCAGTTTTTTTATAATAAAAAACCCATATATGAGCTTAAAACATGTAAAAAAATGGAACTTTAAAATAAGTGCGGCTGTAGGCTTTCTTAAATACACTAAATTCAATTTAACAACATAGCAATATGTAACGTCGAAAGTTCTAAACTAACTGGTACAATATAATATAAAGTATCTTGTCAATGCATTTTGGATAGCTATAACTTTTATGGTATTTTATAAGTGAGTTTTAATTTATAAACACCCAAAATCTATTTGTAGCTTTTTTAGCTCAGTAATTATTAAAATGTTCCTATTTTCAACAAATCTATATTATATTTACTCAGCCACTTACATAAAATTTGATAGTTACGAAATTTTTCATCATAATAAATAAATAATACAAATTAAATATTTTGCAGGAAACAAATGGTAAATATTTATGTTTAGATTTAAGAAAAGTTATAATAAACTGTTTATGAGTTTCAACAACCATTGTATGTTTTAAAATGTTTTTACATAATTCGTGTGAACGTATTTCTTCTAACGAAGGAAGCAATTTGTTTTTTTTTTTTCTTAATGTAAATTTACAAAAAACATGGTTTAAATGTTTAATAGCAATATAGATAGATACTCTTTGTCAGACTTTGGAGATATCAACAGGTCTCTATGTAACATTGCCAAATATTTCAGCTACAGGCAGAATATTGCATTCCTCTTGTATCAACAAGGAATCTTGAGTCACTCTTCAATGCTTTTTGTCAATATTAGGCAAAACTACCTTTATTGTGCCTGAAGAAGTAAATCGAGAAGCGGAATCACTATATTTTTCATTAAATTGTACACAATACAAAAACAATGATTTATATTTAGGTCATTTTATTTTTAAATAACACTTGTAACTAAAACTTCTATATTTAATACAGAATTGTTAGATTTAAAACCTTATACTGTTTGCTAAAAACTGTAATTTTGCTTATAATTTATTAAAAGTAAATAGAGAAATAACTAAGAGCTATTAGCTTTGTTATTGATCCCATTATAAAACTGCATTACAATTAAAAACTGCATTACTCAAAACATTAATTAAAGAAATGGTCCTGTATGAAAACTAAACCATATGAATATGAACAAGTTAAATCCGTTTAACGTATAAAGATAGAATATTTCATACATACAAAGTAATATATTAATTTATAAATTTGTTTTATTATTCTTACAATAGAAGAATTATTACTATTAAAATGAATAACAACTATCTCTATTACGCCTATTGTTTTATTATGTATGTTTTTTTAAATATACTGCATTAGCATTATATCCCATGATGTGTACTATTAAGGTACAAGTTGTTTTGTTTATTTATCAATATTTCTTGAATGTTGAAATTAATCTTGAAGTTTTGTGAATTATAGTCTTAATACATCATTGACATCAAAAGTACATTAATTATTTATCATCCTAATCATCCAATTAAATTTGACCAACAAGTTTTAGGTAATAAAAAGATTCAAATGTAAGGCGAATATAAATACCATGTTAATACAAAAGTTAATTTTCTAAGCATTGATGTTTTTTGGACAGAAAAAGGATGATATATTCTGTAAAAGATGGCACATGAAGTGTGGCATGTAAATATCTGGAATGGTTGGAGGGGCTAGGTAGTGCCTTCTTTGTGATATGCCCTCTTGTAAGGCAGTAGATATAAGAAACATACCGTCATGAGTGATACAGCAGGCTATATATTTTTAGAAAATCTAATGAAATATATACAATGAACCAGGATTGACACAGCATCTGTCCGCTTCTCGGGTTACGATATTAAGATTTGTTAAGAGTCATCATGTGCATGTGATAACAGAAATTTGCAATATATGTAATGGTTTCATCTGCAGTTGCCAAAACTTCTTATAATTCCAGTTAGTTATTAATTAGTATTCAAAATCAAATACATTTTAATTTGACAATATTGAGAAGAATCGCTAGAACTATTCTGTCTAATCATTATAATCTGTAGAGAATTGAGATACGTGTAAAATAGTGGTTGTAAGTAGCCACAATTTTGTACAGGTTCACAATATAAAGTTTAGGTAGGATGGTCAACAAAAACAAAACATTTACAAAAGTTACTCTCAAGTTATGAAATTTCTGTGAGAGATTAAAGGTGTTTGTAATTGAATCGGTAAAAAAAGTTAATGAAAGGTAAAACGGTTGTGTCCCTATTAAGAATATAAATTAGCTCTAATGAAAGTGTGTTAAAATATTAAAGATGTTAAAATTTAGTAAAATAAAACATTGCAGTAAAGAAACAGTGCCTGATCCCTGCCTGAAAAGTTCTAAAGTGCGTAATAAAGGCTGGATTATGCCTTGATCACACAAATGGAATCTTATGAAATTTTGCAGTATTTAAAAAATAGACGTCCTTACCTTCCACTACAGTTTTACAAATAGTTTTAAAAAGGTCCAGAATCATAAGACGGACAAAAGTTATAACATTCTTAAATTTGCTATCTTGCAGAATCAATTGTAAATTACTTAACTTTTCTACGTCTATGTTTCTGAACCTTTCAAAAGTTCTTAAGTGGCTCATTCGTTGGAATAGTTTTCGATTGAGAAAGATGAAATCATGTGAATCAAAATATAAACTAACTATACTTTTGCCAAGGGGGGTCGGGAGGTCAAATGGGTCAAAAATTACTTTTTTTTGTGTTTTTATTGAATATTATTCTGCATTTCATAGCGGTTATTTCAAGACCAATTTCATGAAAATCGGTCAAGTAGTTCTTGAATAAATAGTTTTTTTTCTAAAGGCTGTACTTCAAATTTTTGGTGAGAGTTTCAGCATTGAGGAGACAGTGTTTTATATTGTACTATAATTCTTTGTGTAAAAGAGAGCTGTATTACTATTATGTTTTTTGCTATTGGTACAGTTGTTTGTCACCTTTTTTTTTCTTTCATTACCTTGTTTGTTATTGTTTTCTTCTGTTTATAATTAAGAATAACATTTCAAATGTCACAGTTTATTTTCTGAAGTTCCTGGTGTTTTCTGTGTGTTAGAAGTTTTATTTCAAAGGTATTGCAATGCATAGATTTTGTAACAAAGTCTTTAAAAAACGTTAGCAAGTAGGGAAGCCTAAAGTGGTGTTTGTACATAGTGACTGTGTGAGAAGCATAGAATCTAGGCCTAGTACACAAAGCCCAGAACCTAGGACTAGTGCACCAAGCCCAATTCCTCCAGAGCCTCAAAAGGAGAGTTTGTCTAGTAAGAAAATTAGTTCTTTGTCCCTTGCAGATTACAATAAGTATTAAGGTAACTGTGGCACTAATGACATTGTAAATTTGGAAATTCTTCAAAACCTGCTTGAACAGAACCAAAGTGAATCGCTCAATAACATGATTTGGGCTCGTATTCTCAAGCGAACTTTTGTCATTATACTAAATGTTAATATACAAAATTTTTTGTTTTTATTATGATGACCTTAAATATTCTTGAACTCATAAGATTTAAGTAGATACTGGTGGAAATTAAAACTGCAACCTTTTTAGAAATATTCAGGTTTATTAAATCAATCCAAATTTCAATTATTAACCTTGTATTCCACCAATGAAATGTTTTGCACAATAGTTTTAAAATTACTACTTCCTTAGGCAAGGCACTTTCGATTTAACATGGACTCACTGTCCTCCAAATACGTGTGTATAAAATATAAAATAAAATAATAATCTTGAATAATTTTGTATGAAATAAAATAAATAGGCTTCTTCTCAAAACTAATAAAATAAAAATTATAAACTTCTTTAAAATAAAATTCTCAAACAAATCTAAACAGTTCTCAACAGGAATTTTTCACAAGTTCCTACAGGATATGGTGCAGCACCTGCAGCTCTTAATTTTAACTAGAATCCCTATAATTTCAATTAAATTTTTACGTTTGACTTTAAATAAATAACTCCTTTACAATTTAGATATATATTAGTCCACACTCAACAGAATTTGATCGTTAATTTCAAATTTCAATTCCAATTTCAATTTAATTCACTTCTTAAATTTTCAAATTTCAAATTTAGAAAAATTTAATAATTCAGTCAAAAGTACTTAGCTCTTTGGTCGTGAAGGTCTTGGAGTTCGGTATTAAAATAATCTATACCAACGGATCCTACGCCCGACACTACTTTTAAACTCGCACTAAAGACTTTACTCTATCGCTTCTCAACTCGGAATGGAAGCAGAGCGTGGTTTCTTGGCCTGCACCGACTACGCTCCTGTTCCTGCAGGCCTGTTTGAATCACTCTCAACGCAGGTTCGCCGCCTAACAAAAGGATTGAGTCCACTGTAGACTATTGTTTAGCATTCACTGCCATCAAGTCAGGTCTAGACCAGATTCCAAGCGCGTTGTGCCTGCCGCTGGATTACAATATAAATTTACTTTTTTATTCCCTATCCCATTTACAATTCTAAAATGAAATTTTATTTATTAATTTTTTTATTTTTATCTAAAGTATACCATGTAATTGGTATACACACCCCCCCTTAAAGCGCTTGGTATCTGCCAAGTTTAATACTTAAATCTAAGAAATTTATCTCACATCCTTTAGAAATTGTATTTCCACCTAGCCTTAACATGCATCATCAAATCTACAAAACCCTTTTTTTTATTTATAATATTTGTTTTAATTTATTTTTGATAAATAGTTGTAAGAAGTGGCAGCATACAAGTTGTCAAGTTATTTTAACCAAGCGTTAATTATTATAAATTCTTTTTAAAAGAGTCCCATACATTATTAGATTGTTTTTGAAAACTTAAACAATTAAGTTCCCCAATAGAAACCTTGACCTAAAACTACGGCAAGTATTAAGAGTCCAATTGCCACCTACCTTTTTACAATTCTAAGTCCTACCATAAAGATAGTCCATCCAGATTAATCCTTCACAATGGGTCGAACGAGGAAGACGGTGATTGTTGTTGTGGGATGTTTATAGCAGGTCCGGTCTGTTATCAGTTGGGTCGTCCCTGGAACCTTTGCCCTTGCACGGCTGTGTGTGTTGGCTCGCCCATTCACTGGTTGATGCAGCTTCATATAGAATTAAAACATATCCCCAGACGGGGGTGTCAGTTCTTATTTTATTATTTTTTACCTATAATACCATTCTTTATCATAGAAATAACAGTCTTTTTTCTTCTGTTCCCCTCTTCCTTGGCATAAATTTTATCAAACTAACAAGTTTAAATTAATATTCCAACATTCGTGTTAATTATTAATTTACATACAAACATAAATAACACATGTTAATAAGATTAATTACGGACCATGAGTTTCGGATTTGTGCATTATTCAGAAAAATAAATACTGAATTGGTTTAATACACTCCTCCTCTCCCAAACCATGTAGTTATCGCAACTGTGTACTTCACCTGTGCCCTTTTATCTAAATCATAAACTTTTTATTCCTCTTGAGGTTTTCTTCAAGTTTAAAATACATTTTTACAAGATTACAATTCCAATTAATATTTACAATTTAACAGGGCTGTAGAATTTCCTCAATTGTTCACTATATTTTAATTTAATCTTCCTTGTCACTGAAATTTCTCAAATCAAACATACTGTACATACATACAACGTACATCCAATATAGTTTTTTTCTTCATTCTTACAACTAATTTAATTCGTCATAATTTTTAATCAGTTCCTTTTTTAAAAATTTTTTGTAATTCAATTATTCACCCCTCGGTAATTAATTTGTTTTGTTATATTTAAATATACATTCTTCTTTCCCCAGTGGGTTTCACATCCTGCAAGTGTATTCTACGGAACTCATTCAATTCTTTTAAATTTTGAACCACATATGAGTTGGAGCTAATAATTGAAATTATTCTGAATGGTCCTTCATATTTCAGATCTAGCTTATATCGCTGATTTGTAATTCTACAATAGACTACATCATACATTTTTAATTGCCTGTGATTTCGGTTGTATCGGTTTTCTTCTCGAATTCAGCTCATTTTGTCTTTTTAAATTTTGAATAGCTTCAACCATCTTTGCATTCTTATCTTTGCTCCATTTTTCATCACAAATATCTTTAATTTGCCATTTTAGTGACAAACCATCATTTGCTTTGAAACTGAACATCAATTCAAATGCAGACGACTTTATGCTTTCATTGTGACAAGTATTTAGGGCCATTTGCACATGGTACAAATCCTTGTCCCAATTCTTTTTTACAGTCATGATAATAAGCTGTCAGAATTTGATTTAAATTTCGAATTTGCCTTTCACTTTTATTTCCTTGAGGAGTATAAGGTATAATGGTCCTTTGTTTTATGCCCAAATTAAACAAATAATTTTTGAACTCCTCGCTGACAAAATATGTTCCATTATCCGTCACGAATTCTTCAGGCAAAGAAAAATTTTTGAAAATATTATTTTCTAATGCATTAATTACATTACCTGAGGTGCATTTCCTGAGTGGCATTATCGAATTATATTTGGTGAAGTCATCTACAGCTATCAGGATGTATTGCATTCGATTGGAAGACGCAGGTAATGGCCCATAAATATCCATATATAACTTCTGCATTGGACGACAGCTCAGATTGCTGTTCAAAGGTCCTTGGTCCCTCCAGTTGCTACTTTTTGCTTTCAAACACACTTCACAACATTTTACTTACATTATTTTTCACATAATCATTTAGTTTAGGGTGATAAAACCTTTCATTTATTTTCTGTTGTGTTTTTAAAATGCCGAAGTGACAGCCAGACAATGAGTTTGTGATAATACTCGTATACGACCTTGAAATAAGTGCTCAGGTAAATAGATCCTTTTAGAATTGTTTTTTATTGTTCACATAAAATAACACCCCTTTTTCCACATTGTAAACATCACTATTGGTATAGTTCAATACACCCTCCATAATTTTAGTTATATTTACATCCTGCTTCTGATGCGTTTTTAAGTCCATAAAGCTAAAAGGCATCGTATTTTATACTATTTATAGACACTGTTTCCTCTCTTATTACTAAGTCCTTATTATTTACAGTTTCATTGTTCATTTTTATAGAGTTATCATTCATCTTGTCCTTATTCACTAATTTTTCTAGTTCATGCAACACATTGTGGTCAACTTCCACTATCTTGAAATAATCTAGATAAATAGTCCGCTACTGGGTTCTGATTACCTTTAACATGCGTAATTTTAAATGGTAGAGACAATATAACCTCCACCCAGCGCCCTAATTTTCCTAACTTACGAAAGTGGGACAATACCCAAGCCAATGCTGAGTTGTCGGTCACTAAGTTGAATGGTCTCATTTCTAGGAAATTACGGAATTTATTTATTGAACAGACAACTGCCAAAGCTTCCTTTTGATAGTAGGTAGTAAGTTTCACCTCACTTTCGTTAAATTTTCTCGAATAATAGGCCACCGGTTTTAAATGTCCATTGTCCGCTTCCTGTAATAAACAGGAACCGAGGGCCTTATCACTCGCGTCGCATTGGACTGTGAACTCCTTGTTGAAGTCAGGGATGGCTAACACGGGGGGACGGGTAACCGCTCGTTTCAGTTTTAATCGAACGATTCCTGACATTTTTGGTCCCACACAAATTTGGACGACTTCTTCCTCATTTCATTGAGTGGATGAGCTATTTCCGCATAATTTGGAATAAATTTAGAGAAATAACTAGTCATCCCTATGAATCTCGCAATATACCTTTCTTTTCCCGGGGCCTCGGAGATTCTAATAACGTCCGTGTACGGTCAGGGTCCATTCTTATAGTGTCTTTGGAAACCAAATGTCCCAGAAATTTAATTTCATTATAACAAAATTTTACTTTCTCCGGATTCACAGTAAGATTATTTTTCTTTAAACACTCTAACACTTGTTTCAAATGCATATAATGTTCCTCCAATGTCTTCGAATACACAATAATATCGTCCAAAAAGGCGAGAGTGCAAGTAAATCTCAATTCTCCTAAGATTTTATTCATATATGACGACAATACCCCACTTCCAATTAATAATCCAAAAGGAATTCGTTTAAAGCTGTAACTTCCGAAAGGTACCGAGAACGTAGTTAACTCCTGGCTTTCCTTCGCTAAACTTATTTGATAAAAACTTTTGGTTAAGTCTATTACTGAGTAATAATTGTTTCCCTTCAAATGGTAATATAGTTTCGTGCATGTCGCCTATAGGATAACTCACTCCTTCCAACTTCTTGTTTAACTCCTTGTAATTAACTACTAATCTTTCCGATTTTTCCATCTTCCTTACCTACTAAAAAAGGCTGGACTCGAGTACTGACTCACACTTGGTTGAATAATGTCCTGTTCCAATAATTCGTCAATAATTTTTTTTATTTTTAATTGTTTAGGTGGATTCAATGGATATGGTCTAAGTTTTACGGGTTCATGATCTTTAACTTTTAATTTATACTCATAATCTAGAGTTTTAAACCAATTTTGTCGGTAAATACCGTTGGAAATTCCTTTATAATTTTTATTATTTCATTACTGGCCTCTTCGCATCCTATTTTATAAGTGTGATTGGTGTTCATACACGCTACTGTAATATTTTGCACAAATTTTATACACTTTTCTATATTAAAGTCAAATCGACAACAATTATTTTTCAAGTCTATTAACAAACCAGAATGTTTTTTTATAAAGTTCGCTCCTAAAATTGCCTTTTGAGTTAAGTCCTTCACTATAACAAATTCCACTTTCCAGGTGAACATATCTATTTTTATTTTTATATTTACACTGCCGATTACGGACATTTTTTTATTTTCAGCAACTCATACATGTCAGGTTAGATAACTGGTAACACTTTACAATCTTTATTCTCTAATAATAGTTTATACAGTCTATCACTTATTATATTTATACTACTACCAGTATCTAATAATACATTTAATGATATATCCTTGCCAAAATCTATTTCTAAGCTGGGCAATGAACTGATATTTTCCGAATTTTTCTTTTGCCAAGTATGATTTAATTTAGCAGATAATTCATGTGAATTTTTTGTTGGACACAATTTTAGGTAACCGGGAAAGTTCGCCCTTCCTTAACTCATTGTTCGAACTTTCCCTGCTAACTAGTTTTTTGACTCCTGTACATTACGACCTACATTTTCGGGGTTTATAGCTGGAGTGTGGTTTACAATAGGTCTCCGCTGGTTTACAACAGGTTTCCTGTTTTACCCTCCCGGCACTGATAAGCATAATGACCAGGTCTATTACATTTATAACAAGTTATTGTTTCTTGCCTCGCCCTGATGCTGTTAACCGGTACATTATACTTCCTATTCACATTCAAATTATTCCCTGTTTTCCTCACGTTGTCAGCATAACCTACATTATTCGCCCTTATACACATCTCATCCAGTTCGGAATATGTGCTCGGATTTCCCATAAACACTAGTTTATTTCTGGTTTCAGGATTAATTCCCACCTTAATTAATTCCACAACATCCCTTTCATTTATATTACAACAAAGTACTTCTACTGATTCCTTAATGTCTATAATGTAGTTGGATAAGCTTTCATTATATCTTTGGGGACGGTGCACCTTTTCAAATTTCAAAAGTTCACGCTGATGATATGGCACGAAATAATTCAATAATATTTCAAGCATTAATTTGACCGTGACATTGTCCTGTTTTATTTCTAATAGTTTCGACAAAAGAGCTCCCTGACTATGTGAAATCGCAATCTCCATAATATCCTCTTCCGTACATCTAGTTTCCTTTTTAAGTTTCAAGATTATTTTAAAGAATTCTAATAATTCTTGAACATTTAATCCATCGCAGATTTTTAACTCTTTCAAATAACGCTCAATGGGGTTCGGTAGTTTATTATAACTTAAATGTGGCCGTCCCGAAACAAACACCTCATCTCTCATATTTAGACCAGACTTATCTTTCACTTCCGGTTTACTAGCCTCTTCCACCTCACCTTCTATTTCCAGATTGGAATCAGATAACTTACGCACCAAGTTATCAGATGTTTCCTTGTCAATTTTTAGGTTTTTTATTTTTAACAACAATTCACTTAATATACTATTCCGGTTTTCAACATGTTTAGCTATATCCTTTTCTTCGATTTTAAACAATTTACTTAAGTTAGTTAGTCGGCGCTGCCAATGATTTATTTGTGTTTCACACCTAACTATGTCCAATGTTAGTCCCTGTTCAATGGATTCCTCCAGTCTACTTCCTAATACTTGGGTTTCTAACTTAATTTTATCCCATTCCTCCTTGAAAGCGACCTTTCCACTCAGGTTCAAATAATTACTATTTACATCAAGACTTATTAACTGCCGTAACTTTTTCCTTAAATCTATCACTTTAAGACTAGGAGACACTTCCACACCTCTTAACCTAATTTCATAGTCCAATTCCTCCTTGGTTAACAAGTCCACCTTAAGTGCCATTTTAAAAGTTTAATATTAAACACTTTATAAATTTCCAGTATCCAAGCCACTTATTAATGAACAACCACTAAGTTCAATTTTATTAAGGTTCACCAGAATATAGCAGAGTGGCGCACTTATTTGTATACTAAATGTTAATATACAAAATTTTTTGTTTTTTATTATGATGACCTTAAATATTCTTGAACTCATAAGATTTAAGTAGATACTGGTGGAAATTAAAACTGCACCTTTTTAGAAATATTCAGGTTTATTAAATCAATCCAAATTTCAATTATTAACCTTGTATTCCACCAATGAAATGTTTTGCACAATAGTTTTAAAATTACTACTTCCTTAGGCAAGGCACTTTCGATTTAACATGGACTCACTGTCCTCCAAATTACGTGTGTATAAAATATAAAATAAAATAATAATCTTGAATAATTTTGTATGAAATAAAATAAATAGGCTTCTTCTCAAAACTAATAAAATAAAAATTATAAACTTCTTTAAAATAAAATTCTCAAACAAATCTAAACAGTTCTCAACAGGAATTTTTCACAAGTTCCTACAGGATATGGTGCAGCACCTGCAGCTCTTAATTTTAACTAGAATCCCTATAATTTCAATTAAATTTTTACGTTTGACTTTAAATAAATAACTCCTTTACAATTTAGATATATATTAGTCCACACTCAACAGAATTTGATCGTTAATTTCAAATTTCAATTCCAATTTCAATTTAATTCACTTCTTAAATTTTCAAATTTCAAATTTAGAAAAATTTAATAATTCAGTCAAAAGTACTTAGCTCTTTGGTCGTGAAGGTCTTGGAGTTCGGTATTAAAATAATCTATACCAACGGATCCTACGCCCGACACTACTTTTAAACTCGCACTAAAGACTTTACTCTATCGCTTCTCAACTCGGAATGGAAGCAGAGCGTGGTTTCTTGGCCTGCACCGACTACGCTCCTGTTCCTGCAGGCCTGTTTGAATCACTCTCAACGCAGGTTCGCCGCCTAACAAAAGGATTGAGTCCACTGTAGACTATTGTTTAGCATTCACTGCCATCAAGTCAGGTCTAGACCAGATTCCAAGCGCGTTGTGCCTGCCGCTGGATTACAATATAAATTTACTTTTTTATTCCCTATCCATTTACAATTCTAAAATGAAATTTTATTTATTAATTTTTTTTATTTTTATCTAAAGTATACCATGTAATTGGTATAGTCATGCTATCAACTCTAGAATTAGGGGTATATGATGCTATTGCTGTCTTCAACAAAGGCAATATAGTCAGAATGCGAAGTGTTTGCTAAATTAGGGATTGTACCTGGGGTAAAACTGTGTGTATGTGCTTCAAGACATGGACATGCTACGCATCAAAAAAAGCGAATAAAGCCGTCGATGAAATAGAAAAAAAGTGTCGAAGACAGACTACACTGGCAAAAAAGAGGCTAGAAGACGACTATGAAGCAGAGGAAGCAGACAATCCCTCATATGGTGCAGGAATGCATTTATAAAGCAAGTTTAGTTGCTAAGCTAATGGATGTTCCAAATAAATGGCTATTTCCGAAAATGAATTATTTTTGTAAATAAGGAACATTTTCTCCAAAACTATAAATGATAGATCAATAATTTTTTTTTATCTTGGAGAAGGCATTATTCTACACATTTTAATACATGGTTTAAAAAAAATTTCAATCAGAAAATTTTTTATTGCGACTAATTTATAAAAATTACCAGTAATTTTTAGAGTATTTTTAAAAAAATTGCCAAAAATCCAAAAAATATTTTTTTACAAAACTCTTGTGTTAAAATATGTATATTGTTGTGCTTTATCAAGAAAAAAAGTTCTAAGTGCTATCATTTATAGTTTTTTGGTAAATGTTCCTTAAAGTTTGAGAATTTAACATAGGCTTAAATGGAGCTCCCGAATCCCCTTGCCACTCTTCTCTTTCTCAAGGGATTTGATCAGGTAACGTAGAACAACCAAAAAACGATGATGGTAATATAGTCACCAATTATTTTACCATCATTATTATTTTAAAGATCGAGATAAACAGAAAATGTAGATTTTTTAGATTAAAATATATATTTTAAATAAAAGAGCTTATAAATGTTATGGTGTTGGCAGTGCGTCTGTTGGCATTCTAGATTAGAAGTGTGTGTGTAAAATTGTATCACAATAAATATTTTTATTATATCTTAAAACTTAGATTTGGATTGAATTTTACTTACAATTAGAGTGTATAGAAACTCTTTATTTCTTGTAAAAACGAACAAATAGAACATGGAAATTATTTATGTTTCATTCTGAAACTAAAAAATCTTAGGTTATGAATTTTTAAAGTTATTTTTTTGAAAAACTTAATTTAAAGTAAAAACCTAAAATTTTAAGCTAGTAGGAAATAGTAATAACAATAATTGATTTTCCATTCGTTAATTTACATGAATATAATATAAAATGTCCTTGGAAATAACTGACCACATTTATAAGTATGTGTGGTCAGTATGAATTATTAAATATAAATAAATTTACAACATCCTTAAACTAATACTATAAATACATAGTAGAAATATTATAAATGAGTCCAGTCTCGATACATCCAAAGACACTCTGCGGCGCTGTTTACTTAAAAAATTACATAAATGCAGATTATATTCCTATAATAGGTGGTACTGCAGTTAAACTTAAAATTTCTCACATAATATACGTACTTATATTTAAATTTTTAGAAGAAAAATAAAACAACAAACAGACGAGAAAAAAATTATATAACATAACATGTACAGAATTTATACTAAGCAAACATTCATAAAGTCTACATCTTGTTTTAAAAATAACCACTCTTTTAATTTTTTTCAGAAAATATTTTTAAGTTTATACAAGTTTTTCCCTCATATGGTAATTGATTGAAGTAATTAGGACCTATATATTGGAAATATTATTTAAAAATACTTTTTGTAACTATTGAGAGTTTGAATATTCTATTTGACCCACTTCTTGCATTGTGCATTAAATTTGTTGTTCCAGTATTTCCACTTTTAAGATCAAATACTCTTAAGACTTTGTAAATAAATAGATGTTGAATAGCAAATATATTTAATGTGGTATTGTGAGTTCATTTCCACTATTGCTATTAGTTGATATTTTTATCTCTTACTTACTATATAAAACATAAAGGATTTATCCTGACAAAATTACATTAATCTAAATCCACCCTTCGCCAGCTGAGAAGATACAAATGAAAAATGTACCGATATAAACACAAACAGTATTTTCTGTTCAATAAACGAAATACATAGTTAATGAAGAAAAAAATAATTTTATTAGGAAGAATGAGAACTTTTCCAGGCTCCGCGAGAAGGGAGACCGTCTCTTTTTATGTTGGAAGTTTTTATATCCAGGCTGTCCCATGTTTTAAGGTTTTGAAACGCTGCTCGTGCTCGGAATACAACTTTGAATTCGATTCTATTTCCTTTATTTAGTGATTTTCATTAAACGAAACGTTGCTTTATAAATGAATAGCTGTTTTCCCGCGGCTTCGCACGCTTTTCGTAAGCTTTGCCCGTGTATGTGCACTTATGGTACAAGTGAATTATATTTCCAACAACGATATAGAGTTTGTATTGTTGCCACGATCAAGAAAGTCTGTGAAAAGTGTATGTTTATAGCCATTGTCTAGGTACATGTACTTTATTATAAAGTGGTGTAACACTTAAGCTTTAAGTTCAACCAGAAATGTTTTTTGAAGACAAATATACATAAGGTTTTTCGCCATTTAATATACGTAACTATCTCGTTATCGCAGTTTATAGTGTGCAGGCGCTTTAAAAACTTTTAACATATGCAGTACCGTCTGGTGGCGAGATACATCAATAGGCATAGTATATAAACCTTCTCCGTCGAAAAATACATATACATACACATTTTCATAATGATCGGTCAAATAGTTTACGATTCTATAAAGGACAAACACACAAACATTCATTTATATATACAGGTATATAGATAAATCAACACTAAACAAGTTAACTTGTAAAATATTTTTGAGACCTATCCTATTTTTGTATTTTTAAAAAGTGTATTTAGACCTTTAATGATAATTAGTTTATTACATGAATATGTAAAAGAAAATAAATATAATTATCCATGATTATTGTGGTATTTTCAATTAGTTTGATGTATATTTAAAAAATCTTATACATTTTATTGGTAATTTTGTTTGTCAATTAACTCATCCAATGTTATTCAAGATTAAAATTGTATATTCTATCTTTTTATATAACTAAATTAATTCCCGTGATTATTTAATATTTGGCTCTAATAATGTGAAATTTGAAAAGACGCAATTCTTTAAAACACTTAACTACATTATTTCTGAATTTTTAAATTACGTATTATATTCACTATTGTATACCAACTCAAACAGAAAGACGGTAAAACGATATTTTCAATTTAGATATATAAATAATTTTAGCATAATATTTTTATTACAATTTTGACACACAATTAATTATGACACGAAAGTAATATTGTACCTGAAAATATGACGTTGTAGGGGGATACAACTGCTTACACAGTTAGTGAGTTCCCAACGACATGAATATGGAACTGTTTACTTTGCTTTCAACATCTCTACGGTAACAAGGTAATCACATACAAGGATAGCAAACACCGTAATGAACAGTGTTGAAAACTACCGTGAGTCTGTGTTAGTCTATGATAATTAATAATTTAACATCAAACAAACCGAACACTAGCAAACAATCAAAACAGCAAAAAAATAAACAAAACATAAAGCAAAAATAAGATTAAATTTGTGTTTGCCTTCGTACTGTGTTCTTTCAAAAACATTTCTGTAACATAAAATTACCCAATATCTCTTTCTTATTGTTCTGTAGCTCTAGGTTATTGTTTCCTTTCAAAAGCATTTTCTTGAAGATCGCGTCTCTCAATACGTTGACTTTGATATCTCTTTGGTTTGCGAGTCCTCCATCGTCTTCTTATAAGGAATCCATATATGCGCCATATTCCTCTAGTCACCACACTATACGAGTATTTAAGTCATTTCACCTTGGATGAGTGGAATATCAGCACTTTTCAAGCTGCTCCAGTTAAAATGTGGAATCCTTCATGTCTGATGTCAGCAATAGTCCAGCATTAACCTTACATTTGTAAGGCTTTCAAAGCTTAAATCTTATAATAAAATATGATTTCAATCCTTCATATTGTATAAGACCTTGTAAAATGCTCATTCCATGTTATAAAAATCCTTAGGTCCTCAGAAAAGTGTTTGGGAGGCTAACTATGTTACTGGAGATTACGACGTTTTATATATAATATAATACAACTGTTCTAATTTACAATAGGCGCCATTTTTATTTTACGACTCACATTCTTTGTGACAGATAACTTCTTATACGTCATAATCCTTCATATTTGTAATATGACGTTCTATTGTGATTAGATACAATATTTATATATTTAAATATATTTGTATACTTAAATTACATATATAGATATAAATAACAACTGATATAATCATATTTTACAGAAAATGTTGAAATACCATAACATTTTCCACGCATTATAACTAGATAGCCCATGCTCTGACGTTGACCATATCTTTTCATATTATTATTACTTAAGTATATATACATTGTATATACTTATATTATATTATAAATTATATGGTAAGTGTAAATATTATTCTGAAAGCAGATATAAAGATCGCTTCAGACTAATGGTTTTTTATACTCATGACTTGTCTGTAGAAGTTTACAGAGACTTCCTGCAGCCAGTAATATTTCCACCAAGTTGTAAAATAATCTTGACAAATGAGGAGCTTAGCGGGACGAAAACAAGGCCCCATTAGCGACAGACGTGGCCCAGCATTCAAATTGTGTGTTAGTTTAGTTCCAGTCTCGTCTTAGCTTAATACATCAGTAAACTGTTGAATATGGAAGAAGCAGGTATGGTATTATGCGTAATAAAGTCGCATAACATAATGAACAAAAATTCCGTTTTTTTTAAAAACCCTGCATTTGTTTTTAAACAGGAACATTTACTTTTTATCCCAAAAGGTAAATCCTCCCATTATGATAGGATCCAGGTATTTGCTTTTGATTCAGTTCTTAAGGCAAGGTAAGTGTACGCCACACCCGCCCCACCAACTGTCATGTAGCTCAGTTGAGTATAAACTTTAAATCTATGGCACATTTCACTCTCGAGAATTTCTGTGAACAGATAGGAAAACAGACAGTTATACATGATTATGCATATGTTTATACATCTTCTCCGTCAGGAGAATAATACACAGTGACAGCCTTCTGAGTTGTCAGCCTTCAATGACGCCGATCAAAATTCAATGGTTTGACATGCACCATAATAAAAAAAAGTATTCTTGTTCACGTAGATATTGCAAATAAAGTTTAAAGTAATCAAATGAAATATATCTCAGTTTATCTTACAAAGCAACGCATTTTCATTTTTAATTCCTTGCATTAGGTTTCGTATTACCGTAAAAATAATAAAAGTTCGTTGAGCTAAGTATGGTAATGGCTAGAGTGCGCTAAAGTAAAATATTTTCCCCGAGTTTTAAAACCTACTTTTCACTCTTGTTCTTTTTACTCTAAGAATAAATCACATTTTGAAATCTCTAATGATAGGATTCAGTTTATTTACACATTAATATATTTGGTTTTTTTTTCGACGTTGTCATAAATAACCATTAAGCTAATGTAAGGAAATATTATTAATGCTTAGCCTAGTTTCAGTGTTGTTGTTATATAAACACATACGTTAAATTGGTATAAGTTACAGTATCCTAATTTGAATAACTTTTATTATATATAATATTAAACAATAATTCAGTAAATATTTATAGCCAATATTATTGAAAAACATTACTTATATAAATAATACTCTCAAGAAAAAATGTAACAGACAACACTGACTGCGTTGTTAGTAATGAGGCAATGAGTGTAAACTATAATTAATATGTTGAGTAAACAATACTATAATTACTATGCTGGCAGCATAACTCAATAAATATGAACCGAAATATATTATCATTCCGTTGAGTTTTAGACCTAAAACTCGCATATTTGTCTAATAAGAAATGAATGTTTCTATTTTAATATACAATAAAAATATATTTAAATGTATTTATTTATTTAAGGAAAACGCCGATTCCTTTTTTCGTTTGTTTCTTGTTGCCATAGCCCATAGCCCAGACATCTCTGTAAGGATTACATCACATTCAATAAGAAGGAGATTCCATATGGTTCAAAGTTAATTATGACGGTTCTACTGAAAATTACTACAGTAACATACCTGTACATGATTTAACATAGATGCAAAGCGTGCAATATTTCTAACTCGTCCACAGTCCAACGTCACCAGCTCTACCAGTCAGTTGATTATATTATAGTTCAATTTATTGCATTGAAAAACACTTTAGGCACTTTAAGCATATTTCCAAAATGTTTGCATACTTATTTGTATTGAATATAATTAGATTCGTATGTTCTGGTACTAGTAATAATTAATTTAATGTGAAGTGAAGTGATTATAGTTACATAAAACGCATTGTTAGACTAGTACATATCTTTATTGTTTATTACAATGGTCTTACCTAGCAGTCGTTATATAATAAGACGGTAATATTGTTATTTTTGTATTTTGTACAGTGCCCAGTGACATAAGCGCTTACATGGATTTCTGCCCCATTTAAAATGGCATAACCAATTGGTGATTTGGATATTTGTCATATGAAGACCCCCACGTTTCATATGAAACCATAACTCTTTAGTCCACCAGAAAAAAGGTATTCAGATTATGTTCTGAACTACAAATTTTTTACTTTATGTAAGTCCTATACAGTAATATTTTTTGAATTTTTATTGAGATTAACCCTACAAATAATATGTACCATTTATTGCATGCACCTTGAACAGTGGCACAATATTGTTGTGGTACATATTACATTTGTAGCCTGGATATTGTAGTTAGAATGTCTTTATTTAAACACTAAATCAGTAAATGATAAATGGAGAAAAACAATTATTCAGTACCATGAAACCCAGAAAGAGTCCAATTTCATCATATAGCCAGTAAGAGAGCTAAACTCAACTCTATAATAATTAAAGTTATGTCTTTACTAAGTAGCATAAAGTTTAAATGCAATTAAATGTTTACAATTAAGAAGTAATATACGAAAAAGGTAATTAAAGATATCCTGCTTTTTACGGTTAATTCAACGTTTTTTGTATTTATCTATGATTTTAAGGATACAGTTTATTTGCAGTAAATCTCATGCCTAAATAGCAAACAGAAGACTTTATATAACATTTTGCTATGTAGTACTCATTATTTGTAATACAAAATGGAATCAACATCATAAATGAGATTGTAGACTAAGGCTATATCTGTAAATGTCTATAAAATCCTTCTGAAATACAACCACCCCGACGCGGTCTGTTGGACACAATAGATGATAATAGAGAAGGCGCCGCCACAGTAACTCTTCTGGGTAATCACCCTTTATGTCTTGCAGGTTTTTCAATGTTCCCTGCTTTGACTAATACCGCTATATATAAAAATTTAAATTGTTTTATGGTAGATATAGAAAGATTTGAATGTGTTGATTAGATATTTATAGGACGTATTTACGGATTTCATATCAAAATCGGAAATGTAGAGGTTTTGTTGTAAAAATACATGAATGTAATATATAACTTAAATAATTACCCACCATCCCGTCTGATTGTTATGTAGAGATATATATTAGATGATAATCGTTAAATAACTGTTTTCGTACTTGAGAAATATTATATATCAACAAGCGTAGTGATTAACACCTAAGCAAATATAACCTAGTAGCTATCATATAAAAATAATTTCCAAAATAATTATATTTTCAATATATTCTAACACTTTCTAATATTCTTCTATTTATATTGTGAATAACATTAGTATTATATTGGATATTGTTATTTCTGGACATATTAAAAACAAAACCTAATAATCCATAACCCTAATAAATGCTTTACTGATACTTGTTTATTTTTACTTTGGTAGTAGGTTTAATATAATGACCCAGTCGAGTTTTTGAGAATAAATAAACTAAACAATTGCATGATATTAAACGTAAACTTTATTGAAAGCTAAATAAAAACTATATAATAATTTTAAAAACAATGTGTCAAAAGTTGCGGCCATCATGAAGAATTGTGTGCACTATACAGGGTGTACATAAAGTCCTTGCACAGGTATAATATTTTCAGAACGATAACAGATAAATCAACAAGATTTGGTATATCAACACTACACGTAAAAATCTACTTTTTGAAGGAACTCTCAGTGAGAACGAATCCTTGAAGGACTTCCATAGAATTACTCATATAATAGAATAACTCATATCCATAGAATTTAAAATCTGGATGACTTGAGTTCCAAAGACCTTAATAATAATACTTAATAATATCGCACAATACATGTCTAAGACGCAGACGAGACACAGTTGATACTAAACTAATAGTAAACTATAAACAAACAGATATAAGACAGGATCGAAACTGATAGTTAGTTTAGCCTAACTGGAAGTCTTGAGGTTTACTGTTGCATATTCAAGAGACTGGACAAAGCTGATACACCAATCAAAGACATAAACTCTGTTGACTAGTCGCTCATACAGTTGCGTGTCTTTGTTATAACGTTGGATGACTCTAACCTCTTCCCGTGAAATATATTGTTTCTTCGAATTTGAAAGCATCATCGAATACTCAGTAAGTGGGCATGATTTAACTTTTTTCTGCCAAGGTGTCCATGTTGTATATTATTGTCTCCGTCTCGTTAAGTAAATATAAATAAGCTATAAATATACATAGCTAGATATTTGAAATCTTGAGTGTAACCTCTTTGAAGAGTATTACGCGACATTTCATGTGGCGTAATCATAACTTGTAGTATGGAAGACTGGCAAAGTCAAAAACTTGTGGCTTTCCTAGAAATCAACAACATTCTCTCTACTCAGCAGCATGGCTTCCGCCAAGGGAAATCCACTACATCAGCCATCTTCAATTTTATAAACGAACTATCGCTTTCTTTGGACAATAGACTTCATTCCCTTGGTGTTTTCAGTGATTTAAACAAAGCGTTTGATTCAGTTGATCATAATATTCTCCTTGGAAAACTAGAAAAATATGGAGTTAGAGGTCACTCTTTTCAATTCATGAAGTCGTATTTGTCTGATAGGAATCAAACCGTCCAAATCCATGATGGCCAAAATAAAGTTTTCTCATCATATAGAGCCATTACTTGTGGTGTTCCTCAAGGCTCTATTCTTGGTCCTGTATTATTTCTCATTTATGTAAACGATCTTCCAAAGATTTCAACAGACCTCAAAGTTACGATGTTTGCTGATGATTGTTCTTTTCTTGTTTCCAATAAATCCCCACATTTGGCTATATCGAATTCAAACATCCAGTTGCAAAGTTTAAATCAGTGGTTCAATTTAAATAAACTTAAATTAAACATCAGAAAAACTAATATCATCCAGTTTCATCTAGGGAACACAAACCAGTTTAATATCCAGGGTCTTATCAAACTAGGAAGCGAGGAAGCCAAGAAAGAAATCTCAGTTAAATTTCCGGGTTTATATATCGATAATAGGCTCACATGGCGCGGCCACGTGGAACATGTCTGCAAAAGGCTTCGAACCATGGGATTTGCTCTCAGCCGTCTCGCCAAGGTCTGTAGCCAAGATGTTCTACGAACAGTATATTTTTCTCACGTTCAATCGATTTTGAGGTACGCGTTAATGTTCTGGGGTCCATCCAGTATAGTAAATTTTAATAGAGTATTTGTCCTCCAGAAATGGTGTTTGCGAATCATCTCAGGACGTAGGAGATTCGAAACTTGTAAACCTCTTTTCGGTGAATTAAAAATACTTACTCTGGCGGGTCTGGTGGGGTACGAGCTATGCACTTTTGTTAAGGGCAATCCAAAGCTATTTGTAAGCAATGGATACTACCATCAGTATCCGACCAGATCAAGAGGGCTGATATCTGTGGCTGCACATAGTACTAGCCCATTTGAGAGGGGTCCATACCACTTGGGTGCAAAAGCTTTCAATGCGTTGCCATTGAATATTAAAAATGAGCAAAATCTACGTTTATTTAAAAAAAACTAAAGACACACTTTCTTGATAAATGTTTTTACTGTGTAAGAGATTTGTTAAGTTAGATATAGTTTTAGTATTTTGACATGTAATGTAAAAATGTATTTTGCATATACGAATAAAGATCTTGAATTCCAAAATTGGACATCGACCTAGATATAATTAGTTGTTGTCTATGCAGAAATGAAGTTACTTTAAAACTTTCAGAATAAATATTTCTTAAAACATAATGTTTTTTATTTGATTATTAATAAAAAAAATTAAAACCCAACAGTGTGCTAAAATTGAATCTTTTCTCTGAACTACCAATTTAATTTCCAATATTTTTTATTCCATAGTTTAAAATTTATATATTTAATTTCTAAATAACCATTACCCAGATTTTTCAAAAATTTCTCTATTCTCCTTTTTCATATTTCGATAATGGTTACATATAAGACCAATGTAAATATATTCGCTGACGCTCAACCGAATCCTGTTGAGTAACATGCACTATCATCGAATTCAGTGTTGCCTATTTAAAAATTAAGCTTCATGCAAAGTTTAGAGGTTCTTTTGTTATCGAGATATATTTTTGACAGATCGACAAACAGAAATAATATTTTGCCAGCCTCTCGAGTGATGGACGTTAATTATGTCTAGTTTGTAATACAACATTTTTCATATTCAGATTAAGAGGCGATTTTATAAGGGTCACGGAATTTAATTTTATCTAATAGAATGAAATTTTGCTTTTTATTAGGATGGACTGTAAGGTCTAAAATCGCCACACACGAAATTAGTTTAATGATTTTGATCGTATTATATAATGTGTAATATTATAATATTGTCAAAAGTTTCAAACAAAGTTGAGAAATAAACATTGGCGAGATAATCATGACCTTACTACAGTAAAAGTATAAAAACTAAATCATGTCACTCTTATGTAAAAAAAACCAAAATATAAAATTATAAACCTAATTTTATTAAGAGAACTGAACAATTTTCTGGTTCCCCCAAAAAATGAGACCCTATTTCCTGTGTTGTAAGTTTTTATGTCCCATGTTTTATGGGTTTTAATTATTGTTAATTTTAAAAATATAACGTCCAATTCGATTCCTTTTCGTTTATAAAATATTTTTATAACAATCATTGTATTTTATTTGTTAAAAGAAGGTTATACCTAGAATATTGTATATTAAGAGAAAATGGCCGTACAAAAACTCCACTTTAACCTTTGAGAAAACGAGTGTAATGAAAATATTTGTATTTTAAATTATTCTAATATATATTTTTGTAAACTTTCTAAATTATAGGTTTTTGAAAAGACGGATGTGGCTACTTCTAAACAACATTCATATTTTATTACTTGAGCTTTAGTGAAGCCTATATCTCATAGTGCCAAACATTTCCCTTCATGTTTATATTCTTTGACTTCTAGCAGGATATCTACAAAAATATTTGACCTACAGACTTGAAATTTTGTATGAATTTCATATCTCCACAGCCAAAACAAAGTTGCATGATCATTCATTGCCCGACATTGGATTTGGATAAGTGATAGTGAATCCGATCTCTGAGGGAGATATAAAGAAAAGAGTTTAATACTTGATATTTTATATGAAACAATTTGTACACAGAAAATACCTATTTAAATAATTATAAACATTCTTTTATTAGATTTGGATGTGCATCAATGAAGTCCATTACTCAAGAGGGACAACGAATTTAAGTTATATATTTGAAAATTTGTTAAAACTTTATACCTAAATAAGAAATCTTAAGTTGGATGATGATCTGATATCTTCCCATAGCATTGTCTCTTCAAAGATATGTAGGTGGCCTTGTAACTTGTCTCAGCCTGTTACTCAAAACTCAACATAATCCTGTTTTCTTAATTAGACAGTTAAATATATACCTTTTTTAAGTTATTTACGAGTAAGAAAATAATGTTATATTGATTTTATATAATATATTTCCCTTAGTAATTGGATAGTTTTGGAAGACGAAATGATAGAACAGTGAATAATAATAGCTTATACATTAGATTAATAACTAACGTGTGGAAAGTGGGGATGTAGTAAAGCACTTTTATTAACTTAAAGTTTATATAATAAAATATTATAACTAAAAAGGAAAATGATTATGGCCGGTTTAAATGAAGCTTGAAAACATCAAATACTAAAGCAATTATATAATCGAAATTTTAATTTATTCTATTATTACACAGAAATAATTTTTTCTTACTATTTTCCATTTTATTATAATGTAATTTATTTCATACGTGAAAATGGTATATAAGGAAGTATGTGTACAACAATATGGGGGTAAATATTAAACCTCAGATATATGGTACAAAAAGAGAGGGAGTTGTTGAGAGTTCTATTGCTTATAAGATTAGTAAGTTCCCAACGAAATGCATATGGATCTGTTTACTTTACTCTCGACAGCTCTACACAATATAATCACATAAAAGGATAGCAAACATTGTGCAGTAACATTGTGAGTATAAATACTTGTAAAACATGCTATTGATCGGGGTAGAAAATAATTATTTTGAATAAAAAACTGTAAATGAAACAGTTAAATATTGTTCGACCACTGTATCGTATTGTTTCAAATTAATTTGCATAATCAGTCAACATAATAGAACAAATTTATAAAAATGGTATTTAAAATAGGCTTAGTAGATTTTTCAAGAATGCAACGATATGATAATTCAAACTAACTTAATGTTTCATGTTAGAAACATTATGATATTAAAAAGAATGAAATACATTAAAAGTATATCGTTGACTCGGTAATATAATCAATACCAATTATAAAAAACAATTTGTATCTGAGATTTATGCTAGAAATATTTATACCGGATGGGGTACAAATATTTATTTACTAAACTGCAATATTTATTAAAAGTAGGATATTTAGTAGCTTAAAATTTAACGCACTCGTAATGAAAGAGAATTTGAAAAATATTCACAACAAATTTAAAAGAAAAAAAAACTGTTTTCATTGTTTTTGAAACACCGCAATAACTATGATTGGATAATATTATATGATGCATGGTATTTATGACCTCTTAATTTTTAGAATATTTTTTGAGACATACATTATTATACAAGGTTTGCGATGAAGATATACTGACTTACGGCTGAATAGAGTATAAGACAGAAAAACGTTAGGTTTTAAAGACTGATAGCTTATTTATTTGGAAACAGTTAAACTTATAATATAAATAACTTATTTGCTGGGCACATATAAGTTGTTGTTGCTATATAAATCATGAATGCGAATATGGTAATTATCGCTACTATAAGTATTACAGTAAGCAAAAAAAAAAAAAACGAAAAACAAAACCAGCAGAACTGATTGTTCTACTTTAGGCTGAAGCATTCTTTTCTTTGGTATCGATAGGAGTACTAAATTAAGTTATGGCATGTCTACTATTTTTACTTTATCTTTTTACTTTACTAATCTTAAAAGTAAGTCTTAAGATTTAAAGATTCCTGAAAACGAGACCTTTGCATTAAATTTGTTTTTTTGCATCCATAAAACATCCAAATAAGTTTGAAATCTGCTCCTGAATAAATAGATTACAGAATTAATTTATGTCCAAGAGAATCACATGCTATCTCGTAACGAGCATTCCCATTGTTTATTTATTAGCAAGTAAATGTTTCATATTTTAGAATTTTTGTTTGCTTATCAAACCTAACAATCTCTTCTACACAATTACTGGCCTATCTCTATTGTCCCTTATACAAAAACTGCATTTTATATAATCTCAGGTATGTATTGATTTATTTCACCAAACCGATTTTTCAAAAGGATTTTTTTTAACTTATTTAACACAACTCCACTTATTCTCATTGTTCTAACAGTGCTTATTATGCTGACTGTTCTAATATTCGGTGTCAATTTAAAATTAAGAAGTTGAATATTAGTGTAATTAGGAGATTAAAAGTAATGGATGATCTATAACTGTACTAAGGAAACATCTGGTTCTTGCGTTTAGAAATATTACTTCACCTGACCTGTTAAAATGCAGAATGCTCATAAATAAAATCTAAATGAATATAATTTGAGTCAAAAGCAAACATAGGCTATATATCAAGTCTTAAAATATGGAAACGAACAACTCCGCAAATTTGCACGGTTAAATTATTTTCTCTATCACACTTTTATTTCGATGCGTACAATACATTTATTCAATCAATATGACTTCTGGAACAGTTATGAAAATTGCAATTTTAATTATGTAAGCTTATATAAATAGTTCAAATAATTGTTCTGGGTGCATATTATATCCTAAGCTAGGGTTTAAACAAAGAATGTTATTTTCACACTTTATTTTTGAATAAATACAAAGTCATGACAGAATTCCCCCAAAATAAATAAAAATCCTTTCGTAACTTAATGCTATTCATTAAATTTAACTGGATATTTCCAAACATATATTAAGTAAAAGATGGAGTTTCTATATATATATATATATATATATATATATATATATATATATATATATAAATGAATGTTCGTGCGTTTGTCCTTTATGGAATCGTTTACTATTTGACCGATCATTTGAATGTATATGTACTTTTCGACGGAAAAGGTTTATATGCTATACTTATTTATAAAACTCACCACGAGGTGGCGCTGCAAAATATAAAATTTTTCAAAGCGCCTGCACATTATAAACTGTAATTACGAGACAGTTACGTATATCAATTTTCCAAAGACTTTTTGAAGACACTACGTTAGAATATATGTTTGTCTTTATGATAAATATATGGTTGAACTTAAAGCTTGACTGTTAGACCGCTTTATAATAAAATACATGTACGTGTATAATGGTTATATAATAAGCATACACAGATTTTCTTGATCGTGACAACAAGGCAAACTCTACATCTGTGTTAGAAATATAATGGACCAGAAGTGCAAATACATGGCCAAGGCTTACGTAAAGCGTGCGAAGCCGCGGTAAACAGCTAGTATTTGATAAAATCACTTCTAAGCCAGTAAAATATTTAAAAGCTCAAATTGAAATATGATCGTGTTACGTACATGTGTTTTATATATATATATATATATAAAACGTATACACAGGTATATGTGGAGATTTCAATTTATTATCAGAATTAAATGTCTGATACTGTATATAATTTATCAATACGCTAAAAAACTATTGCTAATAATGGGATAGGTATTTTAAAGTGAGAGTGAGTTATCTTATTTTCAAACTTAAATCAAACTTTTAGTATTTTATAGAAGTAAAATCTCAATGTATATTTTCATTGCCCGAGGGATAGTATCAGAGCTAAACAACTTTCTGTCCTTGTGTACTCTCAGGGGTGCACTTAGGTTGGAGAGGGTCGACCAGCACTAGAAGTCCCTTAGGACTATTTGACAACTTTGTACAACACTTCAGCCATGGCCACTCTTGTCTTGTCTATATGAAAGCTCTATTCTGCACTGTTTACAAAAGTCTACTTATTTCTCAAATATATCTTCCTACTTTTGTTTTAGGCCCTAAAATATTGATTGGCTTATTGATCGGGACATTAAATTTGTACTTGAAACATATTTAATAGGTCCCCTGGGGAACAAGTAAAAGAAACTTTACCAAACAGACTCTTTGAAGTTTATATTTATTGCCATTGTAATTTACTCTGGTCAAAATTTCAATATATATATACTATATATCATGTACATTATATATATGTATATATATGTACTGTATAGGTCCTAAAAACCCACCTTAGTTGTATTTTATAACCGTATTTAATTTTATATTAACAGTTATATAGTACAGTTCTCTCTTTTATCTCCATTACAGTATTTACTAAGCGTTCCATTCTTGATAATTGTCAATATGTACAGTTAAAAATGTATTAAAAACAAAAAATTTTCTATTCTTTCACACAATAAATGTAAGCAATTCAAAAATAGTGGAAAATTAATTATGCGTGTACTTATGTTAAAATCATGTTTAAATACACATTTGTTTGCATTTAACAATCTATTTGTATTATTAATTCTTGTTTGTTTAAAAGTAAGATATGAGGCCAAAATGAAAACTCACAATTTAAAAAGGGTTTTGAAATAACAATAAGCTAATATGCTACAATACAAAATAAATATTTAATTAAAGCCCTATCATCATAATATATTAATTAAATCACTCCTACAAACATTGATTGATATTTTCCCATTATATGATAATTAACATTGTAAAATTATATTTCTAATGAAGACTTGTATAATTTATTATGTAATGAGTCAAAAATTATGTAAAATTCAAATTATATTCTGTAAAAAATGTTTATTCAGTTTCTGTAACAGAATTTAAAGTTTAAAACTCAGTAGATACCAAACCTGAAATGTATTACGTGTCTTATGCATCAAATAACATCGAATAGGTTTTCAATTGGATTGAAAAACGTAAGAGGTTATTTTTACGATTGAAAAAAATCAAAAGGTACTCATACATACTCTTCATACAGCTAAACACACATGTTTAATCTAATGAAATTTCATAAGGATACCAATAGAAGATAATGTTACGAGGTAGAAGATTATAAGGTACAAACGGTAGACATTTTTAATGCCGATTGAATTTTTGGCTTGTATATAAACAGCCATAGAAGATAAAGTATAAAAGTTACGTTAAAAATATCTATTATAAATGAGAGAATAACATCTCTATTAATATAATTACCATATATAAGAAGTATATTTTCATATATATTCTTACATCTATATTGTTACAAACCAGACTCTCCTTAGCCTAAGAACTTGTTTACAGAAGTGACATAAAATTTTATGGCAACGATACAATTTATGCAGATGGTACGTTTTGTCTGTGTAGTTGTTATTGATTTCAGTTCAGCTTGGCCACGTTTTGCATGATAATTCTAGAATTTCCTTAAACATTGTCACGATAGAAATTTTTGTTGGTGAAATGGAAGACAGTTAGATTTATTTATAGTTACTGCGAGATTACTATGCGTGAAATATATTTTATTAATTAAATAATGACTTGACAACCAACAAAACAAAAGTAATGCGTTACAAGTTCTAAAATATAATTTATGTTTTAGGTACAAATGCATTTAGTTATATAAGAAAAATCAAGCTTGTTTCGAAAAATGTTTCTGTATATATATATATATATATATATATATATATATATATATATATATATATATATATATATACATGTGTTCTCTTCATATAGATTTAAAAATAAAAAACCAAATATTGCCAAACTCTTTATGAATTTTCGTATGTCTGAAGCATACTTCTTCAGATAACAATAAATAGTGTATAAATATTTACAAAATTAAATAATTGAACTAACTAAATATAAACAAGAAAAAGGACTTAAATAGAATAATAAACAGTGGAAAATACCTTACAGCTGATGTTTAATCAGAAATACCAAAGAGTAAAAAAGTAATTTTAGAAATTAACGAATGTTCAAACCTAAAGGAAATTTTGATTTTAAAACAAGTTGATGAGCATTTTCGCTCCTTCTCAAATTTAACCTATTTGTATTTTCGTTGGCATGCAATGGAACATTATTTATGCCTTTTAATTTATAACAGTTTTCAACTTTGTTCTGATTATGTTCCCTGGAATGTACAGCGATGGGCTTGTCATCTCCATGAACAATATTGTAACAATGACCTGTCATTCTAATACGAAGAGGGTTAGAGGTTTGGCCAATATATTGTTAGTACAAAAATTACAATTTAGCTGATATATTATATTACTTGAATTACAATCAATAGTTCCTTTAATTGGATACGTTTTATAGGTTATATTACAAATTTCGACTAGAGGGCATAATTTTGCATGTACCACAACGTGGTTTTTGACAGGGTTTGCAACCGTTAAAGTTTTTCTCTCGAATTTTGTTTTTTAAGATTTGTTTAGACTAGCATATTTTAAATATTTGACGGTCTTCTAAAGATGACCCTAGGTGGTTTTGAATATATATCTTTAGTTTCCGATGATGACTGTTGAATATGGAAAGCAGTTTTAATGATAGGGTTTATTTTGTTGAAGTCCGGGGTGGAATTGGTAGTAAATTTAGATTCATCCAGAGGAAAAGAATTTTTGTAATTAAAATTTCTTGTCCAATTAATATGATTTTTTATAAGTTTTTTCGGGATAGTTTAAAGTTTTGAATGTGTTTGTTAATTTGTTAATATAATTTGTGAAATCAGACTCTTTGCTACATAAATTCTTTGCTCGAATGGATAAAATTTTTGGAATACTTGTCTTTACATGTGTAGGATGGCAACTAGTATAATATAAGTATTTCATAGTGTTGGTATCTTTAACATAAACTTTTGTTTTAAGATAGCCTTCTTTTAAAAACACATCAACGTCTAGGAAGGTAATGATTGTGTGGGAATACTTCCAAGTGAAATTTAATGTTGAACATTTGTTTATGGAATATAGAAAATCTTTAAAGAGATCCTCACCATGTTGCCATATCAAGAAAATATCATCAATGTAACTATACCAGATCAGAGGAAGTTTATTTTGGGTATGTAAGAAATGTTGTTCAAATTTTTTTGTGTTTATATATACATACACTAAAAACTAAAAGATCTACGTTTTAATATCTGCTTGTACTACTAGCAAAAGTAAAAATATGAAACATTTAACAGCCACGTTATGGCATAAAATTGAACCTTTTCATGCAAGAAATAGGTCTTCACCAACTCAGGAGGATGGCCCGGAAGGAGTCAAGGAGGAAATATTTTATGTAAGCATAGGTCGATGTGCATAAAATTTTTAATTAATTGAATATCATGCCTCAAATTTGCCCTCAACGGATCAATCCTAAAAAAAATGGCAGCATTTTTCTTTAAAATACACATATAACGCATAAACTCGTTAGTTAGTTTTAAAAAAATGTTTCAACATGGCAGCCGTTTAGATTCGATCACAACGTTTTACTCAAATAATTTCCAACATAGACCCAAAACGATAATTTGTTTAATACTTTAGGTAAGTATAAGGAACTTTTATTTGGTGACTTCTCTCCATATCTCTTAAGTTTTCGAGAAGGCGGGTACGTTGTACGCGAACTTTATGGAAATCATACAAAGTATACAAAAATATGAAAAAAAAACATTATTCCAAGTGACGTGAAAATTCTAAAACACTATTGTGTTTTGTGCTATAATAATTCATCATAAAACACACAAGTGTTTTTACGTAATTTGCAATCATTTCTGCTTACAAATGGTTTACACCTCTTAAGATTTTTTAACTGAAGAACGAAGTTGAACATATTCTTAAAATCATCAAGCAATTACATGCAACATTCTTACCCGTTTCTTAATTTCTAGTTAAGGTTTTCCACGTTCCTACAAGCAAATTTATATGCTTATAATAATTTATTTCTCTACTAAGGTTATATTATCGATTACATTATCATGCAATATTAAGGGTTCCTATCCCATCAGTGTTGTGCAAATTATACAACTAAACTAATAATGAATTATTCGTTTGATACTTAAATACAACGTCCACATGTGAAATTTATGTTTCTAACAACCGAGACAGAATGGATTCTTTTTATTTTTAGGTTTAGGTTAGGAAAGTATATTCTTTTGTGGTTGAGTATATATATATATATATATATATATATATATATATATATATATCACGAATAATTTAAAAAAATAAAAACCAATAGTTAAGTTGTACATGCAAGTAGTGTAACGTTTTAACTGTATAAATACATAAATTTATGTAAGTACAAAAATAAGTCCTTTTATCTTTTAAATGAGATAAATTTTTAATTATTTGCAATTTTTACTACTATTAATTAGAAATAAATATGAAGAAAACATCGTTTCATCTCCGTTTACCTCTTTAGCTTACTTTACCATGAATAAAAATATTAAATAAGAAAAAATACACGACATGCATTGTTAAAAATATAGTACAAGAACTGATTAATATTAACTTGAACAATATTCACGTCTTTCAGGTTGTTGGGATATTAGGTTCTACAGTGTAAATAAAATCAAGTATTGTTTGTGGATGACTAGCTCTTTGGCTAAATTGAAGAATGTAAACACAGGTATAAAAGTTGATGATCAAGGAAGAACGATGAGAAATGGTAAAGACGACTTACCCACTGGTATCCGTATTAAACCTTTGGTAAGATGAGAAAAACCTCATGAATAGCCAGTACATCTTTGATCAATTTTCAATTTTTCTGAGAAAAACTCCCTGCTACCTAACATTGTTCAAAAATTAGTGTGGTTAATTTTATTAGGACAACGGAAATATTAAAATTATGAGAATGTCAGATCTTTCAACACGTTTAGAATAAGAGAGTCGCATAAGTTCTCTGACTCAGTTAAAACGCTCTTAAACAGAGCTAAAAATACAAATCCTCATTATTTAGCCTGGGCTATATTTGTTTAATAATGCAATATATCGTAACAATGCGCAGATTTTTTTCAATTACCCATGCAATTTTATCTAAAAATCTTTTGTGTATCTTTACTTGTATGTTCAGAACTTTTAAATATTTAATACAGAATCCTTTTAGTTACCATTATCAAATATGGAATGTTATTCATTTGTGAGTCTAGGTTTCATATATGGCTAAAGCAAACATAGTAAATGTTTACAATACAAGAATTATAACATTAGGAAGCAAATTGTTTTATTGATTTATGACTTCTAGGAATCATGTAGCCCTCTATTCATGTAAGGTAATATTAATTGTTCTACTTAATATTTCTCTATTGAAGTTTACAGTGACTTCCTGCAGCCAGTAATATTTCCGCCAAGTTGTAAAATAATCTTGACAAATGAGGAGCTTAGCGGGACGAAAACAAGGCCCCATTAGCGACAGACGCGACCAACATTCAAATTGTGTGTTAGTTAAGTTCCAGCCCCATCTTGGCGTCTTCCACTAAGTTATTTTTTGGCTGTGTTGACATAACTATCGTCTTCAATAAAAAGTACTGTATCTATGGTAGTAGTGTCTTAGCAGTCAAAACTACAACACTTTAAAGTACACCTAAGTAATATTTTCAATAGGTCAGGTGATAATGAAATTAAAATGGAAGTCTTTCTTATACTTATAGAAACTGTGGCTATATATTTTAACACTAATTGCAATTTTGATGTAAGCATCAACAATAACAATAAAATGTTTTGTTTTGGTTTAATTATAGCAATGTTATCCTTTCTCGAGTAATTGAATGGGACTTATCAATGGAAAGAACAGGGATTAGAGCATATTAACACTTATATCTAATAACAGGAATTTAAGACTCTGACAGTGACATAATATACAGAAAGTGTCTAATATCTAACTCGAGAAACACATCCTTGGATCAAATTGAGTTATAAATCAGCACCATACTCGTGGGTTGCTGTTCATCACTTTCAGTTAAATTTTAATTAAATAGACTTATATAAAATTCCAAAAGTTTTAAATACAGGTAATCGATTGTTTAAAAATTCAATGTAAATATAATTAATGTTATAATATAATTATTTCCTTCCAAATTTTCAGATGTATAAAAATTTCAATACCGTCACAAGTTTAAATATTAACGCGACATTATGGTTAAAGATAAGCAGAATAAGAGTATCAATGTAACCTCTGTAAAAAATTATTAATTTAAATAAGCGTTTCGTTCCAACTTTATAAGTTGTATAAGTACCTAATGGCGTAATCATTGAATATTTTTATGGTGTTCAAATCTAAACAATGCTTTTATGTAACTATGAGCATTCTGTAATCTCTTTTTAAATAAATGTATTGTAGTTGTGTGATTCCAATTAGTATATTTCATACTTCTGTGTATAATCCAAGGCAAGTACTAGTTTAAATGATTTTATAATGAAATGTAATATGTCAATTGAGAGACTATTTTAAGGCCATTCAGAATAATTTAGTAATTTTAATATTTAGAGAAAACCATTATTATTTATCATTTAATTTTAAATAATGATCAAAAAACAGATTTGTATTTAACTTCTGACATCCATACGCATATTAGGACGTTACTGTTATAGAGAAGTGCACACAACATTGTTAGATTGCATATTTAGGGTTGTGCTTTTGAGTTGAGTGTAAACAATTCCATATTCATGTTGGCAGGAATTCTGCGAGTGTGTAGCTTTACGTTAATTTTTTGTGATTGTTTCTCTGAACACACGTTTAGAGCTTATTTATAGATTGATTCCGTATTAATCTTCATTCCTTTCTAGAAGTAAATCAAGATTCATTAAGATTCATGTCTCTCCATTGGATTTGGCTGTGCGTTAGCAAATATCTGTGAATTGGTCTTAAAATTGCAGAATAATTACATTTTTGTAATCAGAGTTCAATCAGTCATGTGTGCTTGAAACTTGCTACATAAAACACATGCAGTATAACTATCCGTAAGATGTTTCAAAACAGATTTTATCTTTTGCAACTTAAATTTTGTGTAAAACTTCATCTATAAATAGGCAATTATTAGTTCTACGATGTTTGCATGTTGAACTCTGTTGTTTTACTGAGCGTCATTGGAGCCTGTCACTAAGTAGCAAGAACGGCAATAGAACAACAACACTTTTGCTTCTCGGGGAAATTACTTTTCCAAATGTATGTATATTTAAACATTTTTAGATGATATTTTAAAACATTTATCCATTTAACATATATTTATTATATTATATCCATATATATTTAATCCATTTTCAGTTTAAAAGTAAATTTCAACATTTCTAAAAATTTTGTTATGTTTTTACAAATCGATACACCTAAAAACAAAAATCTATCTCAAAGATAAAGATTCACTGCTATATTTACTTTATTTAAACTTCCATCCTGTTACATATAAAGTCTAACTGTTGTAGACATAATACTTCTAATAAATCTGATTTTCATTGTCACAGCAAAAAATAAAATTTGCAAACCATACAAATAGTAAATAATCCAATAATTGGTACAATGACTTGTGAGTGCAGGAATGTCATTTACCAATTGTTTTTTAAAAAACCTCATCTTCCGTTTATATTTTGAATTCAAATAATATTATATTGGAAATTAATATTTATGATGAACTAATAGTCAAAAAATAATTCTACTATACAATATAAAATTAAAACATTTCACTATTTAGTAAAACTCTTTACATTTTATTTTATTAAAATGTTACTAAAACGACCATTTTAATAAATTTTCTTAGAACATATGAACTAAAAAACTACATAATATAACGTAAAATATCTCAAAGCAAATTAAAAAATATGTATGAAAATTGCTGCTATCATAAAGATTTGTTTAAAGCCATTTTTATATAGAGTCAAATTTATTACTTAATAAATCTCTTATAAGTATAGTACGGTAATAGTGCAATACTATATGTACTAAAATAAGTTTTATTTTTGATAAATATATCGTAAATAATTACTGAATTAATGTCAATTTTAAAGTGATTAAAATGTTTAATATTATAAATTTTGTAAACAGTGCATTAAACATAAAAAACCTGTATTTAATCACTTTTATTTTGCGAGGCCGTCCGAGCGAAAGACTATCTTCGTAAAAGCTCAGAAAGGCTGAAGTTAGTTTATTACTGGTTGTTGGAAATTCTCCATATAATAACTAATATTAGAAACTAATATGAGCTCCACCTGTGGCATTATTAATATTCTTTAAGTATTTAACATTTTGTAAGTGCTTATTTTAGTATTCATAGTATTTTAAAATTATATGCCATATTCCCCTTTCTTACATTAAAAACTTTCCAATGACCTAACTTCAGCAAATCTTAAATCTAGAAATATTAAATAATTTTGAGCAAAGAATTTAGTTTTAAGTTTTCCATTTTACATATTTTTCCATTTTATTTTTCAAAATAAAGCCAGCTCTCTTAGGCTTTTGAGATATCATCATATACTCTCTTTTGAGTTTATACACAGGAGAGGGATAATGCAACTAAACTTAACCAGATATGAATAATAAATTCCATTAAACCTTTCGAAAAAGTTTAATGGTTAGAATTTAAAACCAATGTATATAAAAATTTTAGAAAGTTTAAAAAACATTTTACTATCAAATTGTCACTATAAACTCTTTTGTCTTTTATTAATAAGCAAATTAATTTATCTCTTTATAACTACGTTAGAACTGGTTCTTTTACAAATGAACTAAACGATTTTCATAAGTTAGGGACAGTTTTATACTTTGATAACAATATTCAAATGTACAATAGTGAAATACTCATTGGAGCAACAATGCCGTTCTATAAACGCTATGTTTAATAAGTTATAATAGAATTTGGGCTTACATACGACAATTCTTTCAAACATAATGGCATGTTCTTCTTTGCCATTCATTTATCGTTATTTCCTTACCCTTAAATCCTGTGTATCTACGTGAGAGTTCCACACCAAGACTCGCTTTAAGTGAATTTCAAGAAATTTGGTAAAGTAATCTTACGGTTGGACCACACTCGAATCCTTCGAGCGCAAAGAAAACTGAGAACATTAGATTTTAAAGAATTTGGCTTCAGATTGAGGCTGTTGAAGTATTAGACGCAGGTGTTAACGCCAATTACGGTTAGTTCCAAAACTGAATTTAAAATTAGTTGAAGCAATGAAATCGTATCATTAACATATTGCACGATTGCCTGACATAAAGCAGGAGTAGGATGATACTGAAAAGAGATTCTTGGGAGACTCGATAAACTGATCTTCATAGATTTTAAAATTTATTTATACCTGTATAGCTTGAGTTATTTGACTTAGATATGAAGTAAGCTACATGAGAGGCACACCTATATCGCCTTTGGATTGTAATTACTCAAATAGCGTGGTGTGGTAATCGCAATCAAACGAAACATCTGTAATATATATGCAAATATTAAACAGAAACTTTTGAATTTAAATTAAATGAGGCATTATAAATTCATTTACAATATAAATTATAAATTAACATTATAAAAAACATTTAAAATATTTTCTTCCAATGTTTAACAGTATAACATATTTTCCTAATTATTTTTTTAAAGATTAGTTAAAACTTTTTAAAATATTGAAAATTATAATGCACTTGTATTAAATAGGAATATACGTAAAGTATGGTATTTGTATACATTGATCTAAAGACATTTCTGGCATCATATGGAAAATTTGCCCTTTAAAGCAGGAAATGAAATACTATACTAATTGTGTTTTTTATATTACTGCTGTAAAAATATATTTTCAAAAATAATATATGTATGAGTTTAACGTTTTTAATAACCTTTATATCATGTTTTTGAGCAACAATCATGTTTATTCAATCTGTTCGTATGATTATGTATGTTGTACATCAATTCACTATTTTTATTATTACAACAAACTTAATTGTAAACTTCAAACTAACTGATATGAGACAGGGCAGAAGTTGATACATACAGTTAATTTTGCATAATTTATTGTGTGTGTTTAAAGTTTACTGTTCCATATTCAAGTGATTGGACCAAACTATTATACAAATCAAACAGGGTCATAAACTGTCTTGATTAGCGCCTTATACAGTCGCGTGTCTTTAATGTAACGTTACTTTACTTCAAACTCTTTCCGTGAAATATATTGTTCTTCAAATCTATCATCAATATATTTAACATTTCTATATTATTTAACTCCCCTTATAGTTTAAAATAAACAATTATATATAATTGCATAATATAATTAAAGTTTTAGGTTTCAACAAATAATAATTAGGGTTTTATGTCTTTAAAAATAATTTAGAATGCATAATAATACCAGATAACTTTAGTTTATTCGCTTATCAGGTTTATCGATAGTACAAGTGTTGCGTAACACTCTTCGTTTAAGTCCCAGTTCGTTTCATTCATGCGATATTTCGCAGAGAGACAGAAATACAAACAGTAAGGGAATTTTTCCGGAAACCTGAGTGATAGCTAAACAAAATATTCCAAAATCTTACATTTATTTAATAAATGCAATTTTCTAAAGCTCACTCTTAGAGTGCCATGCACTATTACTAAACTCACTATTGCCTTGTGGAAAAATGGAGCCTTATGAAAAATTTACAGTAAATAAATCAGCAATCAGTAATGTGTGTGTGTGTGTATAAATCATCTAGCTCCTGAGATATTGTGCACATAGACGGAAATAAATAAACGTTTGCGAGCCTTGCATCTACCATGTGTTTACATGCAATATTACAAATTTTTAGCTATAACTTTAAGCCAATTTATAGATCATTCTCGAGATTCCCTGCACACAGATAAATGAGCATTCACACCCCGGCAGAAAAAATTAAAAATTTTTCGACCCACTGATTCTTCGATGATGCTTATCAAATTAAATTTTTAGAATTCTTTCTTTAAACTTTTAGAAAAATTTCCTGTATCGTAGTGTATGAAATACATTTTTAATAGAAGTAGTTAATAATTGTCTAAGAAAATAATATTGTTTAATTTCTTTAACTATGTATTGTTGTAAAAATTCAAAACTTTTATTTTTAAGTCTACGGATTGAGCTATTTCTAACAAACATTACAACCAGCTGGGGAATCATCATCATCATCATCATCATCGTCAGACGTTTCCGTTCTCACGGGTCGTCGTACACAGCCTCCTCCACTTTAGTCTATCCTTCCAGGTCTCCTCTTCATCCACCTGTATTTTCTGTAGTCCCCTTCTCTCTATGTCTTTCCACACATTGGTCCTCCCATCTTCCTCTCGGTCTTCCTCTGGTTCTTCCTCCTTCCTCCTTCCTCCTTCTCCAGTGCTATTCTAGGCATTCTATTATCTCCCATCCTCTTCACATGCCCCATCCACTGTATTCCTTCTTCCTTCCATTGTATCTTGCAGTGGAAACTACCTTCAATCTTTCTCTGGTTATTTCGTTCCTTATTCTATCTCTTCTTGTACTCTTCTCTATCCCTCTTAAAAATCTCATTTCTGCAGCTTGCAATCTGCTTAAATCATTTTTTTTTAGTCCACGTCCACGTCTCTGCTCCATATAATAAAATTGGTTGGAAATAAGATTTATACATCAATACTTTTGATTCTTTCCCAATGTTCCAACTCCACACAATCTTCTTCACCATATTGAAAAACTTTCCACTCTTCCATATTCTGTATCCTATCTCTTCTCTTATTGTGCCCCTATCTGTTATGATACTTCCTAAATAACAGAATTCCTTCACCTTTTCAAGTCTTTTTCCTTCACTAAACACGTCTTTGTTATTTCCATCCCTTCTCTCTACTTTCATTACTTTACATTTTTGTATGTTCATCTCTAAACCATATTTCTTCGCCACTGTTTGCCCATTTGTTTTAACTCTCTCGTTCTAACACACTTCTTTCCTATTTTCCCATATCATTATGTCATCCGCATATGCTATTGTCTTAAGTTCTCCTGCTCCTATCTGTTTCCTTGTACTTCTAGAATAATTTCATCCATTATAATATTGAAAAGGAAAGGTGACAATATGCTTCCCTGCCTTACTCCTCTCTCTGTTTTTAAAAGTATCTGTATATTTTTCTTCAATTCTCACCCTGTTTTTACATATGCCGTACAGGTTCTTTATTCTTTCTACTATTCCCTCACGCAATCCTCTCTTTCTCATGCTCTCCCATATCCTTTCTCTCAGTACCTTATCATATGCCTTCTGTAGGTCTATAAACGCTACCATTGTATCTTTTCCGTATTCCCACCTCTTTTTTAATAAACACTTGTCTCATCATCACAAAAATAGCATCCACCGGTTGACCTACCTTTCCTAAAACCACATTGCTCCTCTCTTCCTGTTTCTTTCCAGTACCGGTCCTAATTTTCTGCAGCAGTATTTTTTCATAAAATTTTTTGTTGTATGGCACAACAAAGTTATTCCCTGTAATTCTCGCATTTTTTGCTTATTGCCTTTCTTAAAAATCGGCACTATTATTCCCATTTTCCAGTCTTCTGGTATCTTCTTTTCCTTCCAAATCACTCTCATCACTCTGTTCAACCATTGAATTCCCAATGGGCCCGCCGCCTTTATCATCTCAGCCGTCAGCTCGTCTATTCCCGCAGATTTCCCCTCTTTCCCCATCTCTTTAAACCGCTTTTTTTTCCAATTCGCACATACTAAAATCCTCTTCATCTTCTGTCTCCCTCTGTCATATCTCTTCTTTTCCTCTTCATTTTTCTGTTCCTTCCAGTAGTTCCTTAAAATACTCTTTCCACGTCTTCAAAACCTCTTTCTCCTCCCATTTGATTTCCCCTGAAACATCCACCACCTTAGTCAACTTTTCTTTAGGTTTTCCGTCTTGTTCCTTATCACCCCATAGTTAATAAAACAGTTAAAAACAAAAATAGAGCTTGGCGAGAATGGTTTAAGGATAGGTCAAACGAAAAGAGGGATAAATGGAAGAGACTTGCAAGGGCATCAGCAAAGATGATGAAGGAGGCAAAGGAGAGGACAGGACATGGAAGGATTTTTGAAGAAAAACTGAAATCAAACTTCAAAGGAAATAAGAAGCTGGGGGAATAAAGAAATTAATTTTAAAATGGAGGTGCTCACTCCCCGAACCCAAAGCCAAAGTTTTGAAATGGCAACTCATACCTTGTGACAACTAATACTTGAATAATTAAAGCTCATAAAAATCCTGTATTTTTTGTAATGCAGTTGTAATCTGCCAAGCCGTTTAGTATCAGCAGCCAATAATGCAATTTCTGATATATATATATATATATATATATATATATATATATATATATATATATATATAATTTCAATAATTTCAATTTCAATAATTGATATATATATATATATATATGTAACTTTTTAATTATTATTTATTTTCGTTTAAATAGTTATATAATAAAAATATATTTAATAAGTAATTACTGAATAAAAATTTCTTAATATATCATCGATTAATTATATTTACTTTGTTCTTTTCAAACATCTCTGAAGTGAAATAATGGGATAAAATATTAAAAAGTTACTTCTAAGCTTGGGGATAGTATTAAACTCCATTGCGCTTCATTAAATTAAATGTTTGCCAAAACATCTGGACAGGAATATGTTGCCACATATGTTGCTTTTATATGTAAATTTAGTGGCAGAATATTTTCAGAAATATCTGCTACTGAATATGTTTTATCAATACGCAAGGAAAATTTAAATATTAATTATTGCGATTAAAGAATGAGTTCTCTTTATTTCAAGTAGAGATACAGTTTAACGACTGTTGTTGTCATAAATCCATCATTAAATTTTCACTGCACAAGAGATAGTATCAGAGCCAAACAACTTTCTGTCCTTGTGTACTCTCAGGGGGGCACTTAGGTTGGAGAGGGTCAACCAGCACTAGAAGTCCCTTAGGACAATTTGATAACTTTGTACATCCCTTCAGCCATGGCCGCTCTTGTCATGTCTATATGAAAGCTATATTCTGCACTGTTTACAAAAGTCTATTAATCTCAAATATATCTTCTTCATCTACTTGTAGGCCCTAAACACAACTTTTCATTAAATATTAAAATAAAAAAATATAGGTTGATTAAAATATATAATCTTTGGACATAATTAAAACATTCCCTTTAGGCATTGATAGTAAAGGCAGCTTTACGAAACTGTTTTTTAACCTTTCGGAATATAGAGAATATTCCACAAAACTTGTAATAGTCGGCTAAAGAGAAAATTTTGAATGATAGGTTTAATATGTATATAATAATAAACCTTTTTAACACTTTTTTATTTTAGTACAATGTACACGGATAGTATATATAACTTAAAACAATATGCACGGTAAATTTAATTTAATCTTAGTACCTGATGATGAATTCCCAGAATTCTAAATGTACGTTGTACGAAAATAAAAAAAAAAATTGTTTAAAAGGTTTTTTATTATATACATATTTATCAAAACATTTTCGAGGCTGCAATTCTAATATAAGGTTAATGTTTAAATTATTTACAAAACTAATTTCTTGTTTAATTTTATACCTTACTGAACTTTGCATTACACTGATATAAAATATAATCTTCTATTAAATAAACTCAAAATATTATAACTTTACGAAAACATTGTTTTTACTAATGATTCAGCTAAACTTGTGTTTGAAAACTTTAATATCAATAACAAAATAATTATTGAATATTCCATGTTAATAAACCTCTCTGTTTATCAGAATACTTTACAGTTTAAAGAATCATTTTACAAGGAAAACTATTTTCAGAGATGGGAAATCCTCTTTACCGTTTCATTACAAATAATTTTAAGTAATTTTTAAACTAGTGTTAAAAATAATATGGATTATTTGAAAAGAAAGTGGATATTGTATGTTGACCATATTGGTATGTTGTGGATATGGTCTTTGCAATATTTAATGAAATAAAAACCTGCAGGAGTTTATCTTGACCATAAGTGTATTTTACCATACTATTAAATTTGCATACGAAGTTGAATAAAAAGGTAGTATTCCATTTTATATATTTTAGTAGTTGGAAAATAAAAAAAATGAAATTGATATTTACAGGAAACCTACGCATATGAATATATTTACTGTCAACGAACCTAGGAACCTTCCTTAACCAAAAATAGCTAGATTTATTTCGATTAATTGAAGACTTTTAGATACACCACTCTCTATTGCCAACTGCAACAAAGAATTAAACTAAACAAAAGATATTGCCATTGTAACTATATCAGATTTTTTATTTTATAGTGTTAGGTTATAGACTCTTATCCTTCTAAGTTTAAGAATGTATGTCACGATGGAGTTTATGAAATAGGAACGACTTGTTGGCTTGTACATTGAAATGGTTACACATTTTAAGTATATTGACTTGTACACTTATTTTGGTAAAATATTCCTTAGTAAACCTGTAGTGAATTTTGTATAAATCTGCTTTTATACAAGCTCACCTTTAAATTGTTTATATATTCCTTTGATACAAATTGTATAAATTTAATATCCCTTATTAAGGAGTGTATTCAAGTCAAAAATTAGTATGTTTAACCTTGGGGAAACGGATGCATGTAAGTTATGAGAATATTCGATCTTTAGTTGCTTTAAGAATAAACAATTCGCTTGAGGCCTCTGTTCAAAAGGTTTTAGTCTACTCAATTTTCTGTATATGAATGCTGATATCGTAATTTTCAGTATATTTGTTTTGTAATGTAATATCTGTTGATTCCTTATCATTGTGCATATTATATTACGCTATCCAATGAAATTTTATGTTACAATAACTTTGATATCGTTACTCTTTCAAAAAAGTATCCTATGTCTAAAAATGACAAAAATTAAAATGTGTAATCATGTGAATAAAATAACTAAGGATAAATATATATTTGTCCCAATCATACAGTGTGAATATTAAGAAAGACTTCAAGTTTTGAGTGTGTGTGTCCTTTGAAATCACCATTATCAATTGTGAAATTTTTTTATATTTTAGATGTCTACTAGGGTTTTGTGATCAGGTCAAATTAATAACGACTGAAAATATTACATTTGTGTAGGACTTACCTGAGTTAAAGTTTCATTGAGAGCCACGTTTTATTCATTTATAACAAATAAATTATATGAATATAATATAATATTTTTAAATATTCTATAAATGGAAACATGTGACTCCCTAAAGCTATAGGGAGAGTATAGATTGCTCTACTTATTGCTCAATGTAGAAGTTCACAGACCTTCTTGTTGCCAGTAATATTTCCACCAAGTTGTAAAATAATCTTGACAAAATGAGGAGCTTAGCGGGACGAAAACAAGTCCCCATTAGCGACAGACGCGACCAGCTTGCAAATTGAGTGTTAGTTAAGTTCCAGTCTCATCCTATCGTCTTCCCCCAAATAACGTTTCGTTTGTGCTAACATCAATACAATGATTAACAAAGAGTTCTACTACTCCCAAAGGAGTAATCCACAATTTTTCAGTTAAAAACCACGATAAGTTCTGATTCGAAGTACTCGTAAGTAAATTTTTTAATCAAATCAAGTTGTATTGAAATTAAAATAGCAATATTGCAGTACTTACAGTTCCTATTTTCAATCTAAATATGATGTAATTGCAACTAAATTATCATTATAGTGTTATTCTTTCTTAAAAATTGGATTGAATTTAAAAAAATATAAATCTAGGAAAAATATGTAATCTGGAACAGCTCCAGTGTAATACCACGATTTACAGTTACTTGATATGTTAGAGTGACAGGGATTTAAGATAGTTATGGTGACAAAATATAGCGTGAAATGTATAGTATCTGACTCGAAAAACTTATCCTTGATTCAGATTTAGTGAAAAAAAATACACAAATATATACACACTTTTCGCATTCAATATATTATATATTATTATGTTATGATTTTATTATTTAAAATGCTATGTAAAATTTCAAATGTGTTTCAAATTAGTCTAGTAAAATTATCTTTTCATAGCAGATTTTCAGGTATACGCGAAACATATGGTTAAGGAGAAAAACACAAGAGTGTGAGTTCAACCCCCCTTAACTATAATTTTACTAATTTGGATTGGAAATTTTCCTTCCAGCTTTACTATTATTATTAATGCTTACCTGCGTAACCAGTGAATATTGTGATTTTGATTATTTCTAAATATACACAATATTATTATTTAATTATGTCATATAAGCATTTTTAATCGCTTTCTATCTGAAGGCATTGTATCTCTATAATTATAGACTTTATACTTGCATGTATAATACATTTACCAGTATTAGTGTAATTACCAGTTTAAAGTCTTTATGCTAAAATGTCGTATGTTAATGGGTGATAGATCTTTCTTTTAAAGCGATCGAGAATTCAACATGTGATAAATAATCTTCAGAAGAGAGCTTTTCAATTAATTACTAGAATCTGTATGCATATTGGCTTATTACTGCTATTGAGAAGTGCATGTAACATAGCTTGATTACATAGGGTTGAGCTTGTGAGTGGAAGGTAAACAATCCCATATTAATGCTGGCAGCAAATCTCTGAGTATGTAAAATCACTTTACGTTACTTCTTCTCGATAGTTTCACCTACGCGACCAAATGATGTATAAGTCATTGGCTGAGCGTTAACAAGGCTTATTATTAGAGGACTGCAATCATTAAATGTCTCCATGTCAGTCCATCTTTCGGTCCGAACGACCTCAAAACAAACTATGGGCTTCAAACTTTGCAAGAAGGCCATTTCTATTTTGGAAAAAGCAAGTTTTATTATGGCACCTGTCACTCTACGGGATTCAGCTGAGCCAGCAAACATCGTTACATTGGTTTTAGATATGGCAACCGGAAAATTCTAGAATAAATACGTTTGTAAAACAATGTTCAATCATATGGCATTACAATTTGTCATATACAGGGTGTTAGAAAAGTATGGGTACGGCTTAATATTTTAAAAACCATAGGAGATAACATCTACAAACTTTGCACAGTATCATATGGCTATGTAAACTATTTTTCCTTGCTATTACCATGTCATGCCAACCATGGGGGGACGGCCCACAGAGGAAAACATGGAAATCTTAAATTGAAGCATGGGTCGAGTGATACCTCATTTAAAGGGGCTCAATTAGTAGAGTTGAATGCCGCAAACCGATGTTTTTTAGTTTTATTTATTGTGTTATAAATTTGTGACATAATTTGTTAATTAAAAAAAGTCAGTGAAAACACATTTGTTAGTAGAGTGAAACGCCGCCAACCGCATCAGAATATGACGATCCAGTCAGAAATGGCAGCGCATAATGTACTTCACAATGTCTACCTAAAACAACCCGCCATTTCTGATTGGATAAACCTTTTGAGATGCGGTTTGCGGCATTCAACTCTACTAAGTGAGCTCTTTCAAATGAGGTATCACTCGACCCATGCTTCAATTTAAGATTTTCATGTTTTCCTCTGTGGGCCGTCCCCCCATGGTTGGCATGTCATGGTAATAGCAAGGAAAAATAGTTTACATAGCCATATGACACTGTGCAAAGTTTGTAGATGTTATCTCCTATGGTTTTTAAAATATTAAGCCGTACCCATACTTTTCAAACACCCTGTATATTACACGTACCAAAAATCTGTAAGATTTATACCAAAGATTTTATCACTGGCAAACTTACATCAGTATCAAACTTAGTTTCTACTTAGATTAGAATGAGTTCCACGTTAGTGTATGTCCAATTTTGTAGCAACTTTGAATTATGTAACTAAGTAGCATGGGAAAATATATCTTTTCCATGGTGGAAGCATTTAACAGGTTTTTTTATGTATGATTTTCTATTTGTCAGTTCTAAAACACATAAATAATATAATGAGCTATACTCTTGTAACTAAGCACGCAACTTCAGCCTATCAAGCAATCAAGAAGGTGATATATAGCACCTTCAAGTTGGGTTTACTATGAACAAAACATCTTGAATTTTATGTTAACACAATTTAGTATATAGAATACCCCACAACTTACCCCACATTTTGATATTATAAAATTCAAACAACGTAGCAACCTAATCCCATAAAATATATTAGTTTTGCTCAATATCATCGAATGTCTATTGCCTAAATTAGGGTTGGTAGCGCTTATGATTTCCAGAAATAAATACTGAAGTAATGTTAAAATATATCACAATCCATTGCATTAAAACGTACTATATAAGACGAAGAAATTAAATACATCAAAATAATCCGTTTAAATTAATGTACGCCTTTAATTATTTAAATATTCAATGGTCTTGAATGTAATATCATTTATGTTATTACATTTTGTTACACATTTCTAAATTTGTAAAAACTGACCTTTTTCATTTAATACCGTAAGTTAATATTGGATATACCTAATATTATAAATACATTATCAAAAAATTAGTTTTATTTTGAATTTATTTTCAATGTAAGTATATTAAAATAGTAATTGATTTATATTCATCTAAATAAGTGGTTATCAATTCTAAATGTTGGTTGTATTAATTTTTATTGAATTAGGTATATGTCCTCAAAACGTATCTATGTTACTGTATCCCGAGTTGCTTGTTTGTAGGCTAAATGTATGCTGTTATATTCCCAAATAAATATTTTGCATTGAAAATAACCAAATTGCAGTGTAAACCAGAATAAATGTAATATGAAATAGAATTATGATAAACACATAAATAAAAGTAAATAGCTTGAAGCAATACAATTTTTTTTATAAAACATGACTTGTTTAAAAAATAAGTGACAGTCATTTCAAATTGGCATTAAATTTTAGTTTAGTAACTGAAGTGATGTTAGAAACGTTTATTACAAATAATACTGTAACTGCTCCTTCAGTATTCAACAGTTGACTGATGTATTAAGCTGAAACGAGAAATAACTTAGCAGAAGACGCCAAGACGAGACTGGAACTTAACTAACACACAATTTGAATGCTGGTCGCGTCTGTCGCTAATGGGGCCTTGTTTTCGTCCCGCTAAGCTCCTCATTTGTCAAGATTATTTTACAACTTGGCGGAAATATTACTGACTTCAGAAATTGTCTGTAAACTTCTACCGTCAAATACTAAGTAGATCGATCAATAGTCTCCTGATACTATTAAGCGCCATATTATTGTCGTTTTACTTGGCGTTATTCACATATAGTGTATAATAGAAGACAAATTTAATATATGACATGTCTTTTTTCAGTTAGAAATCATTCCAACACTACAACTACATTTCTTGGGTTTCTTTAAATTCTTTATTTTCCTGAACAAAACTTTTGTTCAGGAAAATGCTTTATTAGAAACCAACGAAACTAGATGTATATTATTTCACTACTGTAAAGCAGATGTTTTTTATTTTATATAGAGAATGAATGTAAAGTAATATATAAGTTCTTGTTAAATCATAGGCCTTCACGGCTGACGCATGTAATATCTTCTTTTTGGTACCCACTGTATCTAAATATGAGCAAGTTAAATTAATCTAGAAATAGTTTTGCGTCACTGTGGAGGTTAATAAGTCAAGGTAGTTTAATAATAAACATAGTAGAGAGTAAGATGCGTATGGTTAGGCAACACTGATCATATTTAGTTCAAGTTATCGTAATATGATACGATGTATAATCTCATCCTTGGGCTTATCTAGTTATCAAGCATGGAAAATTTTATAATTTTATTATAAGGCTTAAAATGTAAGTATATAGATAAGTAATGAAAACAATTAAAGAATGGTTTTCATTATGGTTTTCAAGAATGGTAATGAAAAACAATTAAAGAATGAAATATCTAATATTTCCAATTCCTCTAATTCTTCTAGAAAAAGGTTTCAAATACATACTAGTTTAATTATTCTAAGAAAAAGCTATTTACTTAAATGTGTCTTATGAACAAACGGTAACGTTGTTTTTCACATGACATGATGTGCAGATCTCGAAAAAATGTTTTGCTCACAACTAATATGATGCAAAAATAATTTCTTAACAAAAAGCCTTCTTTACATATTATTTAACTATGATATTATTAACTCACCTTGTGTGTTTAAAAGAATAATTTATTAATAGGATAATCATAGAATTAAAATAAAGAATACTTATTCGTTACTTATTACTTACTGTGTATTAAAATACAGTAAAATAATGAGCTAAATAACTTTTTGTAGGATTAGACGATGAAATTTAAAATGTTTTAATACTATGAACACAATTCTGTTGTTAATATGATATTGAAAAAGTATATTGTTTGATAAACTGAAATCTGTTTACAATTTTAATTTTAAATCAAACCGTTTGGATTTGTATGCATTAACATTTTATAATGTTATTTAACACCCTTACAAAATTGGTAGGTATTATGTCAGTTATTCTGTTTTTAAATCCACCTACAAATCATATATATGTATAATTTAATAAGGCAATAGCCTTATTTAATTTCAATAAAAATTGAATCACAAAAAGTACTTGCTCCGTCGGGAGTCGAACCCGGATCTCTCACTTGCCGGGTGAATGTGATACCATTACACAACAGAGCGCTTACTTTTTCCAATTCAATTATTTTGTATTTGGCCGTATCTGTCACATATAAGTTTAAATAAGCAGACTAACATATGATCGGAAGACCAAATACCTGTCAAACGATTTTTATTTACATTAAATTGTAGAGGGCAATAGCCTTATTTAATTTCAATAAACATTGAATCACAAAAAGCACTTGCTTCGCCGGGAGTAAAACCCGGATCTCTCACTTGCCGGGTGAATGTGCTACCATTACACAACAGAACGCTTACTTCTTCCAATTCAATTATTTTGTATTTGGCCGTATCTGTCACATATGCGTTTAAATAAGCAAACTAACATATGATCGGAAGACCAAATACCTGTCAAGCGACTTCTATTTACATGAAATTGTATAAATCGCAATAGCCTTATTTAATTTCAATAAACATTGAATCACAAAAAGTACTTGCTCTGCCGGGAGTCGAACCCGGATATCTCACTTGCCGGGTGAATGTGTTACCATTACACCACAGAGCGCTTACTTTTTCCGATTCAATTATTTTGTATTTGGCCGTATCTGTCACAAATGCGTTTAAATAAGCAAACTAACATATGATCGGGAGACCAAATACCTGTCAAACGACTTTTATTTACATTAAATTGTATAAATGGCAATAGCCTTATTTAATTTCAATCAACATTGAATCACAAAAAGTACTTGCTCCGCCGGGAAGTCGAACCCGGATCTCTCACTTGCCGGGTGAATGTGCTACCATTACACCACAGAGCGCTCACTTTTTCCGATTCAATTATTTTGTATTTGGCCGTATCTGTCACATATGCGTTTAAATAACCAAACTAACATATGATCGGGAGCCAAATACCTGTCAAACGACTTTTATTTACATTAAATTGTATAAATGGCAATAGCCTTATTTAATTTCAATAAACATTGAATCACAAAAAGTACTTGCTCCGCCAGGAGTCGAACCCGGATCTCTCACTTGCCGGGTGAATGTGCTACCATTACACCACAGAGCGCTTACTTTTTCCGATTCAATTATTTTGTATTTGGCCGTATCTGTCACATATGCGCTTAAATAAGCAAACTAACATATGATCGGGAGACCAAATACCTGTCAAAACGACTTTTATTTACATTAAATTGTATAAATGGCAATAGCCTTATTTAATTTCAATAAACATTGAATCACAAAAAGTACTTGCTCCGCCGGGAGTCGAACCCGGATCTCTCACTTGCCGGGTGAATGTGTTACCATTACACCACAGAGCGCTTACTTTTTCCGATTCAATTATTTTGTATTTCGGGTTCGACTCCCGGCGGAGCAAGTACTTTTTGTGATTCAATGTTTATTGAAATTATATATATATATATATATATATATATATATATATATATATGAACAATTACAACTCTGTGTGATACGTGCTCCTATCTCAGTATAGTTATCCGAATTCATTATTTAGCTGTTTAAGGAAATTATTTATACTAATCAATTGACTGCCGGATATAAAAACTCCATTTATATGATACATAATAATGTACTGAGCAAAACAGTCTTATATATAAAAAAAAAATTTATAATCAGGATTATATTGTCAACATGAAAATAAACAATGAGTTTTAGGGATAGGAGTTGTATAGGTCTTAACATTATGCTAGTTTTTCTGAAGTCTACAACGTGCAGAATCTGAAGAACGACAAAAGAGTATATGTGCAACTTAAAATGCGTTAAACTGTTTATAAAATGTTCTTTGGTTGGTATTTAAACTAGCTGTTAACCGTTACTTTGCACGGGAGTAATTGTAAGTACAGTTTAAAGACCAGCGAACTACGTTTTGGGTCCCGGAATTTGCGGAGTGAACCAGTTTTAATGAGTACCAGTTAGCTATAATTCACATCCCATTGTATAATTATACATTTTGTTACGGTAAAATATATTTAAATAAAAAATAAAGAATATACAGGGTGTAAGAAAAGGTTGGCCAAGCTTTGTATTTTCAAAATTTTTGCGTGATTCTAAGCTAAAAAGGAAGAATAAATTTTTCGATTTCAACTTCGTTTAACCGGTAGCCAGGATTTTGTGTTTTTTTACCAACACCGGTAAATACAACAATAAATTATTTTCTATAAAACTTAGTAAAGCTAAGAAAATTAAGTTTGGCACATAGGTTTGAATAGGTAATAAGAAAATATCAAGAAAAAATTGTGTTATCTTCTTCAATATTTACGAAATGGCGTCAGTTGAAAGTTTTTGTCAAATGTTAAAGTCAAATAAAAAATCAGTGTAGTTATGAAAAATGTACCAGACACTAACTATTTGGAGAATTTTATTGAAAATCAAACGGTACTAGTTTGAACGGAATCTGTCAAGGCATAAGCGAGCACTTTAAAGGTACCCTTGCACAAGTTGTGAGCAGTGAAAACCCCTAAGAATGAGGCTAAGTCGTACTTGGCAAAATGAAATATTTATTTCATAGAAAACCGAAAACTAATTATCAAGGTTTGAAGGAAAACATAAAATTACCAACACTTGCATACTGCTCCGCCACAAAATTCACACTCACAGGAGGAAGTGTAAAATAAGGATAAAATTCTATTTAGGCAGGTCCTGTGCTATGGCCTCAAAGACAAGAATACACAAAGCTGATGTTTACGAGGACGAGATATGATCTACTGTACTTGCATTTGGGATCTGTGTACAAATATCGTTAAAAGTAAAGGTGACGAAATGAAAACATATTGTTGCGAATAAGAGTTAAATGTTGTTTAAATATAACAATTATGAACAATAAAATATTATTTATGTACTTATTTTGGTTTACTGTTTGGTAACAGTGATTAAAAAAAGAATCTATGAGTAAGCTTCATAAATAAATCCAATTTATTTTTGATTTGCATGTAGTAGGCCTAAACATGATAGGAGAGGAGATGAAATATCGCATAACTTTAAAATATGTTTATTTTCTGTAATATCCAGCAAAGTAAATAGTATAGCTTTGCGTTTACCAACAGTAATATACAAGGTGTTTGAATAGTCCTGGGTACGGCTTTAATATTTTACAAACCATAGCAGATAACATCTATAAACTTTGCACAGTGTCATATGGCTATGAAAACTATTTTTCCTTGCTATTACCAAGACATGCCAACCATGGGGGGACGGCCAACAGAGGAAACCATGGCAATCTTAATTAAAGCATGGGTCGAGTGATACCTCATTTGAAAGAGCTCACTTAGTAGAGTTGAATGCCGCAAACCGCATCTCAAAAGGTTTATTCAATCAGAAATGGCGGGTTTTTTAGGTACACATTGTGAAGTACATTATGCGCTGCCATTTCTGATTGGATCGTTGCTTTAATTTAAGATTTCCATGTTTTCCTCTGTGGGCCGTCCCCCCATGGTTGGCATGTCATGGTAATAGCAAGGAAAAATAGTTTACATAGCCATATGACACTGTGCAAAAATTTATAGATGTTATCTTCTATGGTTTGTAAAATATTAAGCCTTACCCAGACTTTTCAAACACCTTGTATATGCTTTTGTGGTATTTGAGTAATATAAAAATTGAAATCATTTCTCTGAGCTGAATGCAGAAGACTTCTATAAATGTATATTGATAATTATACTTCCTGCTATCTCTTTAAATTTTGGATTAAATGAAACTGGCTTCCGATAATATTCAAGAAATTATTAAATAAAACTTAAATGGTTTTTACGTTGTATATTTAAACCATCTAGTATTTACAAGGATTACGCTACAACATGCGTAGCATAACAGTATTTTTTAAGTTCAGATGGAAATTTAAATTCTGTAGGTCGCACTAATAGGCTACCTGTATTAATATTTCCCCTGCTATATTTAAATACGAGTCCATTTATTATTTTTTTTATTTATTTAGTTTTCTATTTTCTTATTGCCATCAATATTAGGACCTACTCATGGTACCAATGTAAATTCTTTCGCTGATGCTTAAAAACATCCTGTGTAAAATACACGATCATCAAAGTCGTTGTTGCTTATACAGCAATGAGGCTTCATACAAATTTTAATGGAAAAGACATTTTTTAGATACTTCCACATTAAATTTATTAAAAATTCATACAAATTTTCTAGTTTATAGGCCAGCGCGTTCTCGAGATATTTAGACTGACGGACAGGCAGCTAGTCAGAAATAATATATTTCCTACCCATATGGAGGTATTTAAAAATTTGGATTCTAATTGTCGTATTCTTGGAAAACAAAACCATTCTAAAATATTAGATACAATTGCTCCTGGGACTTAGATATATATTTTGCACAAGATACCAGACTAGCAGATCCATGCTCGGAAAATATCAGTTTTTCCTGGTTTAAAGAACTACGCAAATACATTTTTTAACCAATACTTGTTATTTATACATTTATTTCAATCATGTATGAACATACGTATAGAGGTTAATGTAAAGTAAAATGACGTTACAACAATGATACATGACCATAATAGTCATTAATCAACCGAGTTTGTCTATGTTTGCTTGGTATATTAGTTTTGTCCAGTCACTTGAATATGGAACACGGCTCAACAGTTACAATCAGATTGGAATTTATGCTCAACTTCGGCCCTGCTTATTTTTGTGTGTTTGTTTTAAATTAGTATAATATCAAATATAACGCAAGGTGCTCAATTAATTATACACTATGTTTTAGAGTTGAGACAAACAGACACTTAATAACAATACTCATAATACATTTTACTATAATACTGTTTATGACTCTTATTCCAACATGTATGGGGAATCACGTATATTTACGCGTGTGTTCTCTCTCCGCAACTTTACTGCTACAGATATAAATTACTTTGACAGACCATTAACGTAAAAAATTTCAAAAATTGTAACATGTTTAACTCGTTCAATACTGTAGCTGTGTTTAGGTAATTCTGTAATGTTTCCTATTGTATATTTATAACAAGTATCGTATTTAAATATATTATACTTTTATGCTTTAAAGGTTTTTCACGGACAAAAAGCAATAAAAACCACCTCAATGTCTAAAATCATTCAGACTAATAATTATTATAGATTGGCTAACGAGCCAAATGAATATTCTAGATGTTTGTTAACAAGAAGGTTGATTTATTGTAGAGTTTTTTTTAATATGTCAATTGAAATGTAATTACAAATGTATGGATTGTATGGATATTTTACTTTCGTACAATTGGGTGTTTATTATGTCAGCCAACCTAATAAAGCTATTCCCCCTATTATGTTCATTTTACTATGAACATGCCAGACCTATGGATATACATGATTTAATAAACATGTTATCTAGGAATTATTCATTCCTACTATATTCTTATAGATCAGCATACGAATTTTGACAGTTTATTGACAGTGAATCATAAATTAACAACTTTAATCAAGATGTAAAAGTATTATTGTGCTTACATACACAATACATAAAATATTTTGCAAATTTCTTGAAAATAAATTACGTTGATAACGAGAAATAATAAAGCTAAGGTTGTTAGATGAAAAATTGTGTTACACATTGTGGCTCATTTAAATGTAAAATAAATTAAATTAAACAACATGTAGTAAATAGATATAATGTTTTTAAAGCACGGCATGCATGGGCTTTGCGTTCCTACTGTAGCGGACGAGCCGGACGAGTCTCCTGGCCGGGAAAGAGCCTTCCAATTGACCAATGTTTAACGTTGTCAAATTCGATATTAAGAATATTTAGGTAAGGTTTCTCACAAAATTTTGAAACTTCACAAGCAGATTTTTTTATGTGTCGCCCATAAACATGGGGTTGTACAACGGCTAACATCTGATTTCCTCATTAACGGGAGAGACTACTCCAAACTTTCAGCCGTGAACCAGCTGTACAACAGCATCAGTTCAGAAAAATCTTCGTCAGAAATAGTGCATTGAGGTCCTTCTTTTTAGTTAAAAAATATTACGAGAAGAGTGTCGATATTTTTGGGGGAAATGTAAGTTAGTGTAGGGTAGGATAATAATATCATTTATAGAAATGTGTTGACCTTTGTGTTTATAAAAGTAATTTTGTATTACTTTCGGGTGGAAAACCTATTAACGAATTCCTCTAAGTGGTCTGACAATTAGAGTTTTCACCACTCATCTGCAATAGTCAAAATATAATTCCATTCCCACAAGAAGAGACTTGGTTTATGCTATAATGGTAATTACTTTTCGTAGTTTTAAATAACTACTATACACATTTTTGAAATTAGAAATGTAGAGTAAAATTTTATGACTGAACCTTAACATGAACCTTAATCCAATTTGACTTCAACAATTTATGTTACTATGAGGTATTGTTAGGTAATTAATAATGTTTTTTATGTCTATTAGGCTGTATAAATAAAACAAAAGGAATCATGTGGCTTATTATTTTCAAGTGTTTATCCAGTTGGTGAGTTTCCGACTACATGAATATGTAACTGTTTACTTTCGACGCTCAATACTAATTGCGTAGTTAATGTTGTCTTTAATTGCCTATAGTGATCACAAATGGAACTCCCTAAGGATGTATACGGAAACCTTTTCTGAAACATATACACATTTAGCAATAATAGTTATTATCGTCAATCAATATAGGAATAGTTTTTAAATATTGAAAACATTATTTATGACCTATAAATGTTTAAAAGACATTTAGAGACGAATCAGAATAAAATGAGTGAGGTGTTGAGAAAAAAATGCAAACGCTAAAAAAACAACAGGCACTTTGACGCTATTTTAAATTGTTTACTATTAAAATATTTTATTGTTAATAATTTACCTTAAGCTATAAAAAGAACCAATCTTGTATAGTAATCTGTTCAGTAGTAAATTAATTGAATAACAGTAACAGTTTTCACACTTTACTTTTAAGTCTGTAACCATCCTAAAATCCTTCTAATTACATAAAATTATTCTTTTTTTAAATAAATTTTAAAATATTGTTTGCAATAATGAATAACCATTAAATGTTCAAAAGTTCTTCATTTTGATTGAATGGTTGTGGACTCCTCAATAAATATATCATGTATTTGGTTACATATTTATACAATCATAAATACAAAATTAAAATAATTACTCGTTCATGGAGTTCATATATACAGGGTGTTTGAAAAGTATGGGTACGGCTTAATATTTAAAAAACCATAGGAGATGACATCTATAAACTTTGCACATTGTCATATGGCTATGTAAACTATTTTCCTTGCTATTACCATGACATGCCAACCATGGGGGGACGGCCCACAGAGAAAAACATGGAAATCTTAAATTGAAGCATGGGTCGAGTGCACACAATAAATAAAATTAAAAAACATCGGTATTTATTGTGTTATAAATTTATGCTAATTAAAAAAAGTCGGTGAAAACACATTGGTTAGTAGAGTGAAACGCCGCCAACCGCATCAGAATACGACGATCCAGTCAGAAATGGCAGCGCATAATGTACTTCACAATGTGTACCTAAAACAACCGCCATTTCTGATTGGATAAACCTTTTGAGATGCGGTTTGCGGCATTCAACTCTACTAAGTGAGCTCTTTCAAATGAGGTATCACTCGACCCATGCTTCAATTTAAGATTTCCATGTTTTTCCTCTGTGGGCCGTCCCCCCATGGTTGGCATGTCATGGTAACAGCAAGGAAAAATAGTTTACATAGCCATATGACACTGTGCAAAGTTTATAGATGTTATCTCCTATGGTTTTTTAAATATTAAGCCGTACCCATACTTTTCAAACACCCTGTATATATATATATATATATATATATATATATAGATATATATATATATATATAGATATATATATATATATATATATATATTTATATATATATATATATAGCAAATATGATTTTGGATTTTAACAAAAGTTTTCTACAATAGTTCATTGTAAAATAGTATGATAAATCTTTATTGATAGGTATGGCATAAACGCCTAGCCATTTGTTAAATATCAATCAGAATAGGACATTGTGTATCAGTCACCATGTGTAGATTTTCACATGGTTATGAATTACGTTTTATTCAGGAGGCTTTTCAGAACATCGTGACTCACACATTACTACATTTTAAGGTTGTATAACAAGTTTCAGTAAGAGAAACACCGAAAAACCTACAAACACAGACATAAAGGGTGATGACCCAGAAGAATTGCTGTGGCGCCTTCTCTATTGTCATCTATTGTGTCCAACAGACAGGGACTGGGGTTGGAATATTTTGATAATATTTTTATGGACATTTGCATATAGTCTTGTTTTTCAACTTTTTTTATATAACAATTAATGCAGATATATTTAATTAATGTTACAGATACTCGCATATGCATTGCCAATATAATATAGGCGAATATATTTTTGAATTAATTTATAATTTATAGAGGGTTTTGTAGAGAAAATTACGTAATATACGCTGACTCATAAACGCACATTTCTAACCATTACAAACTCGTTAAGCCCCCCCCTTCACCATCTCCCCCCCCCCTTACAAACGATATCATACTATAATTCTGTACATCTATAGGCATATTATTGAACTTGCAATATTATCGTACTTTAATTTTAATTTATTGTATCATGATTTAGTATATATAATAGTATATGGAGAGCTTTACTAAAACCTATCATTCGCAGAGAAAAACCATATTTTTATATGCCCGCAGAATATCACTTCAAAGAGATTAACCATAAACTAAATTTGACATTGTGCCTTCAATTCTACAGGGTGTTCATTTGAAAACTTCAAAATCTTATTAAAAGACTTATAGTACAAGTATCAAAAGTCTGCAAACGGGAGTGTATAGCACTAATTGGGGAAACAAAAAAAATTTTTTCAACATTTTGAAATGGCAACTAATACTTTGTGACACCTCATATTGAAGCTCATAAAAATGCTGTATTTTGTTAAATAAATTTAAATAGGGCAAGCCGTATCAGTAGCCAATGATGTCATTACAAATACAACAATTATTAGTCTACAAACTAATGTACTACAGCTAATAACAACAAAACTACTCCCTGAATACTGTTTGTAAATCCTTTTTAAAAACCTCAAATCAAATGTTCAAATTGGTAGTAGTTGTTGTTTAAGCAAAAAATAACTAAAATAATTCTTGCCTAACCTTTCTAAAAGTTTGTATGGTTTAAGCGTCTGCACTCAGCAGTGATTTCAAAAACTACTGATGTAAAGTGACTCCAACAACAGTCTCAGGGTGTTATGTCTAGAGAACTTGCCGGCCACTCAATTGATCATCTTCAACCGATCCAGTTATCCAGGTAGTGTGCATCTAGCCATTGTCGCACAGGAAGAGTATAATGTGGAGGAGCTCCATCCTGTTGAAAATAAAACATATGTTTTCAAAACATTTCCCGTGATATCTCGAGAATAAATTGAGATATAAACTTGAAAATGTGTAACTTTTCCTTACTAAAAAGGTTCTGGCAAAACTAATCTTCCCTTTATCTCTCTGTCTGTCTCTTTACATTCCTCTTTTCTGTAGAATATCTAAAAAAGCTAATACCTTTTAATTTTGTATGCAACGTAAATTTCTACAAAGGCAAAGTCGTAATCAATGGTTAGAAACTAAATCTGCAGACTGTACTTTTGCATGAAAATTTTGCCGCGAAATACACAAGGAAGAACTCAATTAGAGCCTTTGTTGATCCATGAGTTTTGGCTGTTTCATATTTCTCAGTATTCTGGCAGAACTTCACTTTTATCTGACCGAGTGCTGTGAAATCTTCTTTACCTGACTGTACGAGGATTAATAATAGAATTGATTCTTTGTTTGAAGGTTATTTTTGACGATGGAAGGATTGTGAAGGAAACAGGATTTTTTCTGGCCATCGTTCAGTGAAATAAGAAATCAGTAACACTACGTTTCGAGATCTGCAATCTGATCTCTTCTTCAGGTAAAGAACTAACCTAATACATAATTTCAAACTAGGTTAAAATAAACAAATCTTACCAAAGCGTTGTAGCACGCCTAAGTCAGGAAGCACAACCACCATGTTGTTTGTCAACTTCACTAACTCTATAAACATGCACTTAATAAAAAACTATATACTCAACACTACTATAGAATTGAATTAGCTATAGATCTAAAAAGTGGCATACAACTGTAGCAATAGCATTGCTGTAGTGCACTTCTACTTTGTATTAATTAATCAAAATTTGAACTAAAACGTCTTCAACCCTAAGAAAGATATATATTAAACATCGTATTGGATGCTATTCTGTAATGTACATCTCTTTGAGTTCAAAACTTATGAAAATCAACTAACATCTGTAACTAAATTATTACCGTACATTTTATACACTATTGCATCTGCCAATCAAAGTCAGAATACACAAAATCACCACCACAGAAATCTCACTCTGATACCTGTTCAAAGCAAAATCTGACTGCCTGATCTAGTCTTAGTATCAGAGTGATCTAATGCAATTACGTTCAGTTGACTTTGTATCCGTAGTGAGTATAGTCTTGGGTTCTGGTTGTGTGTTCCTGAAAATACTGAATAAAATCAATAATGGTACTAAACTGATCGCCTAAGAACACGCATAGTTTGTCATCTTGTCGGATTCACAAAGGAAACGATGAAGTTTGTTATCTTTTGATACAATGTCTCGTAAAACCATTGACACATATAGCGGTAGCTATAATTGGAAGGTTTGATTCAATTTGAATGTAAAATTGTGTCCCATTTCTCCTTAGTTCAGTATCTGGAAAACTCGGTTGTTTCATACCGTGCTTCGAGATCGCGTCTAAAACATCTAAGTGCTTCTCAAATATGCTCCTAGTGAAACAATAACAATACCTCTTCATCTACTTTTTGTACGTTATAAATTTTTAGTATAAGGTGGTTCTGAATGCCAAAACTATGTAAAAATTTCATTTTGGGTTTCGTCATCGCCGAATTTTACTGGCTTTAAACGAACATGACTCCAGGTTCCAGGATCCAGAATAATACACATGTCCGCTATCGCAGATGTAATGTGATAAGATCTTTAGCTTGTAATGTTGTTATATATGGACATAAATAGAAGGAAAGTAAACAAATACATTACTAGATTATAGATATTTTTTTAAATTTCAATATTAAAATAAAAAATAATTAATTGTTTTTAGTAAAACATGTACTTCGACTGCAGGAACAATTAGTCTATTTTACGTTTTAAACACATAATATATTTGCTAGTGAGAACCAGAGATATAATCACACACCATATTAATACGGTACTACTTGTATTAAATCAGTAATATTAGAAACAAAATATCACGAATTCTAGCTTAGCTCTATATTGTCAGCTAGGAAATGTGTCACAAGTAATCATGGGCGCATACCCAAAAACAAGGTAATCAACTAAAAGTAAAGTTGACAGTGTGTAGCAACCCTATGGTCCTTGTTCTGGGGATTTAACCCTTATACATAGATGATCTTACGAAATACTCTTAATATTCTACTAAAGCATGAGACGAATGTTTGTATTTGTCAAAGGGATGTTGCAAATAAATCACTAGTTTTCCATGGAGCTGCAACTATTTCAAACAAAAATGTGTAGTTGACCTTTGTAAAATCTTTTTCATATTTCAGTTTTGAGTCAAACGTATGTATGAAAAAAATATTTATTATATAAATTGCAACTCATTGCATGAGTCATTGTTAATTTAAAAACAAGTTTTCATTTTATTATGAGGTCATAACACACGTGTTCGTTAAATTTAATCATACAAGGATATCGAGAAGTTTAAAAACAAAACAGTTTTGTAGATTTTGTAATCCATTTATACAACCCCTATTTATGGTTACCCTTTATGAAAACGCTTTGATGTTTATTTAATGAGGCATACGTTTACCAATTTAAACTTTCTCAGATATCGGAAAATTTGAGAATTAGTAACGAGTTGGTTACGGCTTCCCCTTCTATTGGAGTCAGCAAATCCTATCACTCGTTGGAGGTTGAAAAATTAATTTCTGTCTGCATCTCCTCATGATATAAAAATTGAACTGAACTATACAATTAAAATGCTGCATGAAGCTTCATTTACATACAGGAATCTCTGAGTTGGATGATGGCATACATGACTCCATGGAGTTTGGCTAAGCGGTAGCAAATATCTTTACATTTATCCTTACTTATTTATGTAACGATGGAAACGAAAATAGCGGATAAAAACCTTTCTAAACAAGCTTTTTAACTCATATATATTTGAACTTTGACTCATTAAAAAATGCAGCTTAATTACAAAATAAAACGTAAAAAACGTTTGTTTCTTATGATGTATGGATATTTCAAGACTGCAGTTAGCTATAGATGTTAAATTTTATATACAATATCATCGAAGCCTATGTGTCACCTGGTGTAACATACTAATATCTTGTATCTTATATATTGTATTTATATACATGTATATATATATATATAATTCAAAGGTTAAACGTTTAATACGCATTATTCCTTCTCAAAAGTGTATTTATTATTTTTTTTATTAAAATAAAAATGTATGTACTTAGAAATTACGTAAATCATTTGACACATATCTTATTATGTAAATAAATAACATAAATAATAATATTTGTTTGCGCAACATACAACAATATAACGTTATATAATATTATTTATAATAGATAATAATATACATTAATCATTAGAATAAGGGTGAAAATTTATTTGTTCCAGCAGAACAACAGAAATAAGGCAAACAATATGTATTTGTACTTAGACTGAAAATACTCGTAGACAAGGTTTTACCCTCTTCAAAATGAAACTGAGAATATATACATGAAATATGTCGGAATCATCTTAATTATGATTTTAAATGTTTAGTTTCCGTATTTTATAAGAACATTTGGAGCATTTCCTAAACCTGTGCCATGCCTGCTGTTAGAACAGGAGTTTATTGCGGGTGAAATAAGTACACGATAACGTAAGCATTGGAAATAAAAAAAACAGAGGATAATAACTTAAAATGTATTTACCTACGATTTGTAGGTTACTTTTTTAAGCGAAAAGAAAATTATTGTCTTATATTACCAGGCAGTATTAATGCTAAGAAACCTCTCCTCCCACGCTTAACCTGGATTTTATATTATTAATCATAAAGAGTTCTCAGATTAGAGTATTTTAATAGTGACTCTGAGAATTCTATAAGAAGGAATTACAAAACACTTAATTAATTTAAGGAATTTAGTAGTATTTTTAACTTCTTAGAATAAAAGAATGAAGTAGCTTCATTGAAACTTAATTAAAATTCCTTTGTAATAGCTAATACTGAGCATCTGTTAAAGTTCTGGCTTGCAATATTTTTAATATTGTTCACTTAAATCAGTGGATAAATAAGAGAAATGTTTGGATGAATAACTTCTAATCCACTACTTTCAACAACACGACTTCATAACATTTTTACGCATTATTCCTTTTTCTTCAATGATTTCTTAAAGGTTTCTCGTTGTTGTAATGGTTAGTTCTTCTATTTATGTAAAGTTTTTTCTGTAAATGCTATAAAAATCTTATTGTTTACTTTTATCGTGTATTATACCACCTCAATAACACTCTCAGAAGGGAAAACTCTAATTTATTCCTTACATTTAATCAAAAAAAGATTTGTTAGATTCTTAAATAAAGTTTGACACATTTATTTGTTGGTTAGTATAGTTAAAGTTTTAATTTGAGTGAAATTCAGTGTCACGTGAATGCTGGAACTACTAGTCAACAAAGTTTGTATATCTGTTTGTTTGGTCTGTTAGTTTGGCCCAGCCACTCGAATATGAAACGGAATATCTCAACCCTTCCATTCAGGCTAAACTGGCGTTCAACTTCGTCGGTGTCCCCTACCCGTCTATTTGTATTTACTATTAGGTTTTCTCATGAATAACAGACATTTCACGTCATGATTATAAAATGTATGCACCGCTCAAAAAGTTAATCTATTTATTGAAGTGAAAAAAGCTAATTTAAAACTATCTTAACAAAACATACTTTTGTTTTTAGGACATAATTTAAATGAATTTTATATATAATGAAATACTTATTTTGACTTTTACCATATAAATTCTACTAACAACCTGATAAATTACATTTCAAAGCTCTCCATGCTCTCCATGGACATGTACATTCTAAGAACATTGAAAGACGTCCAAACACGCTTCCCACATTTCCAGTATGTGACATGACTCCAAATAATATATTACGTGATGCTTGTTAGACTAAATTTCAAGCACGTGTTTCCTCTTTTCAATTTATAAAATATCTTTTTCTGCAACAAAAACTACGAACTTCGCTTAACGCTAACTTATTTCTACCTATCAGTATTTGTTTTTTTTGAGTTGAATGTGAAGATAACAATTTTTAAAAGTGTTTGGAATGTTTTCGAAAGCCTACGTTTTGTCAGCATGCTACGAGAATTCATTTATTACTTCTATTACATTCTACACTGGGTAAACTTCACCTTTTTCTATCGAGTCGGTTTTCCTTACAACATCAAATCAACTATATCATTTTATCTATACAATATGTATGAATCTTTAACTTGTTTTATTAAATATTTAATTTCTTTTTTAGGTAATAAATTATTTAACTCTAAATTTAATGTACATATTCCCAAGAACAATATGCATAGAAGTACCCACATTGTCAATAAACCCCAACGATTTTAGACTTTCATTGTGTTTACAAGTATGATGAGTAAATTATATTTACTAATTACTAATTAAAGTGTATTTCAAAAATTATAATAAATTTTCTGCGTATTTAAATTAGTATTAAAAGCTGATTAATATTTAAATACACTTTGATATTTCTATAAAAAAAATGTATTCAATAAATTGTGTTTAAAGGAGTACTAAAAATGTAAATGTGTTCTTTTTAGAATATAATAGAATACATTTATTTTTCGAAAGTAATTACAATCTATCACAACTAAAAATAATCTGGTACAAAATATCAAAATAGATGGTAGTAATATTAATTCACATATAGTCTTAAATTAAAGACTGCAATTAAACTATACAATATCACAAATTATCATAATTAAAAGAATAAAAATACTATATATAAGTTTAAATGCAACACACACATTCTAGTATATATCCCATATATATTTACTTTCAAAAAACATAGGGCCTCTAAGGCAAAGCCTGTGGAGAGGTTCCTTCCCTAATATTAAACATTTTACGTTACAAATATTTTTTATATTTTATTTAACCACATAAAGTCCCCACTAAATAAATGCAATTGTGGCAATATAACTTCAACAAACCTAGCCGCTTAGAATAATGTTTGTTTCATTAAGATATAGATTTAACACAAATTAAACTTGTATATTAATAAGGTGATCAATATTATCTTTTTTTAAAAGCTAAAACTTAAATTTTTTTGCAAACAACTTAGCATTTGTACAATTGCTTTTCGGAATAATATTAAAAATTCTAGGACCCATAAAACAATAACTTTTTGTAAAAAATGTCAAATTTAGCTTTTCCGTTCTATTCTATTACAAATATCTACCATTGAAAACAATAATACAATTTATTTTATTCATTACATAAGACGGAGTTTCAAGAGCATTAAGTGTTAATGTTTATGTTAATGTATTATTAATTGCGTGAATGGAAAATACTAAATATGTTTATTCTCAATAACAGTTATCTTAGAAACGCAGTTCAATAGACTAGTCATCTGGCATTCCATTGTTAGTGGAGAAACTGTTGTAACTCGAAAGCGAGTGTTTATTTACCATTATAATATTGTTTACTAGTAAACAACGGCCAATAACCCCAAAGCTTGTAATAATCTAATTACTATAAAAGTTTTATAACTCGATATTGGTTTTTTAGATCATTACTCGAGATAAAAAATGAAAATGTGAATAAATTTGAGTAAAGCTCCAGTTCACCTTCCTCTAAAAACAAGATTTAGAAGTTCCAGATTAGTAATCTGGAATCGTGATCGTTTTATGAGATAAAACAAAGTAAGTCGGGGTTGATGAATCTACCATAATTAAAGATAGTGTTTAATATACCATAGTGCACATAATTGTGCAACCGAAGTGACTATGTGAATACCCCGTTGCCTACACTATACTACACTGTAGTTTACGTGTCTCAAGTAGTAACAATCTAAAGAGCTCATTAGGAGCTTTTTTGTCAACGGTTATTTTACCTACTTTACCAGGAGTGAAGTCTGCAACAGCGTTAATTCCAGATGCTGTAAACTAAGAGGAAGGTGAACTGGAGCTACATTCTACATTCAACCATTCCCACCACATCTAATATATAAGTTAATTTAAACCGTTTCCATTATGGGTAAGAGGTCCTTTGTTTAAAATCACTTCTACTGCAGAAAAAATACCATATATATATATATATATATATATATATATATATATATATATATATATATATTTGTAAGTCCTATTGTATAGTTTACTCTAAGAGCTGTAGTGAGTGCTAATGTTAGATTCTTAACGATAGAAACATTTGTATATGATATTAGAGTAGAACGTTATATGAAGAATTCATATACTTTTAAAAGATAAAATTATAAAATTGAATATAAAATAATATGTTTAATAAACAGTCTAACTCTCCAAATGATTTATTGTTTTACAAATACCAGTTATGAGAATAGTAAACAATGAATTATTTACCCATACGAGTAAACATTTATACAGTAAAGAAAGCAAAATGTAGGTGCAAGTTGAGTACATAAAACTGTAATAACAAGACAGCGCAATCATGAAATAGTACACATTGTATTGAACATTTCCAAACCACTGTTAGTGTTTACAAAATAATAAATATAAATATTTGAAACATTAAAGAGATTACATAGTGCAGCTTATGTTTTTTTATAAGAATATTATACACTAAAGTATGAGGATAAAGGTTCAGTCTTGGTTAGAATATTGGTAAATATTATATAAATATAACCTGAAGGTAAATAGTGCGATAACAATTGAGGCAGTGTTGCTATATTTCTGCTGACCAACATATGTGTTTCCAATATGACGTAACCATGTTCACATACTGCCTGCATGGTTTTTAAGTATGAATAAAATGAAACAAATGCATATTAGTTAATCTAAAAGCTAATAATGTTTTTATTGTGGGAATTTTCCATTAACACAGTGGGTGTTAGGAGGAGGTGTACAGAAGACGTACCAGCCACCATACAAATGTCTATTTTTATTGTCTTATGTTTAAAATGATGGCTTATAATCAAAAACTGAGAGATATTGTTGTGTTACGTTAAATCTCACTTAAAAATGAAAAAAAGAAAAAATCAGGCTGAATGAGTATTTTAATCTTTTATACTAGAGTTAAATTACATAAAGCGATTAAATAACTTTTGCATGTCCATACAGCAAACTGTAACACATTATAAAACCGTTGTATAGACAGTGTAAACAAAACTGTAACACTCAATGGTCTCTTTAATCAGTATATACTACTGGTTTTTATTACAATATCGTCTCTATAAATTTGTTTATATTATTAATAAACATTATAATATAATAAAGTGTTATAACTATTTATAAAGAGAATAAATTATTTAATTTTACTAGGACAAGGATAACTGCTGTGTAAATAACTGCATTCCCTCTGAAATTTTCTATCAGGCAGTATCATAAGTTTGCATTTAACATAGTGTCAAAATCACACCATAAATCTCTGGGTTAAATCCTTAAATTGCTGTGGAGTTTAGAAAACGGTTTCAACAACTAAATGAGGTTTTCGTATTCCTCCCAAGGTTCCGCTTAATAGCGGTCTTGTTTTTAGCTAGAGTCCCTCATTTGTTTCCTTGACTTGGTATCGTGTATTTAAAGTAAAACCTTCCTTCCTGTAACTTGTCCTTTAACGGTTGAAATTTATCAAAGCTTTCAATATTCTTGGGATGAGAGCTAATAAACATTTACCCAATTTCTATAAATTAAATTTTAAAATTTTTATTTTAGTCAATACTTTATCACGATTAAAATACACCGCGATAACAAGTAAAATATTCTAGATATATATTTAATGAGTATAGGTTCAAATGGCAAGAAATCTTATATTTACTCTATTGGGAAAATTGTCTCGTGATATTTCCGTAGGTATTTTATGTTTAAAGTTGTATATATATATATATATATATATATATATATAGTATGTTTTTCAACAGCTACAACTATATATATATATAGTCTGAGTAGCCTAGACCATCAGAATTTTTATTCGGAGAAAATCCGGATAGTTCAAATTTAATTTAATCAGTTTATAAGAATATTGTTCTTTATTCTAAATATTTTATTGCATTCGGGTTATCGACCGGCTATTTTTGGTTTTTATGTCTGTATTAATAGGTTAATTTATGTTGTATAGAACATTAACAGTGGTATTGATGACTTATTTATCAATCCGAGAGACGAGGCACGATCAACATATCTCTCCATGCCGGGGTAAGGGGCTGCTGGCTAGGAAGGTTATAGGGGCCCTCGCTTCTTCGAGTTATCGCCATCGTACTTCGAAAGTGCCCCTGGAACCATCGCAGCTTCTGCTGTCTTCCCATTACCTGCTGAGGTTCTCAGAGAGCGGGCTGGTGCCCATCACCCGTCACCAAATATACAGCGTCTATCACTTGCAGACACCGTGAGAGGGTGTTATTATTACATTCCATTATTACAGTCCAGAATGCCGCTCCCCTGTCTCAAAACACAGCAGTACGGACCCAAGGGGAACCAACCTAGGGACAACTTCGGATACAGACTCAAAATATGTTCAAATTTCAAATAAAATTATTCAAACAACTCTTTAAAATTACTAAAATGAAAAAAAAATTAATTAATAACTCAAAATAATTCACCGGAACGCTCAGGTTTTACGATCAACAAGGTTTTTGAAATGGCACTCATGTCTGAGGTGCTTAAACCTGATATGCTGGTTGTCTCGTATATGGATTCAAGCCCAAAGAAGTCACCATTTTCAAAATCCTACATTTTTAATCGGCTAATTATTTTTGACGGAACAATTTTTATGGTGATAGTATGGAAAATTTTGTAAAGAATTATCATAAACGGAAACATTTAAAATTGGAAACTGTTTTGTGTTTGGATTTTGAGGCAGTAGGTATGAAAAATCACATAAAACTCTTTATTTTTAAATGAAATATTACATGTTTTTTTAAGTAAGTAAACATAATTTTGAATTTGCATTGTATTGCGGTTTAATAAATGAGACAATATGTTAGAAAAGTTTACTATAAATGCTTCTTCCGAATTCAATAGTTGACTAATGTATTAAGCTGAAACGAGAAATTTAGCGGAAGACGCCAAGACGAGACTAGAACTAAACTAACACACAATTTGCAAGCTGGTCGCGTCTGTCGCTAATGGGGCCTTGTTTTCGTCCCGCTAAGCTCCTCATTTGTCAAGATTATTTTACAACTTGGCGGAAATGTAGTCAGGCAGTAATTTTTCACTTCCTTTCTAAAGTAAAGTATTAAGTAGATTGATCAATCAACCTCCGGATACCATAAAGTACAATATTATTGTCCTTTCATGTATACAGTCTAATAAAAGACAAATATAACAAATAGACATGCCTTTTGTCAGTTTGAAATATTACGAACATTGTAACTAAGGGTTGGGGGTGATTTGAAAAATTCTTTGTTTTCCTAAACAAAACTTTTATATTTTGATTTATTAGAAACTAATGAAACTAGATTTATTTAATTTCAATACTTTAATTTCATATAGAGAAAGGATGTAAACTAATATAGTGGTTCCATGTAGAAATGTAGGTAATATCTTCTTTTTTCTACACTCTGTAACTAATATGAGAAAGGAAATATATTCTAGAGTTATTTCGGCCTGGCTGCTGAGAGCTACAATCAGTCAAGGTTATTTATAATAAACATAGCAGAGAGTGGAATACATATGGTTAATCACCACTAATCTAATTTAATTTACTTAATCATAAGTCTAGTGTTCAAATTCAAGCTTGTGCATTTGTAGTTTACCGTAATTGAACAATATTATAATGTTATTATAAGACTTAAGTTAATAATTGTATGTATTTCAACAAGAAAATATCTAATATTTCTATTCATTTTACTAAAAAAACATCTTACAAGTACACAATAATTTTAATTACTCTGAGAAGTCCTATGAATTTCAATTTGTCTTTGTATGAACAGTAACGTTGTATTTTCATTGGACTCAATGTGATAAGTCGAAAACCATTATACATCCATACGAAGCTATTCTAGCGCTGTATTGACGTTTGCCTTGTTGTCCCGATCGAGAAAGAATATAAATTCAAAGGTCTGAAAAGTGAATGCTTCCAACTACGTATTTCAATATACTTCCAGTATAATGTATTTTCGGTAAACTACCAGTTCTCTGTTAATTATTGTACAATACAAATTTGTGTGACATTTCATCCTTTTAGAGCAGTGGGATATTAGTTACTCTAAAAGTTATGATCATGTTTTAATCCCTATAGATTTTGTTGACCTTCGTGAGAATTTTTCACTTCTGATGCTTGTGTTTAAAACTTCATCGTATAGGTGACTGAGAATTTTCAAAAACAAAACAATATTGCTTTTTCTGTTTTTAAATTCTTCTCCGAGGTTGATTTTTATTAAAGTGCTCTAGTTTTTCTTAGTACTTCACGAGCCATATATGTGTCAATTTTAAACTTGAGATACATTTAAGGACACTGAGATATGAAAAATAAAAAAAAGTTTTCTACCATGGTTACAGCCTTTTCAGCCCCCGTGGATGGTCATCTTCATAAAAATGCTTATTATTGTCTTTGTTAATCATTAGCCCATTTTTGTAGGGGATGCACACCATTTAAAAAACTATGACTTTTATGCGGCATACATGTGCCAAATTTTAACCGAATGGGATATTGGTAATTTAGCATTTAAAGATGTGTGTGGGTGAGAAACTTTCCTTTCATATATGGGGATTAAATTGAGAATGTCTCGTACACATACTTTCATGAGGCTTCAAATACAGGTTACACAACGACAAACGCAAACTTTTATCACAATGCATTTCTTCATAGGAAGCTTTTTTAATATCTAATATTTAATCTCCTTACGGTCCTGAAAGTGAACCTTTACATGAATTGTTGCACACGTTACGGGTTTGGAATACTTCTTAATATAGTATTACTCTTTATAGATTTTTTGATCAAGTATTTTTTAACTAACTTTTAAATATAACTAATGTTTTAAAAAATGGATTCGTATTTCGATCGTGCTTAAAATAAGAAAGCTGTTTGTTATATATACTTATTACATTAATTTACACTGTGTTAAAATAGCACCTGAAGTAGTATTCATCTTCAATTAAAACCCCTGTATGGATGCCTGTATCTCATTTTATTAAGCACAAGAGAGTAAAACACACTAACCAACGCTTGGATATTTCAAGCAATAAATTGATAATTATACTTCCGGCTATCTCTTTAAATTTTGGATTAAATGAAACTGGCTTCCGGTATTATTCAAGAAATGATTAAATAAAACTTAAATATGTTTTACGTTGTATATTTAAACCATCTAGTATTACAAGGATTACGCTATAACATGCGTTGCATAAACAATTTGTTTTAAGTTCAGATGGAAATTTAAATTCTCTAGGTCGCACTAATAGGCTACCTGTATTAATATTTCCCCTGCTATATTTAAATACGAGTCCATTTATTTATTTTTTATTTATTTAGTTTTCTATTTTGTTATTGCCATCAATATTAGGACCTAATCATGGTACCAATGTAAAATCTTTCACTAATGCTTAACAACATCCTGTGTAAAATGGACGATCATCAAAGTCGTTGTCGCTTATACAGAAATGAGGCTTCATACAAATTTTAATGGAAAAGACAATTTTTAGATACTTCCACATTAAATTTATTAAAAATTCATAAAAATTTTCTATTTTATAGGCCAGCGCGTTCTCGAGATATTTAGACTGACGGCCAGGCAGCTAGTCAGAAATAATATATTTCCTACCCATATGGAGGTATTTAAAAATTTGGATTCTAATTGTCGTATTCTTGGAAAACAAAACCATTCTAAAATATTAGATACAATTGCTCATGGGACTTAGATATATATTTTGCACAAGATACCAGACTAGCAGATCCATGCTCGGAAATATCAGTTATCCTGGTTTAAAGAACTACGCAAATACATTTTTTAACCAATACTTGTTATTATACATTTATTTCAATCACGTATGAACATTCTTATAGAGGTTAATGTAAATTAAAATGACGTTACAACAATGATACATGACCATAATAGTCATTAATCAACCGAGTTTGTCTCTGTTTGCTTGGTGTATTAGTTTTGTCCAGTCACTTGAATATGGAACACGGCTCAACAGTTACAATCAGATTGGAATTGATGCTCAACTTCGGCCCTGCTTATTTTTGTGTGTTTGTTAAAATTAATATAATATCAAATATAACGCAAGCTGCTCAATTAATTATACACTATGATTTAGAGTTGAGACAAACAGACACTTAATAACAATACTCATAATACTTTTTACTATAATACTGTTTATGACTCTTATTCCAACATGTATGGGGAATCACGTATATTTACGCGTGTGTTCTCTCTCCGCAACTTTACTGCTACAGATATAAATTACTTTGACAGACCATTAACGTAAAAAATTTCAAAAATTGTAACATGTTTAACTCGTTCAATACTGTAGCTGTGTTTAGGTAATTCTGTAATGTTTCCTATTGTATATTTATAACAAGTATCGTATTTAAATATATTATACTTTTATGCTTTAAAGGTTTTTCACGTACAAAAAGCAATAAAAACCACCTCAATGTCTAAAATCATTCAGACTAATTATTATAGGTTTGCTAACGAGCCAAATGAATGTTCTAGTTGGGTATTAACAAGAAGTTTGATTTATTGTACAGATGTTTTTTAATATGTCAATTGAAATGTCATTACAAATGTATGGATTGTATGGATATTTTAGTTTCGTACAATTGGGTGATTATTATGTCATGGAAAATACATGATTTAATAAACATGTTATCTAGGAATTATTCATTCCTGCAATATTTCCTATAGGTCAGCATACGAATTTTGACCATTTATTGACAGTGAATCATAAATTAACAACTTTAATCAAGATATAAAGTATTATTGTGCTTACATACACAATACATAAAATATTTTGCAAACTTCTTGAAAATAAATTACATTGATTACGAGAAATAATAAAGCTAAAGGTTGTTAGATGACAAATTGTGTTACACATTGTGGCTCATTTAAATTAAATAAATTAAATTAAAACTACATGTAGTAAATAGATATAATGTTTTTAAAGTTGTTAAAGTTAATTTGTAATGATTAGTCACTACACAAGGTCAACCGCACGGCATGCATGGACCTTGCGTTCCTCCTGTAGCGGACGAGCCGGACGAGCATCCTGGCCGGGAAAGAGCCTTCCAATTGACCAATGTTTAACGTTGTCAAATTCGATATTAAGGATATTTAAGTAAAGTTTCTCCCAAAAACTGTACTTCTCAAGTAGATTTTTTTTATTTGTCGCCCATAAACATGGTATTGTACAACGGCTAAGATCTGATTTCCTCATTAACGGGAGAGACTACTCCAAACTTTCAGCCGTGAACCAGCTGTACAACAGCATTAGTTCAGAAAAATATTAGTCAGAAATAGTGCATTGAGGTCCTTCTTTTTAGTTAAAAAATATTACGAGAAGAGTGTCAATATTTTTGGGGGAAATGTACGTTAGTGTAGGGTAGGATAATAATATCATTTATAGAAATGTGTTGACCTTTGTGTTTATAAAAGTAATTTTGTATTACTTTCGGGTGGAAAAGCTATTAACGAATTACTCTAAGTGGTCTGTTAATTAAAGTTCTGCAATAGTCAAAATACAATTCCATTCCCACAAGAAGAGACTTGGTTTATGCTATAATGGTAATTACTTTCCTAGTTTTATATAAATACTATACACATTTTTGAAATTAGAAATGTACAGTAAAATTTTATGACTGAACCTTAACATGATATTATAGATTTAAAAATATATGCAAAACTATTCCAGCCACTCTAAAAAAGGCTTCTCTCAGGCTCAGCCAATGACAAACATCGTAATCCAATTTGACTTCAACAATTTATGTTACTATGAGGTATTGTTAGGTAATTAATAATGGTTTTATTTCTATTAGGCTGTATAAATAAAACAAAAGGAATCATGTAGCGTAATCATTTCAAGTGTTTATCCAGTTGGTGAGTTTCCGACTACATGAATATGTAACTGTTTACTTTGCTCTCGACGCTCAACACTAATTGCGTAGTTAATGTTGTCTTTAATTGCCTATAGTGATCACAAATGAAACTCCCGAAGGATTTATACGAAAAACCTTTTCTGAAACATTTAAACATTAAGCAATAATAATTATCACCTTAAATCAAAACATTGAAAAAAGTATTTATGACCTATAAATTTTTAAAAGACATTCAGGGACGAATCAGAATAAAATGAGTGAGGTGTTGAGAAAAAAAGTGCAATTGCTAAAAGCAACAAGTACATTGGCGCTATTTTAAATTTTTGACGATTAAAATATTTTATTGATAATAATTTACCCTAAGCTATATAAAGAACCAATCTTGTATAGTAAGCTGTTCGGTAGTAAATTAATTGAATAACAATAACAGTTTTCACACTTTACTTTTAAGTCTCTAACTATCCTAAAACCCTTCTAATTACATAAATTTATCCTTTTTTCCATATAACTTTTATAATATTGTTTAGAATAATGAATAACCATTAAATGTTTAAAAGTTCTTCATTTTGATGGAATGGTTGGGAACTCCTCAATAAATATATCACGCGTTTGGTTACATATTTATACAATCTTAAATACTGAATTAAAATAATTACTCGTTCACGGTGTTCTTATAGCACATATGATTTTGGATTTTGAACAAAGTTGTCTTCAATAGTTCATTGTAAAATAGTATGATCTAACACTGATAGGTATGGCATAAACGCCTATCAATATGTTAAATATCAATCAGAATAGGACATTGTGTGTCAGTAACCATTTGTAGATTTTCATATGGTTATGAATTACGTTTCATTCAGGAGGTTTTTCAGAACATCGTGACTCACACATTACTGTACTACATTTTAAGGTTGTAGAACAAGTTTCAGTAAGAGAGAACACCGAAAAACCTACAAACACAGACATAAAGGGTGATGACCCAGAAGAATTGCTGTGGCGCCTTCTCTATTGTCACCTATTGTGTCCAACAGACAGGGACTGGGGTTGGAATATTTTGATAATATTTTTATGGACATTTACATATGGTCTTGTTTTTTAAACTTTTTTCTGTTGTAGAGTTGTTAAATAATGTAACAGATATTCCCATATGCATTGGAAATATAATATAGGCGAATATATTTTATTATTTATTTATAATTTATAGGGGGTTTTGTAGAGAAAATGACATACGCTTATTCAGAAACGCACATTTCTAACCATTACAAACTCGTTAAGTTCTCTCTCTCTCTCTCTCTCTCTCTCCCCCTCCCTCCCTCCCTCCCTTACACATGATATCATACTATAATTCTGTACATCTATAGGCATATTATTGAACTTGCAATATTATCGTACTTTAATTTTCATTTAGTATATCATGATTTAGTATATATTATAATAATTATATGGAGAGTTTTACAAAAATCTACCATTCGCTGAGAAAATCATATTTTTATATCCACGCAGAATATCACTTCAAAGAGATTAACCACAAACTAAATTTTACATGTGGCTTCAATTCTACAGAGTGTTATTTGAAAACTTCAAACTCTTATTAAAAGACTTATAGTACAATTATCAAAATTCTGCAAACGGGAGTGTATAGCACTAATTAGGGAAACAAAAAAATTGTTTTCAACATTTTGAAATGGCAACTAATACCTTGTGACACCTCAAATTGAAGCTCATAAAAATGCTGTATTTAAAAAAAATTGAAATAGGGCAAGCCGTATCAGCAGCCAATGATGTCATTTCTTATACAAGAATTATTGTTAGTCTACAAACTACTGTACTACTGCTAATAACAACAAAACTACTCCCTGAATACTGTTGTAAATCCTTTTTAAACCTCAAATAAAATGTTCAAATTGGTAGTAGTTGTTTTTTAAGCAAAAAATAACTAAAAATAATTCTTGCCTAACCTTTGTATGGTAATTCTAAAAGTTTGTATGGCTAAACGTCCGCACTCAGCAGTGATCCTTTTTTTCAAGTCTTGGACACCAGTGGGCTTTGTTTAAAAAACTACTGATTAAAAGTGACCCCAAAAAAAGTCTCAGGGTGTTATGTCTGGAGACCTTGCCGGCCACTCAATTGATCATCTTCAACCGATCCAGTGATCCAGTTAGTGTGCATCTAGCCATTGTTGCCCAGGAAGAGCATAATGTGGAGAAGCTCCTCTTGTAGAAAATAAGACATACGTTTTCAAAAATACTTCCCGTGATATCTAGAGAATAAATTGAGCTATACACTTGAAAATTTGTATATTTTCCTTACTAAAAGGTTATGGCAAAACTACTCTTCCCTTTATGTCTCTTTCGGTCTCTCATCATGTCTGTTTTCTGTCGAATATCTAAAAATGTTAATGCCTTTTAATTTGGTATGCAACGTAATTTCTACATAGGCAACGTCGTAATCAATGGTTAGAAACTAAATCTGCAGACTGTAATTTTGCATGAAACTTCACTGCGACATCACAAGGAAGAACTCAATTAGAGCCATTGTTCATCAATGGGTTTTTGGCTGTTTCATATTTATCAGTATTCTGGTAGAACATCATTTTTATCTGGCCGAGAGCTGTGATCTTCTTCTTTACCTGACTGTACGAGGATTAATTATAGAATTAAATTAGCTATATATCTATAATGTGGCATGCAACTGTAGCAATAGCATTGTTGTAGTGTACTTCTACTTTGTATCAATTAATCAAAATTTGAACTAAAACGTCTTTAGCGTAAGAAAGAGGTATATTAAATATCGTATTGGATGCTATTCTATAATGTACATCTCTTTGAGTTCAAAACTTATGAAAAGCAACAAACATATGTAACTAAATTACCTTACATTATACACACTGTTGCATCCGTTAATCAAAGTCAAATACATAAAATCGTCACCACGGTAATCTCACTCTCACAGCTGTTCAGAGCACAATCTGAGTGCCTGATCTAGTCTTAGTATCAGAGTCATCTAATGCAATTATATTCAGTTGACTTTGTATCCGTAGTGAGACGTCGAAGTATAGTACTTGGTTCTGGTTGTGTGTTCCTGAAAATACTGAATAAAATCAATAATGGTACTAACTGATCGCCTAAGAACACGCATAGTTTGTCATCTTGTTGTATTTCACAAAGGAAACGATGAAGTTTGTTATCTTTTGATACAATGTCGTAAAACCATTGCACATATAGCGTAGCTATAATTGGAAGGGTTGATTCAATTTGAATGTAAAATTGTGTCCCATTTCTCTTAGTTCAGTATCTGGAAAACTCGGTTGCTCTACCGTGCTTCGAGATCGCGTCTAAAACATCTAAGTGCTCTCAAATATGCTCCTAGTGAAACAATAACAATACCTCTTCATCTACTTTTTGTAAATTATATTTTTAGTATAGGTGGTTCTGATGCCAAAACTATGTAAAAATTTCATTTTGGGTTTCGTCGTCGCCGAATTTTACTGGCTTTAAACGAACATGACTCCAGGTTCCAGGATCCAGAATAATACACATGTCCGCTACGCAGATGTAATGTGATAAGATCTTTAGCTTGTAATGTTGTTATATATGGACATAAATACAAGAAAGTAAACAAATACATTACTAGATTATAGATATTTTTAAATTTCAATATTAAAATAAAAAATAATTAATTGTTTTGAGTAAAACATGTACTTCAACTGCAGGAACAATTAGTCTATTTTACGTTTTAAACACATAATATATTAGCTAGTGAGAACCAGAGATATAATCACATACCATATTATTACGGTACTTGTATTAAATCAGTAATATTAGTAACAAAATATCACGAATTCTAGCTTAGCTCTATATTGTCAGCTAGGAAATGTGTCACAAGTATTCATGGGCGCATACCCAAAAAGAAGGTAATCAACTAAAAGTAAAGTTTGACAGTGTGTGTAGCAACCCTATGGTCCTTGTAGGGGATGTAACCCTTATACATAGATGATCTTAATAAATACTCTTTTACTATTCTACTAAAGTAATGAGGCAAGTGTTGTATTTGTAAAAGGAATATTGAAAACAAATCACTAGTTTTCCTTGGAGCTGCAACTATTTCAAACACAATGTTTAGTTGACCTTTGTAAAATTTTTTTCATATTTCAGTTTTGAGTCAAACCTATGTATGAAAAAAATATATTTATTACATACATTGCAGCTCTATGAGCCATTGTTCATTTAAAAACATGTTTTCATTTTTTTTTTTTTTTGAGGTCATAACACACGTTTTCGTTAAATTTAATCATACAAGGATATCGAGAAGTTTAAAAACAAAACAGTTTTGTAGATTTTGTAATCCATTTATACAACCCTATTATGGTTACCCTTTATGAAAACGCTTTGATGTTTCTTTAATGAGGCGTACGTTTACCAATTTAAACTCAAATCAAATCACTTTATTCCACATACTTTAGAATATACAAGAAAAACAAAGCTTATTATTACTATGGAAATTCCCAGCAAGACTACAGGTCAGAGTGCTGAGAAGAGTTCTTTCTTATATTTACATATCGTTACATAAAAGCTATATTAATGACATAATAAAAATAAAGTGTCTTTAAAAGTATAACTTAAAATACTAACAACTTTGAAAAGAAAGGATTACAACTAATACAAATAACTTGTCTAACAAACAAAAGCAGGTCCACGTATGAAAATTAATTACTACATTAATGACATTGAAATTGACAGGTGCCAAGTTTTATGCAAAGATTAAATTAATAACAAATGGTCATACAACAATTAATTAACAGAGCTTTGGTCCGGTAATTTAGGTATAAGGTGACAACAACAGCGCCTCTGCAGCCCGCCATCCAACACGGAGCAACCATGCTGTCACCTTCCGTTTATATACAATGACGCTGTCACTCTCTGCTTCCCTAATTTCGTTAGGTAAATTTCGATACAGTATTTGGGCCAGATAAAATGAATTACTAATTTCAGAACTATGAATTAATCTAGGAATGGAATAACCGTAATTATCTTTAAACCTTGTTGCATAACGATGATGAGTTTCAGTAAAAATCGTTTCTTTATTACTTCTTATGAATAATAACAATGTTTTGATAAAAAGCTGTCTTATATTAAGCACAGGAAATTCCGCAAAAAGTAATAAAGTAGGAAATCTATAGCTCTTTTTTAAAATAGTTTTTACTATTGCTCTCTGTGTGATCGCCAGTGGTTGCAAGACAGCAGCGGAAGCACCACCCCATGCCAGTATACCGTATTGTAACACCGACTGCACGTAGGCAAAGTACACAGTCCTGCACTGATCCACCGTCAAAACATGACCAAGCTGTGAAAATGCGTATATAAGTTTCCTTAAGGCTTTATTCAAATACTGTGCGTGTGGGCCCCAGGAGAGTTTATAATCAATGATAACACCCAAATATTTGTACTGGTCCACACGCGCAATTGCTTCACACCCACACACATTCGACAGCGGATCACCGCAGGAATGCATCCTCAAAATCCGAAGGTCAGGATCGGCTTGATTTCTAGTAACGATGGGCAAATATTTAGTTTTACTAACATTAACTGTAAGAGAGTTATGGTCAAACCACATTTTAATTTTTGATAAATCCTCCGAAGCCTGTTTCAAAACTTCGTCCCACGTGCAGCCAGCAGAGACAACAGCCGTGTCATCAGCAAACAAAAATAATTTTCCTTTGAAATTTAATTTAGAGACATTATTGAAATAAATTAAGAAAAGTAGAGGCCCCAAAGTGCTTCCTTGGACAACTCCAAAATCAACACCAGCATTGTCACTCTTGATTCCATTTATAGAAACTACCTGAAGCCGATTCTGGAAGTAACTCCTGAACCACTCTAATTCTTTACTCCTTACACCAACTGCATCTAACTTTGCAATAAGCTTTGTCCTGTCAAACAGAATCAAAGGCCTTTGCCAAATCTAAAAATGTAATCAGCACTCGCTTTTTCAACGCAATCTGACTTGAAATAAACTTTGTAATGTCAAACAGAGCATGTGATGTATTTATGTTATCTCTAAATCCATACTGAACATCAGCAATTATATTATGTTGTGAGAGATAATTTGACAGTTGCTGTTTAACACTTTTCTCTATAAGCTTGGGAGAGGGTCGAAAGTAATGAGATGGGCCTGTAATTAGAAAAGGAGGGTTTTAAAGCAGACTTATATAAGGGAACAACTTTGGCAATTTTAAGTGCGTTCGGAAACTGTCCAGTACGAATACTAAGATTAATAATATGTAAGAGAGGAGGCGATAAGGAGTTAATATTGTCTTTAATTATTTTTGAAGGAATTGCGTCAAAACCAGGCGCCGATCCTCCCCTAATACCTTGAACTAAGTTACAAAGTTCTTCCTGAGTGACTGACTGCATTTGAAAAACTGACTCCACTCTATAGTCAGCATCATTCACCTCCGCCTGTCCCCAAGGATGTATAGCATTTGTTAACTGTAACCCCACAGAGGCAAAATATTTGTTAAATGAATTGCCGATTTCTTTTACTTTAGCAGGAGTAACAGCGTCACTGGAGTCAATGAACGCTTCTACCGGGAAAGGCTGCCCACATACCGGCTTGCAGGCTACCTCATTGACAAACGACCAAAATTGTCTAGCGTTACTAGCATTAGATAATTTATTTTGATAATAACTGAATTTGGCTCGTTTGATTGTAGAACGAAGTATGTTCCTGTAGCACAGAAACTCGTCTCGCAGATTTACATTGAATGGTTGTTTTTTTAGTTTTCTGTACAATTTATCGCGATGCCGAATTGATTTAATAAGACCCGCGGAGATCCATGGTTTAAGTTTCGTATTTTTTGCGGAGAGTTTAATTTTTTTTTGAATTTTTATTAACAATGTCTTGTAAAAGAGCAATGAACCTGTCTGTTGATAGGTCCACGTCGTTACAATTAATAACCATAGACCAATCTTGAGATTTAACTGAGTCGTTGACTTCAACCCAATCGGTTTTAACAAAGAAATTTTGGGTTTCAATTGTTTTATTTTTACTACAAGATGATTATATATTTAGAAAAATTGCACTGTGATCCGTTATAGCTGCATCATACACCGCGGCAGAAACATTAAGTGTTTTTGGTAGTTTAATTAAATAATGGTCTAAGCAGGTGTTACTCTCAGATCTTGTTACCTTGTCGATACAAGATACAAAACCAGCCTCACTCAAAACTTCTAAGTAACGTTCCTCTACAGAATTTAAAGCCACGTCTAGGATGTCGCAATTAATATCCCCTGCCACAATACGTAACCCATTACCGCTCATGGACTCGTTGCAGAACACGTTCATTGCGTCAATAAATATTGGCAAATTAGAACTGGGGCTACGATAAACAGCGAGTAAATGACAATCAAAACCGGCCCAGTTAAAAGTCAATGACAAAGCATTGGCCACACCGCCCAACAGCTGACTACAGGACACTGATAAGGAGCTATCGATGTAGACGACCAGGCCATCGCACTGATTAAGACTATTGTACGATCGAAACAAGTTATAGCCCTCAATATGCATGAGATCGCAATCATTTGTTAGCCAAGCCTCAGTTAAAATAATACAATTAAACTTAACTGGAAAATTGTCTAAAACTACTAAAAGTTCATCAAAAGTTTTATTATAACTTCGAATGTTTTTATGTTGTTATTATAACTTTCTCAGATACCGGAAAATTTGAGAATTAGTAACGAGTTGGTTACGGCTTCCCCTTCTATTGGAGTCAGCAAATCCTATCACTCGTTGGAGGTTGAAAAATTAATTTCTGTCTGCATCTCCTCATGATATAAAAATTGAACTGAACTATACAATTGAAATGCTGCATAAAGCTTCATTTACATACAGGAATCTCTGAGTTGGATGATGGGATACATGACTCCATGGATTTTGGCTAAGCGGTAGCAAATATCTTTACATTTATCTTTACTTATTTATGTAACGATGGAAACGAAAATAGCGGATAAAAAAACTTTCTAAACAAGCTTTTTAAACTCATATATGTTTTAACTTTGACTCATAAAAAAATGCAGCTTAATCACAAAGTAAAACGTATGTTTGTTATGATGTCTGTTTGTATAACTGTTGTCAGGATATTTCAAGACTGCAGTTAGCTATAGATGTTAAATTTTATATACAATATCATCGAAGCTTATGTGTCACCTGGTGTAACATACTAATATCTTGTATCTTATATATTGTGTTTATATACATGTATATATATATATATATATATATATATATAAATTCAAAGGTTAAACGTTTAATACGCATTATTCCTTCTCAAGAGTGTATTTATTAATTTTTTTTGTATTAAAATAAAAACGTATGTACTTAGAAATTACGTAAATCATTTGACACAAATCTTGTTATGTAAATAAATTACATAAAATAAGGTAATATTTTTTTGCGCAACATACAACAATATAACGTTATATAATATTATTTATGATAGATAATCATATACATTAATCATTTGAATAAGGGTGAAAATTTATTTGTTCTAGCAGAACAACAGAAATAAGGCCAAAAATATGTATTTGTACTTAGACTGAAAATACTCGTAGGCAAGGGTTTACCCTCTACAAAATAAAACTGAGAATATATACATGAAATATGTCGGAATCATCTTAATTATGATTTTAAATGTTTAGTTTCCGTATTTTATAAGAACATTTGGAGCATTTCCTAAACCTGTGCCATGCCTGCTGTTAGAACTGGAGTTTATTGCGGGTGAAATAAGTACGCGATAACGTAAGCATTGGAAATAAAAAACAGAGGATAATAACGTAAAATTTATTTACCTACGATCTGTAGGTTACTTTTTTAAGCGAAAAGACAATTATTGTCTTATATTACTAGGCAGTATTAATGCTAAGAAACCTCTCCCACGCTTAACCTGGATTTTATATTATTAATCATAAAAGAGTTCTTAGATTAGAGTATTTTAATAGTGACTCTGAGAATTCTATAAGAAGGAATTACAAAAACACTTAATTAATTTAAGGAATTTAGTAGTATTTTTAACTTCATAGAATAAAAGAATGAAGTAGCTTCATTGAAACTTAATTAAAATTACTTTGTAATAGCTAATACTCAGCATCTGTTAAAGTTCTGGCTTGCAATATTCTTAATATTGTTCATTTAAATCAGTGGATAAATAAGAGAAATGTTTGGATGAATAACTTCTAATCCACTACTTTCAACAACACGACTTCATAACATTTTTACGCATTATTCCTTTTTCTTCAATGATTTATTAAAGGTTTCTCGTTGTTGTAATGGTTAGATGCATGTTCAATTTATGTAAAGTTTTTTCTGTAGCTGCTATAAAAATCTTACTGCTTACTTTTATCGTGTATTATACCACCTCAATAACCCTTTGAGATGGGGAAACCCTCATTTATTCCTTACATTTTATCAAAAAAAGGTATGTTAGATTCTTAAATAAAGTTGACACAATTATTTGTTGGTTAGTATAGTTAAAGTTTTAATTTGAGTGAGATTCAGTGTCACGTGAATGCTGGAACTAAACTAGTCAACAAAGTTTGTATATCTGTTTGTTTGGTCTGTTAGTTTGGCCCAGCCACTCGAATATGAAACGGAATATCTCAACCCTTCCATTCAGGCTAAACTGGCGTTCAACTTCGTCGGTGTCCCCTACCCGTCTATTTGTATTTACTATTAGTTTCTCATGAATAACAGAAATTTCACGTCATGATTATAAAATGTATGCACCGCTCAAAAATGTAATCTATTTATTGAAGTGAAAAAGCTAATTTAAAACTCTCTTAACAAAACATAATTTTGTTTTTAGGACCTAATTTAAATGAATTTTATATAACGAAATACTTATTTTGACTTTTACCATATAAATTCTACTAACAACGTGATACATTCATTTCAAAGCTCTCCATGCTCTCCATGGACTTGTACATTCTAAGAACATTGAAAGACGTCCAAACACGCTTCCCACATTTCCAGTATGTGACATGACTCCAAATAATATATCACGTGATGCTTGTTAGACTAAATGTCAAGCACGTGTTTCCTCTTTTCAATTTATAAAATACCTTTTTCTGCAACAAAAACTACCAACTCCGCTTAACGCTAACTTATTTCTACCTATCAGATATAAAATCAGCATTTATTTTTGCGTTGAATGTGAAGATAATAATTTTTAAAAGTGTTTGAAATGTTTTTTTAAAGTCTACGTTTTGTCAGCATGCTACGAGAATTCATTTATTACTTTTATTACATTCTACAATGGGTAAACTTCACCTTTTTCTTTCGAGTTGGTTTTCCTTACAACATCAAATCAACTATAACATTTTATCTATACAATATGTATGAATCTTTAACTTGTTTTATTAAATATTTAATTTCTTTTTTAGGTAATGAATTATTTAACTCTAAATTTAATGTACATATTCCCAAGAACAATATGCATAGAAGTACCCACATTGTCAATAAACCCCAGACTTTCATTGCGTTTACAAGTATGATGAGTAAATTATATTTACTAATTATTACTAAGTAAAGTGTATCTCAAAGATTATAATACATTTTCTGCGTATTTAAATTAGTATTAAAAGCTGATTAATATTTAAATACACTTTGATATTTCTATAAAAAAAATTTATTACATAAACTGTGTTTAAAGGAGTACTAAAAATGTAAATTAATGTGTTCTTTTTAGAATAGAATATATTTATTTTTCGAAAGTAATTACAATCCATCACAACTAAAATAATCTGGTACAAAATTATCAAAAAAGATGGTAATAATATTAATTCACATATAGTCTTAAATTAATGACTGCAATTAAACTATGCAATATTACAAATTATCATAATTAAAAGAATAAAAATACTATATATAAGTTTAAATGCAACACACACATTCTAGTATATATCCAATATATATTTACTTTCTAAAAACATAGGGCCTCTAAGGCAATGCCTGTGAACAGGTTCCTTCTCTAATATTAAACATTTTGCACTACAAAGATTTTTATATTTTATTTAACCACATAAAGTCCCACTACATAAATGCAATTGTGGCAGTATAACTTCAACAAACCTAGCCGCTTTGAATAACGTTTGTTTCTTTAAGATATAGATTTAACACAAATTAAACTTGTATCAATATTATCTTTTTTTAAAAGCTAAAACTTAAATTTTTTTGCAAACAACTTAGCATTTGTACAATTTGCAATGCTTTTTCGGAATAATATTAAAAATTCTAGGACCCATAAAACAATAACGTTTTGTAAAAAATGTCAAATTTGGCTTTTCCGTTCTATTCTATTACAAATATATACCATTAAAAACTATAATAAAAATTTATTTTATTGATTACATAAGACGGAGTTTGTACAGTTAATTAAATTTTATATAATGTAAATTTCACAACCTAGTCAGCCAGTATAATTTAATGTTATTTTTATCCAATGTTCCGGAACTAAATTATCGGCTGAGTAACTACCTAATTGGCACGCGTATGAATATTTTCTTCTAACCGTTTGTAGCAGCCCAACTATGTGACCGATCAGACCTCGCGCGCTTTTTCCGTAAGTAAAATTTATCTTTTCGTATTATTAAATTAGCCCTTTGGTGCCAAACGTATAAAAAAATGAATGTAACGTAAAGTTGTAAATAGTAAAGTAACTTACCCTTAAAGATCTTTTATTTGCTTGATTGAAATAGATAAAAGTTGTGGCGTCGTCCTTCTGGCGAGCACGTTGTTGTAATAAGTAATTTGTATCATTATATGGCTAATACCGTCGCGAATTTGTTTTAGGCGAGTTCATGTGTCCCACGTGTCTCACGGCTCACAGGGCACATATTATATGAGTAGATAGCTACCACTTTCGTAACTTCTACTCATCTTCCAGTAACCACCGACTAGAAATAACCCTTCTTAGAGTACAGCTTTATTGTCTCGTGCCAAGAAGCCGACACCCGGGTTGTGAGTCTACACATTGCGAAGGGAAGTAAAATCTCAATGTTTTATAAAGTAAAACATCGTAGGCATAATTCCATAGAACATTGGATATTTTAGGCCCACCTTGCAGATATACATTTTTAGTTCTTGTACTCTAATTGGCAGAAACGTTGCAAGGCATATATTTAATTTACCATCTAAAGTGGTGCTTGTAAGTTTTAGTAAATTAAACTGAACTTATGAGTAAACTTTGCAATTCGAGTATTTATTACTACGACCTCAGAAGTCATCACCCCCGTATGTTATCGTCATTCGGTACAAGTTTCAAGAGCATTAGGTGTTAATGTTATTATTAATGGCGTGAATGGAAAATAATAAATATGTTTATTCTCAATAAATCCAACAGTTATCTTAGAAACGCAGTTCAATAGACTAGTCATCTGGCATTCTATTGTTAGTGGAGCAACTGTTTTAACTCGAAAGCGAGTGTTTATTTACCATTATAATATTGTTTACTAGTAAAAAACGGCCAAAAACCCCAAAGCTTGTAATAATCTAATTACTATAACAGTTTTTATAATTAGATATTGGTTTTTTAGATCATTACTCGAGATAAAAAAATTAAAATGTGAATAAATTTGAGTCAAGCTCCAGTTCACCTTCCTCTAAAAACAACATTTAGAAGCTCCAGATTAGTAATCTGGAATCGTGATCGTTTATGAGATAAAGCAAAGTAAGTCGGGGACGAAGAATCTACCATAATTAAAGATAGAGTTTAATATACCGTAGTGCACATAATTGTGCAACCGAAGTGACTATGTGAATACCCCGTCGCCTACACTATACTACACTGTAGTTTACGTGTCTCAAGTAGTAACAATCTAAAGAGCTCATTTTTGTAAACGGTTATTTTACCTACTTTACCAGGAGTAAAGTCTGCAACAGCGTTAATTTCAGATACTGTAAACTAAGAGGAAGGTGAACTGGAGCTACATTCTAAATTCAACCATTCCCACCACATCTAATATATAAGTTAATTTAAACCGTTTCCATTATGGGTAAGAGGTACTATGTTTAAAAACACTTCTACTGCAGAAAAAATACCATATATATATATTTGTAAATCCTATTGTATAATTTACTCTAAGAGCTATAGTGAGTGCTAATGTTAGATTCTTAACGATAGAAACATTTGTATATGATATTAGAGTAGAACGGTATATGAAGAATTCATGTACTTTTCAAACATAAAATTATATCATTGAATATAGAACTATATGTTTAATAAACTAAACAGTCTAAACTCTCCACGTGATTGATTGTTTTACAAATACCAGTTATGAGAATAGTAAACAATGAATTATTTACCCATACGAGTAAACATTTATACAGTAAAGAAAGCAAAATGTAGGTGTAAGTTGAGTACATAAAACTGTAATAACAAGACAGCGCAATCATGAAATAGTACACATGGTATTGAACTTTTCCAAACCATTGTTAGTGTTTACAAAATAATAAATATAAATATTTGAAACATTAAAGAGATTACATAGTGCAGCTTATGTTTTTTTATAAGAATATTATACACTAAAGTATGAGGATAAAGGTTCAGTCTTGGTTAGAATATTGGTAAATATTATATAAATATAACCTGAAGGTAAATAGTGCGATAACAATTGAGGCAGTGTTGCTATATTGCTGCTGACCAACATATGTGTTTCCAATATGACGTAACCATGTTCACATACTGCCTGCATGGTTTTTAAGTATGAATAAAATGAAACAAATGCTTATTAGTTCATCTAAAAGCTAATAATGTTTTTTTGTGGGAATTTTCCATTAACACAGTGGGTGTTAGGAGGAGGTGTACAGAAGACCTACCAGCCACCATACAAGTGTCTATTTTTATTGTCTTATGTTTAAAATGATGCCTTAAAATTAGAAACTGAGAGATATTGTTATGTTATGTTAAATCGCACTTAAAAATGAAAAACAAAAGAAAAATCTGGCTGAATGAGTATTTTAATCTTTCATACAAGAGTTAAATTACATAAAGCGATGAAATAACTTTTGCATCTCCATACAGCAAACTGTAACACATTATAAAACCGTTGTATAGACAGTGTAAACAAAACTGTAACACTCAATGGTCTCTTTAATCAGTATATACTACTGGTTTTTATTACAATATCGTCTCTATAAATATGTTTATACTATTAATAAACATTATAATATAATAAAGTGTTATAACTATTTATAAAGAGAATAACTTATTTATTTTTACTGGGACAAGGATAACTGTAGTGTAAATAACTGCATTCCTTCTGAAATTTTCTATCAGGCAGTATCATAAGTTTGCATTTAACATAGTGTCAAAATCACACCATAAATCTGTGGGTTAAATCCTTAAATTGCTGTGGAGTTTAGAAAACGGTTTCAACAACTAAATGAGGTTTTCGTATTCCTCCCTAGTTTCCGCTTAACAGCGGTCTTGTTTTAGCTAGAGTCCCTCATTTGTTTCCTTGACTTGGTATCGTGTATTTAAAGTAAAACCTTCCTTCCTGTAACTTTTCCTTTAAAGGTTTAAATTTATCAAAGCTTTCAATATTCTTGGGATGAGAGCTAATAAACATTTACCCAATTTCTATGAATAAAATTTTTTTATTTTTATTTTAGTCAATACTTTATCACTAATAAAACACACCGCGATAAAAATTAAAATATTCTGATATATATTTAATGAGTACCTATAGGTTCAAAGGGCAAGAAATCTAATATTTACTCTATTGGGAAAATTTTCTCGTGATATTTCCGTAGGTATTTATGTTTAAAGTTGTATATATATATAGTATGTTTTTCAACAGCTACAACTATATATATATATATATATATATATATATATATATATATATATATATATATATAGTCTGAGTAGCCTAGACCATCAGAATTTTTATTCGGAGAAAATCCGGATAGTTCAAATTAAATTTAATAAGTTTATAAGAATATTGTTCTTTATTCTAAATATTTTATTGCATTCGGGTTATCGAGCGGCTATTTTTGGTTTTTATGTCTGTATTAATAGGTTAATTTATGTTGTATAGAACGTTAACAGTGGTATTGATGACTTATTTGTCAATCCGAGAGACGAGGCACAATCAACATATCTCTCCATGCGGGGTAAGGGGCTGCTGGCTAGGAAGGTTATAGGGGCCCTCGCTTCTTCGAGTTATCACCATTGTACTTCGAAAGTGCCCCTAGAACCATCGCAGCTTCTGCTGTCTTCCCATTACCTGCTGAGGTTCTCAGAGAGCGGGCTGGTGCCAATCACCCGTCACCAAATATACAGTGTCTATCACTTGCAGACACCGTGAGAGGGTTTCCTTATTACAGTCCAGAATGCCGCTCTCCTGTCTCAAAACACAGCAGTACGGACCCAAGGGGAACCAACCTAGGGTCAACTTCGGATACAGACACAAAATATGCTCAAATTTCAAATAAAATTATTCAAACAACTCTTTAAAATTACTAAAATTAAAAAACATTTAATTAATAACTCAAAATAATTCGCCGAAACGCTCAGGTTACGATCAACAAGGTTTTTGAAATGGCACTCATGTCTGAGGTGCTTAAACCTGATATGCTGGTTGTCTCGTATATGGATTCAAGCCCAAAGAAGTCACCATTTTCAAAATCCTACATTTTTAATCGGCTAATTATTTTTGTCGGAACAATTTTTATGGTGATAGTATGGAAAATTTTGTAAAGAATTATCATAAACGGAAACATTTAAAATTGGAAACTGTTTTGTGTTTGGATTTTGAGGCAGTAGGTATGAAAATCACATAAAACTCTTTATTTTTAAATGAAATATTACATGTTTTTTAAGTAAGTAAACATAATTTTTAATTTGCATTGTATTGCGGTTTAATAAATGAGACAATATGTTAGAAAAGTTTACTATAAATGCTTCTTCCGAATTCAATAGTTGACTAATGTATTAAGCTGAAACGAGAAATTTAGCGGAAGACGCTAAGACGAGACTAGAACTAAACTAACACACAATTTGCAAGCTGGTCGCGTCTGTCGCTAATGGGGCCTTGTTTTCGTCCCGCTAAGCTCCTCATTTGTCAAGATTATTTTACAACTTGGCGGAAATGTAGTCAGGCAGTAATTTTCACTTCCTTTCTAAAGTAAAGTATTAAGTAGATTGATCAATCAACCTCCGGATACCATAAAGTACAATATTATTGTCCTTTCATGTATACAGTCTAATAAAAGACAAATATAACAAATAGACATGCCTTTTGTCAGTTTGAAATATTACAAACATTGTAACTAAGGGTTGGGGGTGATTTGAAAAATTCTTTGTTTTTCCTAAACAAAACTTTTATATTTTGATTTATTAGAAACTAATGAAACTAGATTTATTTAATTTCAATACTTTAATTTCATATAGAGAAAGGATGTAAACTAATATAGTGGTTCCAGGTAGAAATGTAGGTAATATCTTCTTTTTTCTACACTCTGTAACTAATATGAGAAAGGAAATATATTCTAGAGTTATTTCGGCCTGGCTGCTGAGAGCTACAATCAGTCAAGGTTATTTATAATAAACATAGCAGAGAGTGGAATACATATGGTTAATCACCACTAATCTAATTTAATTTACTTAATCATAAGTCTAGTGTTCAAATTCAAGCTTGTGCATTTCTAGTTACCGTAATTGAACAATATTATAATGTTATTATAAGACTTAAGTTAATAATTGTATGTATTTCAACAAGAAAATATCTAATATTTCTATTCATTTTACTAAAAAAACATCTTACAAGTACACAATAATTTTAATTACTCTGAGAAATCCTATGAACTTCAATTTGTCTTTGTATAAACAGTAACGTTGTATTTTCATTGGACTCAATGTGATAAGTCGAAAACCATTATACATCCATACGAAGCTATTCTAGCGCTGTATTGACGTTTGCCTTGTTGTCCCGATCGAGAAAGAATATAAATTCAAAGGTCTGAAAAGTGAATGCTTCCAACTACGTATTTCAATATACTTCCAGTATAATGTATTTTCGGTAAACTACCAGTTCTCTGTTAATTATTTTACAATACAAATTTGTGTGACATTTCATCCTTTTAGATCAGTGGGATATTAGTTACTCTAAAAGTTATGATCATGTTTTAATCCCTATAGATTTTGTTGACCTTCGTGATAATTTTTCACTTCTGATGCTTGTGTTTAAAACTTCATCGTTATAGGTGACTGAGAATTTCAAAAACAAAACAATATTGCTTTTCTGTTTTTAAATTCTTCTCCGAGGTTGATTTTTATTAAAGTGCTATAGTTTTTCTTAGTACTTCACGAGCCATATGTGTGTCAATTTTAAACTTGAGATACATTTAAGGACACTGAGAGATGAAAAATAAAAAAAGTTTTCTACCATGGTTACAGCCTTTTCAGCCCCCGTGGATGGTCATCTTCATAAAAATGCTTATTATTGTCTTTGTTAATCATGAGCCCATTTTTGTAGGGGATGCACACCATTTAAAAAACTATGACTTTTATGCGGCATACATGTGCCAAATTTTAACCGAATGGGATATTGGTAATTTAGCATTTAAAGATGTGTGTGGGTGAGAAACTTTCCTTTCATATATGGGGATTAAATTGAGAATGTCTCGTACACATACTTTCATGAGGCTTCAAATACAGGTTACACAACGACAAACGCAAACTTTTATCACAATGCATTTCTTCATAGGAAGCTTTTTTTTAAATATCTAATATTTAATCTCCCTGAAAGTGAACCTTTACATGAATTGTTGCACACGTTACGGGTTTGGAATACTTCTTAATATAGTATTACTCTTTATAGATTTTTTGATCAAGTATTTTTTTAACTAACTTTTAAATATAACTAATGTTTTAAAAATGGATTCGTATTTCGATCGTGCTGTTTGTTATATATACTTATTACATTATTTTACACTGTGTTAAAATAGCACCTGAAGTAGTATTCATCTTCAATTAAAACCCCTGTATGGATGCCTGTATCTCATTTTATTAAGCACAAGAGAGTAAAACACACTAACCAACGCTTGGATATTTCAAGCAATAAAGTGATAATTATACTTCCGGCTATCTCTTTAAATTTTGGATTAAATGAAACTGGCTTCCGGTATTATTCAAGAAATGATTAAATAAAACTTAAATATGTTTTACGTTGTATATTTAAACCATCTAGTATTACAAGGATTACGCTATAACATGCGTTGCATAACAATTTGTTTTAAGTTCAAATGGAAATTTAAATTCTCTAGGTCGCACTAATAGGCTACCTGTATTAATATTTCCCCTGCTATATTTAAATACGAGTCCATTTATTTATTTTTTATTTATTTAGTTTTCTATTTTGTTATTGCCATCAATATTAGGACCTACTCATGGTACCAATGTAAAATCTTTCACTAATGCTTAACAACATCCTGTGTAAAATGGACGATCATCAAAGTCGTTGTCGCTTATACAGAAATGAGGCTTCATACAAATTTTAATGGAAAAGACAATTTTTAGATACTTCCACATTAAATTTATTAAAAATTCATAAAAATTTTCTATTTTATAGGCCAGCGCGTTCTCGAGATATTTAGACTGACGGCCAGGCAGCTAGTCAGAAATAATATATTTCCTACCCATATGGAGGTATTTAAAAATTTGGATTCTAATTGTCGTATTCTTGGAAAACAAAACCATTCTAAAATATTAGATACAATTGCTCCTGGGACTTAGATATATATTTTGCACAAGATACCAGACTAGCAGATCCATGCTCGGAAATATCAGTTATCCTGGTTTAAAGAACTACGCAAATACATTTTTTAACCAATACTTGTTATTATACATTTATTTCAATCACGTATGAACATACTTATAGAGGTTAATGTAAATTAAAATGACGTTACAACAATGATACATGACCATAATAGTCATTAATCAACCGAGTTTGTCTCTGTTTGCTTGGTGTATTAGTTTTGTCCAGTCACTTGAATATGGAACACGGCTCAACAGTTACAATCAGATTGGAATTGATGCTCAACTTCGGCCCTGCTTATTTTTGTGTGTTTGTTAAAATTAATATAATATCAAATATAACGCAAGCTGCTCAATTAATTATACACTGTGATTTAGAGTTGAGACAAACAGACACTTAATAACAATACTCATAATACTTTTTACTATAATACTGTGACGACGGGGCCCTTTTCCCGCCGTCTGATGTGGAGAGGGAGAGGTCAACACGGAACACCTGATGTTGTTCAGTCGAGGAGGTGTCGTCGATGGGTAGAGACATTGCGTGTGGTGAGAGCAGACCGGGGACGTGCGGTGGCGCGTCACGAGCGGCGGCGATGCTACGGACGGTTAGATAGGTTTAGGTGGTAGAATGTGATGAATAATTAATGATGTTGTTTTAAGAAGAGTGAGTAGTTATTTGTTACGTACCTCGTCACGGCCAAGCAGAGTGTATGGAGCAGCCCCAAGGACTAACAGGGTGAGTTATAGTAGAAATAACTTGATCACACAGTACGTGACAAATTTTGGTGGAGGCGCCGGGTAGTCCTGAGGCGTGATAGCCTAAGACGGACTTGACTTTGAAAAATTGTAGTAAGATTTTAAGTAAAAAAAAAAAATAATAATAATAATTTGAGTCCTTTTGTTGAGTATTCTGGAAATTAGTATAATAGCAAGTGGTAACCCGTAAGTGATGCTAATTTAAGTATGTTTTAGTTATTATTTAATACCTAGTTCAGTACTTGTTATTTTATAAAAAGCATTCAATTGATATTTCTGTCTGTCGTAAGCCGCCGGTTTAATTTTTCCATATTTGAAGCTAAACAATTTGGAGAAGAAATGTTGGATTGTTGGTCTGATGTATTGTTGGTGAAAGAAGATCTAAGGGACGTGTGAAGTGTGAAGTGAATATATTATAGTAATGAAGTGATTATTTAAATAGATTGCTGCAATAATCAGTGATTGTATACTAATTATTTGTACGTGATTAATGTGACGGGATTATAGTTTAGTATGAATTTGGATGTTATTGTAAAAATTTATTAGTGTTTTAGCAAGGTTCTAATTGTTTTAGATTATGTGATCAGTGAACTGTGAGAAAAATACTGTTGTGGATTATTATTATTGTGTCTTATTAGTTATAAGTGTGACAGTGAACGGTAATAGTTGTAGCTAGTGAGAGATATACTTTACTTACTGCTTATGAACGGGACCCCAGTTCACTTTAGTGTAGTGACGAGGAGTAGAAGCAGGCAGGATTCACAGTCGCAGAGTAGTTTCCCCAGTTTCTGAGTTTGAAAACTTAGCTCAGAAGACTGAATTAAGCCCTCTTCTTGAGGAATCTTTAGACGACAGCTTCGAAGAGTTTGAGGGTAAACGAGCAAGAGTATCGGTCGGTGCAAGAGAGTAGTGAAGAAATAGAGCCATTAAGAAATAGAGTAGTAGCCATGGCTGAAGCTAGAGGACCTATTATTACTCCCCCAAAGTTTCGTGGTAGCCCAGAAGAGAATGTAGAGGAGTATTTGCAAGCCTATGAGAGAGTAGCGAGAGCTAACGGTTGGGACGAAGCAAAGAAGTTAGTGGTTATCCCTTGTTATCTGGAGGGGGCAGCCCTAAAGTGGTATGAAAATTTAGAACAGGCAGAAGAAAATAACTTGACTTGGGATATTGTAAAGCGAAAGATGAAAGAAGCATTCCAGTCAATTGCTTGGGAGGAGCAATTGGAATTTAAACTAAGACTTAGGATGCAAGGAGAGGACGAGCAGGTTGAGGCCTATATCCAGGATGTACTAAATCTGTGTAACAAATTAGACCCCAATATGGCTGAAAGAAGCAAAATCAAGCATGTTCTAAGGGGCTTGAAACCATCATTACTTGAAAAAGTGATGATGATGAACAACGAAACTTTGGAAAATGTTTTAGCCAACGTAAGAAAAGTACAAACTGCAAGATTTATAGCGGGCCAAAGGGTCGACCAACTCTTGACAGAACCCATAACCAGAGGAGCGGGACCGATAACCGTACCCCATGCGTCACAACCAAGTAGTAGCTCGTTAGAGAACAAAATTGAAAACCTAATGAGTGAATTCGCTAAGTTTAGTATGAGTCTTATGGAACAAAGGAAAAATGAGGAGAAACACACTACTCAACGGAGGGATGTAGGCTACTATGGAGGTCAAAACCAAAGGGGTCGTGGTTCATTTCGGGGTTCAAATCGTGGACGAACAGCAGACGGTAGAGTGATTTGTTACAAATGTAACCGTGTGGGACACTTTGCTATAAACTGCAGATCAAATCTAGGTAGAGGACAGGGAAACGACAGAGGGGGACGCTAGAGGAGGGAGTTAGCGTTCCTACTAATAGAAACTCCCCAAATGAAAGTGAAATCCCAAGTAGCAGGATAGCCACATTATGTGAAACTCATGAACAGGAAGAGTGGAGAGACACATGGAGACAATATAGCGGATCCCCGAGGAGTAGATGGATTCAGGGTGGTTTTCATCAGCGTTATCAGACAGAAGAACGGAAGAAACCCGCTACGTGGCATCAAGGGGTGTCAAGCAATCCAGGATCGATTAGAAACTCTAGGGGTTCTTGAAGTTCACGCCCTCGTCGATCAACACGAAAGACCAGTTATATTTGACACCGGCGCATGTGTCAGTTGTATGGACGAAAATCTTGTGAGTCACCGTGCTAGAGTCCAACCAGTAGAGGGAGTAAATATGAAGACGGCCACAGATGAACCTGTATGTATCACTGGAAGAACGGACATAACTATAGAAATCGGCAGATGCGTCTTTAGATTTTCTGTATTTGTAGCCAGAGGACTAGGAGGTTGCTGCATTCTAGGAAATGATTTTCATCTTAAGTTTAAAACAACCATAAGCTATGCCGAAAGAATGGTGAGGTTAACCAACGTAAGTGGAAGAACTATATCTGCTCCATTTTCCTGTCGAGAAAAGGATGCGAAGTATCAGAGACCACCCCCAGATGCAACCTGGCTAAACCAGATCCAGTTTGAGGATCTTGAAGAATGTAGCGTAAAAGTTGTGAGTGCCGACACTACTGAAATTCCCGCAAGAGGCCGAAAGCTGCTGAAAATCAAATTTGAAGGTGCTTTACCATACACAGGCATTATGGAACCAAACTACCGGCTGTATAAGGAGACTTCCATTTTAGTACCACCCTGCCTCACCACATCATTGCCACTAGAAGCCGTCATGGTATCAAATGTTTCAGAAGAAGTGAAAAGAATAAACAAGGGAGAATTATTGGCAGAAGTGTATGAAGCTGAAGAAATTCCAATTGAAAATAAATCTATTGCAATGAATATTGTGAGTGGAGGTGATGAGGGTTGTATTGAAGAAAAGAAGTTGAATCTTAACCCTCAGATGACATCCGAAGAAAGGAAAACTATGCTAGATCTGTTGGCGGACTACAGTGACAGATTCTCCTGGGATCCCTCTCAAATTGGATGAACAACCGTAAGCGAGCACAAGATAGAGCTTACTAACAGAACTCCAGTGCATCAACCACCCTACCGAGTCTCCCATAGAGAAAGGGAGATACTGAGAGATCAAGTTGAGGAGATGCTGAGCAAGAACATAATACGTCCTAGTACAAGCGCTTTTGCATCACCTGTTGTCTTGGTAAAAAAGAAAAATGGAGAGTGGAGATTTTGTGTTGACTATCGTCGAGTGAACGACCAGCTGAATCCTATACAACAACCTCTTCCACTGATAGATGATATTCTAACATACTTAAATGGTTGTCAATGGTTTGTAACGCTAGACTTAACGTCTGGGTTTTGGCAGCTGCCCATAAGAGAAAAGGACAGGCACATAACAGCTTTTGTTACCCCAGATGGTTTATGGGAGTACGAAGTTACTCCATTTGGGCTCAAAACGAGTCCCGCAGCCTTTCAAAACTGCATGGACAAGGTGTTGGCAGGATTAAAATGGGGTACATGCCTTTTATATCTAGACGATATATTAGTTATGGCTCCAACATTCAAGGAGTTGATAGAAAATTTGAGAAAGGTTCTCCAAAGGCTTAGGGAAGCCTCTATGACACTAAATCCTTCTAAGTGTACCTTTGGGTATCAGGAAGTTAAGGTACTAGGACATACAGTCAGTGCTAAAGGAGTAAGTCCCGATGCTGGAAAAATAAAAGACATACTGAATTTTGAACCACCTAGAAGACTGAGGGCTCTCAGGTCATTTCTGGGGCTTGCCAACTACTACCGTAAATTTGTACCTGACTACTCAAAGATAGCCAGACCTTTAATTGAATTGACCAAGAAGAATAAGTCATTCATATGGGGTACAGAGCAACAAGAAGCATTCCAAACCCTAAAGGAGAAGCTAACAACAGCTCCGATCTTACGACACTTCGATCCCAAACTGCCTGTTGAGTTACACACTGACGCTAGCGACATTGGAGTAGGTGCTGTGATCATGCAAAAGGAAAAGGGGGATGCGTTACCTGTAGCATACGCATCTAGGAGGCTATCAGAAGCAGAGAAAAAATATACGGTCACTGAAAAAGAGTGTATTGGTGTTGTGTGGGCAACACAACATTTTAGGCAGTTTCTATGGGGGCGCAATTTTACAATAGTAGTAGATCACCATGCTTTGTGCTGGTTACACAAGAACCGGGACTCATCAGGAAGACTGGCAAGATGGGCCCTGAAGCTCATGGAGTTTGACTATGAAATAAGGCACAAACAAGGACGCCTACATGTAGTTCCTGACACACTTTCAAGGAATGCTTGTGAGGACTGTAAGCCAGAAGACGAAGACAAGACCAATGAAATACCCATGTTAGCGCTGAATTGGACAGATCTACCCAAATTACAGGATGAGGACGAGGAGTGCAGAAGAATCAAGGACACAATGTTAAAACCGGAAGAGTCTACAGCGACAGAAAGAAGAATGGCAAGGAGTTTTATGCTGGAAGATGGAGTGCTATACAGACGTAATGTTGCTCATATTGGAGAAAAGAAACTGCTAGTAGTACCTGAAAGCATCAGAAGTGAAATTTTGTATGAATGTCATGACAGCCCTTTGGCAGGTGGACATCTGGGTTTCACCAAGACGTTTCATAAATTGAAGTGCCGGTTCTATTGGCCGAACATGATAAAGGATACTGAGAAGTACGTCAAAACGTGCTTACACTGTCAAACTCGAAAGACACCAAAATTATCTCCAGCAGGGATGTTACAACCCATGCCGGTGGGGTATCCTTTTGAAAGAATTGGGATAGATGTATTGGGTCCGTTTACAAAGACAGACAACGGAAATAAGTACATCATAGTAGCGATGGATTATGCGACAAAGTGGGCTGAAGCAAAAGCGACCCCCTCAGCTACTGCAGAAGAGACCGCGAAATTTGTGATCAACAGAATCATTTGTAGGTTTGGATGTCCGAACGAGATCCTTACTGACAGAGGAAAGAATTTTAGGTCGAACTTAGTGTGTGAAATTTTAAACGGACTGGGAATCCGCACGTTATTCACAACAGCTTATCATCCAGCGTGCAATGGCTTAGTAGAACATTTCAACGGCACACTGGCTCAGATGTTATCTTATTATACAGGGTCTAATCAGAGAGACTGGGATCTTTACGTAAATCTCACATGTTTCAGCTACAACACAAGTCGTCAGGAAACCATAAAACATAGTCCTTACTATATGCTTTTTGGAATGGAAGCTCGACTACCTGTTGATGTAACTCTACGCAAAAATGTAAGTAGTGACGTGAAGGCGGAGGAAGTTCTGCAAAGAGTTCACCAGTGTCGCAGAGAGGTAATAAAAATAGTGGAAAGAAGTCAACAGAAACAGAAGGATCGGTACGACCAGAAGCACCGTTTCGTAGAGTATGAACCCGATGATCTAGTCATGATATGGACACCAGCTCGCAAGAAGGGAAGGACTACCAAGTTACTACATAGGTGGAACGGCCCGTATAAGGTGATATCCAGGCTTTCCGAAGTGAACTATGAAATAGAAATCAAGAAAGGGAACCGGTGTTATTTTGACACAGTTCACGTGAGTCGACTAAAACGTTTTTATCCAAGAAACTAGAGATAAAATGAAAGGATGATGCATGTTCTTTTATGAATGTAATTAGTGTATAAATTAGTGTTAAAACAAATTTAGGATAGGGTAGCGTGTAACTTATATAATCTATCCTGTGCAAGACAATAACTTTAGACCGTCTGTATATTCATTATAAAAAAAAAGAGGACTATTTTGTGCTTGCCAGTGTAATATTTGTGTTTGGCTACGAGTAAAACTGCCCAGCTAAGCGATAATGTGATCATTGCACTGTGAGACAATGCAAGATAGGCAGGGCAAGGTCCAAAATCGGACACTAGTGTGCTAGACAGTGAGCTCACGACGCTCGAGCGGTTAAAAACTAACTGGTGTCCTGTATACGTAATATTTCTTGAAATTTTAGTTAACCAGCGTTATATTTATAAGTTGATAATTTAGGTGTGCTAATATTAGATAAATGTGTTTAAAACTTGATTGTTAGTTTAATTTGTTGTGACTACAGTAACAGTGTGCCACGTGACAGAGAACTATGGATACGCTACCGAAGGTAATGACACTTGTTAGTATGATCATTGTAATTTTTGGTAATGTTTTATTTGTAGAGGCGAGTCAGGATGGCCAAACTCCAATATCAGTTGTTACAGGTGTCTACTGGAAAGAGATAAAGTCGGCAGAGATATATGAAGCGTCCGTCCCGTTGGTTTACAAGACAGCGTGGCCAGGAGTAGACATAGCTTATTTAAGTCGTCCCAAAGGAGTAGGATTTTGTAATGGTGTTATGAATGATCCAGAATGTATGTTATTTTCTTGGGCCGCAGTGGTTAATAAGGAGATTGGAGCACGAGTCACATGGCTGAACAGAAGTTTGAGTGAGACAGCTGATAATTTTGAATTATTTTCAGGGTCGAAACGTGATAAGCGCAGTCTTCATTTTATAGGTAATTTTGCTCATTGGTGTTGTGGAGTTATAACCAAGAAGCAGCTACGACCTTTGTATGCTAATCAAGAGAGAATGAATGTATTTGAGCAGGAACTTCACAATGAACTTCAAGAGGCGTATGCAGAAATGGATAATCTAACAATTAATATGAATTCTTACAGTCAGGAAGTCAGTCGCACATTTTCTCAAGTAATAGGTGTGGGAGTTAACATAACAAAGATGATTGATCGATTTAGAACCAAGGTGTATGTCGCTGATCAAAAGAATAATCATAAAACATACAGTCTGTTACAGCTCAACGCATTACACTCTATTCGGCAGTTGCAAGTGTTACAACTAGTTACCAGATTGGAAATTTTAAGTCAATGCAGAGAACAAAAGATTCCGAACTCGATTATTTCTTTGTCAAAATTTCAAGGAGATCTTCTGAAATTAGCGGCCTCAATCAAGGACGACAATTACGAGTTAGTAATTGCTCCGGAGGAAGTGACAAAATATTTAAAATTAGAAATAGCTGACTGTATGATTTCAGGTTCAACAATAATTGTAAATGTAAAGGTGCCCATTAAAAAGCGGGGAGCGCGCTGGAAACTGTTTGAATTAATGGCTGTACCTTTTGCATGGAAAAAATTCTACTTGTAATATTCATCATGATGTGACCTATCTGGCAGCCGACAACGAGCGTTCTGATGTCGATACAAGGCTCAGCAACTCATGATTGTCAGCCGTACATAAATTCTCTATGTTTTATTCCTAGGAATGCCGGAGATGCTGTCTCGGGTTCGCTATGTCCCAGAGCTATGTTTAGAGGAGCGACGATACAGGAACTCAGTAAAGTTTGTGCCTTTTCGTGTGCGCAGGGCAGAGCGCCGATAGTGAACAGATTAGGAGAGGAGATGTTTGTACTTACACACGTTTCAGGGCAGTTAAAGTTGGAATGTCGTCATGGGTCGAATTTAACCTTAAATATTCCGGAAGATAGACGACCCGGTGCTCTCCAAATTAAGGTCGCTTGTGATTGTAAATTAATGTTAAATGAAGAAGTAATTGTTTTTGAAAACTACCCTTGTTATAAGAAAATATCTGTTTCAGAAATAGTCCATATAGTTCCTGCTCTTTGGTCCAAATTGAAAACTTTGAAGGTTTCTTCCAGAAACACGTATTCCTCCAGTACTTTTACCACCCTGGACGAGTGTTTGGACGAGAGTTGGCCAACTGAGGTGCCCCATTGGAACATGACGTACGCTAGGACACAGGTGGAAACCAAGCCACCGCTGATAGTAACAGGCCACAACGAAGGGATTTGGCCAATTGTGTATACTGTAATTCATGCTGTATATTTTTCACTGGTAACGATTATTGTTGTGAGAAATCCACACTTTGTGGGTTTGTATAATTTAAATATAGTTAGAGGAGAACCTATAGAGATATTTGTTACAGAGAAAACCTATAGGGAAGCTGTATACATTACTTTGTTAATTCTTGTTTTTATTTTGTGCTGGGTACTTGTGAGATGGTGCTGTCGATGGAGGAATAAGCAGAGCAAAGAGGAAGTGTCTATGAAGGGACATCGGGAGATCCAGGACAATGATGGCTTACCCCGAAGCATGCCGCTAGCCGAGATAGATGGGCGAGAGCTGCGAATTACCTTGGAATGGTGGGATATGAACAGTCCGAGTGATAAGTAACCACCGTGTTTAATTGGATACATAATGAGGAAACTATGGAAAGTTTATGTTACAAAGTGATTGATTGTTGATGAATTTCTTATAATAAACAAAAGGGAGTTTCATTTCTCTGTAATGATCATCCAGAGTAAAAACATTAATATGATATAAGGTTTTGTTGCATAATTAGATATACTACAGCGATGTACTAATATAATTAGGTACAGTGAATGACGTTTTGTACTTCAGACGTAATATAATATTTTAATGTTTTGTTAAAATCATGTAATGATAAGTGTGAGATAAATCTATGCCAATTATAACCGTGAAGTTGCCTAGGATAAGGTGTGTCTAATAAGATAGTTACAGGGACACGAGACGGGCGGTGCCCGGACCGGGTGCGCAGCAGCTGATCTGGTGCAGGGTCACGGTCAGATCACTGAGATGACATTGAACCTGTGTCGTATGACTGCGGTATGAATGATGAATGAGTGGTGGCCACCAAATGAGCAAATGAGTGAAAGAATGATATGTTATAAAATATGAATGTTATCAAGAATTAATAGGTAGAATGATTAATGTTAGTATAATGTTACAAGTGAAATAATGTTGGTGTTTATGTAACAATACAATATGAAAATGTTAGAGTAGGGGTATATCGATAGTGTATACCTATTTAAACTAAAGTAAGGGCTGAGTAAGAGTTTAAAAGTGTATTTCACATTCGCTAAGAAATGGGGCCCCTTGAAACCGTGTTTAATGATAATAGAATAATGACCATTATAAAATGATGTACCGTAGTAACTAATACAGTTGGTATTTTATATAATAACATGTAACAACTATTAAGATGTAAAGAATGTTTAGTTTAGATAATGATTATTAAATGTGTAATATACCACTTCATTTTCTGATTTGCATAAATGTCAGGTTGTTATGTTCATGTTTTAAATGTTAACCTTTAACTATATCGAGGTATTTTAGATAAGGTACGGTATCCCTGACTAAATCAATTGTGTATATAAAAAGATAATTAGTTTATTTGTAGAATTGATAAATGTAGTTTAAGTAATAAGGTGCCATGGGCTTACTTTGATTAAAATGTATGTTAAAATATTAGTGGGTAATACATGATTTGGGTAATAAATATTTGTATAATTGTCATATATTTGTTATATAGAATTAGTGATAAAAAAAAAATGAGAACAAATGTGAATGCTTTATTTGTTGATGATTTGTCTAGTTAGTAGGGATAATTTCGTCTTAAACAAGTAACATAAGATTAGAAGAGCTCTAGTAGTTGGAAACACGCTTGCAACAAGGTCGCAGGCCGCTGACCCCGAGGGTCAGGCCACTGCGCCGGAAGGCCTCTGCTGACCACAGCTACTTATATCACGTAGCCATCTGGAGGTGCACTGTTCCAGCTCAAAAACTTTGTACTCCATTGCATGGAGATTACTTAAGTAGGTATAAACCGATCCAAATGGTATCAAATCCCGGACACATATGTAATTAAATTATTTGGGAAAAATAGAGAGTGTTAGTGTTAGTAATAAATTGAGATTCCCTTAGTTTTAGTAGTTGTAATTTTCTAATTTGAAGTAAATATGTAATAAGCAATTTATATTTTAGAAGTAAAAAAAAAAAAAAGGTGTTGTACTCCGCAAACTTGTATATTTATATGGCAAATAATGATATGTAAGGGATGTTTTATTGGTAACTTTTACATTTTTAGTTAGGTTAGCGTAGGCTCTATAACAGATTCCCCACGGCTATTATTTCAATCTTGGATGTTTTAAATTTGAGCGATATTCATATTTGTGTGTGTCTTAACTCCTTTTAAATTTAGGTAATAATATCCAGGTGAAACAAATTAGAAGGGGAAAACAAAATATTGTAAGTCCTTTTGATGTACTTAGATAGGGAAATCGTTCGTGGCATTCGTCTCCCGTTCGTTCGCGTCCCATACTGAACTGGGAAGCTTAGAACTGTGAACATTCCAGTGTGAAGAATGTGCGTTAGAAATTAAGAAGAGGACTAATACTTTTGGGTCACACGCCAAAGGAGACGTGTCATGGACATAATGCTGTGCCCAGCAGTGAAGCTACGGTTACCATCAACTGAACATTAAACACTAGACCTTAGAGGTGAAAACAGTGACGAGCTCATAAGAGGAATGTGAGGAACGGAAGGAGGCGCAGTCACGTCAAGGCCGACTCCAGGATGGCGTTCCTGGTGCAGCTACTCCGAGACCCGATGGGGATGCCTAAGCAGAGATTCATAACCGTAGCTTCCCTTTAAGAAGGGGGAGTGTGACGACGGGGCCCTTTTCCCGCCGTCTGATGTGGAGAGGGAGAGGTCAACACGGAACACCTGATGTTGTTCAGTCGAGGAGGTGTCGTCGATGGGTAGAGTCATTGCGTGTGGTGAGAGCAGACCGGGGACGTGCGGTGGCGCGGCACGAGCGGCGGCGATGCTACGGACGGTTAGATAGGTTTAGGTGGTAGAATGTGATGAATAAATGATGTTGTTTTAAGAAGAGTGAGTAGTTATTTGTTACGTACCTCGTCACGGCCAAGCAGAGTGTATGGAGCAGCCCCAAGGACTAACAGGGTGAGTTATAGTAGAAATAACTTGATCACACAGTACGTGACAATACTGTTTATGACTCTTATTCCAAAATGTATGGGGAATCACGTATATTTACGCGTGTGTTCTCTCTCCGCAACTTTACTGCTACAGAGATAAATTACTTTGACAGACCATTAACGTAAACAATTTTCAAAAATTGTAACATGTTTAACTCGTTCAATACTGTAACTGTGTTTAGGTAACTCTGTGATGTTTCCTATTGTATATTTATAACAAGTATAATATTTAAATATATTGTACTTTTATGCTTTAAAGGTTTTTCACGGACAAAAAGCAATAAAAACCAACTCAATGTCTAAAATCATTCAGACTAATTATTATAGATTGGCTAACGAGCCAAATGAATATTCTAGTTGTGTGTTAACAAGAAGTTTGATTTATTGTACAGTTGTTTTTTAATAATATGTCAATTGAAGTGTCATTACAAATGTATGGATTGTATGGATATTTTAGTTTCGTACAATTGGGTGCTTATTATGTCAGCCAACCTAATAAAGCTATTCCCACTATTATGTTCATTTTACTATGAACATGCCAGACCTATGGATATACATGATTTAATAAACATGTTATCTAGGAATTATTCATTGCTGCAATATTCTTATAGATCAGCATACGAACTTTGACCGTTTATTGACAGTGAATCATAAATTAACAATTTTAATCATGATATAAAAATATTATTGTGCTTACATACACAATACATAAAATATTTTGCAAATTTCTTGAAAATAAATTACGTTGATTACGAGGAATGATAAAGCTAAAGGTTGTTAGATGAAAAATTGTGTTACACATTGTGGCTCATTTAAATTAAAATAAATTAAATTAAACAACATGTAGTAAAAAGATATAATGTTTTTAAAGTTGGTAAAGTTAATTTGTAATGATTAGTCACTGCATAAGGTCAACCGCACGGCATGCTTGGGTTTTGCGTTCCTTCTGTAGCGGACGAGGCAGACGAGTCTCCTAGCCGGGAAAGAGCCTTCTAATTGACCAATGTTTAACGTTGTCAAATTCGATATTAAGGATATTTAAGTAAAGTTTCTCACAAAATTTTGAACTTCTCAAGCAGATTTTTTTTTATTTGTCGCCCATAAACATGGGATTGTACAACGGCTAAGATCTGATTTCCTCATTAACGGGAGAGACTACTCCAAACTTTCAGCCGTGAACCAGCTGTACAAGAGCATTAGTTCAGAAAAATCTTCGTCAGAAATAGTGCATTGAGGTCCTTATTTTTAGTTAAAAAATATTACGAGAAGAGTGTTAATATTTTTGGGGGAAATGTACGTTAGTGTAGGGTAGGATAATAATATCATTTATAGAAATATGTTGACCATTGTATTTATAAAAGTAATTTTGTATTACTTTCGGGTAGAAAACCTATTAACGAATTACTCTAAGTGGTCTGATAATTAAAGTTTTTACCACTCATCTGCAATAGTCAAAATATAATTCCATTCCCACAAGAAGAGACTTGGTTTATGCTATAATGGTAATTACTTTCGTAGTTTTATATAACTACTATACAAATGTTTGAAATTAGACATGTACAGTAAAATTTTATGACTGAACCTTAACATGATATTATAGATTTAAAAATATATGCAAAACTATTCCAGCCACTCTACAAAAAGGCTTCTCTCAGGCTCAGCCTATGACAAACACCAAAATCCAATTTGACTTAAACAATTTATGTTACTATGAGGTATTGTTAGGTAATTAATAGTGTTTTTATTTCTACTAGGCTGTATAAATAAAACAAAAGGAATCATGTAGCGTAATCATTTCAAGTGTTTATCCAGTTGGTGAGTTTCCGACTACATGAATATGTAACTGTTTACTTTGCTCTCGACGCTCAACACTAATTGCGTAGTTAATGTTGTCTTTAATTGCCTATAGTGATCACAAATGAAACTCCCTAAAAATGTATACGAAAACCTTTTGTGAAAAATTTACACATTTTTCAATAATACGTGTTAACGTAAATCATTATAGGCATAGTTTTAAACATTGACAAAATTATTTATGACCTATAAATGTTTAAAATATATTTAGAGACGAATCAGAATAAAATGAGTGAGGTGTTGAAAAAAATGCAATCGATAAAAGCAGAAACAGGTACATTGACGCTATTTTAAACTTTTGACGATTAAAATATTTTATTGATAATAATTTACCCTAAGCTATATAAAGAACCAATCTTGTATAGTAATCTGTTCAGTAGTAAATTAATTGAATAACAGTAACAGTTTTCACACTTTACTTTTAAGTCTGTAACTATCCTAAAATTCTTCTAATTACATAAATTTATCCTTTTTCCAAATAACTTTTAAAATATTGTTTGCAATAATGAATAACCATTAACTGTTCAAAAGTTCTTCATTTTGATTGAATGGTTGTGGACTCCTCAATAAATATATCATGTGTTTGGTTACGTATTTATACAATCATAAATACAAAATTAAAATAATTACTCATTCACGGAGTTCTTATAGCAAATGTGATTTTGGATTTCAACAAAAGTTTTATACAATAGTTCATTATAAATAGTATGATAAATCTAATATTGATAGGCATGGCATAAACGCCTAGCCACATGTTAAATATCAATAAGAATAGAACATTGTGTGTCGCTCACCATTTGTAGATTTTCACATGGTTATGAACTACGTTTTATTCAGGAGGCTTTTCAAAACATCGTGACTCACACATTACTACATTTTAAGGTTGTAGAACAAGTTTCAGTAAGAGAACACCGAAAAACCTACAAACACAGACATAAAGGGTGATGACCCAGAAGAATTGCTGTGGCGCCTTCTCTATTGTCATCTATTGCGTCCAACAGACAGGGACTGGGGTTGGAATATTTGGATAATATTTTTATGGACATTTACATGTAGTCTTGTTTTCCAACTTTTTTTATTTGTAGATATATTTAATTAATGTTACAGATACTCGCATATGCATTGCAAATATAATATAGGCGAATATATTTTTGAATTTATTTATAATTTATAGAGGGTTTTGTAGAGAAAATTACGTAATATACGCTGACTCATAAACGCACATTTCTAACCATTACAAACTCGTTAAGCCCCCCCTTCACCATCTCTCCACCCCCCCCCCCTTACAAACGATACCATACTATAATTCTGTACATCCATAGGCATATTATTGAACTTGCAATATTATCGTACTTTAATTTTAATTTAGTGTATCATGATTTAGTATATATAATAGTATATGGAGAGCTTTACTAAAACCTATCATTCGCAGAGAAAACTATATTTTTATATGCCCGCAGAATATCACTTCAAAGAGATTAACCACAAACTAAATTTTACATGTGGCTTCAATTCTACAGGGTTTTCATTTGAAAACTTCAAACTCTCATTAAAAGACTTATAGTACAAGTATCAAAAGTCTGCAATCGGGAGTGTATAGCACTAATTGGGGAAACAAAAAAAAATTTTTCAACATTTTGAAATGGCAACTATTACCTTGTGACACCTCATATTAAAGCTCATAAAAATGCTGTATTTTGTTAAAGAAATTTAAATAGGGCAAGCCGTATCAGTAGCCAATTATGTCATTACAAATACAACAATTATTAGTCTACAAACTAATGTACTACAGCTAATAACAACAAAACTACTCCCTGAATACTGTTGTTAATCCCTTTTAAACCTCAAATCAAATGTTCAAATTGGTAGTAGTTGTTGTTTAAGCAAAAAAATAACTAAAATAATTCTTGCCTAACCTTTCTAAAAGTTTGTATGGTTAAGCGTCTGCACTCAGCAGTGATTTCAAAGACTACTGATGTAAAGTGACTCCAACAAAAGTCTCAGGGTGTTATGTCTGGAGAACTTGCCGGCCACTCAATTGATCATCTTCAACCGATCCAGTTATCCAGGTAGTGTGCATCTAGCCATTGTCGCACAGGAAGCGTATAATGTGGAGGAGCTCCATCCTGTTGAAAATAAAACATATGTTTTCAAAACATTTCCCGTGATATCTAGAGAATAAATTGAGATATAAACTTGAAAATGTGTAACTTTTCCTTACTAAAAGGTTCTGGCAAAACTACTCTTCCCTTTATCTCTCTGTCTGTCTCTTTACATTCCTCTTTTCTGTAGAATATCTAAAAAAGCTAATGCCTTTTAATTTTGTATGCAACGTAATTTCTACAAAGGCAAAGTCGTAATCAATGGTTAGAAACTAAATCTGCAGACTGTACTTTTGCATAAAATTTTTGCCGCGAAATACACAAGGAAGAACTCAATTAGAGCCTTTGTTGATCCATGTGTTTTGGCTGTTTCATATGTCTCAGTATTATGGCAGAACACTTTTATCTGACCGAGTGCTGTGAAATCTTCTTTACCTGCTGTACGAGGATTAATAATAGAATTGATTCTTTGTTTGAAGGTTATTTTTGACGATGGAAGGATTGTGAAGGAAACAGGATTTTTCTGGCCATCGTTCAGTGAAATAAGAAATCAGTAACACTACGTTTCGAGATCTGCAATCTGATCTCTTCTTCAGGTAAAGAACTAACCTAATACATAATTTCAAACTAGGTTAAAATAAACAAATCTTACCAAAGCGTTGTAGCACGCCTAAGTCAGGAAGCACAACCACCATGTTGTTTGTCACCTTCACTAACTCTATAAACATGCACTTAATAAAAAAACTATACTCAACACTACTATAGAATTGAATTAGCTATAGATCTAAAAAGTGGCATACAACTGTAGCAATAGCATTGGTGTAGTGTACTTCTACTTTGTATCAATTAATCAAAATTTGAACTAAAACGTCTTTACCCTAAAAAAGAGATATATTAAATATCATATTGGATGCTATTCTATAATGTACATCTCTTTGAGTTCAAAACTTATGAAAAGCAACAAACATCTGTAACTAAATTACCTTACATTATACACACTTTTGCATCCGTTAATCAAAGTCAAATACATAAAATCGTCACCACGGTAATCTCACTCTGACAGCTGTTCAGAGCACTCTCACGGCTGTTCAGAGCACAATCTGACTGCCTGATCTAGTCTTAGTATCAGAGTCATCTAATGCAATTATATTCAGTTGACTTTGTATCCGTAGTGAGACGTCGAAGTATAGTACTTGGTTCTGGTTGTGTGTTCCTGAAAATACTGAATAAAATCAATAATGGTACTAACTGATCGCCTAAGAACACGCATAGTTTGTCATCTTGTTGGATTTCACAAAGGAAACGATGAAGTTTGTTATCTTTTGATACAATGTCGTAAAACCATTGCACATATAGCGTAGCTTTAATTGGAAGGGTTGATTCAATTTGTATGTAAAATTGTGTCCCATTTCTCTTAGTTCAGTATCTGGAAAACTCGGTTGCTCTACCGTGCTTCGAGATCGCGTCTAAAACATCTAAGTGCTCTCAAATATGCTCCTAGTGAAACAATAACAATACCTCTTCATCTACTTTTTGTACATTATATTTTTAGTATAGGTGGTTCTGATGCCAAAACTATGTAAAAATTTCATTTTGGGTTTCGTCATCGCCGAATTTTACTGGCTTTAAACGAACATGACTCCAGGTTCCAGGATCCAGAATAATACACATGTCCGCTACGCAGATGTAATGTGATAAGATCTTTAGCTTGTAATGTTGTTATATATGGACATAAATAGAAGAAAGTAAACAAATACATTACTAGATTATAGATATTTTTTTTAAATTTCAATATTAAAATAAAAAATAATTAATTGTTTTGAGTAAAACATGTACTTCGACTGCAGGAACAATTAGTCTATTTTACGTTTTAAACACATAATATATTTGCTAGTGAGAACCAGAGATATAATCACATACCATATTAATACGGTACTTGTATTAAATCAGTAATATTAGAAACAAAATATCACGAATTCTAGCTTAGCTCTATATTGTCAGCTAGGAAATGTGTCACAAGTATTCATGGGCGCATACCCAAAAACAAGGTAATCAACTAAAAGTAAAGTTGACAGTGTGTAGCAACCCTATGGTCCTTGTAGGGGATGTAACCCTTATACATAGATGATCTTAATAAATACTCTTTTAGTATTCTACTAAAGTAATGAGGCAAGTGTTGTATTTGTAAAAGGAATATTGAAAACAAATCACTAGTTTTCCTTGGAGCTGCAACTATTTCAAACAAAATGTTTAGTTGACCTTTGTAAAATTTTTTTCATATTTCAGTTTTGAGTCAAACCTATGTATGAAAAAAAATATATTTATTATATAAATTGCAGCTCTATGAGTCATTGTTCATTTAAAAACATGTTTTAATTTTTTTTGAGGTCATAACACACGTTTTCGTTAAATTTAATCATACAAGGATATCGAGAAGTTTAAAAACAAAACAGTTTTGTAGATTTTGTAATCCATTTATACAACCCTATTATGGTTACCCTTTATGAAAACGCTTTGATGTTTCTTTAATGAGGCATACGTTTACCAATTTAAACTTTCTCAGATATCGGAAAATTTGAGAATTAGTAACGAGTTGGTTACGGCTTCCCCTTCTATTGGAGTCAGCAAATCCTATCACTCGTTGGAGGTTGAAAAATTAATTTCTGTCTGCATCTCCTCATGATATAAAAATTGAACTGAACTATACAATTGAAATGCTGCATGAAGCTTCATTTACATACAGGAATCTCTGAGTTGGATGATGGGATATATGACTCCATGGAGTTTGGCTAAGCGGTAGCAAATATCTTTACATTTATCTTTACTTATTTATGTAACGATGGAAACGAAAATAGCGGATAAAAACCTTTCTAAACAAGCTTTTTAAACTCATATATGTTTTAACTTTGACTCATTAAAAATGCAGCTTAATCACAAAGTAAAACGTAAAAAACGTTTGTTTCTTATGATGTATGGATATTTCAAGACTGCAGTTAGCTATAGATGTTAAATTTTATATACATTATCATCGAAGCCTATGTGTCACCTGGTGTAACATACTAATATCTTGTATCTTATATATTGTATTTATATACATGTATATATATATATATATATATATATATATATATATATATATATATTTACATATATATATATATATATATATATATATATAATTCAAAGGTTAAAACGTTTAATACGCATTATTCCTTCTCAAAAGTGTATTTATTATTTTTTGTTTATTAAAATATAAAAACGTATGTACTTAGAAATTACGTAAATCATTTGACACAAATCTTATTATGTAAATAAATAACATAAAATAAGGTAATATTTGTTTGCGCAACATACAACAATATAACGTTATATAATATTATTTATAATAGATAATCATATACATTAATCATTAGAATAAGGGTGAAAATTTATTTGTTCCAGCAGAACAACAGAAATAAGGCAAACAATATGTATTTGTACTTAGACTGAAAATACTCGTAGACAAGGTTTTACCCTCTACAAAATGAAACTGAGAATATATACATGAAATATGTCGGAATCATCTTAATTATGATTTTAAATGTTTAGTTTCCGTATTTTATAAGAACATTTGGAGCATTTCCTAAACCTGTGCCATGCCTGCTGTTAGAACTGGAGTTTATTGCGGGTGAAATAAGTACGCGATAACGTAAGCATTGGAAATAAAAAAACAGAGGATAATAACTTAAAATTTATTTACCTACGATTTGTAGGTTACTTTTTTAAGCGAAAAGAAAATTATTGTCTTATATTACCAGGCAGTATTAATGCTAAGAAACCTCTCCCACGCTTAACCTGGATTTTATATTATTAATCATAAAAGAGTTCTTAGATTAGAGTATTTTAATAGTGACTCTGAGAATTCTATAAGAAGGAATTACAAAACACTTAATTAATTTAAGGAATTTAGTAGTATTTTTAACTTCATAGAATAAAAGAATGAAGTAGCTTCATTGAAACTTAATTAAAATTCCTTTGTAATAGCTAATACTGAGCATCTGTTAAAGTTCTGGCTTGCAATATTTTTAATATTGTTCATTTAAATCAGTGGATAAATAAGAGAAATGTTTGGATGAATAACTTCTAATCCACTACTTTCAACAACACGACTTCATAACATTTTTACGCATTATTCCTTTTTCTTCAATGATTTATTAAAGGTTTCTCGTTGTTGTAATGGTTAGATGCATGTTCAATTTATGTAAAGTTTTTTCTGTAGCTGCTATAAAAATCTTATTGTTTACTTTTATCGTGTATTATACCACCTCAATAACACTCTGAGATGGGGAAACCCTAATTTATTCCTTACATTTTATCAAAAAAAGGTTTGTTAGATTCTTAAATAAAGTTGACACATTTATTTGTTGGTTAGTATAGTTAAAGTTTTAATTTGAGTGAGATTCAGTGTCACGTGAATGCTGGAACTACTAGTCAACAAAGTTTGTATATCTGTTTGTTTGGTCTGTTAGTTTGGCCCAGCCACTCGAATATGAAACGGAATATCTCAACCCTTCCATTCAGGCTAAACTGGCGTTCAACTTTGTCGGTGTCCCCTACCCGTCTATTTGTATTTACTATTAGTTTCTCATGAATAACAGAAATTTCACGTCATGATTATAAAATGTATGCACCGCTCAAAAATGTAATCAATTTATTGAAGTGAAAAAGCTAATTTAAAACTCTCTTAACAAAACATACTTTTGTTTTTAGGACCTAATTTAAATGAATTTTATATAATGAAATACTTATTTTGACTTTTACCATATAAATTCTACTAACAACGTGATAAATTACATTTCAAAGCTCTCCATGCTCTCCATGGACATGTACATTCTAAGAACATTGAAAGACGTCCAAACACGCTTCCCACATTTCCAGTATGTGACATGACTCCAAATAATATATTACGTGATGCTTGTTAGACTAAATGTCAAGCACGTGTTTCCTCTTTTCAATTTATAACATATCTTTTTCTGCAACAAAAACTACCAACTCCGCTTAACGCTAACTTATTTCTACCTATCAGCATATAAAATCAGCATTTATTTTTGAGTTGAATGTGAAGATAATAACTTTTAAAAGTGTTTGGAATGTTTTTGAAAGCCTAAGTTTTGTCAGCATGCTACGAGAATTCATTTATTACTTCTATTACATTCTACACTGGGTAAACTTCACCTTTTTCTTTCGAGTTGGTTTTCCTTACAACATCAAATCAACTATAACATTTTATCTATACAATATGTATGAATCTTTAACTTGTTTTATTAAATATTTAATTTCTTTTTTAGGTAATAAATTATTTAACTCTAAATTTAATGTACATATTCCCAAGAACAATATGCATAGAAGTACCCACATTGTCAATAAACCCCAACGATTTTAGACTTTCATTGTTTTTACAAGTATGATGAGTAAATTATATTTACTAATTACTAATTAAAGTGTATCTCAAAGATTATAATACATTTTCTGCGTATTTAAATTAGTATTAAAAGCTGATTAATATTTAAATACACTTTGATATTTCTATTAAAAAAATTTATTCCATAAATTGTGTTTAAAGGAGTACTAAAAATGTAAATGTGTTCTTTTTAGAATAGAATAGAATATATTTATTTTTCGAAAGTAATTACAATCCATCACAACTAAAATAATCTGGTACAAAATTATCAAAAAAGATGGTAATAATATTAATTCACATATAGTCTTAAATTAATGACTGCAATTAAACTATACAATATCACAAATTATCATAATTAAAAGAATAAAAATACTATATATAAGTTTAAATGCAACACACACATTCTAGTATATATCCAATATATATTTACTTTCAAAAAACATAGGCCCTCTAAGGCAAAGCCTGTGGAGAGGTTCCTTCTCTAATATTAAACATTTTGCGCTACAAATATTTTTATATTTTATTTAACCACATAAAGTCCCACTACATAAATGCAATTGTGGCAATATAACTTCAACAAACCTAGCCGCTTAGAATAATGTTTGTTTCTTTAAGATATAGATTTAACACAAATTAAACTTGTATATTAATAAGGTGATCAATATTATCTTTTTTTAAAAGCTAAAACTTCAATTTTTTTGCAAACAACTTAGCATTTGTACAATTTGCAATGCTTTTCGGAATAATATTAAAAATTCTAGGACCCATAAAACAATAACTTTTTGTAAAAAATGTCAAATTTGGCTTTTCCGTTCTATTCTATTACAAATATCTACCATTGAAAACTATAATAAAATTTATTTTATTAATTACATAAGACGGAGTTTCAAGAGCATTAAGTGTTAATGTTATTATTAATGGCGTGAATGGAAAATAATAAATATGTTTATTCTCAATATCCAACAGTTATCTTAGAAACGCAGTTCAATAGACTAGTCATCTGGCATTCCATTATTAGTGGAGCAACTGTTTTAACTCGAAAGCGAGTGTTTATTTACCATTATAATATTGTTTACTAGTAACAAACGGCCAATAACCCCAAAGCTTGTAATAATCTAATTACTATAAAAGTTTTATAATTCGATATTGGTTTTTTAGATCATTACTCGAGATAAAAAATGAAAATGTGAATAAATTTGAGTCAAGCTCCAGTTCACCTTCCTCTAAAAACAACATTTAGAAGCTCCAGATTAGTAATCTGGAATCGTGATCGTTTTATGAGATAAAACAAAGTAAGTCGGGGACGAAGAATCTACCATAATTAAAGATAGAGTTTAATATACCGTAGTGCACATAATTGTGCAACCGAAGTGACTATGTGAATACCCCGTTGCCTACACTATACTACACCTTGTAGTTTACGTGTCTCAAGTAGTAACAATCTAAAGAGCTCATTAGGAGCTTTTTTTGTCAACGGTTATTTTACCTACTTTACCAGGAGTGAAGTCTGCAACAGCGTTAATTTCAGATGCTGTAAACTAAGAGGAAGGTGAACTGGAGCTACATTCTACATTCACAATGATTCAACCATTCCCACCACATCTAATATATAAGTTAATTTAAACCGTTTCCATTATGGGTAAGAGGTACTTTGTTTAAAATCACTTCTACTGCAAAAAACATACCATATATATATATATATATATATATATATATATATATGTATATTTGTAAGTCCTATTGTATAGTTTACTCTAAGAGCTGTAGTGAGTGCTAATGTTAGATTCTTAACGATAGAAACATTTGTATATGATATTAGAGTAGAACGTTATATGAAGAATTCATATACTTTTAAAAGATAAAATTATAACATTGAATATAGAATAATATGTTTAATAAGCAGTCTAACTCTCCACATGATTTATTGTTTTACAAATACCAGTTATGAGAATAGTAAACAATGAATTACTTACCCATACGAGTAAACATTTATACAGTAAAGAAAGCAAAATGAAGGTGTAAGTTGAGTACATAAAAATGTAATAACAAGACAGCGCAATCATGAAATAGTACACATTGTATTGAACTTTTCCAAACCACTGTTAGTGTTTACAAAATAATAAATATAAATATTTGAAACATTAAAGAGATTACATAGTGCAGCTTATGTTTTTTTATAAGAATATTATACACTAAAGTATGAGGATAAAGGTTCAGTCTTGGTTAGAATATTGGTAAATATTATATAAATATAACCTGAAGGTAAATAGTGCGATAACAATTGAGGCAGTGTTGCTATATTTCTGCTGACCAACATATGTGTTTCCAATATGACGTAACCATGTTCACATACTGCCTGCATGGTTTTTAAGTATGAATAAAATGAAACAAAATGCTTATTAGTTCATCTAAAAGCTAATAATGTTTTTGTTGTGGGAATTTTCCATTAACACAGTGGGTGTTAGGAGGAGGTGTACAGAAGACCTACCAGCCACCATACAAATGTCTATTTTTATTGTCTTATGTTTAAAATGATGCCTTAAAATTAGAAACTGAGAGATATTGTTATGTTATGTTAAATCGCACTTAAAAATGAAAAACAAAAGAAAAATCTGGCTGAATGAGTATTTTAATCTTTCATACAAGAGTTAAATTACATAAAGCGATGAAATAACTTTTGCATGTCCATACAGCAAACTGTAACACATTATAAAACCGTTGTATAGACAGTGTAAACAAAACTGTAACACTCAATGGTCTCTTTAATCAGTATATACTACTGGTTTTTATTACAATATCGTCTCTATAAATTTGTTTATACTATTAATAAACATTATAATATAATAAAGTGTTATAACTATTTATAAAGAGAATAACTTATTTATTTTTACTAGGACAAGGATAACTGCTGTGTAAATAACTGCATTCCCTCTGAAATTTTCTATCAGGCAGTATCATAAGTTTGCATTTAAAATAGTGTCAAAATCACACCATAAATCTCTGGGTTAAATCCTTAAATTGCTGTGGAGTTTAGAAAACGGTTTCAACAACTAAATGAGGTTTTCGTATTCCTCCCTAGGTTCCGCTTAATAGCGGTCTTGTTTTAGCTAGAGTCCCTCATTTGTTTCCTTGACTTGGTATCATGTATTTAAAGTAAAACCTTCCTTCCTTTAACTTGTCCCTTAACGGTTTTAAATTTATCAAAGCTTTCAATATTCTTGGGATGAGAGCTAATAAACATTTACCCAATTTCTATAAATTAAATTTTAAAATGTTTATTTTAGTCAATACTTTATCACTAATAAAAACACACCGCGATAACAAGTAAAATATTCTAGATATATATTTAATGAGTATAGGTTCAAAGGGCAAGAAATCTAATATTTACTCTATTGGGAAATTTTTCTCGTGATCTTTCCGTAGGTATTTATGTTTAAAGTTGTAGCTGTTGAAAAACATAGTATATATATATATATATATATATATATATATATATTATATATATAGTCTGGATAGCCTAGACCATCAGAATTTTTATTCGGAGAAAATCCGGATAGTTCAAATTTAATTTAATAAGTTTATAAGAATATTGTTCTTTATTCTAAATATTTTATTGCATTCGGGTTATCGACCGGCTATTTTTGGTTTTTATGTCTGTATTAATAGGTTAATTTATGTTGTATAGAACGTTAACAGTGGTATTGATGACTTATTTATCAATCCGAGAGACGAGGCACAATCAACATATCTCTCCATGCGGGGTAAGCGGCTGCTGGCTAGGAAGGTTATAGGGGCCCTCGCTTCTTCGAGTTATCGCCATCGTACTTCGAAAGTGCCCCTGGAACCATCGCAACTTCTGCTGTCTTCCCATTACCTGCTGAGGTTCTCAGAGAGCGGGCTGGTGCCCATCACCCGTCACCAAATATACAGCGTCTATCACTTGCAGACACCGTGAGAGGGTTTCCTTATTACAGTCCAGAATGCCGCTCCCCTGTCTCAAAACACAGCAATACGGACCCAAGGGGAACCAACCTAGGGACAACTTCGGATAAAGACTCAAAATATGTTCAAATTTCAAATAAAATTATTCAAACAACTCTTTAAAATTACTAAAATTAAAAAAAAACATTTAATTAATAACTCCAAATAATTCACCGAAACGCTCAGGTTACGATCAACAAGGTTTTTGAAATGGCACTCATGTCTGAGGTGCTTAAACCTGATATGCTGGTTGTCTCGTATATATATATGGATTCAAGCCCAAAGAAGTCACCATTTTCAAAATCCTACATTTTCAATCGGCTAATTATTTTTGTCAGAACAATTTTAATGGCGATAGTATGGAAAATTTTGTGAACAATTATCAGCAACGGAATCATTTAAAATTGGCAACTGTTTTGTGTTTGGATTTTGAGGCAGTAGGTATGAAAATCACATAAAAGTCTTTATTTTTAAATGAAATATTACATGTTTTTTAAGTAAGTAAACATAATTTTGAATTTGCATTATATTGCAGTTTTAATTGGATTAGTTCGGAGCAGAATAAAGTGCTTGGTGGCGCCTTTAAAGGGCCACATACAGAAATTCAAAAGTGGGAAAGTTCTCTTAAAACTGATCGTAATTTATGTCCAATTGTTAGTTGCTTTTTGTTATTATTTAATTTACTCGTTATTGTTATGGATTTTAGTTGTTTTTTTATATTCTTATCAATGTGTCTGTCACTTATTTAGACTATCTTGATAAGTTCTCTTTTATATAATATAATTAATAAGTAAGTAGTCAAGTATTCTTGAGTCTATAATTTGTCATTGAATGGAAATGGTGTAACCGTTTATACAAATAAAAAAAATATAAAAAAATATAAATGTTAATAAATGAGACAATATGTTAGAAAAGTTTACTATAAATGCTTCTTCCGTATTCAATAGTTGACTAATGTATTAAGCTGAAACGAGAAATAATTTAGCGGAAGACGCCAAGATGAGACTAGAACTAAACTAACACACAATTTGCAAGCTGGTCGCGTCTGTCGCTAATGGGGCCTTGTTTTCGTCCCGCTAAGCTCCTCATTTGTCAAGATTATTTTACAACTTGGCGGAAATGTAGTCAGACAGTAATTTTCTCTTCCTTTCTAAAGTAGAGTATTAAGTAGATTGATCAATCAACCTCCTGATACCATAAAGTACAATATTATTGTCGTTTCATGTATACAGTCTAATAAAAGACAAATATAAAAAATAGACATGCCTTTTGTCAGTTTGAAATATTACGAACATTGTAACTAAGTGTTGGGGGTGATTTGAAAAATTCTTTGTTTTCCTAAACAAAACTTTTATATTTTGATTTATTAGAAACTAATGAAACTAGATTTATTTAATTTCAATACTTTAATTTCATATAGAGAAAGGATGTAAACTAATGTAGTGGTTCCAGGTAGAAATGTAGGTAATATCTTCTTTTTGGTACACTCTGTAACTAATATTAGTAAGGAAATATATTCTAGAGTTATTTCGGCCTGGCTGCTGAGAGCTATAATCAGTCAAGGTTATTTATAATAAACATAACAGAGAGTGGAATACATATGGTTAATCACCACTAATCTAATTTAATTTACTTAATCATAAGTCTAGTGTTTAAATTCAAGCTTGTGCATTTCTAGTTACCGTAAATGAACAATATTATAATGTTATTATAAGACTTAAGTTAATAGATGTATGTAATTAAACAAGAAAATATCTAATATTTCTATTCATTTTACTAAAAAAACATCTTACGAGTACACAATAGTTTTAATTACTCTAAGAAATCCTATGAATTTCAATTTGTCTTTTGAATGAACAGTAACGTTGTATTTTCATTGGACTCAATGTGATAAAGTCGAAAACCATTATACATCCATACGAAGCTATTTTGGCGCTGTATTAACGTTTGCCTTGTTGTCCCGATCGAGACAGAATATAAATTCGAAGGTCTGAAAAGTGAAAGCTTCCAACTACGTATTTCAATATACTTCCAGTATAATGTATTTTCGGTAAACTACCAGTTCTCTGTTAATTATTGTACAACACAATTTTGTGTGAAATTTAATCCTTTTAGAGCAGTGGGATATTAGTTTACTCTAAAAGTTATGATCATGTTTTAATCCCTTATAGATTTTGTTGACCTTCGTGAGAATTTTTCACTTCTGATGCTTGTGTTTAAAACTTCATCGTTATAGGTGACTGAGAATTTCAAAAACAAAAAAATATTGCTTGTCTGTTTTTAAATTCTTCTCCGAGGTTGATTTTTAATCAAAGTGCTCTAGTCTTTCTTAGTATTTCACGAGCCATATGTGTGTCAACTTTAAACTTGAGATACATTTAAGGACACAGAGATGAAAAATAAAAATAGTGTTCTAACAGGGTTACGGCCTTTTCAGCCCCCGTGGATGGTTTATCTTCATAAAAATGCTTATTATTGTCTTTGTTAATCATGAGCCAAGTTTTTGTAGGGGATGCACACCATTTAAAAAACTATGACTTTTATGCGGCATACATGTGCCAAATTTTAACCGAATGGGATATTGCTAATTTAGGAATTAAAGATTTGTGTGGGTGAGAAACATTCCTTTCATATATGGAGATTAAATTGAGAATTTCTCGTACACATACTTTCATGAGGCTTCAAATACAGGTTATACAACGACAAACGCAAACTTTTATCATAATGCATTTCTTCATAGGAAGCTTTTTTTTAATATCTAATATTTAATCTCCTTACGTCCTGAAAGTGAACCTTTACATGAATTGTTGCACACGTTACGGGTTTGGAATACTTCTTAATATAGTATTACTCTTTATAGATTTTTTTTGATTAAGTAGTTTTTTTTAACTAACTTTTAAATATAACTAATGTTTAAAAATGTATTCGTATTTTGATCGTGCTTAATATAATAAGAAAGCTGTTTGGTATCTAGACTTATTACATTATTTTACACTGTATTAAAATAGCACCTGAAGTAGTATTCATCTTCATTTAAAACCCCTGTATGGATGCCTGCATCTCATTTTCTTAAGCACAAGAGAGTAAAACACTCTAACCAACGCTTGGATATTTCATGCAATAAAGTATAATTTCAAACCAAGTAAAAAAATGATACGATCTCTGACAATAAGATAACAGGATTATAATGATGAGAGGAACTAGGAGTAAATGTTAAGTATAAAAAAAAAACACATCGCTTTTTAGCCTTTTGTTAGTATTTTCAATAAAATCTATATTAATACAGTCCCCACGTATAAGACTCTTTTCAAAAGATTGTTAAAAACAGTTGAATTAAGAATATAAAAATTTAAACTTTATATTAAATTTTGATTTTGAACTTAAAAATACATATTTTAAAATTAAATTGAGTTGGTTTAAGTCATAATTCCCACTTTTCTAATTTTAGATGACATAAATGACTGCAATATCACGTTAAATTGTTTTTCTCACTTATAAGTTATAAACAAATGTCCTATTTCAGGAATCTCACTATACGAGGGGTATTAAGATATGGTTATTAGATATTCTTTGACGTGTTATAAGTTGGAAGTTATTTCTTTTGGCCTTTGTTCTACTTTGCCTTATTGCTTATCTAGCCCCCAATATCCAGATATAGTTCTAAATAAGTATATTTTAGTTAAAAACTATGAATGTATATGAATCCATGATTTAGTTTTATTAAACACGTCTTAAGCTTTCGAGGACAGTTAAAAAAACTATAATATAAATAATAATTAAGAATTCTTTTACAGTTAATTATAATAGGCATCATTTACTGGGCAACAATATTAAAGCAGTTTTTTCAAAGTTTTATTGAATGAGCTTTGTAGTATTTTGTATACTAAATAAAAAAAAGGTAACAGTTATTATCTTCACGCAAGGTTTTTAAATAACACTCAAATGGTTGTATTAAATTTCTTACTGAATTGCACCAATATTTATCTGGATATTGTACATTAAAAGTGGTTGTACAACACGTTCTTGAATATTTTGCTTTCAACGGTCCAGTAATAGTCCACCAGCATTATTGAAAGCAATTTCCCCTGATATATTCTTTCAATACATAAAATATCTTAATAAAAAAGTTCTCAGAGGTCATTACTTACGTCCCTATGTCTTGTGATAAAATTATTGAAACATTTTGAAATGAATCACGATATTCTGTCAGAATTTCGATAAAATATGTCACACATTTATAGGATTTATGTAATAATGAATTTTTACCGTCTTTTTCATACAGTTCCATACTAAATTACAGTTATGCCTGATCTCAAAATTGCCACTATTAATCAAGGGCCTTAACTGCAGAGAGACAATGATACCTGATTTAATTTCAGCATCACACAATTTAGTGAAAAAATCCTCACATTCTCTTGCCTATTTGTAAGGTAAAATGCCTTGTCACCTATATAAAGTAAGTTCCGACCCTTAATGAATTTTTCACAAAAGTTCCTCTTGTTTCATTAATAAGCTCAAACCACGAATCATATCGGTCAGATCCGCTTCAGCTAATAAATGAGGCCCAGTAGACCTAAAATTATGAACTTTTGAGTCTTGAATTTGATTTTACTCTGTGTCAGGATATGAACGTTCCCTGATTTATATTGAGATTAGAGGAGAGAGTATAGGAGTGAGGGCAGGACGAGTAGCTAAGGGAAACTAAGACTATTATAAAATAGGTTTCCAATGGTTCTCCACAACGGTTATCTACACATCAGGGGAACTACAAATGGCGTATGGCGGTAACATTAAATCAGCCTAAGGAATGTAAAACGACCTATATGTGGTGCAAATTTTTATCCAGATTACCCACTTTTAAACCGAAACAAAGTTATCATAAATTTTCAAACATTATTCCATTGAAGAATTGAAATTGATTCTTTGTGATTTTAAAAGCCAAGTCATCACACACGTTGAAAAAAGTAAATAAACAATAATTAACGGAAATTGGAAATAATTAATACATTTATGTGATAATTACTCGTCAAAAAATTTTTCAAATTAATAAATTGTGTGATATAAATTATTCTCCCGTCTTCGCATTGAATCGTTCCAAATGTTTCAGTACTATAATCAAGAACTCGATAGACAAAGGTAAGATTTTATCATCATACCACACACAAATTTAAAGTTTGTTATGATTTAATCAAATCTGCCTATAAATATAAAAATAATATGATTAAAAAACTTGAAAAATATAAAGTATATTTTTTTCAAATTTTGAATTTAAAACTTTTAATTGATTTTGTTTTATTAAATCCTTATTGTACGTAGATAAAACTTCTTCTACCATATTAAAATTGCCTTTCATTATGATATACATTAACAAGTAACAAAAATATTATTAGTAGCAGATTGTTGTGTTTTTATTTAGTAAAACGGCTGTATCAATAAACGTTTTAAAAATATTTAATTTAAACTCAAGTTTACTTCTTAAAGCATCTCTACTCTCCTAAAGGAACCTTTAGTTATTTTATACAAAATTATGTTCAATGTCCTTGCGTAATGTTGAGTTCGACATAGATAAATATTGATCGGGTCTACATTCTTGTGGATTGTTAAATATTTGGTAAATTTCTTTGGACACTCCAAATAAGTTGCTTGTTTTTCACACATCTAAATTAGAACAACACAATAGAGTAAATTGAACCATGTTGGTCATCGAACAATTAATCCTAATCAATTGTGCTCGTTAGTTTTGTTGCATGTTAATGAACAATATTGCACTTCTTGCTTCTAGTGTAATAAAAGAACATTGGTTGCAGGATCGTTAATTTCAAACAAATTGCTAAATAATTTATTCTCTGTTTTAATTAAACTATCTAGTTTTAATTCGAAGTTAATATTTTACTTTCTCGTTAGTTATATAGCTGGAAAAAATACTAATGTGTACAATTATTTGTAGTTTATATAGTTATTTAATCCCATATATAGTTATTTGAATTATACTTTGCTATTAAAGTGAAAATTCAGTAATAAGTGGATATTATAAACGTTTATAATTATGAAATTGTACCTTGAATGTTACGTAGAAAAAGATATTGAAGATTCACTATATAATAAGATCACAAATCAAAATTATCCTCAGGATTTCCTTTTTTATTTAGTATTTTGTGAGTTTTTTTCTATTTATTTAGTGTAAGGAAAAATCACTCAAAACCAACAAAATATCAAAAGACCTGTAAGAGGACTGTGTGTAAAGAATTTATCAAGGGTGTTTTTTATATAATAATGTTCATGTGATATCCTTCACACCTTATATTAATTATTGCGTATTATTTATTATTCATTGGATGTTATTAAATGTAAAATATATGCCACAGAAAAAATATCCTCATTACAAAATTATTTATGAAGACCATGTGCAAAAAATAACACATGCTTATTTTTCAATGTAGAAAAAGGATCACGCTAAAAATGCTCTTAATATGTAATATAAGTTAATATTAAAGGTAAAATAAAAAAATTATCAACAAGCCCTCCAAAACGTACTGAACGCCTTAATTAATTTTGTAACACTCAGACAGAAACGGACTTATTCTAATGTTAGGTTCCTTGAAAAAATGTATAGCCGTCAGTAAGAAAATGTACTAAGTGAAAGATTTTTAGAAAAGTTTCCTATTGAGTTCTTTTTCTTTATAAGAAAATTGTTGTTATAATTTTTATGTATATGGAATATACGCCACATAATCTAAAGGTATATTCTAGCGTGTTAAAAATAAACCTTAGTTTAGTTAAAATGTCAAATTTTGTGGTTAATAGCTTTCAAACACAAGACTACTCAATTTGTAACAATTTACATATCTTGCAAGATATTTGATTAAATTATATATGTAATTAAATTATATTTGAAAATAGCTACTAAAACAATCAATACACACAATACACAATTACACAATTACTACAGACAATTTGAGATTTCTGCGCACAGTGTTTAAGTATGCGTAATAATTACTACTGTAAATTGTTTTTAAGATATTTTTGTACGGCTGTAACTTTAACACCTTTGTTGGTTCTTGTAAATAAATACTTTACATTAATCGAACACGATATCACAAAAGTAATATTATCTAAGATAAAAAGTGTTACCTCACATGTTCTTTAATGTGTGGTAAAATATACTTATAATATTTTAAATATTAAATAACTTTAATTTGTATAATGTTTTGTATAGAAATACTTATGATAAGATCGTAATCGTACTTACTTCTGATGAATTATTGAGGATAAACAAATGCAATTTAAGATTAATAATGCAAGTATTACATTATTAACATGTAATATAGAGTTAGGAAGTAGCATATTGCACGATTAATAATCTCTACCAATCCATAACATTAATTTGTAAGTAGCACAGAAGGTTTACACTTATTTTAGCTCATTATATATAGCTCTTTATTAGCAATAAAAGTTTTAGGTATTATGTCGTTTTAGACATTTTCCATAGGTATATTTACAAAACAAAGAATTACGATTTTACATTTTCTGTCTGACTTATTCTCCAAGTGCCAATTACTAAAGAATAATGTTAAGTTTATATTGAATTGAACAATAATCAATAAAACGTAATGGCACGAATGCTAAAGTCATACTTATAAACAGAAAATTTTTATATCTAGTAAATATAGATAACTTACAACTCATCAAAGTCTGAAGGAACACGTATAAATACCAAAACATGCTCATCGGCTCACTAAAAAATTTTGCACTTATGAGGAACCGGTATGACCTGGCTTCTCGCTTACTTTTATGATCTGGGTACAGATATCGTGACAAATACAGGTGACGAACCGGAAACACATTGTTTAAAATATGGATAAATATTTAAATTAATAAGAATTACATAATTAGTTATGAATGCATTAATGATTGTTAGCACCGATTAGACAAAATATTTATGCAATTTAAAGTTTTATTAGGATGTAGTAAATATGATAGTAGAGAGAGGTCGAAATATCGCATGACTTAAAATGTTTGTGTTAATTACAATCCACCCATTTATAAAATAATAAATGTGTGTGTACTATGAGTAATAAATATACTGTTTGTTGTTTTATATATTTATTTAGTTGAAAATAGAAATCATATCTCTGAGCTGAGTAAAACAGACCTCTATAATGACTTTTTTTGCACTTAAACTTCCATTTATGTATTTACATTTAGATTTTATGAAACTGGCTTACGATATTCTACAATAAATGTTTTAATTAAAGCAGGGGTTTAGGGGTTTTACAACATGTGTAGCATAAAAGGCTCTAACATGGTTAAATGAAAATCTTAAGTCTAGAGGACAGTTTATTAGGCTACCTCTATTACTATTTCATCTGTTAAAATTAAATATGAGTGCACTGGTTTTGTTAACAAATTTATTTAATCTGTGATTTTATTATTGAGATAGTTATTACTCATACTACCAATATCTTGTGATGTAAGGAGTAACATACACCACTATTGAATTTGCTGTCGCTTATACAGAAACGAGGGTTCATACGAACTTTCTAGTTTGTAGTCAAGTTCGTTCTTTAAATATTGTGCGGACTGACGGACAGGCAGAGAGCTAGTCAGAAAGTAAATGTTTCCTACCCATCCAGAGATATGTAATAAGCAGGAGGCTAATTGTTATATGCTCCGAAAACACCAACATTCTAAATGCTTATTGCTTCTAGGATTTGGAAATATATTTTGCACGAGGTACAAAAATAGCAGATCCATGTTCGAAAATATGTCTTTCTAGCGTAGAGAACTACGCTAATCAATTTCCCACCAATGCTTTTCATTTTGATCTACACGCCAATCAAATATGAGTATACCTATAGAAGTTAAAGTCAAGTTAAGTGATGTAGCAACAGTGATACATGACAATAAGAGCCATTAATCAACAGAGTTTATGTGCCTATTTGCTTGGCATATTAGTTTGGTCCAGTCACTTGAATATGGAACACGGTTCGACCCTTACAGTCAGATTGGAACTGATGTTCAACTTCGTCTCTGTCTCATCTGTGTGTTTGCAGTTTTTAATTGCTTTAATATCTAATACTACGCAATCTGCTGAGCTCAATGTACCCTATTTTTCAGAAGTCAGACAAGGAGATTGGTTAATAATCTGTGTTTCATTCTAAACTATGACGAGGCGTGTAAATCGACGATCATTGGACTAATGTCTGTTTATTTCAATTACTGTAGAGAAAATTTTTAAATCTACCCAATTTTATTGTTTTACTAAATAAACCAAAATAAGAGTTCTCTTTTAAAATAATTCCTGTTAAATCTCTTTATCCATGTGTAACTCGTTCAATATTGTAGGAGTATTTTCATAACAACAAATACAATATACGTAGTTTTTCGTTTGTTAAACAAGGTGTTAAATATTACCCGTATATATGCTTATGATTTAAAAGCAAGACTAAAAGTTTACCAAGAAAACAAATAATTAAAAACCACCTCTATGTCTAAAAGCATTCAAACAATTCATATAGATTGGTTAATGAACCAAAGGAACATATTTGGTTTATTGTAAATGTGATTTTAAAATGTCTATTGAAATTATTTTGAAATATTTTGATTTGTGGATATATAAGCTTTGCAAATTTGGTGATTAATATGTCAACAAACATAATACCAATGCTCCTCCCACCATTTATTTGTTTATTTATTTATTAAATTCAACGGTGATAACCATTTTGACAAGATAATATTGTGACAAATGGTAAAAAACTGATTATATTCATAGCATGCACTTTGAGACAATAAATACAAATAACAAGCAATGATTTAAGTTAAAGCATAAGTTACCATAAAGTACAATGAACATCAAGAACCGTACTACAAATAATAATAAGAATAAGTAACAAGAGCAGACAACGAATTATATACTCTAATGCTACTTTAATTAACAGATTTAATAAAAGACAACTAATTAACAAGATATTACGTCATATGAATACAAGTTACAAAGTGCAAAGATAATAAGATTAATTTACATAAATTAGACCGACTAAGATCTAATTGACTAAAATAAGCAACATAATCAACAAGTACTGACATGAAAATAAAGAAGAGGTAATGTTTATCAGTTATTATGCAAGCTGATTGGAAAAATAACAATAAATATTAAAATCAAGTGAGAAAGTTTGAACTATCATTTGTGTTTGTTTTGGTAACAACTTGTGCCAATTCTTTGAAACAATGTCTTTTCCAAACGATGATCACAGAGCAGGGTCCTACAGTATGGACATTAGACATTTTCTAAAGGCAGGTAGATCAAGTTAGAAGAATTCGACATTTGCCAATCAATGGATCCTCTCCATTGTACTAAATTCTTTCTAGTTTCTAAGGTTGTAGTGACCAGCAAAAAGTTCTTAAGGCCTTGTTTGTCCAGAGCAGTGGATATCAATATGAGTTAGTACCTTTAGTGCACCAATGAGGTTGTTGAGAGTCTTTTATAAAAACCTTGTGTCATTTATAGATCGTCTAGGTTCCATCGTGTTCATTTTTAGAAAGGCCTACAGCTCAAAGAAAGTAACCACTCTTAAATCGAAAACCCATTTCGAAGACCAACCAAACGATGGAATTTTTTCCTGTACATTCCCAATCTTCTTTGTTAAAGTGGCCTAATGTGGTAACCACTCCACCGAACAGTACTAAGGTATTACAAAAACACAAAAAATGTCTTTAGTGTCCAAACGTTTCCCATGCCACGTGAGTTTCGAGTTAAGAAGCCCAAAGCCCTGTATGTTTTATTACAAATGGTGTCAACATGTTGAGCCATACTTAGATCCTGGGTCAAAATCACACCCAAGTCACGAAAAGATATTGATCGATGGAGTAAAAGTTTTCAAGTTTAAGGACATATTATATTGAAGTTACACCAAGTTTCTATTGCAACCTAGCTATCCGAAAATTCGTGTAAAAATCTTGATGTCGTTTGCAAAAATGAGGAAGTCGGTATCGATTGAAGCCGTAATGTCGTTAATAAACAAATGTTATTTTCATTTTATTATGAAATTGATAAGGCTGTGGGAACGCAGGATAATGATTTATTAAAAATGTAATTCAGGTTTATTCAGTCTTACGATATACGTATTGGCCAAGACTAAAATTTGTAAATTTGCGCGTGCGCGCATGCAGGCTCAATTTTTCTTAACCTGCTATATAGATTAATTTATTACGTTTATGAATCAATAAAACCGGTCAAAAATATGATATATTTATTAAAAAAACGTACTTTACGTGAGTACATCAGTCTATTAAAATTAGGTAATATAAAATTGTTAATGTAGTAAAACAGGCGAAGTCTGTTTCTATCCAAAATTAACTAAAATACTTAAATATTGTCAACACAAAAATGTCCCATTTTGATTTTTAAGACTCAGATCGTTTTTTCAAGATCAAAACATTAAAATTAATAAATAACATTGTTGCAAATATGTTGCCCTATTGGATGAGCGTTAATGAATTTTGCCTTTCTGTCCGTGTAGAATCTCAACGAACTTACCTAAAGACTTCTTTTTAAATAGAGCATCGTATCTACTTTGGCAATATCGAGTACGATGAAGGTGAATGTCACTCATGGGTTTTGGCATTAATGGAATATCGTACATTGTTGCTAAATGCAAGCCACGCTCCAGTTCACCTTGGTCTGGAATGTGACTCTATTACAGGTATTGACTCCTGGAATCTGGAGTCATGTTGCTCAGAAGAAATCGAAGTCAGCAATGAAGAAGGCCAAAAGAAATCTTTATATCAATTCGACATCAGACACAAGTAGGCTACAAAATACTTATTAGGTCTATATTAGGTGTATAGGTATTCTCATCGACTCGCCAGATGCTTATTTGAATGGTAATGCACTCTCTAAGCACGGTGGAGCAACCGAATTTTCTACGCAAAAGTTTTTCAGATGCTCCATTAAGATGAAAATCAACTGGAACTATATTTAAAAATCCAATTGAATCCCATCATAGCTTCGTTGTGTGTGCCTTTTATGTTATAACAATAGACCAATAGATAGTACAAACTACAAAATAACAAAATATAAGTGTTTGTGAAGCTCATGTCACTCTATCGGTAAATATTACCATTGATTTTAATCAAGGCATGCAGTAAGAATCAATCATAACCAAACATTATTCGCTTTGAGAATCTAGACGTCTCATTGGTTACAAAGGCAGGTCAAAATAATTGCACTAGATCCCTCTGATACTAAAATTATGTCTGTCAGTGATATTGTTTTCTGAACTGGAATCAGATTGCGATTCCTGTGGTCACAATACAGTGTGGTCACCTTTGATACCAGATACAAGAGTATGTAATATTAAAGGTAGTTATATTACAGGTTTTATTTCCTTTTCATAAGCTTTAAACTTAATGAGATTTACATCAAAGAAAAATAACCTAGATGAAATTTTATATATATATATATATTTAAGCTAAATAGATGTTTGGTTCAAATTATTTAATGAATACAAGGTAAACAGTACTACTGGCGTCACTGAAGTTTAATGCCACATTTCAGATATATGTATATAAATCATCTTCGCACAGACAAGTAAAAAAAGTTTTCAGCTCTTAGCTGGACAAAATTAAAATTCTGCCAGACTACTGAGTGATATGCTTTAATAAAACTGCTGAAACCCATGGATAGACAAAAACCTTATTTGAAATACTCAGCCTATTTACAAAGTTGTGTTTTCTTATATCAATGTTTACTCATGAAACCAATATAAAAGTATTTACTAATGCTCGGCCAAATCCCAAGTGGTGACTTGAAAAATTGTTTATTTAGAAATTAAGCTGCATGCAAAATTTAAAGTCTGTAGATCACTTCGTACAAGATATATCATGCGGATATACGAGTACATACATAAATATAACTTTTTAGCCCTTAAAGTGATAGGCCACCCTAGTGCTCACTCAATAATAATGTATTTAGTAAATGAATACATTCCACACTGAATTTCAAGTATGTTACTACTGTAAGTGAAATACTATTCCCAAAGAATTAAAACATTATAGTACAAGTGATAAACAAGAACTCGTTTATATCAAATTTGTAATCTAGTTGCAAAAATGTATAATATTAATAAAACACATTTGAAATATCAAAATTTATAGAAAACTGTTTTAAAGAATTCCCATCTGTACCTATAAGTGTCTGTAAAAATATCTTTAAAATATTCCTACCATTCTGGTCTGTTGGACACAATAGAAATGGCGCCACAGCACTTCTTCTGGGTCATCACCCTTTATGTCTGTGTTTGCAGGTTTTTCTGTGTCCCCTTATTGTGACCAGTTCCTTAACCTTACAAATTGAGTGATGGCGTCTTGAAAAGTCAGCAGAATATAACATAATTCATAAACACACGAGGAACTACAACCTGTGACTGGGCCACTTTGTCTATATCTGATTGATATTTTAACTTATTGTGTGGTGTTATTTTAAATATTATTTACGACCAGACAGTTACTATTAGATTTATCATTAATATTACTTCTTTCACAATCATTAACTGAAACATACTTTTGGAATATCCGTTCACTATGAAAACTTAATGATAACGTATTTAATAATTTTAATTTAATAGTTATATTTGTATAAATGTGTAATCAAAACATATCTGTTCCACACGTTGAAATCATTTGCAGCTAAATGAATAAAGTTAAGAATTAAACAAATAACTGAATTCGTTATTGTTAACTAAACTATGTTTTTGAAACCAATGCCGGCGATGGATAAATTTATGTATTTAAAATACATTTGGAATAAGTAGAGACTTTTTAATTGAAAGTAACGAGTGACTGGTGTTTTTCATATTGAATTAACTGAATATGGATAAGCAAATTACAGTGCCAGATTGGCCCTTTTTATTTTCGCCTAGGTTAAATTGTAAGCAATAGTATATTTTAATTAACAAATAAAATCCGGTTACACGACGCAGTTATGAATTTAGCAATCTTAATTGTTTTAAATAGATTAATCTTCTCATGGATATCTGGGCCTTATGACTGTAAACAAGAATATTATATTTAAATACATTTTATTTATAAATCTAAGCCTCTATAAGTATAGTTTATAAGTATACATTTCATACATTTTATTTATAAATCTAAGCCTCTATTGATCCATGTTAGGTTTTGTTGCTGACAATGTCTGAATGTTTCCTTAAGAATTATCACTCGTATACATATCCTTACGGAGTTAGATTTGTGATCACTATAGAAAATTAAAGATAACATGAATTAAGCAATTAGAGTTAAGTGTTGGAAGCAGAGTAAACATTTACATATTCATGCATTCAGAGACTCACCAACTGGATAAACACTTGATATTATTACGCTATAATATTCCTTCTATTTTAGTTATACATCTTAATTATTTACAGGCTATCAGTAAAATTTGATGTTAAATTCTCATAATTACATAAATTTTATAATTAAACTTAATGTTATGTAATCATTAAGGATAATGAAGGCTTTTTAACTGATGGTTATTACATTTTTTGCTTTGAAAAAAAAAAAAATACACAGATATGGAAACTTGCAATGTTCTCAGACTTAATGATGTAACCAGTATTAAAAATATTGATAAATTGAGCCCTTAGGTGAAAAAATTTCTAGTTCAAATGTAATGCAACATTAAAGTTGAGTTGGCATAATTCGTAAATTGTAGCTAAAATTTAACTTTATAGTAGTTAACGTAATACAATTATATGATGCAGCAATACTGTTAAAATCTAGCAGTTATCATCAGATTTACACGTTATTTTATATTGATTGACAGGTACGTCATACGCATAGCCTTTTTAAACCATATAGTAACACTTCTAAAAAATTAAGTATAAATCACTGAAACATAACCCAATCTTCTGATCCAAGTTTAAAGATTAATTATTAAGAGTAAATGAATAATAAGTCCTTAGTCATATTTCAGTACAATTGGTGTGAGCACTTCTGATGTAATAATATATTGGCCTTTGATACTTTTTTATTGAGAATAATTATAAATGTTAGGTACATATTATAAAAGTTTCAACTGTTATAGTTTCAAATTAAAAATTATATCACTGTTTTTTTACTTCAGGTTAACGAGTGAAGAAATATTTCTGGTTTAAATCAGTTATATTTAACACGTTGTCGTATAGTTTTCCATGTTTACGTGATTAAAAGCATGTGTATATATGTATATATATATATATATATATATATATATATATATATATATATATAATTTCAATAAACATTGAATCGCAAAAAGTACTTGCTCCGCCGGGAGTCGAACCCGGATCTCTCTCTTGCCGGGTGAATGTGCTACCATTACACCACAGAGCCCTTACTTTTTACGATTCAATTATTTTGTATTTAGCTGTTTCTTTCACATATTTGTTTAAATTGCCAAACTAACATATGATCGGAAGACCAAATACCTGTCAAATGACTTTTATTTACGTTTATGAAATTTGTATAAGTATTAATAGCCTAATTTAATTGAATTTCAATAAACTTTGAATCGCTAAAAGTATAAACGTATATACTTATACTTATATCAATCTTCTTCCTGCCCTTTACAATTGTTTCACATTTAGGGTATTGAGGTGCTCTAGGAGTGTTTAAATTTCAGAACCGATCTAAATAGTGCATTACATACGTATGTTCGTCTTAATGTCCACAACAAACAAACAAACAAAGATATTACCTAATGTTAACGATTTCAGATATAGGGGATTTCCATTGTCATGGTGTGGTTTTCCATTGTAGTTCACACCAATTAAATATATACAATATACAGGGTGATTCAAAACTAAACGGCAATCTCTCGAGAGCTTATTCTACAGCTAAAAAAAAAGTAAAAAAGTTCATATAACCATATGCCCGGAAACGCTTCGTTAGCGAGTTACGCCTAGCGAAAGATTTCGCCCGGATTTCAGAACCCTTGGTGAAGTCAGGCCGTATAAAAAATGGTAAAGGTAGTTACAAAGATACAAATACGATTGTGTTTTATGTTTTTATATCTGAAAAAATTTATTAAAATTCGTCCCCAGAGCTGTAAATGCAATACTTTCAGAGATATCTTACGTAAAACACAAGAATTAGTGCAAAGAAATAACACATTTTTGTGTTTAACGTAAGATTACTTCCATAAATGTTAAATAAAGGTCATTTTTTTTCTTAAACAGATTTGTAGAACATTTAATTCTGAAAAGATTCATGTGAATTATTTAGGAAAAAAATTAATAATAGGTATTGAAATTTAGCTTTATTTAAAAATAAAACAGACGCACAAAAATGCATATTCTTATCTGCATAAAATATTAACTAATGTTTAGGTTGTGAGTAACAGCTGATCATTTATTCTAGACTGAACATTAACATGAAATGTATTTACCTTTATAAAACTGTAATAATCACCTATAATAGTTGCTCAAAGTGTCCTCCATTGTTGGCAATGCACGTTTTCGCACGACGAAATCCACTCTTTTCTAGCGCGTTTTATAACGTTTGGAGCATTCTTGATAGTTTCTGCCGCCTCTGTAATGCGATTACGTAACTCCTCTATGGTGTTAATCCGTTTTGAATAAACAATTGACTTCATCCAACCCCATAAGAAAAAGTCTGCTGGCGTCGTGAGGTCAGGAGAACGTGGTGGCCATTTTACTGGTCCCATTTCGACCAATCCATTGTCTACCGTATGTATCATTTAAATAGTTTTTCACATCATTAGAAAAATTTGGAGGTGCTCCGTGAACTTTTTTACTTGTTTTTAGCTATAGAATAAGCTCCCGAGAGATTGCCGTTTAGTTTTGAATCACCCTGTAGTTCTAAAGGGTCTTCTTCGCTCAAAAAGTTATTCTTTCCAGCCACTCTAGTCTGATTTTGTTCTTGTGTTTGTAGTCTGTTGTCTCTTGTAGTTACTTGCTGATCGTCAGCGAATCCTCTCCGAATTGAAAAAAGAAACTAAATTTTATCTGACTGTCTGCACGATATCCCAAAAACTATCTGACTTATAAACTTTAAATTGTCTATAAAACCTCTTTTCTGACACGGAACTCAATGGTGTATGTCAATCCATGGGATTTTGCTGAGCGATAAATAATGTCTTTATTGGCCTTATGTGTAACCATGATGGCAACGAAAATAGTAGAATAAATTCTTTTGTAAACACTCTGTTAACAATCATATAATTTGTACCATATGCAATGTTAACACATACACCTTATTCATTCAAAAGTAATAAAATTTACAGCTTCATTCCTGTACGATGACTGTGTATCTATCTGTATGATAACTCGAATAGTAAATTAGGTGTACATTTGAAATTTACATCCAATCTCAGCGAAGTCTGCCGTATGACACGTGGTGTGGCGTACTTATCTGGTGTTTGTAAATTTAATACGTTTTATATTGAAATAAAAATTGTTTATGTACTTACAAATACCAAACATAATTTGAAAGACATTTTAGTATCTTAATACATACTAGAAATAAGGCAATACTTTGATGTACGACATACAAAAATCTACATTGCTCTGACTGCATTTGGAACTACGTAGAATAGCAATATACATAGGGTATGTATTACCTCTAGGCTTGAACACTAAGAAGGTAACAATATAAAACACTATTAAAGTTTTTCGGAAAGAATGACCTTCATAATGTTAATTGTGATTTTCAATGTTTGGTATCCGAACTATAAAAGAATCAATTAGATGATTTCCAAATCCAATTCCAAATTCAATGCTGTTAGACGTGATAGTTATTGTTGTTTGAGTAAGTAGGTGATAACTTGTTGTATAAATAAAAAACAATGAACAAGAACTTTCAATTTATTAGATTTTTATAGTATATTGTATATTGCTAATAATTATAGTGGTCTTAGATTGCAGAATTTTCAATAAAAACCCTTAAGATGCCATGGGAGTGAATCTCTATGATACGAATTGCCCAATTTTAAGAACCAATTACGTTAATATCTTGTTAATATAAATAACTAGAAAAAAGAGTAGCCTTATTAAACCTTTATTAAAATTCCTTAGTAATAATTAAGACTGAGCGGAACGTATAATTCTACTTCTTGTAATTTGTAATAGTATGTATTTAAATTAGTGTCGCAGCTGAATTAAGGAATTTATTGCATGAATAAACTCTTATCCAACACTTTAATCAACACGACTTCATACAATTTTTAAGCATTATATAGTTTTTATAAATGGATTATTCCAGATTTTCTCGTTGCTATAATAGTTATATGCATGTCCAACGTATGTAAAATTGTTTCTCTCAATGCTATTACAATTTCATAGTGTTCTTGTGTTAGCACATTATCCCACCTAAATAAAATTCTGAAAAGCGGAAATCCTAATTTAAGATTCTATCAGCATTGTTCGTTAGCTTCTAAAATCAGTTTTTCACAATTATATGTTAGTACCGATTAAGATATAGTTTGAGTAGAATTAAAACTGAATCATGTAGAAATTTTAAAAGCAATAAACCTCAAGTAGAATAAAGATTTAGGTCGTGTGAGGTTAAAACATTATCACATGACAGGTGGAACTAATGGTCAACAAAGTTGGTTTCTATATTTGTTTGGTATGTTAGTTTGGTCCCGTCACACTAATATGAAACAGAATATCTCAACCCTTCTATTCAGGCTAAACTGACGTTTAACTTCGTCCGTCTCTCCTGTCCGTCTGTAATAAAAACTGAAATTGCACCTCATGAATATAAATAATGTATGCACCACTAAAAGATTTTACCTATTTGTTGAAGTGAAAACGAGCTAACCAGGCGTGTGCATTTGGATGTTTTTGCGCATAAATATTCATACTTTTCCTTATTAAGGTGAGTGTTATAATAGTATTTGAATGATATTTTTAATAACAAACTTAAAATAAAGTGTGTTTAAAGTTTACATTTCCTTATATGAGTTTCATTCATTACAGGCTCAATTTAGAATAAATGTTATATGGTATCATTGTCTTTGTTATCTGCATTACACAGCGGTTAAATTAGTGTAACGTATGCTTTTGCTGTCATAAAACCATGTTTACAAAAAACAGTTAATTAAATTTTATAGGATATTCCAATTATATTATACAACTTTAGAGACTAATATAGGATTTTTCGCTACTTTTAGAGACCAATAAGGTGTAGCGCGAAGGGATAGGATTCGAAATATGAATATGCCTATATTCATACCAGGGAATTTCCATTTAAAGTTTAAATACAATTGATTAAATAGTTTAAGCAAGAAAAAACTAAACAAACAAATCACTTCTGTATTTATAATATTATTGGTAAAACTCGACATTCACATTGAATCAACCGCTCCCACTAAAGCTACATTACGTGGAGGAAACTCGGTTGCTTACTGTGCTTATAGATCTTGTCTAAAACGTACTTAACTCAGTTGTGCTACTGATGAGACAATGAGAATATCTCTTTACGTTTATGTGTATCTGGTGTAGAGACGATGTAAATTTCAGTTTTAGCTTCTTCGTGATTGAAATGTTTTACCTCTTCAAACAAACATGACTCCATATTCCAGGAGTGAAGTCTGTGATAACGTCAGACTCCAGACGTTGCACTAAGAGGAAGGTGAACTGGAGCTAAACTTAATATTCACATTCAATCAACCATTCTCACAATAACTGCTTTATGTGCACATTTGAACTGTTTCAATTAAGGGAAATAGGACTCTGCTGTTTTACCACGGAGAAAATACGAACATAATGTCAGCACTTATAATGGAGTGCTGGTAATTTGGGACTCTTTGCGTTTTATGTATTCGATATTGTTCATAAGACTACAGAGCATAAGTAGACATTTAATAAATATGGATATACCACGTGTAATTTTAATTATAAAAATATAATATTATATTTAAAGTTATATTGTTTTATATGCCATTAAATTTTTACATAATGTTTAAAGAAAACTATAAGTTTTTTAATTTTTAGTAATAAGGTAATATTATAATGCGACTAATTTAAAGCCCTGTTTCGTATACTACTGTGAAAAAATTGTGATAATATTTAAAATTGAGAAACCTAAATACAATAATTAGTACAAATTTATTTATACGAGAAACATAAATACTTTTATGGAAAAAAAAACACATTCACATGTACACATTAGTATTATTGTGCAGAAAGCAAGATTTACACGTTAACAGGAAATATCAGAATACATAGTAAAATAATGACAATACATCTTAATATTGGGGTATTATACATTTTATTAATCATTCTAAACCATTGCCAGTATTTTGATAAATAAATAAAACTACTGTTTGAATACTAAAATAATTAACTATATAACAAATATTGTGCTACAGCTAAGACTCAGAAATGTTGTTGTAAAGTTATATGGACCAAAGTATAGAGATAAATTTGTGTTCTTTGTTAGAATATTGGTTAATATTATAGATGTGACGAGAAGGTCATATAAATAGTCTATACACGTAAAACCGATCACTCTGTTTGGAGAAGATTCTGAAGTGAAATGCAGACGCACCAGCCACCATCGTACTATTTTCGTGTGGGCTGCTCTATACAGTTTGCACAGCTGTCTCGCGCAGGAGCATTGTACTGAACGTGAAGTTTTTGAAACTCCCTGTAATTTAGGTCGCTATTGAAGTTTTTATTCTAGTATACGCAAGCACGATTACTGCTCATTATTGAGATTTAATTCCGTAAAAATAATATTAATAAAAGATTGTACAATAAAATCATTACTGATTTATCTGAGTGGTTAATAAATATTGTATGGCGTTGATAGGTGAATCGCCGATATATTAAACGGCAATAATTCCAAATATAACATCATGTAATACACTAATATTAAGATGAATTATATTGATCAAGTATCTGTAAAGCTGATTTCAAGGATAATTATGGAAAGTCACATACTGACTTTTGTAACTAATCTTACACATGCAAGTACAATTAGATCCTAAGATAATTCAAGAACCTATAAAAATAACTGAGGCTGAGTATCCAACATAAATTGTTAGTGTCGCCCCATATCTTACCAATAATAATTGTATGTCTTGCTTTCGGATCATCTACGAACTGTTAGAGAGATACTTTGTATGTATTTCCTATGATTTCTGTGATTAAAATATTGTGCAGTCTACTTATATTAGCAAATGGAGGATATATTAGAACGTGCAATGACTTTAGTAACTGGTTTTAATGTCATGAACAAAAGAGAACAAAAGAAAAATCAGGCTGAATTTATACTTGAAACATTTATAGATGTTAGAGGTAGCTAAATGATATAAAGTGATTAAATAACTTTTGCATACCTATATAATAAACTGTTTTGCATATTATTTAGCCATCTTATAGGCAATTTAAGGTAACTTTAAGGTCTAGTAATCATTTTATACTACTGTATTTGATTACAATATCGTACAAAATCAATTGATTTACACTATTAATGAAAATTGTTACACACAAATATTGTGTAATCGTTTATGAAGGAGGAATATCATTGGTGCTAGTTAACAAGATAAATTTAATGTTAAGCACCCGGAAAGGATTAATTTTGTGTATTGAAACAACTTTATTTGTTCTGAACATTTCTATCAGTCAGAATCATAAGATCTTATGTAACACAGTACCATAATTACACCGTATTCCTTTATCTCTTAGTTAAATCCTTAATTTGCTGTGGAGTTTAGAAAACGGTTCCAACAACTAAATGAAGTTTTCGTATTCCTCCCAAGCACCCGCTTAACAGCGGTCTTGTTTTCGCTAGAGTCCCTAATTTGTTTCCTTGACATGGTATCATGTATTTAAAGTAAAACCTTCCTTCCTGATGTAGCTTGTATTTTAAAGATTTCAATTTATCAACCCTTTTAATTAAATTGGATGAAAGATAATAAATATTTAAATGTAACTATTTTATATTTATTTTTCATTACAGTTATGAGAAAATATAAAATATTGTATTATTAATAAATAGTTGAATGGAATAATACGATTATGTAATGACATTTTTTTAATGTTTGGATACATAATGATAATTTATTTAAAGACGAAAGAAACTCATTATTGACTATATAAACAAATTTTATTGTTTTCTTCAGTGGCCTCTTTTTGGACATTAATGTTCAAACTTGAGACAGCTTAAAAGCAAACCAAACATACCTTTAAGAAATGTACTTTGCTCCAGGTTTTTAAGATGTAACGTTTGTTAAGTAATACGATAAAATTATAGTTTTCATAATAAACGCCTAAAAGAAATGCTAAATACTCGTAGTATGAAATAATAAATAGTAAAACTTTAACATTTTACTTTAAGGTTTTGATATCTCTAGATACAATCACTTACCATCTAAAACGGCAAGCATATTATATTTTGTAATTGGGATTAATATCAAACACTTATTAAAATTGGCCACGAACTTACGTATATAATTATTTATTGGGGCAACCCTTTTATGTATAGTCATACCATTAACCCATTTATCTAAATCAATTAGTGGAAACAGCGCTTCAAAGATAGAACCCTGTACGGCTACAATTGTATTTCCCAGTTCTGATTTTTTTTATAAACTGAGAAATTGTCGATTTAGTCAATGGATATAATTTGGGCAGCCATTCACCGAGTGGTCTAGCCACTTTAGATCAATGAATTAGTCAATGTGCCAGAGCATAGGAAACCGCCCCCTAATATTTATTATATGATGTTTCAAAGGATTTTAAATGTCCGTATATAGTTAGTAGTTTTTATTTATGAAGCTCTTTGTACCTTTTTTTAAGTTAGATACTATTGGATTGTATTGTATGAGCGTGATTGCTACCACAGCAATAGGTTTGCACTTAAATGTTTGTGCCTTACCTTTAAATGCTCTATCAACTATTATTATTTATTTTAAATTAGGTATAGTGGTTTATCTGATTTTCATTAACTTACAAAAAAGTAATTTCAATGTGATATAATATTAATTTTATATGAAATAAATATTTTAATATAGAACAATTTGAGCGAATTCAGCTAATATTTAACGTCATTTTGCCTTATCTCTGTATCAAAGTAATTGAGTTATGTATTGTATAGTGGTATTGATATTTTATTCACAATTCCGACTACAATGAGCCACCCCGAAATATCGGAATGTTCTCATTAAGCAAAATATTCAAGGAGCTAGTGTTCCTGTTACGCACTACTCTAAATACTGACCAATACCCTAATTTAGATTTTTTTTCTAAACTAGCACCTTTATTTTTGCCTACGTTATAGGTAACACAATAGTTTAGAACCCTTATATTGACTGCTAAGTTTTCACTGGGAAGAGTTTTGAACATTATACATTTTTAAATTCTTGAACCAGAGTCTCCGGTCTCAAGTTTAGTCTTCTGAAAACTTAAGTTTCATTTAAATCGTTACTATATCGAAGGTCCTTTGAGACGGGTGATTCCCCTGGGATTACATTATATCTCTAAACCAATCATCCTACCCTAGGACTCCAAGTATTTTTTTAACAAAACTTGAACTTGGTCGAAAACTTCAATGTGGTATCCAAGTTTGTAGTTAAAAAAAATGTTGAATGTATCTTATTCATACAGAAAAAGTAAAATGCAGTGGAGGTCAATAAAACATTTGGCGTCAAAGTTAGTTTTCATCTCACCTATCCTAAACAGGAGCTTTTATTAAATTCCTATAAACCCTAACTTAATGAAAATAATGAAAATGTACCACATAGAAAAACATTTAAGAATGATTGATAAAACCTTTTTCTGTACGGTTTCTGCCTAAATATCTAACCACAGGAAACCTCGAGAGTGCAATGAGCTATAGAGAGTGGGTGTGATTCAAGGAAGGGTTGTGTAAAGGCCACATTACGCCGAACAGTTTGGTTAAGCCATATATACATGGCGTTCTAAAACTTAAAAAAAAGAATAGTTAATGAAAATTCTGACCATAAGGTTATAATTCTACTAAATCCTTTGTCAGCTTATTACTGAGTCATCCTTAACAAAATGTTTTTAGGGCTAATTTTAATTAAGTTATCCAAATTTCTAGTATTTTAAAACAGTAAAACATTTTTATAGCTAAATTTAGTAAATCTGCAAAGCAATCAACATATTGGAAAATAGTATATGAATAAAAATAATTGATGGTATAGATATTTTCAAATATCTTAAAATATTAATAGATAGATATTTATATTGTTCAACTCAACAAGTATCTGTAGAATTTTACTGAGACTTCCTGCAGCCAGTAATATTTCCGCCAAGTTGTAAAATAATCTTGACAAATGAGGAGCTTAGCGGGACGAAAACAAGGCCCCATTAGCGACAGACGCGACCAGCATTCAAATTTGTGTGTTAGTTAAGTTCCAGCCCCATCTTGGCGTCTTCCGCTAAGATATTGGAAGTTAAGTTTAAAATACTGTTAACTACACAACGAACAGTTAAACCCATTGAATGACGGAAGAAAAAATTTCAACTACTAGCATTTTAAATAATATACTGTACGTGTTCCTAATTTGTCCAACTAAATTATGCGGATATTTAATTCATGTACGATTTATCCAGTATTTGACGATAATAACTATGAAAGGCTTTAGAGGTTACTCAAATAATAGAAGTAATTTGAAAAGACCAGAACTTGATTATTGAACAGTAATAATTAGAATTTACTAATGCTGTGATAGATTGTATTAGTGGTACAATAGTATGAGGTCGATCTGATTATTGACAATGATTTTCCTATTGAGCTTTCTATGAGATTTATTGTTCGTGACCCTAAAATTTGATATTGAGACTAACTTAATCAATTACATCAAGATAATATTATTTGAAGATTAAGTAACTATCTCAGTATTAGCTACACAAATAATCAATTTGATTGAGTATGTTTATGCATAATGCATGAATAATTAGGCAAGGGATCTACTATTTCGCTTCGCCTAATACATTCATTCATTTCCTCACTCTACGCTCTATAATATTCTTATAGATCCGATATAAATTGATTTCATTCTCAGATGAAAGCAATAAAATATGCAGTGACATGGTATAGGAAAGAAAGGTTATGATCTATATTACATCATGTTTATAAACTCATTATACTCATATATTTAAGAACAAAAATCTAGAATGCAATTGAGCAAAAACAGGAGGATTTCTTCTTTAAAGTATTACAATATGAACTATGTAATTAGGAAGATTTAAATATATCTATTTCCATCACCCATACATATAATAAATGTAGTAATAACGAGAATTCTTTAAAAATTATCTGTTAATTAAGTTTTAATTTAACTTAGTTTAAATTTTTCTACATATTAAGCTGATAAATTTTATTTTTAATTATTAAATAGTATGTATATATTTTGGTTAATTTTTAAGCATTTATTTTAATTTAAAATTTGTTATTAGTTAAGATCATTCACTGTACATATATCTGTATATTATGTGAGGTTGAGTGGTAGAGAGGGCTAAATAGCCCTAACTCCGCCTCTTAAATAAAGGCATAATTCATTTAATTTTTTTTTTATTTCATTTCATATAATTACGTCAAAAACTTCTAAACTTCCTATAAAGAACTATATATTATTAGAATTATATTTTATTTACATTTTTATATTTTCTTTTAAAATACGTGTATATAATATATGAAAGTTGTAGTGGAAACGAGGTGTATGGACAAGTATACTGATAAGATATACTAACTATAATTACCATCTCTTATCAATCTGGATACAAATATGGCGTGTTAAACTTTCGTTAAGTTCTTTGTTTCTTAAAACTATTGAATCAAAACAGTTCAACGATTATTCTTCAAAATATATTCTATAATTCCAATCGTATCATATGTATATGTATGTAAAATTTTGTATACATGGCTAGCATATAAAATGAAGTTGGCATTGTTCGGCTGTTTACTTACTTATCTATAATATGAGTGGACCGAGTATAGAAATCTGTAAAAGTTGTCTATTAAAAGATGATTTGATATCTCAGAGATTTGATATTGTTTTACTTCATTCATGGTCTAAATATCTCCAACTCAACCCATTTCTCTCGTTCCTTGGACATGCCTAATTATTTTGTTTGAATATAGGAATAGGTCAGTACTGTTTAGTGTATTAAAACGTTTTTTTATAAAAATTGCATTAAAATATTTACTTGCCTTTTGCAAAGTACAATTCGTTATTTAGCGGTAATTGTTATTTAAGCACTTTTCTGCTATCTTTTGCATAACACCTGTTATGGTTATTAAATAATTTCTTACTTGATTGATGAATTTTCCATCAATAACTCTTTCAAAATATTTTATGATGCAAACATATGATGGACTGAAGACAAAATGGGGCTAACATATCTCCAATCAAGCCAATAATAATAATAATCAGGTGAATAGTGTCTGAAGCTTTGATGTTACAATTGAATAGTTAATGTAATAAATAGCAATTATTGGAAGTGTGTCAGGAGGTATTCATTAAAGTGCTGGAGTTCTATAGTATGTCCCAGTTGCATTGATATAATATCTATTGTTGTATTTCAAACACAACCTCATTCCCAGAATAGAACGTGCATTTTACTGATAATGATCAAAAAGCAAAAAATTAACTTTCAACACATGAAAATTACTTCTAAAGTTCTTACATATCAAGTAGAATACTGATAGAAATAAAATTATTAATATTGAAATAATTAACCCGATTTGAAATCAACGATATCCCCCTTTTATACACTATTAAGTAATACTTTTAAGTTATAATCTATATGAAATTATGTTAGTGGTACTTTTTATTTGTCTTCTATTTACTTATAATTCTTTGGGGCTATGATATTTATGTAGTCTTTGCGATTGCTGTTGAAGTTAGAAAGAACTGTTGATGAAGAAGACGGGTTTTCTAGTTATGCATCTTTCAGCTGTAGACAACTCCTACAGCTAGTAGAAAACTCGCTTCTATACTTTGACATTTTTCTCTTCTTTAATATTGCATACAAAACTAATAGTGTCCATTTTTGTGATACCCTACAGAATTGGATTGTCAGTTCGTATATTTCGTACGAAACCGCGGGAAACTCTTAGTAATTGATATACCATTTGCCAGTACAGTGTTTCCAAGGTAAGTCTGTGAACTTGTAGGTTATGAAAAGACTTAGTGGTACGCCAGACCATTTGGCATGTAGCATGATTTTGTGTTTCATGTAACAATTCAAGTTTATAGCTAATTTAATTTTTGTGATACCCTACAGAAAGATGGACAGGACTGGTTTGCTATTTAAAAAACCGCTGATAACTGCTAGTAATTTATATAATTTAGCATGTAAAATGATTCCAAGTTAAGTCTGTGAACCTGTGTGTTATGAAAGCAAGGTAAAGTTACGCCATACCAAGTGTCACGTGTAGCCATGTATCCAAAAAATAAAGCATTAGACCAATTTCGCTGATACTCTGTTGTATCTTATAGAGTGTCATGCACCATCATTGAATTTATTATGGTATTAAATTATATAAAAATATAAACATATGTACGAATTCAAGTCCGTAGCATAACTAATTCCAGACGTAAATATTATATATCTTGTCAACTGAATACTAAATTATTTCTTGTGTTGTGTTATCAGAACTAAATGCTCTTCGTCTATATGCATATATATGACGAAGCTGGTTACAGCATTTGGTGTAGCGTACTCCTAATTCGTGTGTAGGATTATGTATCAATTTAAAAGTTAAAATGTATCCCAATGTGAAGTTTTATACAATTAAATATTTCCGACATATTAAAAGAAATAAGTTTTGAATTTAAAGACAATTGTAAAATATCCTTTTGTAATTCACAATTAAATGGATTTAGATTTTTCGGTTTACTACAATTTAAATTACAGCAATGGATTTTAATTATTTATAACATATCCTATTTCAGTTACAATACAATAACATCGCGATGCTTCACGTCAGAGGAAGGTGAACTGGAGCCAAATTCAACATTCACACAATAGCATTGTTAAAATATAATTAATAATAAACAGCAGTAGAAATATCAGTTAAAAACAATTAGCACAATATGAAGCTGAATGAGGAGCTAAGGTTTCATAATTATATACAGTTTTTTCATCCCTGAACTACCATGTAAAATATATAATAACATGTTAAAAGAACCATTTCTGTCATTACAATGTGACGGAATTAGACGTTTATTTATGTTATGGTCAAATGTAATACATGAAATACATTACGTTAATTAACATAAGTTACAGTTATAAACCATCGTAAAAAGGAAACTCTTGGAAAATATTATTAGAAATTGATGACAGGCCGCCTATGATATGTCAGTAACAAACGTTTATAGCTGTCAATAACAGAACCAGTACCTGGCACTGCACTTCCTTATCATTCTAAGTTCCTGATAAGATACAGGGATGAAATATTCTGTTAGGAAAAATATAAGTAAAGTGCACATTTTCTTTCATAGTTTATAGGAAAAATAACAATGTAGACTTTGCTGAAAACTAAACATTTTTATGTTACATCAGGATTATTTTAAAATTTTAACGATTTTAAAAATAGTTTAGATAACCTTTATTGTTTTTCTTTTCGGTAAAATACAACCAATCTGAATTAAATCGCCTACTGTTGTAATACATCACTAAATATAGTATTATCATTAACCCAGATATTAACCATAACTTATGATGCATATCGTAAGTTAAACGTTTATTACAATATCAGCTTACATCTACGTGAGATGAGTGGTCGAGAGTGGAAAATCCTAATTTTCGGGAGGACCCTGTTAACACTTGAATTGTTTAACCAACAGGAATGTAATAGTATGTTTAGTTTTAAAGGCCCTTTTATCTTAAGCATTGAATGTTTGAAGCAAAACTGTCCTTAAATGAGCATCATGACATGTAATGAAAGCAAATTCCATTGCTATTACATTTGTTGTGTATGAGATTATATTAACATAAAAAGTAGCTTGATGGACCATTCAACAATGTTCATGCAATTTTAATATACTCGCTCTATTTATAAGCAATGTTTTAAACAATATACTCCAAATTCCATCGAATTCTGTGCCCTCGTACTCAAAATCACTTCTATTTTAGTCTGAAAGTTTAAAATCGTAAAAGTAATTGCATGAATCTGAATAATGGTTTTATATATTTTGAATATAAACATCTCTAAGGGTTTCTTTTAAATAATTGTCAATGATGAGTACTAGATATGTCTCCTAATGGCTGTATCAGATTACCAGGATGATATTAAGCCACGTCCCTAGCGACCGAACTGTGATTGCCACATACCCTTAAGGAGTAATAGTGCACGGTCCCGTAGGCGGGGGTCCTGAGACAACCACATTAATCCACGGTACCCGAATTGCACTTTTGGGACTTAGAAACTCTGTCATGTCATCCATCTATTATTATCTATTAAAAATAAGCAATCAAACTTTTCCATTTCCTCAACTCGAGAGTCGTTTACAGCTACAGTTTGTGTTTATGGTATTATTGAAATTTTTGGATCATGTAAAAAGTTGCACATTTAAAACATCTATATCCGTATCTAAAATCCTTTTATTCCCTTCTCTCAGAATTTATTTCTTACCTATAAAACTTGCACAAATAGCATTTGAAACTATATACTCAACTTATGCAGTACACAAAACTGATTCATAATTACTAGTAAAATATAGTTTTTAATATTAATTACATGGTAAGTGTGTATTGCAGAAGCTATCTTCCAATCTTAAAGTTAAAATAGGCAATGGTAATGAAGTATTACATGGATGTAATCGAAACCTCCAAAATCTGTCTTAAAGTTCTCGTATATCACTAGTAACACGTTACAGGACATTCAATACAACGCAACGCAGTGCCACAAATATATGGACTTGCTAAACTATTTTTAGGCCATAATATATGTATAACTAATTTAGGCCAAACGTCTTCATAATGAATATATATTTTTGCTTAACTAGTTATTAACAAATATATTGTGCTTTTTACAAATAATATTATCGCCTCCGATCCAACGGACCAATAAATTCAATTTTGCCAAATTCGTTGTTGTATGCATAATGTGAGTTATTTTATATAGCCTAATTAATATTTTATTAGTTTTTCTCAAACTGTAAAGTAAGTTTTCTAAACCTTATTTAATATAAAGTTTAATAATTATAAAATGTTATAGTACTAAAACAAATTGAATCTTTACTCGATACAAACATTTAACATTCTAAAACAAGACCATTGATACCTAAAACTATGCAATATTTATAACATTTATACGTTATAACTGATATAAATCCCTACTAGTTTGATACGAGTAATTTACTAAATGACTAATGCGCGAATCAAACAATACAGTAAATGGGTTATTACTTGCAAATGCATTGGTAAGAATGTAATTTCATTATAATCTAAAATAATTTAATGTAATTTTATTATAATGTGATGGATTTCATTATAATGAACGTGATTTAATATTTGTATATAATTTATATGAACGTAAATAATGTAATTCCGTACTAACATTAAAGTTTGCTTGCTATGGCTTTGCTGTAATGTGGTATAAATTTATATTTTTTATTTAACTAGATTTATTTCTGCTACGTTTGCAATGTTGTACTATTTGATTTCAAAAATAGTAGTAAAATAAAAAAAGGCAATATAAGGTTGTACTGCATTAATATGGCATCTGTTGCAAATTCTAGCAAAAGTACTTGGTTTTTCATTACTATAAAATTGAAATTAATTAATTAATAGGTTCAGAAATCTGGTATAGATTATAGTTACTCGGGACTTATAGATTAGATTTCAGAACCCATGTAACATATTTTATACCATTATAGTAATTTTAATTATTAAACAAAGTTAGATTTTTGTATGTGTTTATTATATATCATGTTTTTCTGTTAAAGCCTTATTAAAAACATCAACCAAGCTTTTTTATGTATGTTAAAATAATCATTATTATTTACAAATTACAATACAAATTTCACATCTATCAAGAATGGGGCTATTTAAATACTTGGACTTACAGTTACTGAAAACACAACGTCTTAACAAACCGTACTTTCATTATAAAATAAAATAATTATCATGTTTTAGGGATATAAAAATTAAATTGGGTGAAAATCGAAACATTTCAACTTTAGTGAAGGTAGCATACGTACTCCTTAGTTGGACTAGTCAGTTCTTAGTAGACCTAAAATTATGTGACAAGACATTTAACTATAAAATGTAGGCTAAAAGCAGTATTCATATTTTATAATGAATAAATGTGTATTGTTAGCAAAATAACTTCAAGTTATCATTGGTTATTATTAAATACCGTGCCTCCTGTTTTCTTAAATAATATAGCCATAATTTATGATTACTCTGTATTTAAACCATAGTACATGTACTTTTGAAATTTATCTCGGTTATTCAGGAGTTTCCAATATCACTAAAGCGTGACATGATGAATAGAAGTCGGAATCTGCTTTTAGATGAAGCAATCTACTGAGGTTCTGATGAAAAGCCCAGGGTCTAATAGGGATTAATTCCTCCATAGTGAAGGGGGAGATGTTATTGGATTAAGTTTATAAAGGGACTGGAATAGCCACTGGCCTTATGGCAGGTCCATTTATTTACATACGATCTTTAATTGAGTTTTAGAATTTATCTTAATTTGTTCGGTTCAACTGTTACGACCATTTTAACAAGAAATTGGTTTTAAACTCATTTCGTTCTACTTCTCCTATTAATGTAAATGTGTTCCGATAAATCACCAATTGGTTTTATTTAAATCCTATTGATAGTCTTATGTGAAAAAAAGCGATTTATAGTCCCGAATAATTAAAAATCCACTGGTCCGAATTCTCTTCAAATCAAAGAAATTTGGCCATTGAAAAGTTTTAAAATAAAATAAAAACCTTAAAAATGTCTTTATCTTTATTGATACGTTTATAAGATAAAATTATTCGTAATCAGTTTCAAACATAAATCCCAGGTACATGAAAAGCTTGTAATTATAAGAATTTCAAAATGTTCTATCTATAATAAATTATTTAAAAAATCAAATTCAGAACAAATGACCAGTCATTAATTTTGTACATGATCTAAACGTTTTCGGATGAGTGGAAGGATTTCAATGTTTGTTAAAACAGATTTGTAGTACAGAGATGACAAGCAATGAGAAGTCCGTCATTCGTGAACCTGAAGCTAATATGCACTGAACAAGCACAGAACCTAATACAAATCCATGTAAGAATGTTGTTAAGTTGTCGGACGCGTTAATTTGGATGTGGGTCGAAATGGTAGGGTATCGAAAGGGATAAATAGTTTAACTAATTATTTTCTATTTGTTCACTAGTTATACTGTTTCTGGTTAAAAAACTTAAAGCCAACCTCCATACAGGACATAAAAGTTATATTTGTGTCACCCAACGACAGCAAACCGAAGATATTGCTGTAGTGGGTGACTGTCAATCTATACATTTCTTTATATGGTTAAAACTTAATTTCCGTGTCTAAGTTTTCTTCTAAGTCGTAATAAAAAATTATCCTTCCTACAGTTGGAAGAGTTAAAAAGATTTTTTGTCATGGGATTTACATGTTCTCAATATCTCAATAACTGTTATCATAGAATCATTTGTATGCTGTAAGTTATAAGCATTACAAACAATTCTAAAATGTTTCTATAGGTTTATAAATAAAGGAGTTCTGTCTTTTTATGTCCAAGCGGCCGCCATATTAAACGAAATTAGTGACCCATTATTGTTCATTATTGTACCAAGTTTCAACTTGTTTGGGACTTTTCTATTGTTATCGTTTCCACAACTAGGTTATATGTAAACTTAGAGAAAGAAATTAAATGAATTCTGATATACTTATACAATTTTCAAAACTTTTTTTCATAAATAATTTGTTGTATCTCAAGCAGTGTTTGAGACATTGAGTACATGTAAATCTCATGACGATAAATTATCAATGCTTCAGTTGTCTCAAAATCTACTTATTTCTTCTGACTGAGTTGGAAGAATTATTATCCCTCTTTTTGATTTTTTCACATATAATGCAAGTTGGTCTTCCACTCCTGCAATGCCCATTACAGTACTTTTAATGTAGTATTGTAAATTATTCTAATATTAAGATAGTACAGCAACTTGTCACACAATTCAAGAGCATATTACTATTTTTAGAAAGGCTTTGTAGTAAAAAACTATGATAATTGCAAGGAATGGGATACTGTGGTCTATCTCAACAAGAATTATCTACATAATTTATTAGAAGTATTGAGTAGTAAGTTGTATGATTATTGTTTATATTGAAATTACTCTTGACGTATAACGATCTAAAACCAAGAGTGGTACCACTTTTAGAAGCAATAAAATGTGTCTATTTCATTTAACCTGTTGATGACAACACTTCAACAATGAACACACGGTTACACATTATTGTGATGACGTAATTCATTGAGATTACTATACCGAGTGGCAGAGTGGGGTGAGAAGACAGAAGGGAGGGGGGAAATCGAGGGGAAGTTAAGAGCTCGGCTGTCGAGACCAATAATGGTGATCCTTGCCAAATGGCTATAGTTTGGGGCCGATCTAATTTGCATCGAGGGGTTCGAATTGGGAAGTGTCATTAAGATCTGGTAATAACTGCGAAATGCCAGCTCAGTCCTTCTTTATGTCTTCTTCACACTGTCTTTGATTCGCTCTTTGTACCACTCCTCCTACTTATTAAATAACGAGTTTTTAAAAGTTCTTTCACTTTTAAATTACTTACAGAGAAACTATGTCGAAGCTCATTTGGATTTAGATCATCGGGGAAGCTTACCTTCTTTATCTATATTTTATAAGTTATTATATAAACAACATTAAAAAAATCTAAACTATTTCAAATAACTTATCGGCTTCAGCGGACATTAAGTGCGAGGTGTAAGAACTCCAATAAATAATTTAGTTAATTTTTCTTTTAATAGGTATATTTATCTTAAGATAATTAAATAAGTAACTTAATGAAAGCAGTACAGTTATGTAACTATTATTAGTATAAATTCTTTTGACTAGAAATACATTTTATGCCATGGAATGCTTAAAGATATTAACAATTGTATAATTAGAATATAATATAGAAGTTTAATCAAAAATAGTCTAAATGACTATCTGACAAACTAATTTCATTTTTACACATCTAGTTTTAGTTCTTAAAAATTTCACGAGCGGCAATGGATGTGATGTAGACATATGAACCATAAATGGTGGAACAATATTTCTTTAAAATAATGTTCACTACACCCTATGATAGTGGGCTACTTTGCAATAAAGCTGAGGGAATTTAACCACATATAATAGTAATTTAGTGTAATAAAGATTTTATACAACCAATAATTTGGTACAGCACAGCTATTCTGTTTGTTTGTTTGTTGGATATGTGAATATATATATATATATATATATATATATATATATATATATATATATATATATATATATATATTAAACAAATATTTTAAACATATTTCAGTTAATACGTTTCACTTGGTGTATAGCCTAAACTACTGGACTCCAGAGGGTATGGAATCAAGTTACTAACCATCTCAAACTCTACTAAGCATGTAATTATTGCGTATAAGTAAATTTCATGAAACACAAATATATAATATATTATAAAAACAATAGTTTTGATTATTAAAAACATTGAAGACGTTTTAAATTATTTGGCCTAAAATAACATTCTGACAAGAAAAGTGTATAGTATTATAACTATTGTAATTACCGAGGTATAATAAAGTGTTCCCACAAAATTTGAATGTGACCTGAATAGACAAACTTCACTAAGGCCTGTGGCTATTCAGACCCTTTATCAGCTGTAATCCAATAATAGCTCGCCCTTCCTCGCCACGTCGCCGGGCTTAGTCCTTATTACGCCCCTGGCATTTCATCAGCCTCTAGATTGTTTGTCTAGAAAAGGTATTTGAGAATAGATATTTGGTTTTTATAATCGACGCCTTTTGAATGCATAACTAATTTCAATTTGACTTTCACTTTCAATTGGTTATAAATTATTGTTTAATCATAATTGTTTATGAAAGATATTTAATAAAATCACATTGCAGCTTAGGATTTTGACACGCTGGAGAGAACTTACAAACATAATATCTTAAACCAAATTGGGTCTTATAATGTGTAGGACAATGAACACATATATATGTAACATATGTTTTTGAAACCTCTGGAGACCAACTTTTTGTGTGCTAGTTAATAATTTATTTAAAATTTTACAAGAAAATTAAAAGTTAAAACATCTTTGAGAAATCAATAGACTATCTAGAATATATTTTAATTAAGAAAAAAGTAATTTTAAAATTGACACTCATATAAAACGTTTTACAAAAACGACATGTCTCAGTGAAAGCAACTTAGACATTTTACATAAGTTTACTTGACAGTTTAAAATCAAATAAGTAAATAATCCAAATACAATAACACACAATGAAAATTTACATTACATGTTTACAGAAGTAATTTCTAATTTTATTTTGACGAAGTTCGATAAACAAAGCCTGTCCTTCATCTTTTCTCTTTTTCCACTGAGGCATGCTAAACTAGGTTATTGCCAGTGAAGTAGACTGACTAAATACTGATAGGGTTTAACAGGCCACCACATAGTATCTGAATAAACAAAATTTATAGTTATTTAAACAAATATTTGACATTTAACATCATTAATGAATCATAACGCTTATTCCAATCAAAATTAAATTTTTTCGCGGCCTTTCAGAATCGAGGATTCCACCGACAGGAAACTTCACAAATATTTGGCAGCTACAAATACAACTTTATTTATGGACAAAAAGAAACGGCTACGTAAGTAATGAGTAGTGTTACGATACCCTTAACACATTGACTGCCATGTGTATCATATATGATACACAAGTGGATTGCCACTGGGGCCATGTGTATCATTTCTGATACACATGCAATGTTTTGGTCTAGGCCATGTGTATCTAAAACGCACACATATAAATGAGATTTAGCATTTAAAACACATTTTTGTGGCCTGGACCAACACAAAAATACTTTGAATTTTGTCCCCAGCCGTATAATTTGAGCTAAAAGAAGCTAAAAAAGTACTACATTTTTAGGCTGTCAAAAAACTTGAAGAATATTTTGTCATGTATAAGCTTTATTACTGCAATCGAAAATTACTGGCTATACAGATTGTATAATGTTACTAAATATGTCAAAACAATACTGTAAAATAAAATGAACTCAATTGTCGTTTTTATGTGGTTTTGTTATTAGTTCTTACACATGATTGTTAAAGCAAGTCCGGCACATAAATGGTCTACCTTCACAGGTATCACAAATCGTAAAGACCTGCTTTGCCTTTGATATTTTCCCATCAGGGCCCTGTACACCTGATCTTCCTTTGGCCTCGTAGCAGCTTCGGCACCTCCCCCTCGTTTTTTTTGGAGGATCCCCTCTCAAGCAATCGATCAAACGATGAGTAGGCCGACCAACCGATCTTCTAGGTGTCTCCACCTCGTACTTTAGCAAAGACAAAATAATACTTTCCCTAAATTTCTTGATCGGCATTTTGGTACCTGAATTTTCTACATAAAGAAAATGTGCATTTACTACAACCATTCCCCACACAATTTCGACAGCTAGTTTTCTGTACCACTTTGTTCCTCGACGCAATGCAGTGCCGTAAGTAGCCATTTGGTCACTCATGTCTATAGAAAACTTTTCTTCATTGTAGAGCATAACATCTTTTGGTTTTTGTGTAACTTTGCCTCTTTTTGAAGTAACTTCTACATATTCATTGGTATGCACAGTAGATAGCAGGGGTACATCCCGTTTGTCCTTCCATTTCAAAAAGACAATACCTTCTGCTGTTTCTCTTATAACAGAATCACCATGTGTTTTCTTCAGTTTGGTTGACACTTCTGGGGGTAAGTACTTCCGATCAATCCTAACAGTGCCAATTAGGTGAGCTTTGTGCTCCAAGAGTCCTACAACGAGTGGTACACTGGTGTACCAGTTGTCAGTGATAAGAGTTCGACCCTCTCCCATCAAACCTCCTGGTGCTGGAGTTGTGCCATTATCAAGTAATCCACCTAAGAGTTTGCAGATTACATTTTCTGAAGTGCTCCAGTCATTCTCTGATCTGTCCTGACCTATGTACACAGAGAAAGTCCATGTGTTCTCTTTGCTAGCACATAGTTTATACAGTTTTATTCCATATCGATGACGTTTCCTAGGGTTGTATTGGCGAAAAACCAGGCGGCCTTTCCATGCAATCATACTTTCGTCCACACAAATCTTGTTTCCAGGTGTGTAAGCTTCTTTAAACCGTTCAATACACATATTCATGAGATTTTCAATCTTATGAAGTCGGTTGTTCCCTTTTTCATAGTAGTCTGCAAAGTGCCACATTCTCAAGAGTATTTCAAATCGGTTGCGACTCATAGCATTTCTCACCAAAGTGTTATCATACAAAGGGCTTTTACTCCAGTAATCCTGTAAAGATAGATATTTTACCAGGCCCATGTATCCAACTAAAGCCACAAACTTGCGCATTTCCTCAGGAGTTGTAGGAGTCCATTTATGTAACCGTGAAGAAGGTTTTACATCTTCCTGGTTTTCTATTTGCTGAGTTGCATATAAATTTGTTTGCTCAACCATAAAATTTATAATATTATCATCAATAAAATGCAAAAAATTATCAATAGGTTGTGCTCCAGATAATTTTCCACTCAATTCAGCATTCATACCAGATTTTCCTGTGAAAGGAAAGTCTTTTTGTCTATCCCTCCATTCGTTCCATGCTATTTCTCTTTCTTTACTAAATAAGTTGAACTTGTAATTGTTGAATCTGTTTTTATTTTTCCTTTATTTAGCCTTTCGCTAACGTCAGTTTCAGTTTGTTCATCAAGTGTTTCGTCTCCATCAGCTGCTTCATCTTCTTCAGAAATATCTTCAGTTACGTCTTGTAAAAAATTTTCAGGATCTTTATATATTTCTTCAGCTAGTACTTCTTCGTCCAAAATTTCTTCTTCAGTATTGTCTGTTTTCTTTATCTTAGCATTTTTATCTTTTCCTTGTTTTCAAGTGTTTTTTAACTTTTCTTTTTCTGCTTTCTACTTTTCTTGTCTTTTTCATAATTGGTTTCTTTTTCTTTACCTTTTTAGTAGTAGGTTCTGAATATTCATCTGATTCATATTCTACTGCGCCTGTTGATGAACCAGCTATTTGATCTGGTTCTAACTGTCTTTGGTACTTAAGTTCAAATAGTCTGGAAGATTGGTAAATTCTTCTGTCTTCATTAATAGGTCTTAAGTCTGGGTCTTTATCTGAATCAAACACCTCACTTTCTGCACTCAAGTCTGTTGGACCTTCATCATCGTCACTGTCACTGTCCAGTAATTTCGTTATTTTTCTAGGAGTAAGTTTTTCCTTTTCCATTTTCCCAATGTAATAAAAACTTTAATTAATATTCAAATCTGCAAAAAAAAACACCCCGTTAGGGATATACTATTATTGTATCTAAAGAACTCAACCAAGACATAGCTTTTGGGAAACCAGAATTAATATGTCAACATCATTACACGTGAAAAAAGAAATACAAACATGCAATGATCAAATAAAACGGACAAACGCACTTTTATATATGTGTGCAAAAATGATACACATGGCCTGTGAAGCAAAAAAACCTAAAGTTGGCATGTACTGGGCATCGTGTATCATTTTTGCACACATCAATAAAAAGGCAATAAAACCTCAATTAACAAGAATAAACTGTATATTCATGTTTGTAATGACATTTTAGACGCATTACGGACAATAATCATACTTGGCCTGGGGTGATCGCAAAATGTCTAATATGGTGGCAGTCAATGTGTTGCCTTTTATAGTGTTGCTACATTTTATTAAAACTTGTGGAAATTTGCATTATAATTTTTTAGAATTTTTCTGCAGAAAACTGATACGCTTGAAACAAGTATATTTTACTAATAGTTACTTTTAACTGACATACATAATTTTTTTTAAATATTTTTAGCAGTTTGTTATATGTTATTATCCCACTTTCAAATGAATGTGTTACAAACTGAGTCAATTCTCAGAGTGTGCAAAGAGTTTAAGTGATATAAAATATAATTTCATCATAAAATTTACAGTTTACTATGTAATAAATGTTACTTTTACTTACCAGTGATTCAAGAGAAAGGAGAGCTTGTTAAATTGAAAGTTAAAGTAGTAACTAGGTATATCAAGTTGCCGAACTACCTAAAACTCGGAGTCCTGTGGTAGACCTCTGTGGCTAACCAACCCCCAGAGATGACCCTCCCCTCATCCTGCCCGCCTACAAGTCCGAGTGGCCCATTACGGCTCCCAATCACTGCCAACGCGTCCTGGGATCCGCACCACCGTATCTAATCTGGTTATCAGTTGTATAGCTCCCCTAAGTACAATAAGGGATATCATTAATTATTTTTGTAATCATTATTTATTTGTATTTTATTATTTTGGAGACACATCTAAACACTCACTATAAATTTCATGCTAAATATTTCTAGTGCCAATTATTGTTGAAATAATACTCTTAATACTTTGTATATATATATATATATATATATATATATATATATATAAAATTTGTATAAGTGGCAATTTAATGAATGTAAATAGAAGTCGATTGACAGGTATTTGGTCTTCCGATCATATGTTAGTTTGATTATTTTAACACATATGTGAAAGAAACGGCCAAATACAAAATAGTTTTATCGTAAAAAGTAAGGGCTCTTTGGTGTAATGGTAGCACATTCACCCGGCAAGTGAGAGATCCGGGTTCGAGTCCCGGCGGAGCAAGTACTTTTGCGATTCAATGTTTATTGAAATTATATATATATATATATATATATATATATATAACTTTATATATATATATATATATATATATATATATATATATATATGATAAAGGCTCTATTTAACTATGGCTCTCACCTTCATTTCTACACTGGCTCAGGTCGAGATTATGAGTGATTGCATTGTACGGTTTGGATTGAACTTGAATCCAAGTACTATTTATTTGGATTTGGTATATTTTTTTATACTAGTTCGAAGCAATTCAGAAGTTTTGAGATTGACTTTATTAAAGAAAAGCACGAATTTCAAACAAACAATATTACTCATGTTATTTTTCTGCATTAGAGGTTCCTTGTGTAGCATAAGGCTGTCCTGAAAGTACAATTTGGGCACGATTTTAAGTTTTATTACTTTCTCCTGTTTTAGAAGAGTGGCGTTGGGAAATTTTGACATGTCTGGTATATAATAGCACCAAAGGTTTTTTTAAGGCAGTTTCTTTAGTTCTTTTGATAGCAAACTAAAACATGTAATACAATGCACTTGCCGATAAATTATCCAACGCTAAATCGTTTATGAAATCAAAAGGTTTTTTGTCAAATACTATTGCAAAAAATAGTATGAATTGTTACTTGTTTACCGTAATTCAACAAGCCTTTCTTGTAATAAAATTTATGTTCAATCGTAACTAGGTTGATGGTTTAAAGGTTTTTCAGATTAAAGTACCTCTCAAATGTTTGTATTATTTTGTGATAACTGGATAAACATCTGTTTCATAGCACAATAAATATTTAGTTTTTGAATATATTAAAACTACATGTTTTAATCGGACCTCTCTGAATCCGTGGTCGCACGATTGAAGGCGTCGACATTTGAGTTTAAGTTAAAATAGCACGGATAACATTTTTGACAGGATCGGTTGTACACTTTATTGATACTGTCCACCTCCATAATCATAACAGGTGATAACGAGTTCTCCCTTTATAAAAATACAAATGAGAAAGTATCATATTCCGTGTAGGGCAGTTTTGTTACGTTATCAGTTATTGTGTTCCCAATTGTTCTATTGTTAAACTCCGAAAACGCATCCAAATTATAAACTTGTAAGGCTATAGATGTAGAAGAATCGTATGTCTTCAGAAACATCGTAAACTAGTTTAATCGCTGTTATCAATGTGAAAGCTGCAAAAAACGCCAAATAGAAAACTTCGAGTAGAAACTGTAGTTTAGTTTTGCCAAATCGTTCTGGTGATACTGTGAGTAATAAAATGTTTGCTTACATTTTGAATAATGCTTCAGATATTTTTCTTTGTATTAAAACTATGTCCTGTTTTTCAAAATTATCAATTATAATTGTTCGGATATTACTTTTATTGGCTAAACATAATTGAATCCTATTATTTAAATGGCTGAAAAATTTAATTTTTGGCTACCTATGTGTTTAGTTTTTTGTATGTATGTATTTAATTGTTGGTACTACATCTTAAGAACGATCTGACTTATATACCTGGAATTTTCGTGAATATTCATAAAGAATTTTTATTTATTTATTTATTTCCAACGGACATACTTCTCCATTTTTATATTCAAGATCCCTACAATTAACTTATAACAACTTAACCTAAACAAGAATTTCTTCAACAAAACATGTGAAAGGCTGAAAAAATAATACTAACATAATAAACTATGGCAAATTTTACTATATATATATATATATATATATAATACTAATGTATATAATTACGTATATAATATGTATTATAATTATTCATATAATATACATGTATGTCAATAATTATATTATGTGTATAATTTAAGTTTTCCATGCTGCATAGGAAAAATTTGTTCTATAATGGTGCAAGACGATTCATTTGGGTCGTTAGTAAGGGACAAAGAAATGACTAATCACTCAAAAACCAGTATCAGGATGAGTTATGAGCATGAAGTGTGAGTCAGAACTCTGTCAGCAGCGAGGGAAGGCTCAAATGGGGATGAGAACCGAATTTATGTGGGCGTGTCGGAAGGGAGAGTGTCCGTCGGTTACAGTCCTTCCTCTTTCTAGCTGATATCAGCTCATTGTGTCAGTTCCGTTCATGGTGTCCTCTCAAATTATTTTCAAAACCGGCCTTTTACTACTATAATAATGGTTTTCAGTAAACAATTGGACTTACCATTTAAAGCAAAAACACATTATATAAATAATTTTAACGTAAAACAACGCTTTATAGGCCACACAAAAATATCAACATGATGTAACATCGCAAAAAGCAGGAGACAGAACAAAACTTACCGTAATTGTTATTATTTTTACCAGGTATTACTTGTCTATTCGTTGTACTTTGTGTTTTGTTTCTAAATTTTAAACTAGACTACTCCAGATGGATAATCCTCGTTTTTGATATTTATTGACGTGAAAGCCAGAAGAAGACTTACTGGAAGCCGAAACTACAGTAGTGTTATGACTACAGTATGAACTGTTTGACGATGGTGCGTGTTATTGTCACTAATAAATTCGAAATACAGGACTATATCATATTGAAAATAATTTAAAGTAAAACGTATAGTAAAGATGTCTTATTTTACCGAGCGAATTAAGGGCTAAGAAGCCCTCTCTAACACTTAACACTGGTGACTAACGGTTTAAAGGTGACCTCCGAACCACCATTAATGACAGGCGGGCTGCTGGTAAAGACAGGAATGCGGTTACCCATCTAAGCAGCAGCCACGCTCGACGTTGCTTGATATGGTTATCTTGCGTTAACCGTTGTACCCGTTACACTGTGCCATTGGCCATTTACTATTTATTGCTTATTCTTGCAGTTTAGCATATAATGTAACAATTGACACAATGTTGAATTATGTAATTAGATCTATATACTGATTCTTAAACGTGATTACTTTGATTAAATAAAAGTATATAAATGAATTAATAAATCAAAAAGAATATTGAGCTGAATTAACGCGTTTCAATAATTCACTAGGGTTATTTAGAAATACTTAGAATAAACTAGAAAAAGTTTTATTTGCACTTTCTGTATGTTTAAGGTTTCGAGAGTTGGTTTATTAGTGAAACATTTTGTAGCGAATAAAGATTTGATTATTAATCTTTATTAATTATTGTAAAATCCCTTATTATCATGGTTTTGTGGTTATCGTTCATTATTACGAGTGTTTTGTAATATTAATAAATCATTACCTACAGCCTAAAAAAGCTTACATACAAATAAAAGGTGACTTCATTATTATCATTAATAAAACAATTTTTCATTGTTTTTATTTGTATACATCACTGTCTAGACAAGTAGGGCTGATGTTTTTTAATCACAGTATAAGAACCTAAGATAAAAACAAGTTATCAAATAAAGGACCAATATTAAGACATATTAACTCAACTATTAAGAGTTAGTCATAAAAATTAATACTGTCAAGAATAGGACGTTCTTACTTTAACCTACTTGAACTGTACAAATAACGGTTCTATCAATATTTCGAGTCCCTGATTCCAATAACTCATCATCTGAATTATAATTTTCTAGCTTAATTCCTTTTATGTTATATTTACAAACAAAGACAATCAAACAGTCTTATCTTATTGTTTTATTCAGGAGAGACTTCTTTAGACTGGGCAGTACCAGTTTAATCAACAACTCAAAATCGTTTTAGAATAAATGTTAACGAAAATATCACATAAATCGTGTATATTGGCTAAACCTTCTCGAAGCTTATCACTCGATAGACTGCAAAAAGTTAAAAACTGTCCGTTGATCTACCACTATATCTCGAGAACAAACCCATACATAGTTTTTCATGACGTTACATGTCTATATAACCAATTCCGAGCCCCATGTATCGAAAAAGAGTACAGCCGTATGTCACTTTAATTAACATGTAGCATAGTAATGGATGTAGCTTAATAAATTGAGGTACACACTTTAAAGCTGCATGGAGCATCAGCTAAGCTTATTAAAAAGATCAACTTATTTTGAAATGAATTACATAGCATGCTATTTCAGAAGAATATGTAAAACATGTTTAAATAAATAAAGGTAACACTATATTTTATACTTAAAATATCAGTAAATACCTTAGTCACATTCTTCTTAAGAAATCTAAGTAACAGCAGCACTTAGGTTGAGACGATGTATCCTCTGAAATTATAATTGCCAATCATAAAATTGTTATATTGTTATGTTGAAATCCCATGACTTATAAAGACAATTTGGCCTCTATCACCACAAAGTGTTGCTTATATGAAATATTGTTTATACGAATTGACCTTATACAATTCCGAACTACAATTTGCTCTAAGGCGAAACATCACCAGAAGTCTCAAGCAAGTAGAACTTAACTGTTGGGTTTAACCATAAAATATTCCTTAGCTCAGCTGGAAGTAAGATTGACTTCACCATGAGATCGTCAACTGGAAAAGTTAAACCGTAAGACGTATTATTCGTTTAGATGTTAATTTGCAAAACACTGATGGTGTAACTCACAATTTTGGCAAGTTTATATAATCGTAACACTTAAAAACATTTACAAAGTACCTACACCCTAATAATGGCTACATACAAATAAAAGGTGACTTATTTGGTTGATCTTGAACAGTTTTAGGACCAAATTTAGTAAAATGATATCAATTACACAATTCTGTATGATTATATAAATATAATCATACAAAAAATGGGTTTTATTTGGATACAATTAATCCGAATGTTTGTAAACATATTCAGTCAAATCGGTTCATTTGTATACTTTTATAACTTTAAATGGCCACCATTTTAAAATCTTAAGTATATCAAAAAGTAAGTAACATTAAATGTTGCTTGAGCAGTTTTATGAAAAGTTTAAATTTTTATTTATATATATAATAAAAAAAAAAAAAAAAAAAAAAAAAAAAAAAAAAACACTACATGAAGATTTTGACGCGAACTACCACTATCTTGAAACGTTATATTGGTTAAGACTGGCTAACGAACTCATCCCAACTATATACAAAAACTATTTATGTACTAAGTTTGATCTGAATCTATTAATATCTACCGCAGTTACAGTGTTACCAATTATTCCCCCTATGTTGTATATTATTTAAAACTTCACGGAAGGTATCTGGAAAACATGCGTAATATACAAAAACACGTTGAAACAAACATTAATATGAATGACTTTAGAATTAAAAAAACACATTTGTTTTAAACTATAATGCATAATAACTGTTATAACACTATTTTTTACAAACTCTGAATAACAATCATCCTGACACCATAAGAGACATGGGCATAATTTAAAGCAAAAAAGATGTTACCCAACATAGCTATCAATGTATTGTTTTGGGTTTACGTTGGATATTTGTGGATAACGAATTTAGATCCAAAGTGATTGGTCACTAGCTTACAGTTAAGATTGACTTACGAACTCTTGTTATACGTAGAAGTTTTGCGTTTGTACCAAATTAAATCTTAATACTAAACAATTTGACAGTTATCATTTTTACATAAGCCCATATATTTTTTGGATTATGGTAGTGTTGGATCTGGGAATCTAGTTTACGATCGAAGTAAATACAAAAAAATCTCAAGGAAACTTCCTTATGAGAGCGATTGTAATAGATGCATTTCTACAAAATATACCTAAAAACCAGGTGACAGTCAAATGACTTTTATGATTCATGATACAAAAGTTTGTCGGCTTGACTTACGGAGATAGCTCACGGGATCTTATCTTCGTGGCTGAGAAAGGTAGGTAGTTGTTTTCAGTAATCAATACACTTGTATCGGAAGTTAGTGTTTAATTCAGGTACCTATAAAATTATCCTAATACTACATATTATAATCTGTACATTGAAAAATCTTTCGTTAGTGAATCAAATAAAATGCATTTTGTCAGATGGTAATACAATGAGTATATCAATTGGAGATACAAGTACAATATATTATTTATTTAGAAAATTCTCAACGAGAGAATCAGAAAGCGTTACAATAAAGTCATCGACAATATTTTTAGAGTTAAAAGGAAAGTCTCTCTTAAGACAAATAATTGGTATTTACACTGATGAGTGGTGATTATTTAACGCTTATGTTCCGTGAGTGTTTTTTATTACTGAGTTTCCACAGCAGCCTAGTGTGAAAACGAATATTACATTTCTGTTGTTTCTTGTGATTCGTACATGTGACTTTCCTGGAACACATTCATTTTCTATAGTGTAATAAAAATATTTCAAATCTCTTCTATGCTCAATAGGTAGTAAAGTAGATAGTAAGCTGATATTTCGAAATTATTTCATTATACTGTTATTTATAACAATAAAGTAATGTTAACAGTCAAATTGATGAATTCTGTCATCAATACACGGGGAACTTCTTACTATCAAACATAACTAGTGACCTCTCCATTATTTCGATACCATCACAGCGTACTGAGGTGACGTTGTTTTTATTGATGACTATTACATCATGAAGGGGAGCTGCACGCAATTTTCCCACTTATCATTCTTAGTTCCGTGACAAGAAAGCGACAGATCGATGAACTTTTAGCGTAAATATTGGAACAAACAGTGGAGGAGGCGATCTTCTTTCATTTTTAAATGAAGTACTTGTCACCGTGTCGAACAAGACAGTACTGTAATGGCTTTCTTTATCTGTAAGACCTGTTGGAAATCAACATGACTCTTTTGTCAAAAATTTAAATATAATTCATGTAAAAAGCTTGTTGTATTTTGTCTAGTATTTCATATCCAGCTATTCATTCAAGTAAATATATGTACACAATGTAATGGGTATATGCCTTAATGTATTAACGTTTTCTTAAAAATTTAAGCTCATTAACACATTAAAATCTTAAACCAAATTTTTAACATAGCGAATCTTTAAAGTCCTTGTCATATTTATAAGAAATGCGTAACACATTCTTTGAGACAATGTACGTTTCGGAAACTTCGATTTTTTTATACTTTGTATATGTACCTGAATTTGAATAAATAGCCAGAGTAAATTTAGAAATATTTCAAGTAAAACAAATTCATTTAGTGTGGTGAAATTCTGCCATAATAGAACATTAAGCGCGACACAAATAATTTTGAATGCCATATATAATGAATGAAAGGATTACAATAATTATTTTCTATCGAATCATACTGTAATAGACATGAAAACTATTAGTGAACAACTAAATGGAATTCTATTGTTATTTCTGTTGATTAATGGTCTGCTTTATAATGAGACTGATAATTAACGGTATGTTCCTATAATTACTATGAATGTTAGCCTGAAACTGAATATGTGTCTATACTTATTTTATATGGACACTACCTCTATCATATTATATACTGAGAGTGTTAGTCAACGACTAAATGATTTCTAGTTACGTTCTACTGACTTATGCTCTTCCTTTTAATAGGATTATTAGTTAATAACTGAATGAGTTCTACTAATTACTTTCTAAGGACTCGAGATTTACCTTATAATAAAACTATTAGACAACATAATCTGAGTGGGTTCAAATATTACTTTCTACGGATTCATGCTCTATTATATACTAAAGCTCTTAATCAATAACCGAACGCGTTCCAATAATACATTTCTAAAAATTCATTTCCACCGTATTCTAAAACTGTTAGCAACAAACTGTATGAAATTAAATACATACTGTCTGTGAACATAATCCTTCAAAGAAATATGTCTCTATAGCGCACATTGAAGTGTCCAAAAAACTCTTTTCTAATATTGGTACATTATGATAGTGGAATCTAACAGTTTACCAGTAGTAGAAAGAACTTGTGTTTTTCTCCGTAATAAGAATGCTAAACCTCATTCGGTCTTTTGCCTTTAGATTTGAGAGAAGAGGAAGATATGCAGTTTTGAAGATAATATTAATATGGATCTAATCGCATGTTTGTTTGTCCTGCAATATTTTATACTTTTGAATAATTAAAAAATAACATACAAAAAAGTTTGTTCTCACTGAAAATACCAAGGAAAATATGGAAATAAATTAACGAAGAGTTTGGATGCATGTAAACGGTGCTTTTTTACAATGAGAAAATAACTCCCATAACTATACAATTCAAAATAAGGTCGTTAAAATATATGAAGTTTGGCATGGTTCTTATAAAGCCACCTCTACAGCGGGCTAAAATATATAAGAATTCTTGGAATCATGAACTATATGAGCTAGTTGACAACACTGTACATATACTGTAACATAACAGTATTTCGTCAAGAAAATTATCGGAGCAGTAAGGCGAACCTCTCTTTTACCGTTATCTTCAGAACCAGAACCGTTGTACGCGATAAGGTAGGGCAGGATGTCACAGTTTCTCTGGTATTGACAGCAGATGCGGTGATCAGGGGAGGGGGTGAGAGATATCGGCGACGACTGTGCCAATTATCTGATAGCTTTGTTCGCTTTTCAAATGTGCCATTTAAGATTACATGTAGGCTTTGACAAAGTAACCACAATTTTAGATATATACACGCTTAATTACACCGGTTATCTAATTTGTTTCACAAAACAAAAAACTATGTATTTTACATAGCTACATAGTTGCTTTTCTAAAATAATTTAATTTCATTAGGTACATAAATGTACATTTACATCTCAATATTTCTAATATAATTATTGGTAATTATGGACATAACTTTGGTATTTGTGCCATGATCATATTTATGAACATAATCTCTTTTCTCCATTAAATATGGCGGCCTACGTTTCATTAAAAAGAGCGGAGTTTACTTCTATTGTCGTTTCTATGATATCAATCAAACCAATGTAGAATAATGATGAATTTTTATTGAATTGGATTGGTATAAAATTAAATAATGTATTACTGCACTATTATGATTAAACTTATCACAAAAGTCAATACTGTTTAACTTATCTGTTAATTGTTCTTTAGCTTATAATTATTAAGTACCTACGCTGAAATAGTATAATGTTCATCATACTTTTCATGAGTTTTGAACTAGGTTTATAATCTCTTTATAAAATACCGGAGCCCGCCACGTTTATATTTGAAAGGACAGTGTCGACGGAAGAGATGGCTCAATCTAATAGGCTACATTTGTAATATCGTTCATTACAATTTTGAAGAAACTGTGACTACTGCTTTTAAAATAATAATCCTATTTTTGATATAACGATCTCGATCCTGTATATTTACATCGCGCGTTCAAGCGGAAAGGCAAATAATAGATCATGCGATCAAACAGGAAGTACCTCAACAATTACTTCCAGTCTGATTAAAAATCATAATTAAAAAGTATTTTTAAATGTTGTGCTCATAGTCATTTGTATATAAAAATAATTACAATTGTGCAACTAACAGACTAATTATTGTACATTTATGGAGTCCACCAAATTAATTAAAACAATTCATAAAATTACCCAATTAATAAAATTTTTCCGTACTTATTCTTATCAAAATATATTGCATCTTTATATCACTAACCAAATAACAAGATGTTGTCAATAAGATAATGGAGAGGGGTGAAGTGGTCGTATATCTTTTCTAGGGTCCGCCAAAGCTCAGTCCGGCCCTGATCTCACAAAACGTCAATATGTTTAATATTTCCGGTGGACATCGACCGGTCGGAAGTAGCAGATCTCCGGGCCTTCGATATATTGACATAGGGCTGTGACGTCATAGTTCACAAAGTAGGGGAATGTTGCCAATATTGTATCACTTTTTATATTTAAATTATCGTTTACAACAATTTGAGCCAGACGCTATAAAACTAATTTTATTATAATAGATTAGTTGCTCCTTTGCATTTTTCATAATGTGAAATGTTATTATACATAAATTTATCTGTTAATAAATGAGCTTGCTACTGTTACAATTTAGGGAACTAGTTTCCTTAGACGTACTAGTACAAAAAGATAAGTTGATTTGGATTTTTTAAGGGAATGAAAGCACAAACATGAACATGAAATAATTAATATTAATTTTTATTATAACTTCAAAACCATGAAAATATTAGAGTGATTTAAAAATTAACATAATAGCACATTTCACCATCATTTCTTATCCAGCAGTATTAAATAAATACACTTTGATAACTGCAAAATACTCAGGAAACATAGGTTATTTCAATGTTTATTTACAGTTCACACACACGCATTTACTTAAATATTTCAATAAATACCAGTCTGAATTAACACTGATTACAGCATCAGTAGAGCATCCAGGCAAGTTGAGTATAGTATGCTCCACTGATTTCAGATGCTCCGAAGCTTTCATTATCACTTTGGCAACATTAGTAGAGAATCTGAGGAAATTTAGTTTTTTCCTTTCTCTCTTAAGCATATTAGTAGCTTTCTTTGGCAACTAGTTTTTATTTGCTTTCCCTTCCCCTATTTCAGCATTTATCTTTTTTTTCTTTAGGTTTAATTTTACCCATTTTAATGTCAAGGCTTTTGACTTTTTCTTACACTAGCTGCAGTTCTTCTGCTGTTTGCAAATGTTTTTGTAGGGCTGGCCGATATTAACATGGCTTTCTTAATTTATTTTCCTAATTTTTGGCTTTTTAGCTTTGGAATTTGAAACATTGGTCCAATTCCAACAGCAGGCATTGATGTTTTAGGGGGGAGGGTTTGAAGATTCAGTATTTAGAAAACCGATGTCAGGCAACTCTGACCAATGTATTTCACAAGCACTATTGTCTGTGGCGGATCTGTCCGTAATATACCCAACAGCATAGCAACTTTGTGACTTTTACTCCGAGGTTTGAACATAGGGACGGAAGAACGATCTGTCCAGCAGCTGAATGCTGTTTGTGGTGTGTCCCGGAAGCTGGAGCATTATTTTTTTCATTTTCTCTGACGAGCTCTAAAGCCTCAATATTTTTACAATAAGTCGTGTGACCGTCGAGGACCAAGAAAACTTTATTAAGCAGTTAATCAAATTCTATAAATAAACTTGACGAACAATTCTTTTGTCATACTATAACCAGATTCGGAAATTCCTATTTAAATCCCTGGCAGATAACCAACTTTTAGTTTATTTGTCATGTGAAAGAATTCAAAACTACCATGGAATATAATTCTTTTCGAAAATCTGGAATGCCAATGTTCTAATATCATTTATTAACATCAAACATGAGATATTCGAATTTCAAAATATGCTGTACAAGTTGTAATTCTCCTTCTGGAGGCAGGGTTGTCATACATCCAAAAAACTTTCATTTTCAGTAACGTTCTTTCCTTCAAGATGGCGTGTAAGAGTCGGCTTTTGAATGGAGTGCGAGAATAGAATATTCACAACAAATTTAATTTAATCCCATGTCATTGTTACGGTAGTCATGCCAGACCCTTTCCATATCGTATGGTTCCATTTTTGTATACTTCATTTTTCCATTTAAAAGGCAACAATAACTGGTGTCTTTAATGAAGGTGTAAAAAAACAACTTAAATATGGCACTTGGAGCAAATACCGCAAGCCGTACCGGTACGACTAAGGAAACCGCGCGTGGTACAATATAGGCAACTCGCTCTTTGTCTAAAGAAAACATAATTCCAAACGTTTAAATGCACAATGGTCTAAACTGTTAAATAAAATTTTCATACACGTAGTTCATTGTGTAAAAACAATATAATAATGACATGTGTGTTTACATACCTTACATGGAGATATATTCTTAGCTACTGGCAGTGAAAACTATGTGTAAAAAGGTACAAATTACATAACAGCATAGAAAAACTAAACGGAGTGTAACAGTTAACAAACTTTTACACGTAAGGTTAGGCACTACTTTATTTCCTTCAGTCATCGCTAGGAGCTCCTGTGGTAGTGCTAATTATAAGTATTTAGTCAGCTACAACATTTAAAAAGTTATGTTGTTTTTATAGCATTAGTTTTTTTGGGATATTACAAATTTAGATATTATTGTAATTAATCAAACTAATATTAGACGCATAATATTTTCATTGAAATTGAATAAACCGGTTAAATTCTTAAAGCTTATTTCAACTACGTATTATATTTGTATAATGTGTAATAAGCATTTCATAATACAGATGTTTATTATGGATTGAAATAAACTTGTATATTCCTCTATTTTAATTCGTCTCAATCAATGTTTATAATTAATTGGTTTTCTTTCAATTAAATGAAGTTCAGTAATCCTAAAATCTTAAGATTTTAATATTGAACTATTTTATGACTAATAAACTTTTTAAATAACGATTTTTGTTTAGTATTATTACTTTTTAAAATGTGAATTCAATGTGCTATTAAAAAAACTACGTAAACATTTCCTGGTATTATAACAAAGTGGCAGTATAGAATTTAATTCCTATTGTGGCTAATTGGTTCTATTTAAATTATCAAAGCGTACGTTGAATTTTCAAAAATATTCTACAAAAATACAAAGATAGAATTAACTAATTTACACTAAATTAATACTATCATATTATGAAGGTAATGAATTAACTGTCGACTAATTCAAAGGTGTAGAAGAAATTTAATGGGCACATGTCCAATTACGGGCAAGGCATAAACAACATGAAAAATCAACTTAGCCTCGTTGTATTTAAACATGTTTTTTAACAAAAGTTTCAATATAATTTATATGAAAAAAGATAATAAATGACAGGTTCCTGAAGTAAGTGAAATGTGAAAACTTCTTCAAAGACACTATAATTTTACAATATAGTGAGATAATTCTTATAAATTATTATTATCCATAATTTATTTAGTGTTATGAATTCATTTTGTGTTTTATTTTCGGCAATGGACATAATTTAAGGCCAATGAACAAACTATATTAACATACCCGTAGAAATAAACTTATTACCAATTGAACACGAAAAAGTTTTAAATTCAGAATACCTTTTTAGTTCAGATATAACTCTGCAAAATATTTCAGTGCAATGACGTTTTGTCACAAATATAGATTCTCATACATTTATTTAATTCAATATTTGTATTGATTTACTAGTTTTATTTGTAGAGAGTTTTATAATATTAACAGTTTACATAAATTTCTGCAGTTATTTTATACAAACAAGCTTCAGAAGATTTAACAACCACAAATGTAAATTTTATATGATTAACAACTTTTTGTATTTTGAGGTTACAAAAGCAAATTTTATAGAGCTAATTCTGTAATCCATTACCTCGATCTAATGACGGCCTATGCATATACTGATCTACCATGATTCCTGAACCTCAGTTTCAAACTCTATTTAAAAATGTTTTTAATAATATTTGCCGACAAATCAAAGCATGCATATACGAAAAAATATTTTGAGATAGTTTAGACAACGTTATCGCAGCAAATACACTATTAAAACCAAAGTCTCATTTTTTATGTTATCTATAAGTATTTTAAGGGGGAAAAGCACTACATCTTCAAAATTTAGTTCTCTTACCACGGAGTCTATGTTGTGAGTGAATTATAATAGTGTTTCCTTGTATTGTAATTAAAAAGCAATGTCAACATTAAACATAAGGATTAATAAATGATTTAAAAAGTAATATTAGTATTAGTAAAAAGTAACAAGTACCTAACCGGAATAATCTCGAGTACTCCTGAAAACAGCCTCTGGCTAAAATATTTATCCAGATACTCTTCATATTTTAGCACGAAAATAAAGATTTTGTTAGATACCACTGTATTCTACATATTGATGAAGTATTTGATTAGTACAGTTGCCGATACTGACTCTTGATTGAATGTTATTCTACATAGAATTGTACTATTAAACAAGAACAATATATTGCGCCCCTTTCTTTGAACTGTTGGTTTTAAACAACAGAGTATTCGGTTTCCAATAAAACTAAATAACCATTAACATTTTATTTTGAAATACCAATGACAGTTTTATTGGTGAAATAGAAGTCCATTTTAATGAAACACTGCACTGTTTTTGCCTCCTAGTTTTATTAATATGCAAATTACACAATTTTTAGGGAATTAATAAATTGAATTATCAAATTTATTTTCTTAAAATCATGTCTGAAATCGTGAACAACCGAAGCTGAGTAATAGTTAGTTTATTATTACAATTAAATTATGAATAGTTTCCAGGAAGATCTTCATATGGGTAAATTAAAATTGATATAGTGATATATCATTATTACTGGTTCTAAATCTTTGTTGATTTGCTCCAGAATATATAATCATAATAGATCCATCTTAACTTCTATAAAATAGTTTAAGAATTGCAGGGAAGTAATAAATGAATACTAACAACTCAGTATTAACAACATCTTTATTGGTTGGACGTATTACATGAGTAACATTCATACAACGACCCACCAGTCAGGTTATCGTTTCATTAGTGCCAGTAAACGAGTAGTTAATATCGATTATCGAGTAGTTAGTATCGATACGTTCCCAATTCACCATCGCCGAGTGAACCTGTACACAATTAAGTTATACAACTGTTTCAAATATAAATTTACTGGCATTAACAATCGATCCCTAGTGTGTAGTTAGCGCAACTTTATCTTAATATCAACACAAACTGTTAAAAATATGAGCTACAATGCTATAAAATATTCAATTGACATTTTAAAACGAATGCAACAATTTCAGCAGGTTGGTGTTCAGCCATGAGGCCATGTACAAAGTTCACACACACACACTTAGAGGTCTAACACCGTACAAAATATACAATCACATGATCGTTAACACTTTAAAAATATATTCAACGATTTAATTAAAAAAATATTTGGTAACTTTCCTAAACTTATTTAACCAAACAATTCCGAATGCTCGACGTAATATCCTAAATACATCCACTTGTCAAGTTTCAAACAGTGACCGGTTCATAGATTCCAAAATAGGACAGAGAGAGAAACAGAGAGAGCTGTTTTTAAATAAACATTGAAGAGATAAATAGAGGAAAACATATGGAATTGTTCACCATATGCAGTTTATTTACAGTACATTCAATCTGATTTTTATCCACTTCATTATGTTGATAATCGAATTTATTTCTAGTAACTGTGGTTTTATGATAATCTATTATGAATTTGATGTAGTTAGTTTAAATATTATACTACATTGAATTGACGCTTGCGTTTGACCGATTAATATGGTCGATTTGGAAAAGAATTCAGGAGTATTGAACATGACTAAAATTGGCATTGTTGTACTAAACAAAAACACTTTACACACTGTTTAGAGCTATATAGATAAAGGTCTGGTTATTCTTAAATTAAATAATAAGGATAGTAAACAAAGTTACTATTTATCTTAGTAATAGAACTCTGTGTTCAGAGCCAAATGTATTCGGTGCCATCTTGATTTTCGTCCCATTAAGGTCAACGACAAACTAAAAACATTTGTACCCCATTACTATTAGTTCTAGACTTATGAGAGAAATCTCATTCTAAAGAAATGAGTTATACTCATCAAGTAGTTTTTGGTAATTTGTATATTGTATATTTATGAAAACAATTTCTAAACTTTTCGGACTTCATCGAAAAAAATGTCGGGTTTAAAGGAAAAGTAAAATAGTTTGTGTGTATTAATGCCATTTTTTTAAAATGCGACATCCTCCATTATTCTACAGCCAAAGATAAATATACTTTCACTACAGCCTACTCTTAATCAGCATGTATATATCTTGCCGGTTTACAACGTCTACAGTAGGCTGTTTCCATTTGGAATAAAAATAAATATTTAATTCCCTAAACTTTAAGCTAATGTAAAACAATCACATTCTTGAAAATATACTTGCACGCTTTTAGTTTTTGGAACCTAATTTACGTTATAAAGTGTAATTTGTATCCAATATGTTGGACATTATAACGTAAGGGCATATGTGATATAGCTATAACCAATGCGTGTGATGACGGTTGCGTTGAACATTTCAGTTCATAACTAAGATCTTGTTATCCCACAATAATTATAATTTTAATTTAAGATTAAGTTTTTGTTTAGTACCACCATGTGTTTCTTCAGTGCATGCGCCGTGAATAATTTTTTTCAATGTCTTTTATAAAATAAAATGTTTGTATTTAAATTCCATGCAGTTGAAATGGAATATATTATTATATTATATATATTACTGAATATAATGCATTTTTGCTCTTATATTTCAAATATTATCATTTAAATGATACCTTTTATTGTATTAAAGAACATATTCCTGTAAGGTATACAAATCTTACTTCTATTACTTGCTCATTCCTCCACCAACCATCCCGAAAAAACCCTCCTCCATAGAGTAACATGGAAAGAAATATGGTAGATTGAACTCCATACGACATTATGACTCTTTCAGAAACAAAATTCGGTCAAAACAAAATGAAATGAAATAAATTTCAGAACTAAATTTATTCTATTTTAAAATTTAGTCATACCAAATAAAATTTGCTTCAGTAAAGTTTTATTGTGAAGTCTACGCAAAAGTAATAATTCCTTTCTTCCAAATGTTTTTCTTTTGCCCAACATTTACTCCTGGAATCGTGACAGAAATAATTTGCATAGAGCATTTTTGTTACTTTTGTTAAGGACTGTAAGAGGTTGAGGATTGAGCAGGCTCTAGAAAATCTTTGAGCACTACATCTGACAATGACATGTTTACAACAAATAGAATTCTCTAATAATCGCTGTATTTTCATTTTACTCTTAATAATTAGTATTAAGTTTTGTATTAAACACTTTACATAGCTATTTCTCAATGCTTATGCTCAAACTTCAATAACGTTTTATTAATGTATACAAACTTAAATCGACTATATACATTCCGATACGTAAAAAGTCATGTTTGTGGGGAGAAGCACCAAGATAAATTACACTAATTTAAATCAAAATAACGAAAACGTATGGTTAAATTTGCATATAAACGTTGACTTATGTTGCGGCTTATCTGTCTTTACAATCTTAATCTAACTTATTCTATCTAAGCATAACATGGAAGTCTGTAGCCCACTTACAGTAAAATACACTAGCTACAACAGACTAGTGGATTACGTCACCAAATGTACCTTTCACCATTTACAATGTATTATTTATCGTAGTAAAAAACGTATTAAACTTTAATTGGAGTCGTATTAAGACAAAAATAAATTTAGCTTTGAAATGGAGACGGTTGACTATGTAAATATTAACGCCTATCTGTTGATGAGTAACGTGAAACATTCATCACAATGATTTAAAACTACAAAAATCCCATAAAATAAAAGGTGTGACCGTTTCTGCTATGAATTCATAAAGGATTAGTAACAACGGACTAATCAATAAGAAGACATTATTTAAATTTTATTTATTTTCTCTTTTATGTATTATTTTAAGTTACTTATAAATTTATTCAGGTAAATTTTCAAGTTGATTCATATACGTACAGTACCAATAAACAGGATATCTCCATGTTGGTATAATTCAATTAAAACAAAATTCTTTTCGTGTTTTAGTTTATAAAATAATACAAACTATGTAAATTGAATGAAATTATAAAATGAACTATATCAAATTTTGATTTAATAAAGCATTTCAATATTATCTTATATGAGTACCCCATTCAGTTCTAAAATTAAAAGAAATTAATATGAAACGTACTTAAAAAGTGAACCAAGTAAGATATTTTTAATTGCACATGGATTTGTAGACTAATATATTTTAATTACGATTATATTTAACTGGATTAACTAAAGTTTGCTGAAACACGTGATAGTCCTACATTTAAATTAAAGTGAGTCCTCAACGGAAAAATACGTTCTAGAAAAGGGCCTCTATCTGTATATAAACCCAGTTATTTGAAAGTACATTTTTGAAAGTTATTTGAATTTCTTTAGTCAGTTTTACGTTATATAGGTACGAAATCAAGAATGCAATTCCCTTACCTATGATTAGTGTATATCACAAATTCAAAATAAATTTAGTTTTAGTAAATATAGATTAAATATAATGAAGTTATTTTTAAGAAGTAATTTAAGTACTATATTTCTACTAAAGCCTCAATGAGTCTCTTAAGTGGCCATGGGGGTAACTTGGCTATGAAATCCATGTAAAAAATAAAAATTATCAGGTCACGGATACTTTTCCAAACAATACTCATTAACTCCAAATTATAACAACATTTTAAAACGCTGAACAAACATTTAGAATTAATCAGCATGCATATCTGTGGTCTAGAAATAATAATTGGTTCCAATTCAACGAACTGTTGTCGGCTCTAGACCTCTCTAAGCTTACAATAAAATAATTACAGTTTAATGAATTTCTTGTGAAAGTGATTCAAAATTTAAAACATTACTACGAGTATAATTTAAAATGAGTTTTATGCAAATAAACATGGATTGCCGGTCATTTTCCGTTATATTTTTAGATGGCTAACATTTACAAATTTAAGTAATTAGGGTGTATGAATATAGAACTATGAATTAGTTGTTATTAATGATATGATTATTTTATTTTGAGTAGTTTTCGTGTTTTATAAAGAAATGAATCTTTGAAATTACAATAATGTAAAATATGTAATAAATGAAAATATATATTTTATTTTATTTAATTAATATAAATTTTAATACCAAGCATTGCTTTAGTAAACGTGTTAGCAGAAAATGTCAAATCTTTCAAATTTTGTGGGACTTAGCCATATTTACATACACGAAAATCTTCATTATACTTATAAAACACAGTAAAAACGGTGTATCAGCATCAATTTCCAAATATGAGCTATAAATTTTAAGTTACAATCAAAACTATATTCCATGTTGTAGGTGCAATGTCTAGAACTTTGGACCCAATGAAACATGAATGAAAACATTGCTGTGATTGATAAGTCGATCCACATTAACACAGAACTAAATATCTATATAACCGATAAAAATACGCTAATATATATCAACTCCAGTCATCTTTAAGCTTATATATAGACTCATATATCACATTAATAATACACATCATCTAACTCCCTATCGACATGTGTACGTAATAATTATTTCATATAAACCTTGGAACACCAGTGTAGTGTAGTTAATATAACTCCCATCGAACAATCCGGAGCGTAAGTTAATGACTGTGACACATTTCTTACGGATTGATGCATTTCTACCAATACTATCATATTAAAATTTTTATTAACTTTTTTTATAAAATTTCTATAAAATGGTAAATAATTACTTTAGTACCTTTAAGCACAAAATACATGATTGTGGGGTACTTTACCATGAGAGTAACTTTTGCATGAGACGTAATGCAATGTTTTCAACTATGTAAAATATTAAACTAATGTGTTTCAAAATCTGTAGTACTATTATTTACACTAAAGAAGAATTTTAAAATAATGTTTTATAAAAAAGTAATCAGGCTTGTTCATACTGAATTTATAAATCAGGAAAACCTATTATTTATAGTACAATTTTTTAAAGGATACATAGCTTTAATTTTAGTTATACTATCGTAAAGCAAACGAGGTGTTTATGCAGAGATATCGTTATAAAAATAAATCTAACAAAATAAAAATCATATGTTTGCAGTCATTTATAGAAATTGATTGCTCTTTGAAATCCATCTAAAGAATTTTTAATAAATTTTCAAACATTTGACTACAGGATAATATACAATAAATATGTAATAATTGATGAAATAAAAGTCACAATTATGCAATAATTTTATTTTTATACACGAGGCCTTTCAACATCAAAGATGACATCGTAAAATACTGTATTCAAATAAGAAGATCTCCTCCTTCAATAAATATGTAGTTTATAAACCTTTTGTCTCAAGATTGGACTCAAAACTATAACATTTCTTTACAGTGCTTTAAAAAAGTCTCGAACCTTTACAAACTTTTGATAATTGAAGATCATGGTTGTACGAGTATACTTCTTAACTTCTAAAAGCGTTGTTAAGTCTTGTTTTATTTAGCAGTTAAATTTAGGCAGACATTAAACAGTGTATCTATGGTATATAATATTTATATCTTATTTTAATTCACTTTAAAATAGACTTCATCGAAACAGTTATGTTTAAGATTCAAATATTTGCCTAATTGTAATGGTACATCAATTCCTGTTCCGTAACCGCTTAAAAACTCAGTATTATTAATCTTAAGCGGTCTAATCTAGTGGTGAACATTGAAATATATTTTATCTGAATCCGTGCGTCACAGTCATATACCTACGCTCTAAACAGAACCCAGTTCACTGTTACAAGTATGGTGTTGACTCCCCCCTATCGTAACTATATAAGACACACGGCTTCACTGGACGACCAGGACCTGTCAGACCCTCATCAAGACGTTGATCAAGTAGGGGACGAGCAAGGAGAGGAGGAGGGCAGTGAAGCGAGAGGCCCGGGCTGCAGCCAGGTAGCCGCTGGCGAGGGTGACATTCACGTGGATTGACGCCTCGGCCACTCCCCGAGGTGACCTCACCAGGAACATATACTCGCCATGGTCTATAGGCTGCACCCAGGACAGCTCGAGCACCGCGATGTAGCAATGGGCGGTGGAGCCCTCCTACAAAAATATTAATTTTAAAGTCACCTATGAAATGAGACAAAACATCACTTTCTATACGAGAATTGTAAATAGTTTCTATCTAACAAGCAGTTGACGTATAGGTTAACTATTCAATGTTTCACATTGAAGAAGAAAGTTTTCACGTAAAAAACGTATATAAGTCGTTCTGATAAATATATAAGTAATCTTTGAGTCCTACACCTCAAAGTCCCATAATTTAGTATTTCAGGCAAAAAACACTAAGAAAGGCATAAAGCAATTTCTTTTATATCAAATAATCAGTTATATATAATTCGGAGTTTTATATATTTTAATTGCAAATTACTTCCTAATTGTGTTTAAATTTAATTTATATCCTGACCTCTTAAAACGATAAAGAATCTGTATTACTCTTAACCCTACCAGGCCTACTCTGAGGCTTCTGGACATGCGGAGCATTGTGAATGAGTATGGGCGACGTATTGCGATGGCTTCCTGCCGAGATCTTATGGTACACATACGATGGAAGAGAAAGTAGGTGCTACGTCAGCTATGCCGCTTTGGGGGAAGAAGCTCTGTAGCCTACCTGTAGTAATCGAAGCGGGTAAATAAGAGTTCTCACTCGTTATTCTTCCATCTCAACATCTCGAAATTTGTATTCAGTGACTTTCTGCTTCGGAACATCCACTGGGTAGTTCAAGTAGGACAACTCGGTTTTGGATAGTATGGATCAACCATAAGTAAACCCTTTTGGGAATTATATTTATTTAACACTCATTAAAACCTGAAGCTAAATTATATCATAATTAATATTTATAACTAAAAAGTATCCCGAAAATAAGAAATGTTATAATATGAGCTTTCAAACTATTTTATGTTTTTGTATTATTATTAAAGACAGCGCTTACTATAATTTTATGAGCAAGGATTCCATCAGGTGTGGAATGGCCCGGCGTGAAAATTCTGCCCTCGGTCATCCAGAAGGCCTTATTGTAGGGCGGATTGGAACAGAACTCCACCGCCAGCTCGGCCCTTTCTCCCGTGGCCACCGTAACAGTCTTGTTGCTGGGGTACACCACAGGGCCACCTAAAGGGACATACAGTTTGAACGGAGTAAGAACTGAAAACAATATATTAATTTAAAATAATATTATATTATAATGTTTAATGTGGTTTTTATTCGTAGGTTTATTGAAACAAGCAATGGTGTTGTGAAGGATAAATATCATAATTTTTTGAAAAGTATTAAAAGCTACACCAATATGAACAATTTTATTAGGTATTATGCACATTTAAGTTAACATTGAAAATAAAAATACTTAAATTTTCAATATTATAAACATTAATTAAAAAAAAATTACGTCTCTATTGTCTTTATTAGTTTAGGAATTAATTTATTCAATGAAGCTATAAGTAATAGGATACGATTTCGTTCTATTTTTCAAAATCTATACTGACTACGCAAGCAAAATTTTTGACGTCTTGCTTTTGAATAAATTTTTAGGAAAGTCATTTGCCTACATTGCAGTAAATCATATGTACACCAATTCAGCATAAGTAAATTATTGATTAATTATTGGTAATTCATTCATTCTTTACCTTCTTTTTTAAGAGAACTTTGAATACCAGCCAATTATCTTACAACTAACATTGTTTTAAGTTCCAGATATTGTCAAATAAAGTGTAAGTATTAATCAGTAAAAATTAAACACTCTTATGGAAAACCCCAAAATTGTTATAGCAGGCTTTGATTAGTTTACACTTTACAAACCCCAAGATTACCGTAATATTTCATTGTAACCATCGTATTTTACTAATATTTAAGATTGAAATTTAAGTATTAACTAAATTAATAAACATTACATCTTTATGTTAGTGTACATTCAAGTTTATTGTAGTCTTCAAATGAATTTAGGTCATAGTCTGCAGATCGGAAAAACAATGGTAAGTAAATATATGTTCATGTTTTGGACAAAATTGAATCTTCATAATGTAATCTTTTTCCTATACATGTTAGGAACAGGTGAAGTCTAAATTTATGATGGAGTTCTACCACTAAGTGTAAAACTAACCTGTGACGGCAACATGAACGTTGTGCGAGCGGTACTTCTCGAGCTTCGCACTTCGAGCGACCACACATCGGTACTCCCCAGCCTCCTGGTAGAGGATGCGGTCGACGTGGAGACCCGGCCCAGGGCCCACAGGGTCTAGAGAGCCATCTTTCCCCACCTTACCCCAGCAGCCTCCTTCTTTGCTGGGGCATTGCAACTGGACCACCCCTCCAAGGGAGACTTCCACCGCTGCCTCCTCCGACACTGCATTCTCCCCGGGTGTCACCTCGGGTTCAGGCACCTCGTCTACAACAACGACAGGAGAGTAATTAGAGACAGGTTCCTAGGACCAGCTTAAGATTACTGTATTCGTCTCTCATTACTAGTCACTTTGCTGTGCACCTGAGTATATCTTTAAAACTTATTATTGAAAGGAACAAAATTTCCAACACATAACGACGAAAATGTATTTTGGTGACATTAACAATCCTCATTATAGTTCAAGTTCAAGTTCATAAATGCTTTATTTACAAAATGTTTTTTTTACAAACATGCATTACATTATACCGCTCAAATGCGTGTGGTATGAGAAAACACAATAATTATTTTAATAGTTCAATATTGCAAATCTTGCATCAGCCAGTTTTTTCGAAATTTTTAAATTTATACCATTTACAAGCATTAACTAATATTATTATTATTTATCAACAGCACTAATTAGACATAATGAACATTGAAATGCTTAATAACCCAAATACATGACAGGATCTACAATAGTGTTCCCTAATTTAATCATCCTATACAATACTTTGCTTTAATTTTTTCACTAGATTTAATTTATATTAGTTTTATATTTTTAACCAAGATTATATATTTTGTGGTTTTATATACATAGTTTAATGATTTTTCTTAGGCCATATTCTGTATTAGTTAGATTCCAATAGATAAATAATTTTATACAACATTTGTTTTATTTGATAACATTAATTATTAATAAGAATGCAGTTTTGAATTTTTAAAGTTAAATATTCAATGTTTTATATATATATATATATATATATATATATATATATATATATATATATATATATATATTTAAATTTTTATTAAATATACAATTACTATAATTGTAAGCATGATTAGCCGCTATTCTAATTGAGAGCCTTCCCTAAAACTTTAACAATATAGAATTACTAATACATAAAATACCTATATCTATATATCAGACCTTGTTTATTGTTACGATCGTTATCAAAATTATCAGGTTTTTCATATTTTAAACTGAACAGGCTAAAACATTCAAAGCCGGATTCTCTACTCAGGCTAAATAGTATTACGGGTTAACATTTCTTAGGTGGATTAAAATCAGCCTTATAGAATAAGTATAACTTTTTAACATTTTTTCAGGCTGAAACCTGAAACAACGATCGGATAATAAAATGTGAAAAAAGGAACTCCTTTACGTTTGTTACGTTAAATATCATAACATACTATATCGTGAGTAATATTTCACCGTGTTTCAGGGAAGTACTCAAAACTTTAAGCTCTTAGTTCCACTGGAAGATATGGAGGTTGGAGGAATATTAAATGCAACATTTTTTAGAGCCTCCACTTTGCAGGTATTATACTTTCGTAAAACACAATACTTCAAATACTCCAAGTTGAAATCTCTTTAGAAAGTACAAGCTTAAGTTTGAATTGTATTCTGGATGCACAAAATGGTTTATGAATAAAATTTTTGTTTCTCACTTATAAATATGGAGTTCACTGTTAGGCTAGTACAGTAAATAATAAATATAGAATAAGCCGAATAAACTTTTGATATTTTGACAAAATTTATAACTATACACTTTGTATAAGCGGTCATCCTACAGAAGACAACAATTGGTTTTTGAAAATGTAATAGAGAGACTAAAACTACTTAAAATACTATATTTACCATTTCCGTTCATACTGATATTAGTATCCAATCGATCATATTAAAAAGCGTTGTAGCTTAACTAAATTATAAAATTTACTCATAAAATATACGTAAAAATATTGTTATCATTAAACAAATTTAGACAGAAATACCAATTTCCTGACATATTAAGTAAATCAATGTGTTTATATGTATTGCGTACATGATTTTTTCCATTACTAAATCTAATATACTATACAGCCGCATGTGAAACCACTCACTCACTGATAATGTATACAAATTCTAACCTACTTCTAGAAGTGCTAGAAACTTGGAAATTTGGCACGCAGGTACCTTTTGCCGTATAACCAACAGGAAAATTCTGAAAACCGGGATTTTTTAATTTTAAACACTTTAAACAAATTCGCAAAAAAGCGCATTTTTTACCCCTGCAGGCCTTTTTTGTAAGCCCGATAGCGGGCGAACCGATGGAGCTAGCTCAGATCTGACGAAAAATCGTTAGTCAGGAATGAAGTGAACTACAAAAAAGGTCCAGTAACTTTTTGCTCTATCTTCCATGGTTAAGCGACAAAATGCTCGAATATTTGACATTCCAGAGATTTTTTCACTAAAAATAATGTTTCGAACCCGATAGCGGCTGAACTGTAGATCGTAGCTCAAATCTGATTGACCCATCCAATTAGCAAATGGCGCGAGCTACAGAAAAGGTCCAGTGACTTTTTGCCCTATCTCCATTGGTTTGGCCGAAAAACGTGATTATGTGCAATTTATTTGTAATTTTTACGTGAACATTTTGTTTTGGTGTCGATAGCGGCAAAACCATTGGGCGGAAGTCAAAATGAAAAAATGATTTTAATACAAAATAATGCGATCTACACAAAAGGTCCATTGACCTTTTACTCTATCTTCCATGATTTAGCCGTAAAACGTGATTATATTGAAAATTTCACTTAAAAACTTACTTTTCGTGCTCGATAGTGGCCGAACCGTTGGCCTTAGCTTAAATGTAAAACTTTTTGTAAGTAGCTATTGATACGATCTACAAAAAAGGCCCAGCAGCTTTCTATCGTTTATCTTTCCGTAAGCCTGATAAATGCTCTAAATGGCTAATTCTTTGTCGTCACTTTTAGGTGTTTTAAATTTTGCAATTATAATTAGTGCGATTCATGCTGGTTCCATATTGACCTTGTATTACTACGTTAACGAGTGACTAAAACCCCCCTCCACATAGGGAGTTGGCTGAGCGTTAGTAAAGCTTCAATAGTAGATAGGGACAGAGTTTTTATTTTATTTTATGAAATATTAGTTCATTGTCAAAACTCTGGCGTGGAATGATAATTTCCGAAGTAATTTAAACCCCCTGATCAACGTTTTATTTTGATAAAAATTACTGTACACATGTTCTCGTAGCACAGACGCACATTTCCCAGAAAAGTACCACGCGTTCTTATAACCCCCGATAACATTAACCCCCCTCCCGGGAATTTCCTGGTTGATGAACTCCTGATTAAATTAAACCCCCTGATCAACTTAATAATCTGATAAAGGTAGTTTTTAATTTATTTACACTAAATCTGTTTACACAACATCTGACCAGTGCAGACTTTTATCCCAAGCGTTGTACCGACTGAACCAGAGATTGTAGCTCAAATCCGAGGGTGGAATCGAACACAAAATTAAATTTCCGACACGAAAGGTCCAGTCAATTTTTGTCGTATCTCTAACGGTTAACCCGTGAAATGCCATTAAAGTCAAAACTTTGATTAAAACTGAAAAATTCAATAAAATAGGTGCAATTTAATTCCGAATTCCGCTTATCCCCGAATTTAGCCAACACCCGAAAGGGAGCCTGGGGTGTGTCGCTAACCCCCGGTAACATTAAACCTCCCCCCGCAATTTTCTGGTATGACAAGATAACCGACTGAGTAAATTAAACCCCCTGATGTATTAACCCCCGGTAGCATTAACCCCCCCAGGGAATTTCCTGGCATGACCTCATGTCCGAATTATAACAATCACCAAATCTATTAACCCCCCTTGGGAAGTTCCTGGTATAACCAGATAACCCCTTCATGTCATAACCCCCAGTAACTTTAAAATCCCCCCAGGGAATTTCCTGGCATGACCTCAAGTCCGAATTTTAACAATCACCAAATCTCTCTTATCCCCAATTTGCAAGCGTACATCATGAGGGCCTGGGGCGTAGCCCCCAGCGAGCCGAAGGCGAGTAATATGTATAAAACTAAAACTAAGAGGAATTTGGGGTTCCGTGCTGCCACAATCTATACACACATACGAGTTCCGATCAACAATAAGTAACAAATACTGATCCTCATACTCCAAAAATTTGCCATATAAACACCTTAACTTTGACATCGATACAAAATAACACATAATACACAGTTGTTGTTAGAGTTTCTCACTAAACTTACATCTAACGTTAAGAAGATAGCCGATAGAAGAGAAGTCTCCGAGTAGATGTCTACTGGTACACTTGTACCAGCCGCCGTGCTCCCTTCGGATTGAGGTGAAGTTTAAGAACCCATCACCGGACTGTTCTACTGGTGGTGGAGCGTTGTCTGTAACAGGGGTATAACAGATTTGTACTACTACGATGATTTTAACAGAAAAATATCTATTAGAGAGAGCACACCCAGCTGATGTGTGATTATTTTAAATTCCATTATTACATTATCAATTGGCAATATAACATTAGCAATAGATAGTCCGGAAGATACAAGGGCGTCTTAAAATCCCACCCCCCCCCCAATTTACTTTCTTATGAATAGAGAAGGAGGAGCGATATACTTTGGAGGATGTTTGTGTGACCAACTTTGACACAGAAACTGGTCTGAATGTGTTTAACATATTAACTGGTAAACAATAAGTCATTACATGGTAAAACCAGCTATTGGTATTCCCACGACTTGGGATATGGTTAGACAGAACAAAACTGAATAAATGCTAGTTAACCACGGGTTTTTTATGTTTGTTGATTCTTGTAATAACTGGTTTTATTATTTTGTATCATAAGCACTTAAAATAACTGTTGAGTAAATGTTTTACTTACCTTACAATAAATTTAAATGTAACATTCTGTAGGGGTTTGATAAAAACTCCAAGCTTTAATTGGCCACCACATTTGGTAGAGTTATATTAGAGACCTCTAATTTGCGCCGTTCTACTTTTTATTTTTGAATTAGGTTTCGCTTGCTACAGGTACCTATTTTAAAATTTGGACTTACCCCCAAAAACTACCCTATTTTGGGAGTGGGGATGTCAAAAATTGTCATACATGAAAAACTCCACATATGGTCATATAAACATCCCTCAAAGTAAATAACTCCATCTCAATTCATAAGAAAGTTAATAGGGAGGTATACTTTGTTTGAAGGTTATTTTTGACGATGGAAGGATTGTGAAGGAAACAGGATATTTCCGGAAATTTGCCATCGTTCAGTGAAACAATAAATCAGTAACACTACGTTTCGAGATCTGCATTCTGATCTCTTCTTTAGGTATAGAATTAACCTAACACATAATTACAAACTATGTTAAAAAAAAACAAATCTTACGAAAGCGTTGTGGCACGCCTAAGTCAGGAAATTTAAAATAATTTCATCTGACGATGTTTCGGCCATTTATAAGGTAAAAAATTGATTACAGTTTTTGTATAAGTCTTTATCATCGGAGAAAACCATTATAACAGACATTTTGCACGTCCCACGTCGTATGCAGACCACCATCCCTTTGGTTCACGAATCGAAATAAACCGATTATCAAAAGAATCGTAATGTATGGTATCATTAGAGTGTACAGGAAAATTTAGAACAATATACAACAAAATAAAAAATCTTCTTGTAAAAGGGTATTTTTAGTACCTTTCTGCCAGACAGGGCTAGCTGGAGGGTTGCTATCGACCTCACATTTCAGTGACACAGGGATTCCTTCCCGTAGCGGGAATCCAAAATCTGGTAGTCTACTTATGCTGAAAGAAGGTGTGTCTACAACAAAACATCACACAGACAATATAATATTGTAAACATTTTTTAAATGTAAACCAACATTATATGAACTAAAATTAACACATCGATCACGAGTCTCAAAATATCATTAGTCATTAATTCATTTATTAATCTGAAATATTTCATATAGCAGCGGCGCGGCGTGGCGTTCGGTTTACATAGCACATGAATGGAAATGACTAGTGGATTACATGGATTTACCAGGATAAAAGGATGCATTAGAGGGATTGCTTTGATAGAACAGTAATCAACTAATGGGCTCACACAGAATCCTCACGTGGTGATCATTACAGTACTGGATATGGACGCGCTTCAACTGGAAAGCGTTGCAGATGGAAAGCTCTATTCAACTGATTAAAATGTATCGATGCATTAATTTATTAAAACGGAAATTGGAAACAACAGTTGACTTACACTGAACGTCTAGAAGAAGAGAAGCGTTGAGGGGGTTGGGCAGGGTGGCGTGGTTGACTAGGCATGCCACCGTGGCGTTGTGGTGGGCTCTGAGTATCCTGGCGATCCGGGCCTCACTGCGGGCCCCGGGCCCTTGATCAGCGGAGTCGTTGTTCAGCTGGAGGCCCGGCAGGGTGTCTGCTTGTCCCACCCCCGGCACCAACACCCACTGTAGACTGGGGCTGGGTCTGCCGCCGTCGGAGACACACTCCACCGTCAACTCCGTGTTCTCCTTGACCGGTATGAACAGGTTTCCTGGGTCCAGGCGACGCCCGTCGATAAGAAGATAGGGTGCTTTTGGGGGCTCTGGAAAAGGAAATAATCAGAACAAACGATTTACTAATATTCCATATGAAGTTATTATCTATTCTATTATCTAGAGTTCGATTTATTTTATTACATTAGTATTATGAGGAAAATCTATTAACAGTTTTTACGCACTATCAGTTTTGGAACAAGTGTTATATTGGACATGTCGAGTTATGTTTGCAACACATTTTTTATTAAAAAATCACATATATTGAATATAGTTATTTCTGTAACAAACGTAGCTTTCACTGATACATTTTTGGTTCATGCACACAAAACATAAAACAGCCTATTTTATGTCATAGATTTGTTTTAACAAATAAAAAAAAAATACCACCAATAACTTAGGCTAATAATATAATACAGATGGCAATTTTGTACTAAAAATAGTTATATCTGATACGTGTATATTGATACGTAGCACGCTATGGTCCACGTGTAGCATTGGCTATGAGCTGGAGTTCTTGTCAGACACGTATGAAATTTCCTAAGATGGAAAATAAATATTTGATCAAAATTTTGTAATATATTAATATTAGATTACAAATAATGTTAAACTAAAAAGACATGGCTTCATGTATTACACTACGTAGCTAATTTATGAATAACTGGCACTACATTGATTCAGTAACGTAGCTCAAATCCCTGAACATGTTCATGTAATACAAAATAACAGTTCGGCTTGAACAATACGCAATGTTGTAATAAAGGCACGTATTTGATGAAGGGTTGTACCCACTCTCTTTGAAACATAAAGCGATTATTATTCTCCAGAGATACATGCAATAATGATGTCAGCGCTCCTGTACTCTCCTCCCAGGAAAAAAACTGCCCCGTGGGCCCGCGCCGTGGCGGGACAACTGGTCGTGACGAGTGTGCGTGATGGCGAGCGTGGGGACGTAGATTAGAAATCAACGTCAGAATCACAGTGACACGTGCTTCCCTTGTGAGTTCAATTCAGTTACAACAATTCATTTGTCCTTCCAAAATATGATTTAGAATAAAAGTAATTATTGTTATTGATTGGTCCAGGGTAGCACCTAAATCATACATGGGTACAAATCATAATACAAAAACAATAACATGAAAGCTCCACTCTCTGAAAATCTAATGTACGTACAAATGAATATTTACAATGTTTATGGTTTTATTCTTTTGTCAGTCCACCAATCAGTGTGCACTACATGTATCGATCAATACAAGTTCATAGTACTGTACTTTACATATATGATATAGTATCACACATATTACTTTCAACTTTTAATTGCTGTTTAAAAACATCTTAAGAAGGTGGTAAACATGAAACGTCACTTAAGTTAATTTAAGTAAGGAAAAGCGTGTTAATGTAATAAAACGTTACTTTGTTAATAGGAGGCCTATTATTGTTATTCAAAGTGCATACTACCGTCATGTTCTGAAAGCGCCTCAGTAGGCTATGATCAATCGTTTTAAGTCTGATTTCGGCGAAGACCTTCCACGTCTTGGAAGAAGATATTCAGTTTGAACCTTAGAATAGCTACAGACACACAAACTCGCGCTCGCAAACGCAAACTCGGGTGAACATTTGCAATGTCTATGATTTCACTCACTTGTCTTTACACCATTCAATGCACTAAGAACATGTAAGAAATTCCAATTTATAAAACTGTACCTCTACTCTATAATATACTCCTAGTCAAAAATACTTTTTACTTGAAGGGTGGTTTTTCGACCATCAGTAACCTGCATAGAATTATAAAGGTAAACACATTTTATACAATTTTGTGCCTTTATTTTATTTAACAGACGTTCCTTCGCTATTTTAAAGTTTTAGGTTATAAACCTTTTTTTTAGTAAATTTCACAGTGGTTGCAAAATTAAAAAGATACGAGAATGCGTGGTATTATTTCAAAGCTCGAGTTATGAATTATCTAAAAACAATATCAGTGTGATGAACCTTTATTTAATATTGTTTAATAACGTATAGTACGTATGAGTTTTATAAAAGAATCCACGCATGTTGTGCCTAAAACTCCAGTACTCATAACAAAAGTTTATAATTCGATTTTTCTTAAAGAAACTGAAATATTTTTATCATACAAATAAAATGAGCTTGAAAATCTCTTTAAATATTTACAATAAATTTGTATTCATTAGACGTTTATATAAAATTTTAAAAGCTATAGTTTGTATACTGTTTGATTTATTACATTACTGTTTTCTGGATAATCTCAGTTAAATATGAACTTTCTTACGCAGTATGAAATTTACTTGTTTTTCAATAATTTTTTCATTGATCATAACGAGTTATTTAAATAACACACTTGTTTTATAAGGTAGGTTTTACTAATACATCTTTGGTGCATATGTACAAAACTTTACAAATAATGAAAAAAACCATGCCAGTTCCCAGATAACTTAAAATAATACAATACTAACAGAATGTTATACAACAATAACGAATATTTTACCCTATATTGGTACTTGATACTAGGAGGATAAATTTTTATTATGATACATTATTATGTTCCAGAGATTGAATATATATATATTGTATGACATGTTCAGGAATTTAAACTTTGTTACAGAACCAATGTGGTACTTTGTCAGAGTTATTTATACAATAACTTTATAGTGGTAAATGGATCTACGTATTTGTTATCGAATGTTAAACAATAACAACAGTCGACAATACAATAATAACGGCTTGAACAATATGCAGTGTAGCCATAACGGCGCGTATACGATGAGGGCTAATAAACACCCTCTTTGAAAGATGTGATTATTATTCTCCAGAGACTCACCCCCATGCCCCGCGGCCGCCGCGGCGTGGCGGGACGACTGTCCGTGACGAGTATACTGCCGAGCCGTGATGGTGGGCGTGGGGACGTAAATTAGAACTCAACGTCAGAATCACGGTGACACTTGCTTCCCTCGTGAGTTTATTTCAATTACATCAATTAATTTATTTGACCTTTTAATTGTGCCTTGGAATAAAAATTCAAATTATCTGGTACCAGTGGCAAGTAATCATACATGGGTTTATCAGACATTGTACATGTAATTATACTTTTAAAACTTTTGATTAGGTTTGTGATTTTTTTCTAGGAAACGTTAATAAAGTTGATTTCAACTTCAGAAAAGCGTGTTAGTCTTGTAAAACTTTACTTTCAAAACTTTAAGGTCAGTTATAATTGAAAGAGCATACTGCCTTCATATTCTAAGGGGCCCTCGATAGGCTACGATTGATAATGTTACACAAAGTTTTCGGCAGGGACTTTCTATTTTTAGGAAGAGGAGATTTAGCTCGTACCGCTGAAACAATCTAGCGAGATAGGGACAGCATCAATTACAGTTTCACACCAACACACACTGGCTGTTGAAAATTTAGGTAAATATTTATAATGTTTAGGTTTTTTTCATGTGCCTGTCCACCATTCGGTAAGCCACATTTGTCCAGGTGATACATTTGTTTGAAAGTCCGGTTTATAACACAGTAATTTCCTTCTATGATATAGCCATAAATAAAGTGGTTTCCTCTTTTTACTATCGACCACCAGTAAACTCGTCGATATTTCAGGGGTGATAGTGTGATTTTAGCTTGACTTGTCAGATTTTAAAATGTTACTTTTGCCATGTAATATGTATACTGCCTTAAATTAATACATAACATTTCTATTCCATGCAATATGAATAAACAAATATTTATTTCAAAACTGTAAATTTACCCAAAAAGAAACATTTTACAATTATTATATGCCATACTTGCCGATAATAGGGCTGCAGAGAACTATAAAGTTACCAACAGCTTGTAAGGTTCTATAGGTTTAGGATTGTATTGTTTTATTAAACCGGTCCTACTGATTTATGAATGACCGCAACATAATATAACGATAGTTTATAAAGCAATCCAACAGAGTAATATCACAGTGTGTTACTAAGTGAAACTATATGATATCATTGGTATTTACTAAATTTGTTTTCAATTTTTTTGTTCTGAGATTTTTCCTAGTCATCATGGTAACTACTAACACCAACAAAATAATGTTGGAACTTTATTTTCTAATTAAAATCTTGAAGGCCTTTATATCAGGATCTATCGCATCGAAGAACAAGTAACTATATGAATTTAATGAGAACATGCCAGAACCTTAATAAAACGTATTGTTATAAATTGATTATAATATTGAAGCCACCCAGCGGCTGTACTAATATAAAATGCAAAGTTTTTAAAGACCACGTATTCGAAAATTTGCATACATTGCTTATACGATTTGTTATCACTTTCTACAGTGTCCAATTTCCCTGTATGTGTTTTCCAATTTAACATTCTAACAACCACTTGTCAAAATATCCGTGATATGAACAATATTTTATAACAAATTTAAAAATACCTCATCTAGTGCTCGGTTAAAACGCAAACTATTCAGGTTTCTAAACATTGTTAAAATAAAAATACATTAAATAAACAAGGAATAAAAAATTATTGCTTTCTGTGTCAGTAAACGTGTAGAACTAAATAGACCATATTTTCTTTTATAACAAAAATCAAGCAATTCGCTTCTACTTAGGAACATTTGCATACTTGTTTGAACTGCAGACTCAATTAATTGTTAATACTACAACATTTATAAATATTAATATAACGTATTCATCACTTATTAACTAAAATTTAATAACTAATTAGTCAGTATCATTTGCTGATTTCAAGAATCACATCAGAGCCAGACTGATTTAATGGATCACTCTACTACAATCTGGATTTTAATGGACAATTTCACGCCGTGTTAGAGCTTCATTATTCGCTGACACCGTAACATTGGTTGATCACTAAACTATTTATGAGTAGATTGGTCAGCGCAATGTTAAATATCTGTGCCATTTCGCTTCGTTTAATTGTACTTTTTATTGCCCTGTTTTCTTCACTGATACGTCGTTTTCATTAACTTAGCAATACTATTATTATTACTTACTGATTTAAAGGAGAAATTTTCTACTGTTCATCTATTTGTTATTTACTCCCTATTCCTAAGGACCCATTACAAGTAATTCCATAACATTTTTCCATAAACTATAGAATACTCGAAATATTTTAATAATAATGTGAAATCTTAACAATGTCATTTAGATTATGGTACATTAATATTAACGTTGAAAATATAATACTAATTAGGACTTGTATAATAGTAATAAACATAATACAATTATTTGTAATATTTTTATTTATTTAATGTTGATATTTTGAAATAAAATAGGGTCATTTGTGATCGGATTGCAAATCATATCAATTTTCTGAATCCAGCGATACAATCCAAATGCGTTAAATATTATTGATAAAGAACAAAATTCCTAATTTGTAATTTTTGTTATTCAAATAAAATTCATAATTCTAAATTTTCACTGAAAGAGGAAAGTGCCTTATTAATATTACGGTTAATAGTGCTTTAGCTAAAACAGTGGAACAATGATTTATTTCATGTTTGACTCATACAACAAATGCAATATGTGACACAAATTTGAACAATGTTCAAATACGTTCACATTTTAAACCACTTGACGACGGTGATTACCTAAGTGTTAATGGAACTGTTCTAATAAAAGCCCCATATTACGGAAATCTCAAATACAGAATAATGAAGGGTAATGAAATCATCTGGGTTTTAGTAGGCAATACCGTGTGAAAGTACTGCTCCAGCTTTCGGCAGTTGTATGAATTACCAATAGTATATAAGAACCGTTTCTTCTCTTGTTCAGGCCACTACTGAAGAATAGACATATTTTGAGTAATTCCGTATCTATAGTCAGTCTAGTGAAGTTTACACCCAGCTCATAGATACTGACCAAGAACGACGAGCCATATGGGTCTGGCGAAGCCTGTTTCTCGGTCATCACACTGCCAAGTGCCATCGTCCTCCAGCCGCACACTAGAGATGGTGAGACGTCCCTGGGGGTCTCTGTTGTAACGGTGACCCGGCTCCACCTCCAGGCCGTTGTGGCGCCACCGCACCACCCCCGAGCCCGAACTGTTCGCCTCACACTGCAGTATCACCTCCTCATGCTGTCTCACCAGATACTCTGTGGGCGCCGCCTCCTCGGTCGTGTTGCCGCCCCCACCACCGCCGTCCTCCCGGGACCTCCTGGACAACACGCCGTGCTGGTGGTGGCGCAGCGTCACCAGCGCCGTCGTCCGACCTGCAATATACACAGTTGCTATTATAATCTAACAATAATACATATTGTTGCGAGTGTCAGCAATATTACAACAACAATTAAAATCTGTTCTGTCTGAGACTGTCACTTCCCTGGAAGCTGAATAAAAGGAATGCCTACTTTGTTTTTTTTAGTAGAACAAAAGAAAAGTACGATCCTCCTGCAGTGAATTTGAAAAATGATGTATGCATGTACCAGTGAAAAAGAAGTAAACTGAAATTGATCGACCTACATAGATGTGAGTGGTCAATATTAAAACTAAAAATTCACCAAACGACTTTATAGGCTATGGCACAAAATGATAGTTTTTATTGAACAGATCTTCCTAAATTTCAATCTTTTTGAGGATGGCTGAAACGTTATAATTTACACTATAATGTAACAATCTGTATATAAAATTAATGTTTTAAATATATCCTATCAGTACATCAAGTATGATGTTTTTGATGATTAGTAAATTATAAAGATTTATGATTACTAAGAAACTATTTATGAACTATACTGCATGCCAGTACCTAATCAGAGATTTATAAACATAATAGAGTTAATAAAATAATCATAAATTAAGGAACTTGTGTATTATTTTTCGCACAGCTTTTGATCGAACTTTTTTCTCGAAGGCGATAAGTGGATCAAAGTGAGTGATTTGTAATAATATTGTGAAATCATTAATTAAGTTTGCATAGGATTTTATATTCGATATGCACATCATATTTTAACCTCCTAAGGCCTGGGCGTACTTTTAAAAGGACAATAATTTGTACTTAAGTAAAACCCAAGTTCAATGTACACCTGTAAGTCACTAAGACCCAATGTCCTGCAAGAAGGACAACATTTTGTACTCAAGTAAAACCCAGGGAAATTTTAAACTTTGGAATAAGTGTTTTTTTAATAATTTCTTATTCAATAACCTACTTAGACACTATAAAAAACAAAATTTAACAGTATATTTGATATATTTATACAATTTTGTATAGTCCTTTTAAAAGTACACCAGGTTTTCATCGGGTAAAATACAGGGTAGTGAAATCAAGAGACATAATTTTTTTAAACTTAACTTTATTTCATTTTAGTTTAATCAAACAGTTAAAAATTCAATTTAGTTAAAAAAGGCTTAATATTTTTTAAATTAAAATATGGTTTCCTGTTTCTTTGTTGCTATTAAAAATAATGGACCTTACACTTGTACACATCTCTGATGTTTTCTTTAAACACATAGTTACACTAGTTGTTTATAAGTTAAAAAGGGCTTAACATTGATGAAAGTTAAAACACAGTTCCTTTGTTCTACTAAACATAAATGGACCTTACATTTGGTACACATTACCTATGTTTTTCTTTGAACATTTGGAGTTTTTACATCTCTGCTGTACTCCTGGCGTAATTTCAGGTAAGTGGTTCCCATGTGTCCTAAATCTCACACTGGAAGTTCCTGGGATTTCTTCCAGGTGTAACCTCTTCATCTGTGAGGTACTCTGAATCTTCACTGTCACTAAGAATAGAGTTTGATTCAATTAAATACTCTCCGTAATCCATCTTGTACTTTTTTAGTTGTGCCACTTTTTTTAATGGTATGTTTGACTTGATCTAGTCTTCTCAGTAGCAAAGCCAGGAATTGGATATGGCTAAATCAAACAGGTGCATTATCTAGTGGTCCACTTCCTTCTCCGTTGTCTGGAAGAACAATATGATTAGCATACGGTCTGCCATATCAACACCTCCCATATGTGTATTGTACGCCTTTATCACTTGAGGCTGAGGCACTGTAATGTACTTTTTTCTGTCTTTGACCAACTACGAACCATCCAATAGATCTATTACTGGTTGGTTTTGGATATCCCTCACCAAATCAGTATCTTGGTCATCATCCTCCGAAATATCCATGTCGGAGTCATCAAGCTGGTTGATGGTGTTCATAATTTCTGCATTGTTTTACTGGAACAATTAAATTATGTTATCCATGGCTGTAAAAAAGTTTTTTGTAACTTTAAATAAGAGCGAAAACTTCATAGGCCTAAATGTTCATCCTTTTTGAAGTTTAAATTAACTAAAATAAATGTGTAAAACAGGTAAATTTATTAAAAATTGTCTATTTTCCTAAAAAGTGTCAACAATTACAGGAAACACATCTATATGAAATGTGTAGTCACTTAAAGCCTGGTGTCCTTATATTAGGACAATCCACTTTTGAGATAAAAAGAGTTTTAAAACCCAATGTACTTTTATAAGGACACATCTTCTAATGATAAAAACCAGTCTTTTACAGTAGATTTTCAATGGGTTTCAACTTGTATATACTAGCTATATATATTATACTGCAAGTTTCTAATGAGAAAATATTAACAATCAATATTTTTAAATACTTACAATTATGTTGAAAATAAAGCCTCCGCTTCCTTGGTGAAGCCATCTTTCTGGAGGTTATGTTTATGGCTAAACTAGCCAGCTAACTGAACACACATGTGATGACTGACAACCTAAAAAAACAACAAGTCAGCAGAGTTGCCAACCGTTAACATACAAATATTTCGTTCTTGGTAAAAAAAAATCCCCAAAACTCTGTCCTTCTAAAAGTACATTAGTTTTAACTTGAAAAATGTGGAAAAATCCCTGGGTCTTACCGAAGTAGAAATATTTGTACTTTTAAAAGAACATCAGGTTTTTTGCTTAAACATTTTAATTTTTCCCTTGGGTCTTAGGAGGATAACGCTACAATGTTTTAAACCAAACCATAAGTTTGAAACGAAGCAAAACAACCTCAAAAATAATTTTTTTGACATAGCCTGCAATAGAGACATAGAACCTTACTTAAAATCACTCATTGTAGACCCGCAAAGAAGGTTTTAATGTAAGCTGAAACTTAAGTATTTAAACTGTGTTCTTATATACGAAACAACACCAATTGTAAAATTATTAATGATACCGCATTGTAGTTGTTCCTAATGATGTTATTGTGCCGTTGCAGAAATTGAAGCCAGGATAATCATTTTATAACCTGCATTATAGAGACAATATACAGTACTTATGATAGATTGACTGTAAATTCAATGGAAATAGTAATATTGTACAGTTTAGAGGGAAAAACGTGCATAATAATAAAAAAACATTAAAAAATAACAGCGCTCAATTAATTGAAATTCCACATTCACTTGTCATCAAAACGTAACATTACATAAAAAATGTTTGAAGTACAGAATAAAATAATAAGATTATAATGCATTTGATAAGGAGATTTCAATTTGATAATGGGCTGTTATTGCCCTGTATAATTTAGTTCTAAAAACGCAAGGTGATTAATATGGAAAACAGGAGAAAAACTTGTTCAGAAGGTTTGCGACAAATCCACTGAATATAAGATTCCTAATTTTTCAGTTTTTCAATTGAAATCTAAACTATGTTCAAATAATTTCTGAATAAACTTTATTAATCTCGTACTTGAGCGTAAAGATTGTGTTTGTTATTTTTAATGATTAATGAAACGGTAGAGCCATGGTCAGCTGTATTCTTATCAATCACTTCAAAATGGTTTTTTTATTTCGTGTATTGAAATAGCCTATGTAATGAAATACTGCTTTACATCATATTCCTAGCTTACAATTTACAAACTGATTACTTTTCCCTGGATAAAACTACGATGTAATTTATGATTCAAACAAACATGCAGTTGCTAGTGGATTAGATATTTTAATTAATTTTCCATCGCGGTAGCTTGCACATAATGTACTCAGGCACACGTGTACGGCCGGCACTGTGTGAACTGATATACCGATTGATGTTGTGATAGCGTTTGAACTTGTACAAGCACCGACTGTTTGTTGACACTCGACCCAAACTGTTGTTCAACACGCAAGACATAATTAGATAACAACACTTGTCAGCAAACTCCACATTAACTCTGTAGTTTCACCATGCTTCCTATTTACTACTGTCAGCTATTTCAGATACTATTTTTACATTTTTAATATAATCAGGTCAAACACCTGTGTTAAATTTGATGTAATAATTGCAAGCTATCAGAGCGCTGGAACCTGTAACAGACCGGTGAAATTGTATTCAAAATTAAAGTCTGTAGTTCATTTAATTCTTAATATATCCTGTGGAGGGGCAAAGAAAAGTCACTTTTGCAGATAGAAGAGAAATTCTTGCGTCATAATCACACTCGGACTTTTATAAATAAATGAAAGTTAATGCAAAATTTAATTTCTACCGATAAAACTGTTTCTAATTATTCTGAAGTACGGAAAATTTAATATTCAGCCCATAGACGCACATGCACCAACCGTACACCCCATGTTGTGTATACAACAATTAAGCTTTAAGTCAATGAAATGCAAATTTTGAAATGTATGAGTCAATTTTTTGCATGCATACAGACAAATATAAAGAATAAACATATTGCCAGATCCTTTAATGTTAAAACTCAGCCTGTGAAATGTATTGTAAGTCAAAGAACAGGCAGTTATAGTTCAACTATACCGATTTATGCTGAACCATAAAGATTTTTAATGGTGCCAAACAATTAAAACCTATTGCAACATATTGAATCATCACTATTATAACGATATGAACGTACTACTCTTAACAAATCAGAATATTGTAACCTTTAAAAATATAAATATGCATATAAGGTTTTTAAATAAAACGTAAAAACCACCGTGGACCATTTCAACACTATAAGTTCAATGGTTATTTCCACCGAATGGATGCAAAAACAACGGACAATACAATTTACATAGAATGGATCCCAAATCCGACCGTGTAGCCATGACATTTAGTGAACACCGCCACCATTGGGTAACAACCAACAACGGGTGGATCGGAACGGATATTGCCTATCCGGCCAGTAAAAGGCACATTGACACTGCCACAAATGTTACAACACCATTGCCGCGCAATCGCTTCTGCTTTCATGCCAATGTATAATGTTCAGTGAATATCTTTGCGTTCTATTGTTCGTAGAAAAGCCATTACCTTCAGGATTTGGTTTTGTCCTGTTGTAATAAACCGATTATATCGTACTAAAGGAAGTTTATAGTAGAAAATGTAATATAAATGTTACATAACTACAAATTTGTTTTGTTTTATTAACTATAAATGAGATATTTTTCAGTAAAATCTGATCTTCTTACTGTACAATATGACCTGTAACAAATATTTTACAGTCAATATTGTAATAACAAATTTCGTGAGTAGTCTATATAGAATGGAATTTAAATCAATATATAATTAATTCTTTTTATAGAAAATAAAATTGGTTTCACACAAATATAAACGTAACCCCCAACTTGTTACATATGAAGATATTTATTTATTTGTTATGACAGAGAATATTCGATACGCTGTAAAGGGGACATAAACATGTATCAGCAATTCCTGAACATGCATCAGTCCTTACTTAACTATTTTACTGATTTGTATACAAATTAAAACGAAACACCTAAATTGTAGACAATATAACGGTAAATAAAAGATATTAATTATGAGATACAACTGTATGAATGTGTCATTTAACAATAATATTGAGTTAGATCTATTGTAAAAGACGATAATCAGATGTATTATAAGAGAAAGAAAATTTAGTTTAACATTTAACAGAATACAGTACCGTACCGTATACATAAATAGATTAAAACACAGAATACAGAAAATCATGAATTTAAATAGTAATTACGTAAATACTAAAACAAATTGAAATATTACTAACTAAAATTTTATATTCCACCTGATTACACACACAGTAGGTAGAACTAATAAACAAATACTTGATCATGATTAGCCTTACGGCTATCAATATAAAATATATAAATATAAGGTTAAGAAAATTAGGATAATATCATTAAATTCATACAATACTGATCATACGTCTTATTTATTTAATACTTAAACACACACACATATATATATATATATATATATATATATATATATATATATATATAAATACAGATTTAAATTAAAATTGTGAAACTTAGTCTAAGAAACAATAGAAAACATTGTTCAACATTTTAAAATTGTAGGTTTAGTATGTTCTTCTTTTATTGACGTTTTCTAAGACCTGTTCTCCTTTTTTTAATGTGTCGTTAGAGTTGCTGGAATATATGAATCTGTCTTCTCCTTAAAAGGCGTTTTGTAGAACAGACATGATAAAAAAGTAGCCAATTTCTAAATGATCCTTCCTTTAATTATAGGCAAAAAAACGCGAAAACTCATTTTCCAGTTGGTAATTTCAAACAAACTTTTAATACGATAGTAAGTAAATTTAAAGGAAAGTGGAATTTCAACATAACATTAATAAGGTTTTGTGTGTTTTTTCTTAAATTATTTTTATGCACTATACGAAATATGTACAACAATACATACTAAATATACCTTCAACACTTGCTATTGTATTTGATATTACTATGAAAGTTTAAAGATGTTTTATTTTACTTTATTTAAAAAAGATTAATTTACTTTTGTACGTTGTATCAATCACAAGCGTTAAAGTTTAAATAATGTCGATAAGAAAGTTCAAACAGTTGGCAGATTTGCTGCTAGGGTGCGCCAGCTGCCAAATATGAGGCCAGTGACACCGCCACACACTGCCGCCATTTACAGGACGTTGCCTCCCGTTAAATCCACATTTGACCTCCGTTTCCCGTTATCCCTCCCCCTCACAACTGTGTTTTATTGGTACCTTTCACGTTGGCAAGTATCTTATAAGCTTCTTTAACACGAAGCACGTATTCTGTTCTTCACTTAGCGCCAGAGCGTGTTTCCCATCACATCCCTTAAAGACGAAGTTTAATGATTTCTTTCCTAAGTTATATAGTATGTTATATTCTTTGAAAATTTTAGATCGAAATCAGTATTATATGTCACGGAAATTCCTATATTCATGACTTTTAAAAAATTAATAATAGGAATAAGTTATTATTTAAGAATTAACACTTTCGTTTACTTACGAAGGTCACCCACTGAGAAACCTCCATAATGCAAATGTATATTACATAGTACGTTTCAAACCAATAGAAATAATATTATAATATACAAATTGTGGTATGTAATTATTTAATAATTTAACAAAATAATAACTCACATTATTACAACATGTAGTTCCTCGGCATAGTTTTTTCCATGCAAAACCACTTTAAATTGGTCAAATCGTCGTTATAATTTGGGAATTTTATCTTTATATAAATTTTGGTCTTTGTCATTTATGACACTGTGCATGCAAATAGGTGGTATTCTATAGTGTATTCTAAAAGTAAAATTGATAAATTTTTATTTATACACACGATTTAAAAACCTATAAATTTAGAGTTACGCCACTCCAAAATTGAAATCAATAAATATTCTATTCGGTATTGGTATTATTAATGATTGCAGAAAACATACTATTATTAAATTATATCATAAAAATCAACATTACCTGTGATCCACATTTCGCATGAAATTAATGCAGTTTCCCCCTGGTTTAAAACCCAGTGCCACCAAGACCCTGCACTTCACTATGGCACCTTCATTGAAACTTGCTACTGCCTCTGTGACACCAAACTTCAAAGTTTTCAGTCTAACAAAAATCGTCTTAGGCAATCTAGACCAGATAACACCATTTACCGATTCATTCCGGTTCTGGGTTTTCCCATGAAAGCATTTTTTGAGGAGTTTAGGCTCAACCAAGTCCTTAAAAATTGGCTTTATTGCACTCATTACATCTGCAGGGAGGTAAAATGCTCACTGTGTTTGTAGGGCTTTTCTTCAGTTTCAGCTTTTCTGAACTTGCACCAACTATACTTTCCTACAGGACACAGACCATGTTGAGGAGTTTCATCACTTGATAAAATATGAAAATATTCCGCCCATATGGCACGCTTCGTTTCATATACTGTATAACTATTCTGACAACTCCTTCTTATAGGTAGGCCATAGTATTTGGTGATGATACCAATCGCTGTATCTGTAAGCCTTCTTCTGCCAGAAATTGTTTTTGAAATGACAACCACAACATAAACAAAACATTGTCAAGACAATCATATGGTTGGCTGCAGTCAATCAAAATGTCTAAATAACACCTAAACATTAGCAAACATAGAATAAGAAACATTCACATTACTAAACAGAGAGTATAACTCTTTACATTCAAAACAAAAAACATTACTATGTGAAGTGGTTACATCCTGTGAAATGAAAAATCTGTTAGGTAGTCAATAAATTTGTGCAGCACTTTAATTAAATATTTTTTTAACAATGAAATATCTATAGAAGCTATAAGTGTTATATATCAAATTAAAGAGAAAGAAATGTAGAATATAAATAGTTAAAAAACAAAATTGGAAAAAATTCCATTTTTTTGCTGTCCGAACCCCCTTAACACTATCTATTTTTTATTATTTTGAATCCTGTATCAGATTTAAGAGATGGAGATTCGGAGTTAAGGATAACCATAACAAATTTTTAAACAATCGGAATACACAAATTAAATGTTGCCTTTGCGGGAGTGAAAAATTTGAATTAAATATACTAATGCGTTAACTTAGTTCAGAGATACATACATGTTAAAACATAGGAACATTATCGTTAATTTTCGTTCATCGTATTCATATCTTTAACCAAAACATATTGTTGATATTTGTTTATTGTAAACGGAGTGCATTGGGGAAGGGTATGCTGCACAAACTTATTTGTGGAACTAGTATGTATGGTATATATATATATATATATATATATATATATATATATATATATATATATATATATATTATTGGATCTTAAATATAGGTTACACTGTGGGATACGACCACATATTTAGCAGGGTAATCTGGGCTTACCGTCCGCTTGCGTTATTCACTGCTAAGCCTGTTAAACATCTAAGGCTGGTAGAACATGTCATAAGCATATGGGAAAATGAGATTTTCTAGATCAGCAAAAACATCGCAACAAAGTATGAATAGTAACATAATAACAAATGTGTAAATAACAAATGTGTAAATAACATTAAATATGCAAGTACTTAGTTTATTTGAAAAAAACCATAAAGTAACAATGATATGTGTACACATTGAGACGCAAGTAACCAAGTAAAAAGTTGACCTACAGATCTGCGATAAAACTTTAGGGGTAGCTATGATGTAAAGACCAAGCTTGGAATTTAACACACGTCTCGTATGAATGTCACATTGCATATAGTAAATTTCAATTTAAAAAATGAGCAATTGTTTCTGAACAGTACAAATGTTACAAATAGATATTACTTGTGAAGAAAACAGGATTTTTCCGGACATTTGCCATCGTTCAGTGAAACAAGAAATCAGTAACACTACGTTTCGAGATCTGCAATCTGATCTCTTCTTCAGGTAAAGAACTAACCTAATACATAATAATTAATGTCCGGAAAAATCCTGTATCCTTCACAATCCTTCCATCGTCAAAAATAACCTTCAAACAAAGAAATGATATTACTTAATATAATTTGTTTATAACCGCAAGTTCTACTGAAATATTTATGATTTATTAAAACCTTTACCCCATATTAGTTTTAATATATTATGACAAATAACAATACTGCTAATAGATGAGGATTATAGAGTAAATATGTTACCGTAGCGTATGTAGTTTACAAATGGAAAACTCATTATGAGTATAAATATTATTTTTAGGGTAAGTTTATAAACTATACAATTGTTTGAAGTGTAGCATGATAGCTTATCATAATACTATTACAAACCTTAGGGTATGGCCTAAAATAGTGACTTTCATTACAAGCTACAAACTTTTGTAAAATAAATAGGTATTCATTTGGTAAATAATTAAAATATGGAATATTTACATACATTTAGGTTAATAGCTGAAAATATGGTTTTGTTATTTATATGGACAAAATTATAGTAACATTTTAGTCTTTTTCATTATTAAAAATTCCAAAAAAAACAATGTTACATTTGTATTCTATAATCCGTTTTCGTGGACAGTAATTGTTTTAGTTTTTCATACTGAAAAACGTACTATGTTTTTTGTTCATTATGTAACATACTTATCCAAACATTATAGATTGGAACGTTGCATGTGTTTCAGAGAAATAATCATTTGAAAATCTGCTACTCTTCGGTGAAATAAAGATCTTACTACAGAAATGATCCTGTGAAGTATGATCTTAATTTGGTGAAAGCCAAGAGCATATAGGATAATCTAACGCGTTCTCTGGACTATTATATGGGTCACCAATGGCGTTAATAAGGTAACTTGTTTGAGGGAAGCACATTTAAAAAATTAATACTGTTGCCAAACACTAGATAATAATACACAACGTTACAGGAGACGGTGCACGCTCCGTTATCGTTTGCAACACTCCACATAGACTATTGGCATTGGAGTCAGCATGTCCTGAAGGCCAACACCATGAGTGCGATGTGTTTTTAACTGTTGTAAGTACCGAAATTATTCAGAGATTTTGAAGGTATATTTTGAAGGTATAGTAGTGAACAAATGGATTAACATATTCAAATATAAGATACATAACACCAGTAATGCCTTGAAGAAAACTTGTTTTTCTAGATGTATTGCATTGTATATAATTTACACTCCGTATATGCAGCCAATTTTATACTGGATAACAGATACGTCCTTTTTAAATGTCTACGCCTCTAGCAAAAATATACTTGCGTTCTACACGGCTCAATGTCTCTGTACTCTCAGTGTTAGTTTAAAAGAATATAGATAACTACGAACTTGATACTTTACACGCCAGCCATCAAATCTAATGGTGTGTGATTTGATCATGTTTCTTTCAAATCTATGTATTTATGGTTTTGCGTTTTATTCACTTAACCTAGGTATTATATGAAAATATGTAATCTCTTTTTCCCTCGAATTTTAGTCATGGAGCCAATGGTTCTTTGGACCATAATAATGCTTAGTCCCTCTGTTTTATTTTATTCAGCTACTGTAAATATATCGTCCCGTAACATCAAACGAAGTCAATTTTTAATTACTTAAGTGAACACATTAACAGTACTGATAATTAAATTGCATTTCATAAGAATGTTTAAGTAATATCAAGATAAAAGTAAAGACTTTTATTTCATCAATACATATATAGTAAAATTTAGATAATAATGACTTACTGTTAATGCTACGACGTAACTTACGTATTTGCCCAGGTACCGCCATTACTTTTTTTATCTGGCTATTAACTTAACCAAATCAGATATAAACTCCTGGTGTTCCAAATTAAATTTTGGCCACTTTCAACATTTTTAAAATTCAATTTTTCAAATTCATAAAATTATTCATATTTTTGGTCAAAAGTATAATTTTTATACAATAATTATAGTAATCAGATGTAAGATTCTTTTTTTTCTACATTTCTTAAGTACGATATTACAATCTAAGTTTTATGGTCCCAAGAACCTACGCATACCCCATAAAGCATTATTTGAAGCACAGTTTTCATGCTTTGAAAAGGTGAGAATCAGTTCTTTGTAACTGGTTTACTTATATGCCAAAAAGGGGTAAATAAGCAATAGAATTATATAATACTATTGATAATTGATAATTTTAAATACAGAAAACGCATTATGAACATATTTAACTCAATAAAACTTGAACTAAGTATTAAGTACATCAATACTCATTTTAGTTCCATTTCAATAGTGGTTTCAATCAGGGTTTTAGTGCAAAAAGGTGTTTCTATGAATTCAAACAGATAAACAAAGAATAGAGTAAAAAGTGTGCTGACGGTTTATTGTATGAAAAACCACACAACACGCAGGATGTGTATAGAATTACCTTATTCTGTATCGAACTAGATAATAAATTTTGTCTATTACTCACCAGTTGTTGGAACGGACCATAGAAATATCGCCACTATAAACACTGAATTTGTGATGGATATTAACTTGAGAAAACAACACATGCCGATAGCATTATAGTACACTGTCACTTATCACTTCTTAATCACTGTCTTCCATGCAGTTATTGGAAACGAAAACAACAATATGGAAATATAAGACAATCTTCTAAAAACTGTCTTTAATTAGAGGTATTTATAGATATTTTATAAATACAGGCTACGTCTTATTTTATAGTTTTAATAACAGCACACCAACAGTATATCTATAACGAGAACGTTGATCGGGCTAGCCTCCGCGAAGGATCAAGGTCCAGGGACGACTGGCGGCGACAGCGGCGGCAGACGCGTGGAGATGTTGTCATGGTGACGGACGCAGCGACGCACTGGGGGCGTATCGAGCGCCGCGACGCCTCAATCTGTACCGGAAGCGGTGCTCACCAGCGCATCTGTTACATTGGAGATACCCATGACAGTATTCTTCGCTTAGCCATTTTACTCAACATTCCCTTTGAGGAAATGTCCGAACTTTTAGTGGCTAAACAAGTTTAATGACTGCGGCGAACGCTTACTGTGGTCATAAAACTTTTCTTTGATATTCTGAAGTTAGATTTACCATATGAAACCAATTAGGACTACTTGAATTTTCTATAGACAACAAATTCCACTTATATAATGTCTGGTGGTTTGTGTGAAGTACGGTTAATATATTCTTTAATTGTTAACTACGATTTATGGAACAATTAAAAATATACCAGATCTGAAAATTCTCAGAAGTGTGATATATAATTTACATTTATATTTTAAATAATATATGAAGTAATGTACTAGATGCAATTTATAATAATATGTCATTTAACATAAAAATAAAGAATGTATTAAATATAGTTGTGCATTGCAGAAAACGTTGTTATATTGAGAATACTAATTCGTAATTCAGTGTATTTAATTTATTATTCCCTCATCAAACAGTTATTGGCATTTAAAATATTTACGTATTGTGAAAAGTGAGTCGATTAAATAGTTATTTCTAACTAATGACAAATATTGAACAGAATGACATACACTCGATGAGAATAGAAGAAAAACTAGGAAGCGAGGCTATGGCCAGAAAAAATATTAATGAGAACGAGTTTTTGAACTACTAGCAGTTACCCGTGGCTTCTCACGCAATTTCGTAGGTTTTACACTTGAGCACTTCTAGTTCGAGTGAATTATATATTTGACGCCAATGCTGCATTTTTCTATTTGTCACCATTAAAAAAATGAAATAAAAAAGATTATAGACTCTTAGAGCAATTGGAAAATTCTTTAAATATTACTAAATGTTAATAAAAACAATTTGGAAAAAGATTATATCTATGGTAATTGTAATTTGCATATTGATATATATATATATATATATATATATATATATATATAGATATATATATACTCGTGTATATATATATATATATATATATATATATATACTGTGTATGTATAAGTATATGTATATATATATATACATATACTTATACATACACAGTTCTAAGAAGCCTTCTTTTGTCAAAAGACAACTAATATTGGTTTTCATAACAGTCTTAAATAAATAGTAAATATAAAATGCTGTCAAGGCTCTTTCAATTTATATTTTACAACTTTTGAAACCGACTTAGGATTTTTTAACTGCTTTGTTAACCAGTGGGTTGAAACCGGAGGGATTTTCGAAATAAGAATAGGCGTCTATTCGTTCCAACCTAACTTCAAAATATTATTATTGATTCTATTAACATCTGATAAAGAATACTAGTCTCCTTTTATTCAGAACACGATATAAAAATCATAACGGTTAAACTTATTTTTATTGTAATCAATTATTTATTAAAAACTGTTTAAATTTCCAACAAAATCTGGAATGTAAAGAACGTGATATATAGATTATTATAATAAGTCCATTGCATTAATTTAAAAACTACATTTAGTGAAATGAGGGGGGAATTTGGTATCGGAACCATTGTACTCTATAAGGTTAACTAAGGGTGAAGGTACTCGCTTCCCAAACATTAGTTAAAAGGACGAACCTCCATACCTAAGTTAAGGTGCATACCTATTGGTCCCAACTATGAGTGTATACAGTCACCGTAACCAAAGTCGTTATTGCCATATAATAAATTATGATGGAAACAAACTAAGAGATCGACTTCAGATGTCATCATATTTCTTGACAAATTATAGGCATATTACTGATGATGAGAGTAAAATATCTTATAATATTAATCAGTGTAATTATGAAAAGTAATATTATTATTAAGTGTCCAAGTTATACAACAATGAGCGAGGCCGTTCTTTGTACAGGTAACCGGTGATCGATATTATCCTGGCCATCAGACGGCCTATCTTGCCATCGATGATACTTTGGAAATAACTTCTGCACATTGAGGGGAATGCCACAAATAAAATAACAACCTTTAACTCCATATCAGTAATTGATTGCTGTTTTAAATTTTAGATAATTACCATTCAATAGAACCTTAGTCGAGTAAGTGAGAGAAAATATGTGTTGCATTTTATTCATATCAAGTGTTTTATTAAAACAATAGAGGAATTGTTCTTAATAAAGAAAATTATCTCCAAATACGCTTGGTTTTACATTTTTCAAAATGAGGGGATATTGAAAGGATTGTAAACATGAAACGATAATACTTTTCTTAGATTTTCCTACATTTTTCATACGTTTACAGACTTAAAACTGGCCGTCATACAACTACGTAAGTTCACTACTGCATATAGTTACTAGTTAGCTGGCACAAGTTTTGTTTTTATTATCGTGTCTGACGGTAGGGTAAATTTATCTAATGATTTAGAACAAGCAACTTGTGTACCAAACAATGAAAATTTGAATTTGTTTCCAAGAAAATAATCGATGAAAAACTTTTTTATTTACAGAAACTATAAATAACCACTGTCTATAATGCACATTGTAAATTGTCTCATCACCGCAGCTAACCCCTGCAGACCATCGCTCTTCCAGAATTACCCCGTGACTCGATTACACTTGAGACGTGGTTCGGTGTAAAATTTTTGATGTATTGTTAAAGTTGGAGGAAGGAAGTTTTTACCCGTTATAACTCACTTATCTTACAGAGTGCAATCAACCGCCGCACGCGACGTCAGGCTCGTTCGCCTCCAGGGTAACGTCTTAGTCGTATAGAAGAAATAACGTCTTAGTTGTATAGAAGGAATAACGTCTTAGTTGTACAGAAGGTATAACGTCTTAGTTGTATAGAAGGAATAACGTCTTAGTTGTATAGAATGTATAACGGCTTATTTGTATAGAAGGTATAATGTCTTAGTTGTATAGAATGTATAACGGCTTAGTTGTATAGAAGGAATAACGACTTAGTTTTATAGAAGGACTAAAGTCTTAGTTGAATAGAAAGTACAACGTCTTAGTTGTATAGAAGGACTAAAGTCTTAGTTGTATAGAATGTATAACGGCTTAGTTGTATAGAAGGAATAACGTCTTAGTTGTATAGAAGGAATAACGTTTTAGTTGTATAGAAGGACTAAAGTCTTAGTTGAATAGAAAGTATAACGTCTTAGTTGTATAGAAGGACTAAAGTCTTAGATGTATAGAATGTATAACATCTTAGTTGTACAGATGGTATAAGTTATTAGTTGTATAGAAGGTCTTGTAGGCAAAAGTTTATACCAGAGACGTTCCTTCAGGCCATGTACTTGCTAGACCATATTCCATACACTATTTGTGGGTTAATATAATTTGTTTACAGGTTTGTATCTCCAGGAATCGGAACGGAAACTTACGAGAAAGTCACTTTAAGCCGATGCAGCATTTCTCCGTATTAGATGAACAGTTAGAGTATTTCCACAGAGACCTGAGGTTGTATCCCACTTTATGCATTGCATTTCACTCCATTAAACATAATAATAAAAAAGGGTTCAGCGATAAACAATCATAGAGCTAAATACAAAACCGCAAACATTCTTTATACACCAACCCCTTCTGTAATGTTTTCTTGTAACAACTACATTTATTTGAAATTCGTCTCATTAGTATTTTATAATATTTTGGTTACTCTTTCTTTATACTTAGTATATACAAGGTGGTAGCACGCCACACCACCTGAAGCTTAACGAACTAGGTTACATCTATATGTTCACGTCCATAACACATATATATGCTACATGTGTTATTGTAGCACATGTTAAAATGTACCAGTATTGTTTGAATACAATTTGATTTATTCTAAAACTTTCTCTTTATCACTATGGTTACCTATTAGACCAATGTAAAAGAGTTTGCTAGTACTCAGCCAATGGAATGACATGTGCCGTCAATTTATTCAATACGGCTTATATAAAAATAAAAACTTTGAATAATATGGGTTATTTCATTCTCAAGATTTAATGAGACCAGGCAGACAGATATACTACGAGATACAAATAGACTTTTGCCAACCAAACCGCTTAATTTTTAAATTGTGTACAATTTAATATAAATTGTTATTTTGTATTGTTCATATAATGTATGAATTTGGCTTCTTCCCATGGTTTAACCAAATATAAAATTCATGTAAGGATGTTTAATAAAATTCTTTCGTCAAGGACGGAAGATTAGTATGATTCCTAATATTGCCATATTTCAGTAAAATATTAGGTATTTGGTTTCCATATTCATAATAAGCTATTTTGAGAATTAGAAGATCCATAGATTAGAATTTCTTTCAAATTCCTTCATTATTATCAACAAAATTTCAGGCGCTACTTAGGTATTCTATCGTCACAAATGCTTAGGTGACAAAGCTTGCTCATTAAAATTAAATGCAGGATTTGTTAAACATGTCGTTAACGGTCTGCTAAAAGTATAGTTAGAAAATTACTATCTAACTAAAACCTAAACTTCATGAAGAAAATTGCTTTATTATCACTGTCGTATTGGCAATTCTGTTTTATCCGATGACAACACGAGATTGCCAATGAACCGAGCGATTTGAACAGCTCGACGACATTATTAGTATGGGGGAGTCTAACAAGAGCAAATTAAAAGGTGTTTCACAGTTGGAGAGAACACGTGCCTAACGATCGCGCCGCGACGTGCCGGAACTGCAAAAAAACTTTAACGAGGGTCAAACTATTGGTTAGGGTGAAAGAGGGGGAATGCGGAGGGGTTGCATTGACGAACTCACTGAAAGGAAGGAACGAAATTACCTCGAGAGGGGACAAACCGCTGAAATCCGGGAATATATTGAATTCCATTTAAAGGCATTCGCTTCATTACACAGATTGCACAACATTGGGCTGACCGTTTAAATTACTGCTTCTTCTGACTGACAATGTCTGGGGAAATACTGTTGTATTGTTGACTTTATATTGCCTTTATACGTATTATTTCTTTCTATTCGTTGTTATCAAGTAAATATTACAATTTTGTTTTACTTATTTGATGATATCATAATGTCTAATAAAACCACATCATATACTTTTCTATTTTACCTGTTTGTGACATACTTAATAAAATTAAATAATAATGCAGTGGTAATGTCGATGTATATTAGTTTAAGAGCAGATGGTAGCATATGGTATGTTAGTTCTTTCATTAATACAGATTTATTAAAATAGGTTCAAGATTATGATATGGCGAACATGGATTGAGAAGCAAAAACACGTAATTTACTGTATCATGTATCACATTTAAATACGGATGATAACTATAATATGTAAGTATTAACATGTGTGAGTATTATTTTTATGGATTTAGTTTTTTTAAATTTCGAACTACAATATCTACATTCATAAAATTTAGAAAACTGTTTTGTTTTGAATAAAAAATTATTACAAAATTATATATAGGTCTATATAATTTTTTCCGAACCAAAATAGCAAACTCCAATGTTAGGTTGGATATTTAATTAATTTTAACTAGAAATGCAAAACCTAAAATAATAATTTCTTGCACCTTTGTATATCCTCTGACCTTCTTAATTATGAACACCGAAAATTGGATACCTGATGCTTGGTATATGTTTAATTACATTTTACAGATATAATAATACACTATCGTATTCCATCACAAGTGCTTTCTCTAGAAAGCTATGTGACATTCGACTTTGGAGTACTCATAAAATATACTAGTGTTACTGACAGGGCCGTACTCAGCTTTGGCGGAACCCCGGTATAAATATATTCATCCGGGCCTAATCATGTCCCGCCACGCGCTATCAAATGGACAGTCCCTTTAATTAGACGTGACGTGGCTGGACTCTGTAAAATTGTTCTATAAAACCGGTCTGAGTACGGGCTTAGTTCATGAAGTCGTAGAAAATATTCAGTCAAATACACGGAATTTTGCATAGAAATTGCGGGTTAAGCCGCGGAGCTGAGGTGTGCTTGTGTTAACATAATCGTAAAACTTTCAAAGATTTAGAAAATTCATGCATGATAGATCTTAGAATTTTTAATGGATCTTTGAGGTATGTTAGTGTTCTTTCCTCTGTTTTTTCATAAACCACTGTTAAAATCCCATATCACAATGACAGTGTTGGAAGCCCACCAGTTTACTAGTTACCAGTGGCTAGGAGTACAGTACGTGTAAACATCCACACCTTTGTTTATTATAGTAGGTTTTACAACAGCGTGTACATAGCATTAGAATTCATTCAGATGTTTTAGTCTCGTTACTGGCGGAATTTGGAGTAAAAGCTAAATATAAAATTTGTATTTGCTCTCTGCATTACATTACTGATCAAACACTGTATAATTATAAATCATAAAATATAAATATACACAGATGTTGTAGCTTATTTATCAAACTTCATAAATAATAAGATTTTGATGATAAAAAGTTTGAAAATAAAGTTTTAATACTACCATTTTTAAGAGTTCCAAAATATGCCAGGTAACTTCTTATTTTTCTCTTCCTCTAAACCTTCCTGGGACTCCAACGATTATTTAACAAAAATTATAATTAGCACAATGGATCCAGCCGTTCTTGAGATTAGCTCTTAGAAAAACATTTGATAATTAATCTGTTTATAACAATAAACACTACCAAATATTAATTTACAACCTAAAGACTACATCATATTCCACTGCAATTTATCAGAGACTTAATAACGTTTTAAGACAACGACAAACCGTCTTTCAAAGTGTCCCATTAAACAAACAATAACTATGACTAGGAAAATAATATTTTACGTTATTGAATGTTATGTCAGCTCATAATCGTGGTTGTTTGTTTCTCTCTCGAGAAAACATTTGTACTACAGTCCTGTATAATGTACATTTGCATTTGGAAATACGATTCCAACAAACAATTGCACAAATACGTAAATATTAATCTCACCCTCTACCTACATGAATGTGAATATGAATATTCCTTCTGTGATACTTCGTTATGTAACACGTTTCATATGAGTGGTAAAGCATGGTTTTATTTTTAAAATTTGATCTTAATTAACATCTTCAATTGCTTGAAGTTTCATACACGCACGTCTAAAGATTTAAAATTGCAACAAATTCTTATTATCATAGATTACTAGAATTCGATCGAATTACAGCTTTAGAAAGAATAGGATAATTAATTATTTAAATAAACAAAGGATGATAAATGAAAAAGGAGAATGAGCTATTCCTTATTTCCTTTCTCAGTTCCAAGAAATAAGAAACAAACAGTTATGTAATATCTGTAGTTTGACTAATCTCCTGAGATAAAACTTAAGTTCCAAGTTAATTTTAATTATCTGAGAATGTTAAATTAGAACTTATTTACCAACATCTAAGTTATAGCAATATGTTTCTATAAATTATGACAGTGTGGTTTGAAAGAGTTTTTTAATAACATTGAATTTCACATATTATATAGTTAGTAAAAGGTAATGATACATTTCACTATTGTAGCTTACATATTACATGTTTGTAGAAAGCATTTGTAGAATAACCAAAACTGAGGGTGCAGATCCTTGATACGGAAGGGCAAAGAGGGACTTAGGAATGAAAAGGTGCAATTACGAACAGGGGACGGACTGATCACTGATTGAAAGGAGAAAAGGAAATTGTGTAAGGGGGATGTCCCTCCCCTAAATTAGAAAATGGTTGTTTTACATTGATTACAGGTGAAAAGAAGCACTCTTTATCTTTTGATCTATGTTAGGCCTATATCTAGTTATGTAAGGTGGTTATAATGGGGTTAGGTCAGCTCCAAACTTAAAACTCTAAACGTATTCAAATAGCAGTTTACAACTAATGATCCAAAACATTCTTATGACACGATAAGAAGTTTTCTAGTTTGAACTAATATATACAAAAATTTATCTCCAAGATATTTTTCCATTTAACCGGTAATGAATACACGATCATAACAATTAAATATACATCTCAATAATAACTTAAAAAGCAATATTGAAACGCATGTTATCGCAATAGAAATTTACATTATTTAAGGCATAAAAGTTCACATATGTTCAAAAGTGTAACAGTTTGATCCATATTATAATGTTCTAAAGAATGTTTTATAACATTCATCCACTATCCAGATAGTAAGCTTATTTGTATTTGAACGAGCATTACACTCAACACATTTATATCATTTGAGGCAAGGGACTTTTGTCATTGTATGACCTTTAGTTATATATTTTAACATTCTCTTTATATTCATAAATCTCAAACGTTTATCTAAAGCTTTAGTTTGGTAAGTCAAAATTTACTCCCCAACATGTTCATTGAATTGTGCATTTTTATTGTATTGTGTATCATTTATATTTAAACATAGACATATAAACATTTCTTCCTTTATTCATAATAATACACGGTTTATACTCACTGTATTTTTAGGACAGAACAGGATAGAGGATGACATATTAGTTTTTAATGTTATCGAGTTGATGTGAAATCCTTAAGTTCCATAGATTGCTTTTATAAAACGTATAAAATCGTAGGCTTTAAGTTATATTTGAAGTAGGATGAGCCGAGGTGTTTCATTTAAAGAGAAAAAAGGGTTGGACGAGATTACTTCTGCTGGGACAAAGACGTTTTGCGAGTCCTAGTACATATTGAATTCCGTTTGCAGGACCTCACTTTATTGAAAGACTTAAACAAAAGCCAAAAAAGTACTACTGAGACTTAATTTATTGGAACTGGACACAAAATATATTATAATAATAACTAATGTTAAACTTATAGCTGAAAAAGGGAATATTATTTATATTTAAATAATTATTCTCCAGTAATATATTATTTAAATAATAATATCTCCAGTTTTAAGTGTTTAATAAAATTGCGTGATAATTTAGCTACCACAAGCAGTAATTAATTGGGATGAAATATGCTGTTTTTCAATAAACGATAAATTAAAAAATATAAACATTAAATGCAAGATCAAGCACAAAACATTTTTTTGATGTTTTTTTTTCAAGTAATCACCTAATTATTAAACGGTAAGTATATTTTATCATAATACTTTGGTTAAAATAATGAAAAATAACGTTATAGGGAAGTGGATAAATGTTTAGCCAGGTTCTGATATGGAAAAGTAACCTTAAAAACGGACACTCACATGTATAATAAAAATGTAAGCCGGTATTTGTTACCAAAGAATATAAACATATACTAAAAGACTTATGAAACATTACAAACATAACATTGAGTATGATGTTATGAATCCAATTTCAATAATAATAGTAATCTGGTAATGTATTGTGAATACCATGGTGACTTGCCTGCGTAAACCCTGGAGGTCTTCAAGATACTTCTCGACAATGAATAGTATTTAGGAAAGAAAGTCCTTAATTTGAACCTAATTTTCGGGAAAATGACGGAGCACACTGAAGAAAACTGACTAAACCCTGTTTATTCCACCAAACGCTGTAGAGAAACTGTAAAAAATGTAATACAAAGTGCAGTATGTTTCAAGGAGCTCTGGATATAAAACATGTTCTGCTCCGATTCCGCTATAATGTTATGGGAGTGGGAGGGGGAGGGGGCCAACAATTTGTCTGCTGTCAGTCACCCCTCATTACACCCAGAGTCAATGGTGGATTGCCCTCATTGTTCTCTCTGGTTCAGGCTGATACACGGTACATCACAGCGTCAGCTAATATTTCTATAGATTCCCCATCGTCCACCGGATCGGCGCAGCCGCGCGGCGGCACAGCTTGGCAGACTTCATCTTTCGGGCTGAAATATTTGAATTTTTTCTGAGTCCTTTAAAATATCAAAGTGTTATGCTGATAAGCGTCAAGTTATGTAGTTATACACAATGGTAACTTGAAAACGATTAAAATTTATTAACTGCTACAATTTACGGATAAAAGGCTACATAGAGTATTTGTTTATTTCCATGCTCTATCAATTAGTATCAGTATTATTATTTGGAAATATGATTATCACCGTTTGGATGTAAATTTCGAACAAAGTTTAAATTTCAAATGAATTAAATTTAATAATTTTAAAATTAATTTTAAAATTGTTACTCTAATTTTTTAAATTAAAATTTTGAATAATACATTTAAATAAACTGTTTATTCTTTGTTTAAAGTTTATTGTTGACGACGGGAGGGTTAAAAGGATAACAGGATTTCAGACATTTGCCATCTTTACAGGTTATAAAATGTATGATACAACGTTTCGAGGATTGAAATCTATCCTCTTCGTCAGGTGGGATATACGTATTAATACATAAAAAACTAACGGATGTTTAAACCCTTTTCATTCCATTTTTTACATCTTTCTGTTCATTACTTTTGTATGTATTAAATACCTCTGTCTATGACTTATAAACCTAAATCACTCAGTAAAATAATTCTTTATATTCTATTTTATTGCCTTATTAAATTCATGTTCGATATGTAAGGCTTTTCAATACATATTGAATACAAAAGAGTATTTTTATGAAACATTCCAAGAATGCAAATAATAAAATTAGTTCAAGACATTTTTACCTTATAACAATTGATAATGGTTATTCGAAAATATTTACATGTATAATTTCAAAATATAACAAAGAAACTACGTTAAAATAATGGAACATCTACAAAAGAGAAAAACAGTTCGAATGGAAACAGGTGGCAGATCCTGAGTAGAGGGCGGGATAGAGGCCACTGAAGCGACCACCCTCAGACACCTGAGGCGTACTGTTGTGTCAAAGGGCCGTGATGACGGGGTTAATGTTTGATGCGAGGCTATGACACTAGGCTTCAACCACCCTTGAACTTTGTGTTAGACAGAGGCTAACCTTACATTTAAAGTAGCCTTGTTATAATCTCCTCTATTGTTCGATTATACCAAACAGAACAATTGATTCAGGTCCCTGTAATTAAAGAATGAAATAAAAGAGAAAATTTATTTATTACAATGTTTTTACTAAGATATTACAATATATTTTTCTTCTCTATTGTTATTTCACTTACTAGATATTTTGATAATATTGGTTCTAAGATCATAAATCTAAGGAATTTCTTACATTTATTATTGTAATACCAGTTTTAGAAAACAAATGCGCTTATAATAAGCTATAAGAAATATTAAAAATATGTATATAATATATACTAAATAATTTGAAAACTACTTATTGTAAATGGATGACTATTGTCTTATAAGTAAATTTGTTTAACTCAACATGATGTGTTTTTATAACCAAGTCAATAAGAATATTTTAATTTAGGTTGTAGTAACTATCACCGTCATTACAGGAGTATGTTTATTTTATTTTAGGAACGATTTATATGATTTTAACATGAATTTAAAAAGTATACAATCTATATGCGATTAATAGTCTTACAGGTTTATAGACAAAACGCAGATTTGTTTATAGTTTATAGACATGTTACAGATTGAATTCGTTTTCTTCTACCATTACGCACATTTGTAGATTGTACTTCAAACATCGAACCAATCTGCATGAGGTCTTGTGTACATTTTAATCATATTTTATTGAAGAAATTATTGAATGAAAATCCTTAAAATCATATCCTGAATATGAACTGTCAGTATGTTGGATGAAATCGGAAATGTTGCTGCAAGGCAAATGACGAGGGTCAAAGGAAGGACTGAGAGGAAGAGAGCCAATTACAAGAGGCTTCCTCCAACAACCTGATTGCAAGGGCAGCGGAAATTACTGGAGGGGTGGAGAGCTTTCAGCAATCAGCACGGTATAGTCTGTTACCATGTATAGTCATATTGTCATCAGTCAGTTTGCTGGTTACGTAAATAGTATAAATAATTGAAGTGAAATAAGTTAAAATATAAAATAATGTGAAGTAGTACGAGTTTATCTAATATGTGGGTGTACTTTTATAACTCAAATACTTAGGCTAATAAAAATTACATTTGCTTTCAATTTAAGATTTTGCGGTAATTAATGGATGACAAAATAATGTGCTTTTTTGCCCAAAGTGCAACAGTTATGACTATTTATTTCTTTCTAAACACAGTTATACTGTGAATTGTATTATGTATTCTCAAAGAATATAGCGCAGAAAGTATTATATAACTCGCTTAATTGTATGATACAATTAGTTTCACAAGTATAAACAATACTTGAACAGAAATTTGGCATGATAATTAAAATGATTTTTTCAAATGTCTACGTTAAAGAATAATAAATTAACGTACTAGCCGTGTAGTAATAAACTACATTTAGGCAACACATAGCTTGTGACAAAACCTTGTATAGTACAAAAACAAGTAAGGAATGTTATGTATTTATGTATAAAATAAATAATAAAAAGTGAATGAATATGTAAGACACAAAAATGATTGTTAGTTCTAATATTGATCTATTTGGCAATGTAATTCTAGCCGTCGTGAGGATATATAGTGCAATAAACATCTAAAAAACGTTTTGAAGTGTTTTTAGGAAAATATTAGCTATTATCATATTAAAATATTGTAATAGGCAATCATAGTTATTTATAATGACACATTTTCTCTTATCATTTAGGTAATTATATAATATTTACAACTATATTTTTCTAGCATAAAACATGATTTCATTGTTTTCATTAATTAAGGTTATATTTGTATTCTTTGTATAATACTCAATAAGCTGGCTGCTGTGCACTGTATATACGATGGTATATAACTGTCCCTATTAGCCGAGAAAATTTAAAATACCCATGTTACATCACCTGACATCACGTGATCGCCGCGGTGTACTTTGTTCGCTACTCGGGCCAGCAGTCATTCCAAAATGTTAGTCTGCGTGAGTGCATTTAGTTTTTTTTGTTTTGTTTTATTTTTGACACATTGGTATTAAAACTCTTTAAGTTTCGTATTATAACCCAAGACAGATGTGGAATCCTATGTAACTATTTGTTCCTGCGATGCCAGTAAGTCTTGGCGAGAACTGTGTTTAAACTGTATCTGTGATTACATCTACCATTAAACTTATGCCTATGGGCAGAGTGTCGAGCCTGTGTGAATCTTTTAGGAGGATGCAACATCTCAGTCGTGCCGTGTTGTAAGTGTAGATGAGGATAACTTCGATGAGAGGCTTCATTCCTCTATTAACCTACTTTTTATTTCGCTCTACCTTTCCCCTTCACATTCACGTCTGTCTTCTAATCTGTGCTAGCCTTTGTTTTTTTAAGACAAAATAATACAAATAATTAGTATAAAACCAAGCACTAGTCCTCCGAAGCAGAATTAAGTCATTATTTTATTCTTTAATTTTACAATATTACGTAATAGTTTAAACAATGCTACAAAAACAGTCAGCTGATCCTAAACCACATGGTACTATATTCAGCTGAAATAAAAGAGGTCAATAATTCATTGGTAGTTGACTAGCTTCACTAATATTGTGCTTACTTCGAACGATACGCTTAATACCGAAACGTCCGAAACAAGCCATAACCTTAAGTAAATAAGTTCACATTACTTTGTACAAACAAGTAAACATTAGACCTTTGTCACGTAAATAAACTACCAACAGTTATACCAGAAATCATTAGTCTTCATTCTGCAGCATGAAAGTAGTTTAACCTGAGGTCTCTATTGTATTTTCAGTTCATACGTATATAAGTAAGATGTGAATTTGGGGGAAAGATAAAATTGATCATGACGGTAGCGAGAAAGTTAAATAAAATATTAGGCGGTCATGTATATTAACCTTTCTGAATTTAAAGAATTTTGTAGTTGAAAATAAAGAATCACAAAAGTTCTTAAAAATCTACCACCAAAGCTAAAAATTTGTGAAATTTTAAGAATAAATATTTTCTACAAATATCTACTTCACTTAACAAACGAGAATAATGTTCATCTGAAGTTAACTACTAAGTTGACTAAGGGAATAATCTAACCAGACGAATAGGCACACCAGGTCTTTAAACTATTAGAGATTTTTTAATTTTGAGTTACTAAGCTTAATGGAATTTGAATGGAGCATAAGTATTTTATTTGGGTTGTCAGAATCATGAAGAGAAGAATTGATCAGATTACCTAAAGATTTCCCTGACTACGAAGTATGCTCTTGAATTGTTTCTAATTTAAATTTAGTACCAGAATCTTTCATTATATCTATTCAATGTTTTACTTGACATAGTAACAAATATTTAACATTAAACTACTGTTATATAATGATGACAAGTTCTAAATCAAGGTGAAACATGTGAAACAATGTAAAAGTGTAAATATAACTTTAAAACAGTAAAGGCGAGACAGATGTCGCCAGAATGCAATATCTGGAGTCTCCAGTTTCTTGACAGACACTCGTTTACTAGTCAGTATCACTCTTCACATATTCAGACTTGACCTCAGACAGCTTCTGCAATTCTTTGTTATGTATTTCACACAAACGTATCCGTACTCTAAATTATGAATGTATGAATTGTATGATAAATATAAAGAACTATTTTGAATATAATGTTTTCAATAAAGTAAAACAATAAATAATTTGTTAACTCAACTCCACAATTTTCTCGCCATTCATTCGACCAAGTATTTTAAATATTGGGGATAAAACTACCATAAATTTTACTGTTGTTTGTCGTGATATAATTCACATAACGGCTATCTTAATTACTTTCATCCAATATGTATAGCAGTTGTGGAATGTACTATTTCCACTCATTAATATTAAAACAAGGTAATAGGACGCTATACCACGTGTCGCGTAACATACTTATCTAAGTTAGTATGCACAATTTGAAACGTATATAGGTCACACATTATCTAGATGTCCTGCGGACAAATATACAGATATAAAGTAACACAGAAATGAAACTTTTATATCCTCCCGGAAGACAAAATGTAATTGTGGTTGCCTATTGAGTAAAAGGCATCAATTTTGCTCACCCTAATTCCATGGTTAGATATGCCCCACCATAGATCTGCTTCTTATCTATGTAGAAATGAACTTTCATGCAGAATTCAAAGTGTGCAGGTGAAATCTTTCTCGAAATATCTTGCCACATGATATATTCACAGAATTTATCAGTTAGTTATCACTCCTTATAGCAGAGTTGAAGTAAAAATTTAGGTAACCTTGCAGAAATACTACAGTAAGATTGTACAGTAAATAAGATTGTACCGTTTTTTAATACTGACCAGTGTAAAATATCTTTCTATACTTATAAATAAAAGTGAATTTTTTAAATGTGAAGTGTTTACTTTTTGCAAATCGAGTATTTATTACCTCGTCATCAAAGATCTATAACTCCATGTGTTTCGTTCATTTGATAGTGTAACTAGTCAATATTTCGTGCACATGATATTCTTGTTACTTATTGTGATCCAAGTTTCATATTTGATCAAAAGACAAGATAAGTTCAGCCGAGTTAATCTCAGATTGAATTAGTAACAGTGATTCGAATTCTATCTTTTAAACATTAAATTAATTACTACTTTTTAATCATTATTACAAATTCTTTTTTTATTTTGTATTATATATATATATATATATATATATACATATATATATATATATATATATATATATATCTAGATTTAATTAATATATAATAGATTGAAACCTAAAATATAAGCAGTTTGCTTTTATTAATTATTAACTTATGCAAAGCTACGGATCAGGACGAGGTCTGCAAACATTATAATAAAACTAGACATGTATCCTTTTACTGAAATATGCTCGTGTATTTTAGTCAATTTACAGAAAAAATAACCATAATTTTAATATGTATTATTTAAAACAGGTAGAATACAATTACGATGTATCTCTTCTAACATACAAAAATATACTTATTGCACAAAATTACATGAACACTTATAGGGGTATCTCAGTTCTCAACATAAAATCAGTACAACCGAATAAAAGGTAAATTGTTCTAAGATGTGTTCAACGAAAGAGACACGATCACTTCACTGTAAACACATTACACGATAGCTCCCACCCCCACCCCCACCCACAAATATCACAACGTAATAAGCATGTAGACGCTTTGGTTATCAAAACACTTTTAGAGATACTCTACCTCCGTGAAATATTATGGAAGTTTTTTTTTACTTTTACGTGATCAAATTTATGAAGAATATCACTTGGTATCACTACTATTTTTATCTAGTTTATGGCAACATACACCAAGGGTAGTGAAAAGTGATTTTTCATACTAGTAATCTCTTATGAATGCTTTTTTAATGATTTGAATAATTATAAATTAAAAAGTATACTTTTATATTAGAATATTATAAACTTTATTTACAAAATCTGTGAAAATATACGTATTTTGTCACAATGTAAATTATTATTCGTTTATAATTGAAGAATACACAACATTTCAAATAGAATCTTTTTTCTATTCGTTCTTGAGAATTGTCCAAATTAGCTACAGTATACATATATATATATATATATATATATATATATATATACATATATATATATATATATACTATAAGATATATATATATATATATATATATCTTATAGCTATACATATACAACAAACAAGTTATAAGAAACCTAACTTTATAAAAACATAATAATAAACTCCAGGCTTTAAGGTTATTAAAGGGTTATGGGTTAATTATGATTTATATAGTAATAGATTGAATGCCACTATAACAAACAAATTATATGTTTATTTTTGAATGGTGATCTGTTTATTCTGGAATATGTAGAGTGTAGACATATTTTGAAATTGCCTGTTGTTTAGAACCATTTCTGTATATATTTATAATATAATAATAAGGTTTCTTAATACTTGTAATGATTTAGCACAAGTTGTACGTCTTTTTAATTATTTATTTAAATCAATTGCATGGTCTGTTAATTTGTGTTTTGTCTATAAGAGTGTATCTTATGTATTTAATAGTAATAAGGGCGGAGGTAACCTCATATAAACATGACTATTAGTGCCTGTTGTAATGTTTGCAGCTACGGATATTATAACTGCAGGTTGTCTGTGTATTATATATTGGAACTATACATAGAATTAGATGCCTGTATTGTTAGCCATCTAAATCCAAACTGTAAATTTATCATGTAATGTAAAATGGTGTTAACCGTATACAATAAATAAATAAATAAATTAATTAATAAAGGCTAAATGTTACTATTACAGCTATTCAAAATTGAAAGCTTATCTTAGTAAATATAATTCACGGTATGCAAATTCTCACTCGAGGTGCTGAAAAATTTGATTTCTGTGTATCTGTCTACCAATCCGACTGTGTACACGATATCCCGTAAACGAACTGTCCTGTAAAGCCATGGTAGCTTTGCATGAAGAATTATTATACAGAGGAACATTGAGTTTCATAATGGTACATGCCATTCTATATGATTTTGCTGAACGTTAGTAATCACTTTTAAACTTCTCTCATGAGTAACACAATATTGGTAACGAGAAAATAGAAAATTTTTTTGAAAATAGTCTAAGTCTTACAATCATACCACATTTTGCATGCAGCATAAGTGAAGCATGTTGTGCAACACGTGGTTGGCATACGTAATTTATATAAAAATATACATAAAATATATAAATAAATAAAAATACACAATTATTACTCGATTTATATCTGATACGTATTTAATAATTAGTAAGCTGATTATCACAAAAATGGTTTAATAAGAACATAAAATACCTCATGCTTCCTAAGAACTTTCTTTATTACTCTAATAAACACCAAAGATTGAGTATTTCACAATGTTAATGAAGAAAGTTGTAGATACCAGGTAATGGCAGGGGTAATCATTAGTCCGAGCTGACGGGTCAATCAAGGAGTCGACAGTGAGCTAACTGCCGCTGTCACTCATGTTGTTGTATTTCGTCGATCAATCCTTTTACTTTTCTTCCTTCAACATCGTCCGTTTAGTTTTTACTGGTTTGTAAGAACGCTTCTGTGGTTACCAACGGTAATCTTCGGATTATTACTTATGTTAAATTAGCTTTTACATAGGCACTGTTAGTACTGTAAAATGTTTCCCTGGTTCTTCCCTATTATTTCCATTGTCAGGCTATAAGACTATGTTGGATTGCAGGGACAGTAATAAAGATAACTATATTCGACTCAAGTGGTCAGTAACAATTCGGTTTAAAGTGTGACTCTCAGATACAGTTCATTAATTCTACTTACCTGAGTGTAAAATAGGCAATTCCAGTAAGGCTGCAACTTTAGTCACAACCCTAAATGTTCTATTTCCAAAGTCTCACTAGTCATTTGAGATGTGGCTGTGAATTTGACCAAGAGCCTACATCTATAATTCCCAAAGTAATCAATAAACATTTGGAATAATGATTTGACTCTATTAAGGAGATTACTAATCCGATTGTATAAATAGACACTATTTGGGAATAAGGGCTCCAAATGAGAGGCCACGTGGTTATTTCCCAAAGTAATCAGTAAACATTTAGAAACATGGTTTGACTCTATTCAAGCTATTAACTAATTCATTTCTTTGAATAGACACTATCTTGGCATAAGGACTCTAATCAGAAAGCCACATGCTAATTTCTTAAATGGGTCAGTAAAATTTTATATATAGCTGTGACCCTAATAAAGATATAACTTGTACGACTCCCTGAATGGACACTACTTTATAGTAAGGGGTTTGGGTCTGATCAAGAGGCTACATATTGATTTCCCAAAGTGGCGAGTAAACATTCTGGATAATGTTGCACCGATTCGATTGCCTGAATGGACACTAATTAGAAATAGGGCTGTTGTTTTAATCGAGAGGCCACATGTTCGAACCCTTAACGCGATAAAAAGGCTGTACTCTAATGGAATGTGTACATGTTCTTTACAATATATATATATATATATATATATATATATATATATATATATATATATATATATATATATAAAATTGAACATTTTTAAATTATTTAAATTTATTTTAAAATTATTATGTAGCCTACTTAAAATGCAGCTTACTATATATTAGGCCTCGTAAATAAATTGGTATTTAACAAACTAGTTATAATGAACACTTACACACAAATAGCTCAACGTTATTGGTAAATCAACAAATATTTCACTATTCAGAGATGGATTGGCCTTCTTTAACTTGCATTAAATGCAGAATCTGTAGACCAGTAGACTATACCAAACTTGTGAAAAAGGAATACAATTACAGATAACACAAGTTGGAAACGTTTAACTTAAGTGTTGAGGTCACAAACGGAACAAAAGTAACAGAGCGCGGGCCACCACGGGGCATCATCAAACATTAATTCTATCATTACGTGGCCTTTGATATCCAAACAGGCTTACTCTCCCCCCCCCCCCAAACAATCCCCCAAATACCTTGCTCGACATGGAAGTTTTATTTTGTTTAGCTTTAAACATTGTTCATTTAACAAAAAGAATTTTTTTATATAAGTAAGTTGTAAATATGGTGGATGACTAATATGAAAATAATTGATATCAAGATCGGCTCTGTATAATAGAACTTATGTTGGAACGATTAATATTTTAGCATACATTTTTGGTTCATATGATATTTTATGTTAGATAAACACAGTTAAAATGAGCTGATTAATACGCCTAGTTCATAAAATAAAATATTAACAAATTGCAAAGTACTTTTTTATTCGCGTTTTTTTTATTATTATGTAAGGAAACCTTATAATCTAGACCCAACAACGAAATCAATATAAAGTGTATGCATAAAATCAATCTTCCGCCGTCTCTTGCCGGTAATTTTGTTCAAACACAATAGTAAACTATTTGACGGTAATCTGATTAAACAGTGTATTATGAAACTTTAACGTAACTCATCCGTAACTAACTTTAAGATTTCTGCTTCAAACCGCGCCGAAAAAGTGCTTAAACAATTCGTGTAATAATTCCATATAGCTGTCAACAAGTAAAGTAAAATAAATTTTAATAATGCCCATCCGTCTATACGAGTAAAAAGCTTAACTCCTCTCAACTCAAATACACATGTGGATGCACACTGTTTTAGTTACGGTTCACTGAAGACGGCTCACTACAGCAAGGGTGAAATGTTTTAATAATTCTGTAATCAATGTCTTGACGTTGTATCATTTCAAAAATTGAGATATTAGTTCAGACAAGCCTATGAAATAAAATAACAATTTCAAGACCACCTCCTAAACACGTTGTAACCTTCGCCCTTTACTCTATTGAAATGATTACATACTACATACAAGTAATCATTGTTAGATAGTTCAAGTGTAAGAATGAACAGTAAAGATCTATTTAATTTAATTTTCAATTAGGGAAGGAAAAATAATATACTTTTTGTAAAAACTAGTAGAAAATGATTTGAGATTCTATTATACTTCAATGGATACGTGAAAGGAGGTATGTTACAGTCAATTTCACTCAACAACCATTCAGACCCATTAAGAAATTTTAGAATATTTATACCATAGAATATGAATATTTTACATTATATTTTAGTTTTTAATTGCTTATTCCTATATAATATTTTAAAACCTGATTGGCAATAGTATACTTAGTTTTGCATTTGTTACAGTATTTACTTAGTTTGTGCCACAGATTCGTGTTTTACTCTTCTCTATATAGTATTCTTTGGTCCATGCATCATTGTACGCTACTTTTGATTTAAATAGGAACGGAGGCTAATAGATTTGGCACGGCCAGGCGAGGATCTGGATTTTATGTTTTTTGAGCGGTTTGAATATTTGTGCGAAAAAAGGCATAGAACAAATAATGAAATGTATTGAACATTCTGATATTAGCGTCAAGTCAAACAACGTCCCGTTATTGGTGATTTTATTGAACCAATGTTCAAAACTGACGCTGAGCTTTAATTGGCAGTCCTTCATTAACACTGTTGTAAAGCATAGTTACGCTTGCAATAACATTCTGATATTGTGTTCTGGTACACAGAGGTATATTTGAATAATGTATGGTGTTTAATACTTTGAAAAGTCTATATTGTTATTAATATTTATTAACCTATAAATATTAGTATAAAACTTTTCTTAACTACATAACAGAAAAGGTATGAGTAGTTCAGAAAGCAAGTTATGTTTTTTAAGGTCAGGCGTTTTTTGTTAGCGAGAGTTTTTCTGTAGAAAATCTAATTAAAATATTTTTACTAATTTTTTTTATAAAACGTCTAGTTTGGCTATGAGCCTGCATCATGTTGAATCGGCCAGCAAGACCATTCTGCCACATACCCAGTATTTTATGCATTTAAACTAGCATATAAAGTTTTGTGCATTATTTCGTACGTTTGTAAATAAAAGTGAAATTAAAGTTTGTAATTGTTTACGTCAATTATGGTTGGAATGGATTATTTTAATTAATTATACCAGTACTATAACACACTTATTGACGGAAAAATAATAATCTAGTGAAAAGTTTTGTCTTTACATCACGTGTATAATTAGTTTAAAAAATAACATTTAAATAATCTTAATAAAGTATGGAATATTTTGTTATAAATCTGGAAAAATAGATAACAATTAACAGATTTAAGTTGATTTTGCAACATATATTCAAAATATGGCAAATTTGTTATACTAACTTTGTGGAGGTACCATCGTTCGCCTGTGAAGTAGTATTATTATAACAAAATAATGTACAATAGTGAGTTTAGTGAAATAGTGAGGGATAACTCTCTGTACTTGATGTTTCATTCTCCCACTCCTCATTGCCTCTCAAGTGATCTCTCACAACTTGCCCATGTCCAGTTTCTGCCGTTCTTTGGTTTGTAAAAAAGAGCGTGGATTTCCATGCACCTTCAGATCATAGTTTGATTCATTATCAATGTATTTATATATTAGCCCTGCAATAGCGATTGAAAATATAAAGGATTTCCAGCTGTTTTCTCCCTTTCGTGTAAGTAAGCCTTTTTGTCCTTATTTCGGACTATATAATAAGATAATTAACAAATAAAGATATACCAATACATTTAAAATGTATTTTCGTTAATACGGTTTGTACGTTATGCAATTATATACGCGAGTAGTTTTATTTATTCTCACTGTCACATATTTTACATAAGCATTTTTTTAAACATGGATGGATAAGGTGTTAGAGGCATTTTTTATAAATAGTTGAGCGTACTCATCGAATTCAGTGGTCAGATAAACATACGAAACACTGCAGTATTGAAAAAAGTAGTATGATTATAAATGGCATATTCTTTAAGTGTAATTATAAACAAAAATTAAAAAGTTACTTTATATTAATGATGTGTTTTATGCAATACATGGAAAAGCTGATTCCATATTGAGAATACTGAGAAGTTAACTATTGTTATTACTGACCTCCTCTATTTCAGCGCCAATGCCCATAATTGTTATTGCTCAAGTAATATTTGGTCTAATAGCAATAACAACCCGAATGGATGCCGAGGGACCCATTGTGTTTTATTACCCTCCTTATTAGTGACAGTCCACTGTGAATTACAAGTGTATTCTGTGTAATTGTTATTTCGATCTATATTCGGTTTTGTTAATCAGAAACTTAGCTAGGATTGCTATTTACAAATTCAATATATTTTGACACTTTTGTAACTACAATATGTAAAATTGCATTGTTATTTATTATAGGGAATATTTATCTGATAGAATTAAAATAAATACTATACAGCTTTGCAGATTTCAAATGATTGAATATTTGTTATGCACTCTATATAAAATATAAATAAATATAAATATAAATATATATATATAAATATACATATATATATATATATATATATATATATATATATATACAAATAAATAAATAAATAAATAAATATATATATATATATATATATATATAATTCATATATACTCGTATCACGTATCATTTGTAATTTTATATATAAAATTATTTTTTTTAAATTATTAAAATATTTTTTAATATAATTACAAATGATACGTGGATTAATAAAAATATTGTATTATCTAAAATAAATAATAAGTTAGGGATACAATTTTCTATAATATTTTCATAAGTTTTAAACTTTTCTTGTGATTTTTAATTAAATATATTCATTTATAATAACACGATAAGTTATAGTCTTATTGTAATAAAACTATCACGTTTTTATAGTAAAACGATATAAAGTTCTTATTTAAAAACAGCTATCGGTATGTTTGAATAAAGGTTTCAAAAATATAAAGTTGAGATTACAGCTAAACTAGTCAAATGTTAGCTCACATTTCATAAATAATTTATCTATCATAAATAGAATAAGAATAAATTTAAATATAGCAATTTAAGCAGATTTTAGATATGTGTTAATTTTAAGACGATGTTATTGTTGGTTAATTATTTTATGTTAAATAAATCTTTTTCACTTATCTGATCACCGTAGACAACATTCATTTAAATTAACTTACTGTAAAATATGAAATTATTATAGATAAATACATTTTCCTTTCCAAAATTTCCTTTTTCATATTTATTCTATCTATTAATTTCAAAAAATATAGTGACGAGTGATAAGAATACAAGAACATAAGAGAGGTGTGATCAACAACATTGTTACAAATTACCAGTTATATTGCTTGTAACCTTATTCTTCTTCACCATCTAATGGCTAGTGGTTATACATAGTGAATAGACATATATTTAGGCCTGTGTCCTTTTTCAAACCAGTACTTAGACACCAACAGTCCCACTTTTACTAGGATATAAGAGCCACGGAGTCAGTATTTCCCTATTTAAATTCCTTTTCATACAATCTCTCTGTTCAAAGAGTCCCGCCTGAAGTACTTCAAGAGAGTTTCACATTTCACACCCATAGACTTTTAAAAAGAAGATTTTTCATTTATATTTTCTTCAATTTATAAGGTTTTGACAATTTTCTTAATTTATTTAAATTTAATAAATTTATTTCAATATCCAAAAATAACTGACACGATCAACCACCCCATGAGTGAAGATCTTGATGTTTTACTTCTAGCTGGCATATCCTAATAAAAACTTTAATTCTGTTAGATTTAATTCTATATTTATATACCTAACTTAAATTTTCAATTCCTGTACGTCAATTCTGTACCAGACCCCTACCATTGTATTGATATTTGTCTATAACCAAATGTACTAAATTTAGAATAAAACCAGTTTACCTTTTTATTTATTTAGATTACGTTCAAAAAAGTTCAAAAATGCTTTATTTAAAAAGTAAATAGTTTACAATATGTCACACGTCCCATGCGCAGTAGCGTGTGCGGGATACAATATATTTTTATTCATTACAAATCATATTTCATATTCAACCAGTCCATTTTGGTTGTACTTGCAGACTTTATACATACACATACTACCATTAATATATACAATATACCCACTAAGCTATACTATACTACTACATAGATATACATTGTAACTCCACTACACTATTATAACAAGTCTAACAGTGCGAAGGTTGCAACAAAAACCCACTAAAGATTTCTAACACTCCAAAGCTGACATGTATCACACAATACCTTACCCCATAAGCTCTTTCATCAATTTAACATTATTAAACTATAAATAGTGCATAACAACCAGCAGTTTATAAACAACAAGCAACAATAAATAAACTATACATATATTACTCAATAACAATAAATTATAATTTCTATACTTATATAAGTATTACTTATATACAAGTATACTTATATATATATATATATATATATATATATATATATATATATATATATATATATTATTTTATCTAGTCTACAGTAGTACACAATATAAAAACAACCAAAAACACAATTTAAAAATGCGCATGCGCGCTCTCACTGACTTGTAATATTTACCGGAAATTAATGTATTGGGAAATCTTAAAACAAATTGTCAATTCTACTTAGAACACGTTATGAAACAAATTACATTTCCTAACAAAATACTTTATTCATACAAAATTTAACAAAAATATCATTGCAATATATTACTACACAGCTACAGGTGTAAGAGAGAACTGGTACACAAGAAACTGTCATTGTACCGCAATGAATGTTTTCAAATTCCTCTCCAGTGTTGAACATAGATCATGAGAGTGCAGCGAAGTGTTGCAAATGTACTAATGCTTGTGTAACGTTTCTCTGTGTTACAAGCTCTTATTTCTGACAGAGTTGTAGAAATATTTCAGACAAAACTCTTTGTACACCATTAACAGCCGAAATGTAAAAAAAACCTTTTATGCTCCTTTGTAACAAGTTTTTCTTCTTTGAAACGTTTTCCTAATTTGTTCTTGTAGTTTACACCATGTTGTGTTTCTTGTTTCTACTTAATTTTAAAATATTTTCAAGTTGTTTAAATGAGATTTATTTAGTTATTTGGTTTTTGTTGCGGCCAAAATCTGAGGAATAGCAGTTGTATATTTTTAATTTTTTGACGTCTCTTTGAGGGATTGACCCAATTGAACCATATTACAATAATAATAATATATATATATATATATATATATATATATATATATATATATATATATGTGTGTGTGTGTGTGTGTGTGTGTGTGTGTGTGTGTGTGTGTGTGTGTGTGTGTGTTCTCAGAAACCTATGAGTTTAAAAGGATAATTGCTATTTTGGAACATTTACCCCAATATTTCATTCAAGATCTAGACACCAGGCAATGCAATGTGGCTTAAAATTTAATGGTGTTATTCTACAGATTTAATTAAGTAAAAATAATACCTGAATCACTTATTATATATACTTTTATAAACTATTCCATACTTTGGCACAGTAAACTTGTCTTTATATAAGAGCGTCATATGGGATTACTCATTCATACTAACAAAGTTCTCATGAAATTAATACTGTTTTGGACCATATAGAACCATTTAAAAATAATTTACAAACTCTAAAATCCTATGAAATAGTACCTTGATTGTTGAAAAATGTTTTTAGGGAATAAATGTAAAGTAGCAACTCCCAATATAAAATTTCCACATATTTGGTTGTTAAGTTTCATAATTTGTTGTCAATTCCAGTTTTAGGAGCATAAAATTCAGAGAATGTAGTCATTTTTATGGCACCTATTTAATAAATGCAGGAAATTACAATTCTAATAGGTCATGGAGTCAAGCTCTCAAATTAATTAAAGTTAGCAATGTCTGAGTAAGCGTTAAGAAAAGAATTATTAAGCAGCTCTCTTGTGTTGTTTCAATACTAGTTTGTCTGTTCACACAGCGTCCAAACATAGTTAACACAAATAAGATACTTGAGCATTTGGCTTCACTGTAGAAAGACATCTACAATTACTACATTAAAAAGTCTCGATTTTAATAATAGTGTTAATAAGATTTATTAAGCCTTAGACAGTTAACACCTCATGTGAGAAAGTCTAAAAACTATGATTGCTAAAAAGAGATTGCCATTCTAATAACTGATCCAAGGAAGAACTACGTCACACCACATATGGTTTAACAGGCTTTGCTGAGGCTGCATTGCAAAATATCGTCTTTAGCTATTTTTTTTCTAGAATGGTCCTGCAATTAGATAAAGAGACACCTTTAAGGAAATAAATTATAATATATAAATTGTACCTAGCCAACTGAGAAGTAGACTTCAATAATGGTCAGCCCAAACTCGTTGATAGACATGCACCATCATAGAACACGTCCTTGCCTACAAGGAATTAAAATGTTTTGCACAGTTTGGTGAAATGGTAAAATATCCTCGAGACATCTTAGGTCTAGTATGACTACACACGTTACTATGTCACATGTTTAAACGTAACATCATTACGCTGGTAGAATTAAAAACGATTTATTGCACGATTCTTTCATTTCTATCGTGGCTACACATAATACAGATGTAAAAATATTAAGTAGCCCTCATCGACCCATCATCTAAGTCGATGTTGCCATTATTGAAATCGTAAGCAAATTTTCAATTCTAAAGATCAATTCGCTTACGAGAGATTGTGCGTACAGACGAATAGGTTTTTCAAACTCCTCAAGAAATAGGCTACGCTAACGCTCAGCTTATTAAAGAAAATCAATACATTAGGTGGATTTATATAAAATAAAATTGATTTAAACACACGATAGCATTGTTTTACCACATTTGATACTTATGAGTTTACTTTGTGTAGTTTCACAAATAATCGCTTCAAGTTAGAGTTAACGTAGCAATATACCTTATCTTTTGAAGAAAGACCCGAGAATGAGAGCACACGTGACAGGGACGCACGTCCAGGGCTAGGCTTGAGTTATGTCTTCATATTTATTCAAGGGATGTTTTCTTGCAATGAAACTCCGCCAGTCTCCAGCGCACGTGTTACCAAGGCGCTGCTTATTATACAATATTTCATGCCTTGCCAAAGGTTATATCGGCTGATTATGTCTCTGACAATATCAATCTACACTTGAATATTGTTTGATATGTTTGATATATAGTGCTTATTCGTTACTAGATCAAATATTAATTAACATATAATTAGTGAAAAATGATATATGTCTGTAACACAGGAGTCTAAAACTGCTCAAAACATTGGTAGTAAACGTACATTAAAAAACATAACTTTCGTAAAATAAATATGTGTAACACAGTTTTACAAGATTTATAGAATTGTCTTATTGGGTTAGTAAATCATGAACATGAAATATGACCCTTTTAAAGTTACTACTAACCGAAAGGTTGTGCTTAACTGCACTAAAAAAACATGCATATATTGTTGGTTGAAACCTTTAGGACATGACAATATTAAAAAATGTAATTGTACTTTATGTTGTTAAAATGGCTGTAGGAACCTAATTTATTCTTTTACAGATATTTTAATGGTATGGCTGAACTACATAAATGAAACAACTAAATGTGTCACTAGATACTAATAATTACATGAAACGAGATAACTCCTAAAATGTTACAATTTGTTCTCTGAGCGTATTCATTTAATACATCTATATTTTTCCTAACGAAAAAGTTGTTCTAGTTTCTGACTGATTTACATTCAACCTGAGTATAAGTCATATTCAGGAATTTGGGTCATATATATGAAGATTCATAAAACTTTTCCCCCAACAAATGAAATTGTTTACTATTGAACTGATGGAAAAACTTATTCGAATAATGTAGCGAGCGTTGTCACCGTGACATAATAGTAAAGAAATTATAAATAGAACCTCCCTAGATTTATAACATTACAAAATCATACAATAGAAATATAACTTACATTAAATACAATACTAAATGATCTTACGTTGCATTAGACCCATAGAATTTAATCACGCTTAGATTTAATCTATATTATCTGATAGGGTATGGTCTTTAGTCAAATTACTCCCCTACCCATAACCACTGGCATAGCTAGTTACGCCATTCATTATGTAGTCATATGGATGGTAGTTCGCCCCAAAAATTTAAACAAATAAACCGAAGTCTCTTCCCTATTTGAGGGTCATGCTAATGCAAATCTCAATACAGAAGCTGCTGTAATATCGCCTAATATCTAACTAATTTAAACCGAATTTCCAGCATTTATTTATTTATTCACAATAAACCTATTACATACAAAGATTGCACAATTTGGTAGAAAAAGCTGAATAGAATAATAAATAGTAAAGAAGATAAAAATAATTATGATTATTGTACAAGAATAATTTGAATTAATAGCATAGTAATAATAATTTAAATGCAGACGACGTAATAATAATAACATATCAACAACGTATTAAAAATAAATAATATATAACAACAATATAGTAATAAATAATATATAACAACAATATAATAATAAATAATACTATAACAACGATATAAAATAAATAATAAGAATAGCAATAACAGCAGTAAATAAATAGAAAATGAAGCAATAGTATAACAATATAAAAAAATAAATATCTATAATAATACACTAATTTTTACAAAATAAATTTTATTAATAAATAACAGCGTGCTACGTTGCGAAAATGGGTTAAGGAGGGTAACGCTGTTCTAGCACGGCCAAGGAAGTTTTTTTAAAGGAGGCGATGCCATCATGAAAGAAGTCAACGTCCCCAGCAACAAGATTCCCAAGTCTCTGCATTCGGTAAATGCATTCGGTTGCATTATTATTTTTAAATTCTACGTTTTAAATTGTGTCAGATAAAGAAGAAAGGAGAAAAATAAAAATATAAATAGGTCGGTGATACTGAAATGACAGTATCGAATTCGATACATTTTTACTCATTCGTCCCTCCTTCTCCTCATAATTTAGACGTATAAAAATCGTCACATTTACATTTAAAAAGTTTCTTATTTAAATTGCATGGAGCAAAAGTCCAAAAGTAACGTATTAAACGCAAGTTTATGTTTCACCACATATTTGTTTTTTACCGCACTGATACTGGTCGGCGTAACTACTTAAAATTGAATGTGTAAGTGTAAAAGGATTAGAATAAAAGACAATTTTATCTCTAACAAGACAATATTGGCTTATATAATAACAGAATAAATGAAACTGTAAACTAACTGAATAAAATAAATAATCATGTACGTGTACTTTTTTCTGACACAATTTGATATAGACATTTCTTTTGTGTACAATTGTCTGTCTGCATATATTTCCGCAGGACATTGAAATAATAAAATTAGCAATTGACTTGGAAATTTTAAGTGCAACGTCAAGGAATAATGTTACACAAAATTCTTTGTGGCGTACTCCTACTGCTCAAACAGTGGAGGCAAACATTCCCTAATCTCTTTTGTGGTTGATGATTATGATTGGGATTTTTTTTTTAATATTAATTTTTTTTAATGTAACTGGTGAAAGTAATCAATAGTTAGCACATAATTTTTATTATGTTAGACGAATTACGTAAAACATCAGACTTTAGTTTCGAAGTTTGCTGATATTTTACTTTAGTTAGTTTCAATTCCTTGATGTTACAAGGATAATCTGAGCCTTAGTGCTCTAAAATTAATAATGCCACTATTGACCAATCTTTTGAATGAAATCAGGTCTGGTAAAATTTTAGTATATGTATAATGAAAGAATTTATTATTACATTGATTACTGTATATTAATAACCTTATTCTAAACTAAACTTCTTTAGGTTCAATATCAATCTATGATCACTGGGTTACACATTTGATGATCTTGATGATCAAAGCTCATTGAACATACTTCTTAAGAAATGTAGGATTTTCCCTCAACCTATTTTGGTTCATATTAACTAACTGTTAGTCTTTACTGACTGCATTTAAAGTAAGTTTCCAAAACAGAATAGTAATATATAAAAAATAAGTTAGAGAGCTTTATTTAACAAGCAATCAACTTCGTAGTTTCTGTCAGACGCAAACACTTCTCTCTGGGGTCCTATTGAAACTGATAGGGGGGACGTCAATTTACAGATAATATCTAGATTGGCCCGGCAGCGTTACGCAAGTTACTCTCGTCTCTTCGGAGCAGAACATATTTAGACAACAATACTCATTTAACAAGTAAGTTTACAATAATTAGTTAACAAGTTAATCTCCGAAACGAATCTTCTCAAAATCGATACTGTCTACAGTTATGAGAATATTTTCGAAAGCGTTTAAATATAATGTAAGGCTACATTCATGTTAAAAGTAACTAATCAAGCCCCTACAGGGCTGTTACATCATTTATCTTATGTTGTTCCATAGAATAAAACATATAATGCAACTCAGGCTGGAAATTGTGGTTGTACGACTCCCATATACAGGAAGTAGACGTGTAAGTAATTAATGCAGGAATAATTACTAGTTTATGGGCTTCGTGCAAAGAATTTGGGGTTTTGTGATGATATGGATAAGGTATTTCTATTGTTAGAATTGCACAAAAACCAATGCTGTTTTTTATCATCTCATTTTTGAAGGGTTTACTACACATGTTTCATGATAAGAGCAGATCACAAAACCCTTTAGGGATATTCCACGTCACATAAGAGTAATTTCTGTAGAATACTGCTATAGAATAATAGTTACAGCATTATTTTAAATTGAAAAGGTTTAATTCCTGTTCCAATGATACAATGATAGAGGAAACAGTAATGCATAGAATTTACAAATGACTGAGACAGCATAATATATCATATAATATAATTTTTAAGAATCTTTGTAAAAAACACAAGTTCGATATGGGTAAATAGATGTTTCTCAACCACTACAAAGGACATTATAGAGCCTTAATAAAATAGTGTTGTTATTCGTTTGTGCTATAAGTCTTGATAGAAAGGTCACAGACAGTTGAATTCTTGATATATAGTTTCCTTTTGTTTCAAGAACGAATTGTATTGATTTTGAGGTCAAAATATGAAAAGGAAATCCTGCCTGTGTGTTACGTTATGTTTAGCCCTTCGATATTCTATTGCATAAGTTATTTGACAACTGAAACTACAAGTAGAGGAAGTGTAGTTATCGGTTACATTTGTACATTTCAGTACCGTATGTAAATGAATTAATGTTGACAACATTTAAAATACTGAAGGCAATTATCAATTATTTACTGTAGTAGTATATTGGTAAACAAATAAATTTCAAAATTTATTCTTTATTCATGATCAGGTCAAACTTGTTTTATGGTAGAGTGAATAATGAAGTTAACCAATTCTAATTTAATACATAAAGTACGTATTGACTATATAAACGATTAAATTATATGGTTGTTTGACTACTTTGTCATGGTGTTAGAATTATAAGTGTTACATAAAAAATCCCAAATCTTAATACAGAGTGATTTTTAATTATTTACAGCATTGGTATTATTGGAAAAAAACAAAATGTTATGTTTTTCAATTGCAAACGAATTCGCGGTCTCATGTTGTATTGCAGTCTCATCACAGCAACCGATATTAACATAATATAAACAATTATTGCAAATAAAATTGGCGTTCTATAACATAAAAATTTATAAAACGTCAAACGAGTTATTTCAAACTATACCGGAATATCTTACGATCCTTCTCATAAGCCACGTGACCTAGTTCTCTTACTGAAATGTAATGTAAGGCAAATCACGTTTGTAATACTGGAGCAGTGCTTTTACAGCCAAAATCACGTCTTTAGCACCGTGCCAGTTTGTTGTGTGTTATAGAACATATATTGAGATGTATTCATCTTAAGAGTTGGATTGTTTGACATATTTTAAAGAAGAATACCGTTCTTCAGTTTCTGTCAGTGTGTCTGCACGGTATCTCGAGAACGTACTGACAATTACTGTTGAAACTTTCATCGTACTTTCTGTTCGATATAGGACGATATAGACTTTCCGTCGATTTCCATGATGGTGCTTCTCTTCATTGGATCGGACTAAGCATTAGCGAACATTTTTACACTGATCCTATTGATAACAGTGATGGAAATTGGCCACTTTTGTGATCTCGGAAACTATAAATCGCACAGCAAACTTTATATGGAGAATCTTTTTTTATTTTAGAGACCATTACAAATATGTATTCTAAACTTTTAAACTGCTTAAATATTTCCAATATGGTGGTAAATTTGGTTTTTATAGTGAGAAACGCTGTATTTTATTATTTTGATTTATTTCAAAAATAACTTCAAGACTTTTATAGTTGGCATATGAGATCTCAAAATGTTGACATTTCTTATGTAGTTTAGTATTAATAAATCGCCTCTTTATTATAATGCACAGATAATAGCTATTTTTTCTACTTAGGTTGTTCCATGAAGTGATTGTTTCTCGGTATTTTATAAAAATGATCTAAAACCCACTTGCTCAGTTGAAGTTCTTCCAGTGTGCTGATCTCAAACTTTGTTATTGTTCCAGTAGACAGTATTATTTAATATGTCTTAAAGTAATAATTGAACGTGTTTTTATGAATTTAGTTTCTCGTTTGATAAAATTGTTGTCCATCACACAGAGCAAACGTTCTTTAGAAAATTAATCATACATGCGGCCTCGACTTCGCATCATTCATACTTCTCAATGCGCAACGAAAACTACTATTATCCTTCTAGTTGTGAAAAAATTTATTTTAAAAAGCGAGACAATTTTGTTCGTAAGATTTTTTATAAATATGTATAAACGGGAAAGATTTATTTTCGTTAGGAGCATTTTTGTTCGTTCTATGTGTATGAACAAAAAATTACGCTTTTCTCAAAAAGCTTTTCATTACGTCCTCCTTTACAGTGACAAAACTGTTGTTTTTGTACAAATAATAAATTGTTTAAAACACAAATACAACATCTTTAAAAATTTAAAATTTTGAATATTAAAATGGAATTCTATCCAAAATTTTTTTATCAATGTTAAACTACATCCAAAATGTCACTACTTAGAGCTCCCATATCCATTATTAACAATTTAATATATTTGAAATTCCAAAAAGGAGCTAAATATACAATATTTTTTAAATTACTTTTCCTATCAAAAATAATAATAAATTGTGTCCCAAAAATAAAAACCCTAATATGACCCTTACATTAAAAAACTGCATTAGTTTGCACAGTTGTAAATACTTATTTATAAATATGTCGAAAACCAAGGAAGGTTTCTGATTTAAAGTTTGCTGTCACATTTATAACTTCTGAGATCGCAATGGCAGCTCATTTATAAAGCAACCCTGTATATATAAATAAATTTATTTATACAGCTTTATGGAGCTCTCATATCCAGTATTAACAATTTTATACACAGAAATTTAAAAAAAGAACTAAATATATAATATTTTTAAATTAATGGTCCTATAAAAAATAATAATAAATTGTGTCCCAAAAATAAAACCCTAAATTGTCCGCTACATTAAAAAACTGCATTAGTCTTTACAGTTATAAATACTTATTTAAAATATCTAGAAAAGCAAGGAAGGTTCCTGATTTAAAGTTTGTTGTCAGATTTTGTAGCTTCTGAGATCGCAATGGCGGCTCATTTATAAAGGAACTCTGTATAAATAAATAAATTTGCTTACAAACTGAGTTCAATAATAAGATATTTTAACGTGACGTAGTAATACATGTAGCTACAGAGTACAAATTTTTGATTAAACCTTTGCGAAGTTTGATATGTGATATTTAGTGTGGTTCACCTAACCTTTTTTACATATGAAACTTTCTGGTGCATTTATGTTATATCAGAATATACCTTCCGTAAATTTAGACACGCATAAAGAAGAAACCTGTCGTACGACCAGATTCTGTAACGGCGAGAGCCCAGTGAACGGACAAAATAAATTACTTGACTTTCTTTGTTGAGTCTAGGGTCATTATGATTTTGGCAGTTTTATCGCTTACATTTTTCACTATTTGAATAAATATATTAAAGTAGTCTCAAAACGTTGTTATGAGTTACAATTGTTGAAGTAATTTTACTATTAAAAACATGCAATTTATCAGAATAAAATTTATATAAATGCACATAAATCAGAATTTTTATTCCACAAATATCCTAACACATTACTAAATAAATTATTCCTAATTGTTCGCACATAAATGTTCTCCAAAAAAATAAAACTGTTAGTAAATCATCCTGGAAATACAATATTTACCTACTATGAATTCCTCTTGGTTTTGAACGACTATATAGTAACACAAACCTAATTATTTACTTCTTAGAACCGTCTTTAATAACCTGGGACTATATTTGTTAATGTATTTTGTTATTTCGAAAATATGAATAAAGTTTAGTAACTTCGAGATTGAAGATTTCGAACATTATTTCAAAGAAATAAGTTTAAGTAATGTAGTTTATTTATATTAGACAGGGTATTTAAAGAGAATATCTGATACATCAACTTTGTCATTTCAACGTATATGCTTAAATTCGTGTATGTAATTCTTGAAGTAGGAAACAGTAAACTATTCGCGGAACCCATATCAATGAAGTTTTGATCATACACATTTTATCGTTGGATTATCTCAGGTCCTGGAAACATCTTTCTGAAACTCCATTTTATCCATTAACAGTTTTACCTACACCACTTGAGTTGTAGTCCTGAGATTGAAAACAAGCGAGGTTAATTCTCTGGCATTCCTGACAATCTTTTATTGTTTCTGGAATGAAAATTCGTTGTCTCTAATACACAAAACGTAATTAAGAAAATATTAAACTTTCCGTTTTCAGTCACTTCAATGGTTCAAAGTTAGAACAAAGTGTCTACTAATCAATCACATACTTCGTAATACTATATATATATATATATATATATATATATATATATATATATTCTATCTGTTTTTAACTTATCGTGATTTACATTATATGAATAGTAAAAATGTTAGAAAGAATGAGTAATAGATACTGGGCACGTCTCTAAAGTACAATTCTGACACGAAAAACGTATGTAGGTATCAGTTTGGCTGCAAAGAGGATTACAACTAGGTTCTATGATGCAGCCACAAAACTGATTGGGTACAACCGAATTACCAACATAACTGAAAGGATTCTACAATGTGTTTAAAACAATTTACCTCTTCCAAGTTCGACACTCTCCTGTTAATCAGTTAATAGTGCATATCACCTCCTATCATACAATAGTAGAGGTGCCGACAGCCAATTTGCATTGTTTAATCACATAACATGGTTTTTAATAGAGGATATTCTCTAACAAATAAATCGATCCCAATCGCACTAGTTCTGATAAAGGTTGAAATGAGAAAGTATATTTGCTTAGCATTAAACCGTTAAATCTAACCGTTAGACATGTAAATAAATATTAAATCAGCGTCAGCTAAAAATAAACAGATCCCAAAAATGGCGCCTTTTAGTCTTTTTATGTAGTTTCCTGATGATAATATAACTATAATTGGTTTCTGGCGGTCTAATTTAAGGGATTCTAGGTAAAAAATATATAACTTGAAAAAATTGCCTTTTTAAATTTGTATGCCTTTTAATCTTAATTTCCATTTTGACTTCGACCATAACTAGCACGGCTGTCAATCAATATCTTTATTAGAAACAATTTTTACATAAATTCCATAAAACACCAGATTGTCCACTTATAGTTAACATTTTCATTCCAAAATTTTGTTTCAAAATTGGGGCAAAAGAAGACCTTATAGTGATTTAGAAGAGGACATACTCGTATAAGCACAATTTGAAATTTAATCAGTAAACCCTTAGATATACGAGGAGCTTATCGATGAGGAAATAACAAATCTTCTATCCTTTCAAAAATATTGGTATTTAAAATATATCGTAAAATAATATTATATTCATTCTTAAAGATCATAGAGAGAAATAACGTTTTAACTCTAACAACTAGTTTCCCAATTTCATTTTTAGTTACTTTCTTTTGGGATTGGAAATAAATTTAAAGCATTAAAGCGTGGTTCTATACGTTCCTGAGTTACAAAGTCAATTTAAAGTATTGACTTTAACAGGTGGCTGATTAACAGTACTGATGATGGTGTTTGGGAGAGAGACAATAGGTGGAATTCCAGTATACATATGTAAAGACAACTAACTTTTGACTTTGGGAAATAACGCTAAATAAAACTTTAAGTAACAACAATTACTAACATTTAATATAAAATAAAATATTAAGTTAAAACTTTAAAAGGGACCGAAAACAAATATATCAATAATTTATTTCATGAAATAATTTTACTCTGAGTATATCATCTTAAATAATAGCGCACATATATAACATTATTAATTAATGACTTTAATTCTTGGATGAAGGTTTACCCTGAAGTCACTATACCGCCCTTACTCTTGAATTGACGCAACATCAATTCTCAGGGGTCTCATAGTGGCTGATAGCGGAAATGTCAATTTGACGATAAGATCAGGTCTGTACTCTCCCCCCCTCACTCCTTCTCGCAAGAGAACTGATGCCTCGACATCATAATGGCTTGTAAATCATTAAAAAAATACATGTTTTTAACATTTCTTTCATAAGTTTGTTTCTGAAACAAAATTATTCTTTTTACTAACAAATATAAGGCGAAGTTCTTTGTAATATATAATTAAATTTTTTTTATAAATAAGCATTAAAATGTGCCTGTAAGAAGTTAAAACTAACGAGGTTAGTATATTTTGATAGTTTTTAGATTTTATTAACATGGATTGAGTAAAGTTTTACTTACAAGTCACGTAGATCTAAGTGTTTTGAGTATTGCCATCCAGTACGAACGAATAAAACAATAAAAAACATTAAGAAAAAATAAATAATTTATAAATTATCAATAGATATTCATATACGGCATATAGATACTGAAACCCGTCGTTAAATAAATTGACAACTGTTGGTAGTGTAAAGTTTTGAAAGTGGTTTTGGAATGTTAAAAATGGAAAACCGTCTCAGTTGTGACCATCCCGGAAGTTTTTTTTACTAAATTTGTTATTTTGCTATATTTGTACCACTGGTAGGAAAATAATATTTGTAACAATAATTGCCATTCAATAATTTAAAAAACGCTGCGCAAATTTAAAGTTGCCTATAATTCTTTCTAACGTTCTTTTTATTTTTATCAGTTAGAGGCGATATCTCTATATGTTCATTTAACTCTATAATTAACTTCTGAATTCAATTATGGCCGCTTCAAAATTCCAGCCGATCGGATTTATGTTAGAAATACGACATTGTAATTCCTTTATGAGCTTAAAGTGTGTTACCTAACACTACAAAATGATAGGTTATTGTATGTGATATTGAAATTGATGTACATGGATATGTTTTTAATTACTTTTAATTAATTTGGAAAAATTAGACAGACATAAAGGTTTTAAGCTGCACACAAAATGACCTTATTTAAACCTGTACCGGTACCTAAAATATTGGCGTGGCAGTTTAGAAAAAAGGCAAAGAGACTCTTCCGTCTCGCTCTACATATCAATGGCTCCTCTCTAATATAAATATTCTCTGTTCCCTTTAATATTATGAAAGGCGTATTTGTGTCTTAGAGACCTCTAACTGGTAACAATGATAAACCTTCTAGTCACTCTTATGGTTGATTTAAAATGGAGAAGTCTAGTCGATTGAAATTGCAGTCGATTGAAAACTTCTCTTTTGGTCCACGTAAAATTCAGCTCTGCATTTGTAAAGATGTTCTACTCCTTTACTCTAATATATATTATTTAGTTTTGTAATTCCAGGAAACAACCCTTTATTGATAAAATATTAAGTACGTATATTGACTTGTATAGAGACTCCTTATATACTACATGCTTTATAGACATACCAGATAAATTAATTGTAGCATATCTGCCACAAAAAGAATATTGAAAAAAAGATTAGGCAGATATAAAATACATTTTCTGAACCTTACTCCTCTTCATCTACTCATGCCTACAAAGATTTGATAAAAAACATATAATTTTAATTTACAATATTGTACGAGTTCGTTAAAAATAAATGTAATGAGGAGACAAAAGGCATATTAATAATAATTGTATGCATCCCAAGATTATTTACCTTACTTTTAAATTTATGTATATAATAATTTGATATATATATAGTTATTTTAATATATAGTTAATTTAATAATTCATAATTTTTGTATCTGCCTCATTTAAATAAAATAAACATTTGCACGTGATGTGTAACTAATGCGCTTTAATTCGCGATAGCTACTACTACACACAAAAAAGTCTTTGATATAATGTGTCAGCTTAGTGTAACTTGTACTGTATTATAAAAATTACTAATTTTGAAATTATTCTGTAATGAGCAGATAATTATACAGTTTATATTTGGTCATGAAAGAATTAGTAATCACATATTGTTATCATGTCGCGATAGTTTAAATAATTCCGCAAAAAATTAAAACTAATATTTTTTGTTCTATAAACATATAAAGTTCTTATTTAAGACATCCAGACTTTAATGCAAAAATTATTGATAATATCATAAAATCCACGCATCTCATGTTATAAAAATAATCACGCTACATTTTTACGATAATAAGTTTAATAAGAAGAGTATTCTCGTAAATGTATACAATATAAAAATACTTGAGATAAAACTTTGGTAACAAAACGATGCTGATGATAAGTAACATTTACTGGAAAAGATAAGCTCAAGTTTGGACCATTGATCAGCAAGTATTGGTTGTATTGATCTCTTGCTGTAACATTACTGTGATAAGCAACCCAATTTACCGATAACAACAGAGAGTCTGGAATGAGTTGGCACCATCCACAGGGACTGAATGTGACATCTGTCGCAATCTGGTTTAACGTTTGGAACTGATACAAACTTATTGTAGATAACGTTAAAGTTAATCTGTTATTTAATAGACAAAAAGTTATATGACATTACGTTTTCCGATTGATTGGAAAATAATCGTTACGTAAGGTTAGACCTTGATTAATAGCTATTGAAGAGTTTTTACCAGAAATTTATATTGTTACCGGTTAAAATGAGATCTTTTGCATTGAAACAATGTAATTATTTAACAAGAATATAATTAAAGTGTTGCTGTTACAATTTGAAACAGAATATTGCATTGAAGGTGGATTAACGGGAGTACAGGATTATATGAATACATACGATCCCACCCACACAAGATGTAACTATCTCTCACTGTCGCCGGATCTCACCCTCTTCCAGATCAATACTTCCTTTTCTTCCCCTCTAATGATGTACCTACCGAGTGTGAGCACGGTCGGCGTCATGCATTTTTCATTATTCTATCGTCAAATCGTAATCCGCAACTGCCAGCAGTGATTTGTTGTTCGGTTTTGCCAACAATGTTTCTACTGTGAACTATTTTTAAAAGTTTACATCTCGCACCCGAATATTTATTTATATACAGATTCCGTACTTCAATAATGTTTCTAATTAAATATAAAGTACTAGCTGTATCCCACGGCTTCGCACGCTTTTCGTAAGTTTTGCCCGTGTATGTGCACTTCTGGTTCAAGTAAATTACATTTCCAGTGCCGATGTCGAGTTTGCCTTGTTGCCACGATCAAGAAAATCTGTGTATGTTTATAGCCATCATACAATAACATGTAATTTATTATAAAGTGGTTTAACACTCAAACATTAAGTTCAGAAATTTATCTTCAAGACAAATATACATCATAACTTCAATATAGTGTTTGGTTATTTAATATACATAACTGTCTCGTAATTGCAGTTTTTAGTGTGCAGGCGCTTTGAAAACTTGTATCTTTTGCAGCACTGCCTGGTGGCGAAATCGATCAATGTGCATAGTATATAAACCTTCTCTGTGAAAAAGTACGTATACATACAAATTTTTATAATAATGGTCGGTTAAATAGTTTACAATTCCATAAAGGACACACACAAACATTCATATATATATATATATATATATATATATATATATATATATATATATATATATATATAATTTCAATAAACATTGAATCACAAAAAGTACTTGCTCCGCCGGGAGTCGAACCCGGATCTCTCACTTGCCGGGTGAATGTGCTACCATTACACTACAGAGCGCTTACTTTTTCCGATTCAATTATTTTGCATTTGGCCGTATCTGTCACATATGCGTTTAAATACCCAAACTATCATATGATCGGAAGACCAAATACCTGTTAAATGACTTTCAATGTTTATTGAAATTAAATAAGGCTATTGCCATTTATACAATTTAACGTAAATATATATATATATATATATATATATATATAGTTTTATATATATATATATATATATATAGATAATTACTAATATTAAACATATAAATTTACGTTTATCAATTCGTTAACACTGAGCACTACAAATGTATAGTATGCACATCTTGTCACTATTAAATTATGTTATATATATATTGGGGTATGCTATACATGTCTTAATATTTCATATTTTTGAAGTGTTTTATAGTTGTATGAAGTGTGTTATTTCTTTATTTCTCGTTGCCATCATGGTGACCCATTCGCTAACGGTCATAAACCCCCAATAAAGTAACATACACTATTATCGATTTCAGTTTTCCTCGTACATAAATAAAACTTCATCCACAATTTCAAGTCTACACGTCAGTCTGTTTACGAGATATTGTGCGAACAGAGAGGCAGATAGACAGACAGACAGACAGACAGACAGACAGACAGAAAAACAGAAATGAAACTCCCTAGTGGTAGCCTTCATTAAAGTTAAGCCCATAAAATTATAAATGTTAGCAAAAATACATTTATAAAGAGATTACACCAAAATTTCACTTCTTAATATTATTAGTTAAAATTTGCAGAACAAGGGTTTCTGTTAGAAATCGAATACTTCTTGCATACTATAATTTGCATTTATAATAAGCTGGGCTTTACTTATTCTAGGTTGGTAGATAACTAATAATATGAAGAAATAAAATGTTGGAGTAATCTGTTAAACGTGGCACGAGAAACCCTAAATTTACATTATCTCTCAGCGTTTCTCGTAGAACTGTGTGCGCAATACGGCTTATATAGTTTATAATATTGAATACTATATTTAGAGCCTACACTAAAATACTAATTTAAATACTTAAATACAAATGGCTAGTTATAAGAAACTAATAATTTTTAATAATATTTTTTTTAGTGAAATCCCGTTCAAAGTAAAACTATGAGTTTATAGTTTTTTAATACATGTTCGTAACAATTTCGCAAAATATATAAATATGACTATATTATTATTTTAAAAAAGCTGTAAAAACAAACCGTACAACGATTACAATATGAAGCATTTCTTGCATGAGCGAAAGATTTCCAGTCGATAAAGCAATTTCTTCCGCCATATTTCCGCCCTAACACAATAACATCTACAAGGAAATCTCCCCGCGTTTCTTCCAGGAACGTCTGCCTCCCCTTGGGGATTTTTCTTTCGTATTAACCAATATTTTATAAAAATGAAACGATATTTGCCTTAAATGTGTTAGAATTTATAAATTGATACAATTTTTCTAGAATTGGGAGAGTATATTTTATACGAAGAGTTCATAAAATTATGTTACGTTTAACAGTTTAAAAGATTAATTTTATTTGGTAAAATTTTGCTAAGAATTCACAGTAGTAAGTGGTTTAGTTACTGAATAAAATTGATGATAATTCTTTATTGTTAACACTTTTCATTTAACTTGAAAAGACATGATCTGATATAAAATCAAACCTTTTTAGTAAAAAAAATTAGTACGAATATAAAGATAAAAATTTATCTTAGAGTTAAAAAGTGTTAAAGGAGATATTCATATTTTAATAGATTATTATTAACAGCCTCGATATTTGAATTTATTGAGATAAAAACCACCACAAAAATATACAAAGCGATAACTACTAAACAGTATATGACTGAAATTACAAATATGTACAATCTCTTCGATTTAGCTCTTTGACTTAAAGAAAAATAAGGGTTGGAAAAATAAAACTTAAGATAGCAACCATATACTATCTTAAGTAGGATAATAAAGAAATGTTAAACAACATGTATGTAATAACAGAAATTACATAGAGGATTCAAACATGTTTTTAATGGTTTATTATTTATTTTCAAAGATAACACATGTACAAGTATATCGACTTAGAAAAATCTTTAATACATTCGTTTTTGCACACTAATATTTAAGCACAATAGCACTTTGATATTTATAAAATACAATACAATTATACCTAGCAATCTCCCAAAAATATACTAACAGTTTCTACATTATTAAGTAGATTATTATTTGATAGCAATAAAAATCAACTTATTTTTATACACAAATTACAGGTCTGCTCTAAAATAAAAAAACTTACAATGCACATTAAAGTTAATTTCAAGTATATAGTATAAAATGGCAATTAAAAAATAAATACTAAGAGCTAGTAGTAAAAAGACTAATAACTGCAGGGCGCTTAGCTCGATTTGGTATCGATTCATATTAGTTGGCTTTAAATAAACACCTCTCTGATTGAACTCCACCCTGCCATCACTACACGACCCTGCCTAGCCCCCCGCTGAAAGGGAGAAGGGGGTGTAAATATTAACAAACCACTGCGCTTGACAGGATTAACCCTGGTGTTACCAGCATATTACCATTCCTCCCACTACCCCCTCTACCATTCTTCACCACCTGGGCAAGTGTCTGACATCCATTATTCATTCTCTTCCCACACCCTTAACTGTATTACCAAGACATGTAAGTCCATGGTTGTCAACATATAGGACCCTTGCTTGAGTATTTGTACGTGAGTGTGGTGGGGGGGAGGTGTTAGATGGGATAAGGGATTATGGCACGTTCCAATAAATTTCAATGCAAAATGTAGCAATGCCAACTTGTGCAGGAATGGAATTTACAGCGAAAGAAAACAACATTACGAAAAAGGGTTTTCCGGCCATTTTCAATTATTAGTTGAAACAAGAAATCAGCAACATTACGTATCAATGTCCGATCCAGTTCCTTAGTCAGTTGGATAAGTAACACACAAAATAAGTTAAATATAGATGTAATTGATAAGATGCTAATAGTGGTAGACGGTTTTCAGTGGTTGATGGTATTATTTAGTTCAATTTCAATAATTAGTGATTCTCTTGTTTTATATATATATATATATATATATATATATATAAGCAATATACATTGTATAAATGGCAATAGCCTTATTTAATTTCAATTAACATTGAATCGCAAAAAGTACTCGCTCCGCCGGGAGTCGAACCCGGATCTCATTTTATAAATATATATAAATAAATAATATATATATATATTTATATATAAATAAATAAATATATAATAATATAATAAATAAATATATATATATATATATATATATATATATATATAGTGTGTGCATAGTGTACACAAAACATATTGGTGGCATTTAATGACATTAGATACGCAGATACGCAAAGTTATTGTATGACTTGTCTTAACCTACGTGGTGATAACCACAATCGTTGTCTTTCCACAGTGCCATAGACCAAGTATCGATAGAGTATCATAGACCAAAGATAGTACGTGCAGTCGCGTATAGCGCTCAGATGGACGTGGTTGAGGAGTATAAATTGTCCAAGCCATTGTAGCTACTGTGATGAATTACAATTTATAGTAAATAATTAAAAATTAAAAGTGGGTTTTTTTGTTATGATTTGTAGACTAGTTCCTTCCTTATATTTGTTTTTTTGAGTGTGGGCTGGACCAGATTATTTAAGATTTTATTCATGTTATTATTATACTCGTTGAATATAATTTACTTTATTATTTACTAATCATTAATTACAATAATCTGTCCATTCAATAAAACTGAACCAAATGATTATCAGTTTTATTATTGTAGAACAAAATAATACAATAAGTTTTCGGTACATTTGGTCTGACACATTTGATACGTTAAAAAAATTTAGGGACTATAGATAAACAATGTTTTAGCAAAATACAATTACATATCGGCAATACGAGTAAACACAATCACTTCTGCTAATTTATTTATAGCTGATTGCAAAGCTAACGCTATTGTTCAGTATTTAACACTACTAGAATGAATTTACAATCCATATTAAGCTTTAGTTTTATAAATTGTACTTAATATGTTATTTGTATTTTTTCAACACTTTAATAATATATACAAGTAAAATATTAAATATAGCGGGATTTTAAATATTACGTAATGTTTATATTAATTTTGGACATACATCATAGATAAACAGGTTATGGGCCATTATGTAGCAAAAATACTTTGTTTTAACACTGCATTAAATTTTATAAAAACAATTTGTATATACGTAGATATCGTCTAAAGTTTAAAGATGGTTTTTGGAAAATACAATAATATTCTAGCAACTATGGAGTTATCTTACTAAAACCTTTCTACAAATTCTTTTTCCATCTTTTCAATGTTCTCCATGTTTAATTTAATGTTCACCGCTCTTCTAACACCGTCAGAAAGAATATTTGGTATGTCAATTTGTTTCTGTTATAAGCAGTGTTTTGTAAAACGTAATTGCTTAAAGTTTCTAAAAATATATACGTTTGTATCATTTGCCATTTAAAAAAAGGTAGTAGTACACAATACCGCACGTCACGTAATAAGGATCGTTGAAGTTGCATGCAAAATTTCAAGTCTATACTTTATTCATTCTCGAGATCAACTGTCAAACAGAAAGTAAATTTCTGGAAACCTTTAGACAAAGAGAGCAGAGAAATTTCCAGCCTACTGCATGATAGAAAAGGGAAATGTTTATTCCACAGCCTAATTTGTTCATGACACGACTTGAAAAAGCGGACATACAGACAGAAGAAAAAATACAAGTACAAAAGAATAGTTTTGCTAAAACCCTTAGTAATAGCTAAGCAAATTAAATAGTATTTAAAGTTTATAGCACAAATCGTTTAAGATATACTATCCTCAGTTAAAGAGGCAAATCCAATGGAGGAACTTTCGCCATGCCATCATCTAGCTCTACATACAAATAATCCTATTTAAGTTAAGTTTTTCTAGTGTGGTGTGTTTCGAAAATGGCACAGCATAGCTTGGAGCAACGGTGTGCCATTACATTTTGTTTTAGGCTGGATGAATATGTGACTTTGACATTTAAAATTTTCAAAAAGCTTATGGTAAACATTTATTATCAAGAGCAAGTTTTCGATAACATAGGATTTTTCAAAGTTATTTATAAATGAAGCTCGTTCTGGAAGCCTTCACTGATGAGACAATGGAACGAGTTAGGGCTCTGGTGAGGTCAGACCGTCGACTTACATGAAGACTAATGAGTATAGAATTGAATTTGAACAGTTTCACTCCTCATCATATTCTGGTATAAGATTGGGCATAAGAAAGGTGTGTGCCAAGATAGTGCCGAAAAACACGTCAATCAAACAAAAAGACAATCGAAAGTATGTGTGCCTTGATCTTCTTTATAGTACTGAAAATGACCCACACTGTTTCAGTCAAGTAATCACTAGTGACGAATCACGTGTTTTTGAGAATGATTCCGAGACAAAACGACAAAGTGAACAGTGGCACAGTCCACAATCTCCTCATCCAAGGAAAGCACGCATGAGCAAATAAAAACTCACGACAACGCTTATTTGTTTTTTAAAGGCAGTGTCATCGTTCACGGAGAATTTGTGCCTCCAGGTCAACTTTTTAAACATGTCTATGATAAAGAAATCCTTGTACGGCTCAGGAAAAGTGTACTTCTTGACATTCGGGGTACTATTCAAACCGCTGGATGCTCCATCATGATAATGCCCCCTGTCACAAGGCAATCTCTGTCAACCATTTTTCGACCAATAAAGGTATTCCTGTGACTAATCAGCCCCCTATTCAACTGATCTCAGTCTGTTTGACTTCTATTTGCTTTCTGAGAAAAAAAAACACTTTAAAGGGCGCCATCTTGGTACTATTAAATATAACACAGAGCGTAACCGAGGAAATAAAGGCGACACCAGTTGAAGGCTTCCAGAATTGCTATGAAGAGTGAAAACAACGCCTCCACCGCTGTATAGCTGCCCAGGGAAACTAAATTAATTTAAGATTATATAAATAATGTGTAAGAATAAATAAAAATTGTTCAAATAAAAAGAATCTGTCTCATTATTCTTCTGCCACACCTCTTACTTCAATAATCAGTTATCATAAATATGACTTAAATTTCTATAAGTGTGCAAGAAATAGACTGAAAACTATTATTTGAACAGCGCGCCGGCACTGTGGTGCGCCTCGAATTCTGACAGGGGCGCCGCGGTTGGTGGTTTTTCTTTCCACCATTGTAGTTAAGAAAATATCTAATCGTGTGAAAAATTAAAAATATATTTATTATTTCACACTTCTCGCTTGACTAGATGTATATGTATAAATAGCGTTCTAGTGAGACTCGCAGGCGCACTCAGAACTATTTCTTGGAACGTGTTCCCTTGACAAATCACTCCGCCCCGACAAGCCAATAATCATGACATTCACTGGCAGAATTGTGTTGAAATATGTAGTCTGCTGGTGGGAACTGCACTTTATACTTAACATTGGCGTGGGTAATATAATAACAAAATTTAAAACACTCTTTAATAAGTAAGATTTGTTTAGTAATTGTACAAGGACATGGGATCTGACCGCTCATACTTCATTCTACAATATTCTTGTTAGATGTCTCTTGGTAACCCCATTCGAGGGTGTTTGAGCTAAGACATGAAATATATGCTTACCAGAATGATGAAATCATGTCACAGCCGATACATTTATTGATAAGAACTTTCTGTCGAAGATAGCTTTTCTTGACGAATTGTTTGAAAAATTAACATACTAAGTAAGTAATTGCAAGAAAAGAAGACAAATATGGTAAACTTCTCAGACGAAATGGAAGTTTTTGAAAAGAATCTCGTTAAGGATTTGTAGAAGAATATCATGGCTAAAGGTGAATACACTGGAATTTCTGTCTTGAAACAGTTTATCGAAGGAAGGTCTTTCCAAACTCAGTGTATTTTCTATCTCCTCATCAACGAAATCAACTCTATTTTGTGGATATCAAATCCATTTAACTAGGAAATTCGTCTAAGCATTGAAGAGAGAAAACACTTGGTTGAATTCTAAACAATACTTCGTTAAAGAATGGATTCAAAACGAATTACTTGCTAGATTGTTAGTGTAACGTGAAAAAAGGGGGCCAAAAAATCGGCGGGAAAGCGTTCATTGTATTAACACCCTTTTATAATTCCAACTGTTGTGAGGCGGGCATCTCAACTATGGCTGACATCAAATAAAAATACAGACCAATCTTAAAAATTTTAAAAGAAGTGTGTTACAGTTAAAAATGAGTCTCAATGTTGATGTACTAATTAAAAGACAAAACTAATCTTTCGCATAGACTTTTAGCAAATATGTCCGATTGGCTCGTATGAAACTTGAAACAAATAATACGAACTGTAATAAATTTGAGTGTATATAATCTGGCTAGCTAAATTGTAATTTTTATGAACTAATCTCTGAATTATTAAAACAATATTTAAAATGTTAAAAGTTTTGTACTTTACTTACTTCTCTCTAAAAATTTACTTATATTACCCCAAGTCTAACAAAAATATTTTAATAGTGTTCTTCTTTAAAATTCATATATTACATATCTTCATTAATATTGAGTAGTACATAGTTTTACATAATTTATTAAATACTCGTTTTTATTTCATAATATTATAATGGTTAATTCACAATTAGCATTCAGGCAAATATTTATCTACATGAATTAATTATTATGTGAGTTATAATACTTTATTGTTCTTCTTCATCAAGTCTACTGAGGTGAGCTGAAGAGGTGGAGCGCCACGGAAAGTGGTACAAACCTAATGGGGCCTTGAGTCATAAAGTTTGGTAAACACTGGTTTAGAGAGTTTAGGAATGATATGAGAGAAGAAAATGTGATGGGTGGCACAAAAAGAGATTAAATTAACTAAGACTTTGATATGATTCCATTTAATAAGTTCTTTGCTAAAATGGGTTCGTATTATGACGCAAATAAGAAAACTAAGTTTTTATGCCAAAAGTGAGCTTACAAGTATAAAAGATGAATTTAAATTTTAGAGGGTTTCAAGGAACGAAGTAAAATTGGCAATGAGGGGCATTTAGTCAAAAGCAGTTGGCAGTGATTGAACATCAATAAATATATTGAGTATCAATAAAGCCGTTCTTACACCCTGAGAGATATGGAAAATGAGTATTGTCTACCCACTACTAAAAATCCAGAAACCGACCAGCATTGAACAAGTGATACCTATCTTTCTTTTGCCTGTGATCTCGTACATCCTTGAAAATACTGATGCACGTACAATTGTGGAGTATATGGAGAAATAAGGTGTACTTCCAAAGCTACAATCAGTGTTCAGAAGGAGCTACATCACTTGCATCACCTTGATAAATATGTTAGGGACCTCTTTGAAGCAAGGGGTAAGGACAGGTGTAGCACACTTATCATGATTGATTACTCTCAGGCTTTTTACTCTATATACCACCCAATGCTACTGGCAAAAGTTTACTACTTTGGGTTTCGGGGCAGTGCAATCTTCTGGGTGCTTTCTTACCTGGCGGACAGACTGCGTGATAACTAGATGTGTGCCTCAGGGCAGTTGCTTGGAGCCAGTACTATTCACGCTCTACACAGAAGACCTGCCTGGCTGTTTCACTCACTGTGCCACCCAAGCATATGATTTCCGATTGCACATTTCCTATGATCCCAAATTAATGAATTTTTTCCTTTCGGAGATTAACCCCGATCTTAATAGTATACAGTTGTGAGTATTCATGGACTCAAGCTCAATATTATTAAGTGCTACATATAGCAGCACCTTATGTGCTGCAACTTGTGAAGGAGAATTGTGACCAAGTGAAGCTTGATAGCGAGAGCCTGGAAGAAACGGACACAGTGAAGATTCTTTCGTTCCCAGATCACATAACTTCTGTCTGCCTGTGCGCTCTGGGGAGGTTAAGGGGTTTGTACCGGTTCAGATCCTTTCTACCTCAGGCTTAAACTCATCAACCCTGACATTCTATTAGTTTTCTACTATTTATATCTAGACTACAGAAATAGTACTGTATTTTAACAGAGAAAGCTGAGCGGATCCAAAAAAGTAAACGAGACAGGGTATCCGCTTATCGTGCGTTATATGATGCATATGGAGGCTATGTGTGGAATACTGATATGCTGAATGGTTCACAAGATCCTGACACTGGAGTCAATGTACCTGCATGAGAGGCTCTTGTTCCGGGAGGAGGTCGCTTTGCGCGACACCTGTCAGAGAAGAAGACTCCTCTTCCCGAGAGTGGCCTTGAGCACGGCGGAGAGGGTTTGATTATTTTGAACCTGCATTGTATAGCGTGTGACCTTACCCTGTGACATTTTAAGGCACTGCCTATATCTAGTTAAAAAAAGACTCTGAACTGAATCTTTTGTATAAATATTTTAGTAGTTAGTTCACTTAGTTAAGTTTTAAGAATCCTTCAGCTATAATAATTGTAGTTAGTAACGTAGCGTTTCTGGAGTTACTTGAAGAAACGGAATTTGTCTGAGAATGGATCGACAATAAAGGCATTTCTATTTATTTGTTTATCCTTCACATAAAGATTTTGTACTTTATTTCTTGAGATATGAAACATTCAGATTCACAAAAAACTGCTGAAGACATTGTCCATATGATAAACGGAATTAAAATTTAGTCCAATGTTTATATGTATTTCTTATGATTCTTTGTTTTATTTTACCTACACCAAAATGGTAATTGTTGAAAAAAATTATAAAACACATGAAGTTAATCTTGCCAGGAAATAAAGAATCTAAACCAGTACATAGACCAATCGTTTCATTACAAAACTTCTTTAAATAACTATATTTTTAATTAAAAAAAAGTAATTATTATTTTTATAAATATAATTTTTTCATGTCGTAAAGAAATATTAACTTAGGTAGAGATTAAATAAGTTTTATTTCAAAAGTACTGGTTTTTATATTTTCAGTTCAATGTATTTAAATTTCCATTACTGTAATTAAATAGACTCACTTTTAACCCTCACCCATATTTTTACATTACTCCGTACATTGAAACTATATTAGAAGCAATATTAGAATGTTTTAAACAATCATGTTCAGATTTTTATTAGAAGTTTAACTAACATAAAAAAATATTTTAAACCTTTTTTTAAGTTTGAAAGATTAGAATCCAGAAAGTAATAGAAAAATTTACAGCCATGTTATAAATTTACCCTGCAGTAAATAAATTACAGTAAGATCATTCATACGATCGAAATTGAGTAGCCTATACCTTGGTTTGTTTTAAACACTTATTGAAGAACTATTATTTCATTTAATTAGAGAACTTTCATAACAAAGAGGAAAGATGAACTTGATACTCTGCTTTAAAGTAAACAAATTTAAAAAGCACAGCAATGCCAGAGAACGTGAACAAATGCACCTGAACAGCGAAAGTACTGACAATGCTGGTAGAATGTGGGAGACGGAACTATAAATAATGCAACACACTCGTGTTATAGGACGTTCTACACATGCTTTCTTTCTTGTGGTACGAGTTACATTTGAATCACACATTTTTGACATATTCATTTACCAACGTTCACGTTATAGAAATATGCGTATTTAATTATTAAATACAAATACATAAATACACCTGTGTTTTAATGATGAAAATTAAATTAACTGTAGAGCACAATAGGAAAATAATCATTCCAAACACACTACGTTCCATTTAAATTCCTTATGTCCTCATTTGTTTTGTTTGGTAGTATTTTATAATTTCAGTTAAATACAATTAATTTTTTTGGGCGTCTCGTGTTTGAATTTAATTCATTTCATACACGTATATTGCAAATGATTATATAAAACCTCTATATGACCATACATGCTTTTTACACTGAAATCTCAAGGATATACATACTTAATTGATTAACTTTATCAAGTACAATATTATTGTACTTGATATTGCACTTATTAAGTCACAACCAGCTCGTCTTATAGGGCAAATGAATATTCTTTGAGTTCTTTTTAACTAAAACTTGTTAATGACGAAAATTATTTGTGTTTAAATGATAAGGTATTTTAATTTAAAAACAACCCATCTTTGTAAATCATCTCGGAATTTCCTTATTGCCTGACTTGCCCTTATTTACTTAGGGAGGAATCGTCGAAGGGGTCGAATCGGCGTTAAAACAACAATTTGAAATATTAATGAGAAACACTGCCTAAAGGGATTAGAGGCAGTAAACAGCGCCATTATCCCGCATCCTCCCAGACACTTGAGCCTTGCGCTCTAATGAACCTCCAAGAGCTCGTGAAAGAAAGGCCAATGGCGCCATACATCTTTTATTACCTCCTCCTTCGTAGGATTTTGCTCTTTAGGTGAAAACATTCCCATTCCAGACAAACACTGAAGGTTTGAATCCAATATTAATTTTATTTTTAAGACAAAGGCTCTTTTTATCTTACAATACTTTAAAAACATGTTATTGTTTTTTATTTATTGTTTGCTCTCTTAATTAATTTATTTATTTTTATACACATTATTTTTAAATTCCTGTTGAGTACTCAAAAGAAATGAACAAACATATTATTTCATATTTAAGCTTTTTACGTATTCCCACGTCTAGTAACATACAATTCTGCATGATCGAGTAAAAAATGTCTCTCAGTATAGCACCTAACTGTACTGAATGATCTTTGTAACTTCAGGCTATAGGATTGATTAAGAGACCTTTAATAATCAAGGTAAATATGCATGCTTGTATGTACAGGGTGATTTGTGAAAGATTGGCACAACCTTATAATAAGAGAGTCACGGCTATTGTAGTTGTTGTGTGTGTACAGGTATTCTATCGTGCGCGTAGACAAACTACTCTGAAATCCAAAGTGCTGAATTTTGAGTTTGTGGATAATGGGTTTAGCATTATTAACAGTAGTTTTAAAAGTAAAACACTATATTATACAAAATAAAATTAGGTTTTACATACTCCCCCAAAAACTAAAATAGTTAAAAAGCTTTTACTTTTAAACGAATTAATCAAACGACCCATCTGAACATCTCTGTAAATATTAGTGATGTTATTGTTTATTCAAATTGTTAGTATTCGCAGGAGACTGCTACGGGTCAGCAAAAACTACTAAAACTAAAACTTTGACCTTGCAGCATAGGACCCAACCACACGGAACCTTTCATACTTTACTTCATCTGTCTTTATTAGGTTCTTTTTTAGTTTAAAAACATCTTGAAACTGGTTAACGTCCTGGACGATACTTAACTCAGTATTAAAACATGAAGTAATCATACCAGAATTTTATGCATTTGCCAATGTATGTAATTTGAGGTGTAATCTGGTCGGTTATGCAGTCTTGTGATAACAGAGCCAGCAACATCGAAGGCTTCGAGCCTTTAGTACTATTACAGAAAACATGTGATAAAAAAAGATTGAAATTTATATTTAAATTAATGTCTCTGGTATCAATATTGGATACAAAAGTGGGATGCTACGATAAAAGAAACAGGTTAAGTATACTATACTCATGATTTTGTTTTACTGATATAATGACAATATAGGATCTTTTTCTGTTCATGTCATTGCCAATGCCTTTTTTGGAGGGAAAATGGTCCAGGGACCTTAGATAATTACATTTAAAAGGATTCGGAGACGTGGTTTAAGCCCGCCCAGTTGACTCAGCTCCGAATAAAGATATTCGACATTGGTGTTCAGGGAATTGTCCTTTTTTCCATCAGATAAAAACTAGCACGAGATAAGATAGAGAACAGCATAAGATCATTGATAATGATTACAAGTGCTACGTTCTCAGGCAGGACTTGAATTTGCGTTATGTCTAACTCAGATGTTCGACCGCTCAGCCAACGGTTATCCATAATATTTGCTGAAAGCAATAAATTGCATCATAGTTTTTCCTCGTTACATAGTTTAGATAAAATACTATTGTACAGTTTAAATAACAATGGATACAGTTAATAGTGACTAGAGAATTTATTTTATTTTAGTGTGAAGTGGTTTTTTGTGTACTTTGGTTTATGTGTTGAAGTGATTGACAAAAGAGATTCACAGTAAATGAGACTACCTTAAGAGTAAAATAACCAAACTAAAAACAATTGTTATCGTATCCCACAATCGTATTTCGTAGTAGTGATATTATACCCACGTCATGAAACTCTACAAATACATACATTTTACATCCATATGCCCACTTAATATCTGTTTACACTTAACCTGTCTTGGAAATATTGAGAAAATGTACACATAATAATAGTCTATAAAATTTAATTTTTAGAGAAAATTTTATCGACTATAACACCATTTAGGAGGTGCTACCAATAATTACGATAGCAAATACAACGTTATCAAAAATCCATAATAGAAAACACCAGACAGAGATCGCTTTACTACGATGTCCAAATTATTGAAAGAGTTCATTGTAAACCTCTTTGTCACCAACTTTTTTATATTTTCAGATAGATATGACCCCATAGTCAGGTTCGTGACTGTTTCATATTTCAGACGCCGTACTAGGAGGAAGGTGAATTGTGCTAAACTCGGCATTCGGACGGATATAAAACACAAATAAATACCTTTTGATTTTTAATCTGTGTACATCGGTTTCCATTTACGGTTGGTAAATCTTATTAATTTTATTTGTGGCACAACTGTAGAATATTTAATATTATAGATATATGTATTAATTTTTTGTATTTCTGGGAAATGTTAATTTTTTGCATTTTTTACTAATTAATATTATTTTAAAGCTTAACAACCAGTCATTTTTAATTTTCGAAGCTATGATAAATTGGATTTAAATGTATAAGTTACTGCTTTTAACTCAGTATTGCGTAGTTTTAAACGATTTATGTCTTCATATCTGTATTGTACCCTACATACGGCCTTCAATACATTTAAATTATTTAAAACAAATCTAGACAAATAAGATCGAAAATTAAACTAATTTAAATAAACCTACATCACGGTTGTATTACATAAATGAATGAACAATTGAACGTCGAATCACATGAGTTAATAAGCAATGCAATCTACTGATAAGAGTAGAGTCGGGAATTAGTTGGCATAGATCCACTGAGACTCGATGAGACATTATCTTCATTTGGGATTATCTAAGCGTACGTTAAGGGTGACTTGATGAACGATTTATGTTTAAGTTTTAATCGGAGTAGTTTCTGTTAATTACTTACATTACATATAAACTTAGAACAAATAATTTACAATCAGTAAATCTATTATTCATATAGATCCATAAATGTCCTCTACCATCATCTATCAAATTCATCTATAATTATTAACATACTGGAGAAATATGCTTAATTTTAATTTTTCCTCAAAGTAAAGAAAATGGTATACTGTAAACTAACTATACTGATAAAACAATAAACTTTGTCCTTAAAAAGGCACTTACAAAATAGTTCAAAGCCTTAAGTAAGACAACTTTCGAAATTTTACTTGTCTGTTTTATCGTAAATATTACGCTTTGTGGAAAAGTAAATCCCTTTTTTTACAATACTTAATATTTTTCGTAAAAATCTACGTTGTGTTTAATAATTTAACATAATATTTTATTTGCGTATCAATCAATCAATGAATTTGTTTTAACTTTATGTTTTATTTTTTACTTCAAAACTAATATGAGGTGTAAGTAAAACAATGAAGTAGAACCTTTAATCAGCCTTCTTGAATAAAGGATTTTGAGATGAATTAGAATATTTATATACAACTTTGAGCATATTCCTTGTATTCCATTACACATATAACAAATATCTTTCTATGTTTGCTATATCTGACGTTTAATTAAAATTTTTTATGTGTCTTCTTATAGATTTCAAGTTAAATCTTTTAAGTCATACATACATTTCATCTAAATAAAAAGCAAAATTTTCCTAGTTACACTGAGTTAGCTCAATCTCAATAGGTAAACACAACTTTCACATTAAATATCCATTGATAAATATAATTGTAAAGGTTTGATTTTTCTGACTCCTAGTTGGAAGTATTAACAGGTAAACCGAATACATAAGGCGGTACAACATAAGATCTTGGAACTGTATGTTGGTTCTCTGACGCAGCTACCACGTTACGTACAGATCGATACTTCTTGTTCTTCCCCCTCTAATGATCTACCAAGTGTTAAGGCGTTCGCTGTGTCATGCATTTTTCATTATTCTATCGTCAAACCGTAATCCCCAGCCGAAGGCTGTGATTTGTTGTCGCGGGAGAACATTACGGAAAGCAGGGACGCTACACCCTTCCATGTAAGTAGGAGAATTACGTTTCCCTTTGACTTAAACGCGCAAAAAGTATTGGTATAAGAGGAAATACTTGTGTTTTCGAATTGCTTTAAATTAAATTTACTAAAATTAACATACTTCTATCTTGTTTCTTAAGTAACCATGTTTTGTTCAAATGCATTATTACGGGAAAATCGATACCACGAATCTAAATACATGTAAAACCATATTGATACCCTGCAAATACTTAACACAAGTTTTATTCATAAATAATTAAACATATAATTTAATAACATTTCCTAGAAATATTATTAACGCCTTAAAACTAAATCACTCTCAGTTACAGTTTCAAAATAAATACATAATAATATTAGATACTTTAAATGATTGAAACCTAAAATTTTTTTTAACCAATTAGCTAAGATTTTGCCAAGCAGTAAATACAATCTTCTCAGAAGATCTGCTACACCAAATATAAGCATTAATGTGTTTATAAAATACACATTTGACGAGTAACAAATACACATTAGGTTTTAGACATTGACGAGATAACAAGCTTTTAGACGTTTGCCATCTTTATACATTAAACAATAAAGATTAATATAATTCAGTTTGTTAGTATGAGTTAAACCAAGTCAAGTTAAACCGATCTTATTAAAACAATACTTACATAAAAAATACATTACATATCTAGAACAATCAGAATGATAAAATAATGTACCAACTTTTACCGCTATAAAGAACAAGCGCGTTGAACAACATGACCGCTAGATGACTAGATGTAGTGGGACATTGAAGAATGATTAATTGTATGCTTAGCCTTTTGCCCTAAGGATTTTTACATCTGGAGAGCATATAGATTCCAATCCTCGAAACTCAGTGTTCTATTTGTATAACGATAGATAACGTGTGAACAAATTTGTCCGTACAAATTACATATAGTTAAAAAGAAACATATAAACAATATTTTAATTTTTTTAAATCTTTTTTTAATTTTTTGTATAAAATTAAATATGATTGTGCATAAAAAATTAATGCACATTACACGGGTCTGGGTGATATGGCCGGTGATAGATTTTCTATAAATCTCCGGAAGGATGGCGATTTATGTATATATATATATATATATATATATATATATATATATATATATATATATATATATATTTATATACATTTTCTGCAGTTCGTAAAAATGTTTGTACCATAGTTTGAGCAAATTTTACTTATTCTAGAAGTCAATTTAAAAGTGATCACTAATGGTCGAACATTATTGCAAACACATATATTTTGAATTTGTTCAACTTCATGTAACAAGCCAAAACTCTTTATACAAAATTTAACATATAATCCTGTATATTTATTTTTTGACGTTTCTAAATAGATAACTATATTTTACACTAAACACCTAATCAATGGTGTAATGTATATTAAATTATTACATATATACGTTGTAGTACAAAAATGAACAGTAATAACTGGGTCATTTGGTGTGGCATAGTCGGTCCATGGGGTGGTGGAAAGAGGAGGGGTTACGACGAACCAGATCTTATCAATAAATTGGAATTTCCGCTATCAGCCATTACAAGACCACAGAGAACTAATGTTTGCCTTGCAAGAAGAAAGGGCGGGGGAATGGGGTGATTTATAGAGTCTGAAAATTAAGATGGTAATGGAATTTCACGTAGTTTAAGTTTTTAGAAATTCTTTTTAATTGTAACTTGTTAATTCAAAGACTATTTTACCAGACTGTTTATGCAACATTAGATGCTTGATATTTTAAGAAAACCGTTTGTCAAATAATAAAAATTCAAATTCTGTTCTTTATAATATTAGTATCAACACCTTTAAATTAATTTAAAAGTATTTTTTAATCTCAAAATTTAGTTTCATAATAAAATGAATTATTTGTTCAAACAATTATTAATTTTTTATTGAACCTAAAGATCCAGACTATACATTATTCCAAATTTTTCCCTAATAAACTAAAAACCATTTTCACTAAAATTCTGTGTTTTTGTACAATTATAACACCCTATTGACAATTGTTATTGTTAGTTTTATGTGGCCGGTATTATTATTATAGTTTTCCGTTAAAACGTAATAAAAGCTTATAGACATTATTATTGTTTGATTTCTGAGAGCAGAGAGCATTTAAAAGGAATCATATTTTTATTACAATTTGTGATATTGTGTTACACCCATACATGTCATATGAGTCATTGCAATAATATGGGTTTCTAAATAAAATATACCACTTTTCCGGGTGTTCCTTAAGAAATTCACTAATATTAAAAAAATCCCAATAAAGTTTAAAGAAAGCGTAGAGGGGGAATATTTCCAAACTAATTGTAAATGATAAGTTAATTGGCTAAAAATCTGATTGTATTTATGATAATAATTTATTAATTTATGTGCTATTTGGTAATTTAATAATTTATTTGGTTAAAATTATGTGTACTAAAAGTGTAAAAGATATACTGACATAAGGAGTACAATTTCCAAATAAGAATAATTATGTTACTATTAGGGTACGCGTTTCCGCATATTGAGCTTTATATTTTAAATAATTATAACATTCAATAAAAGATCTTGTTCTGGCGTTATGTTTTAAAACGTAGTGTCGTCGTCGGAGTTTAGGTCTGAGAAGTCGAGGGGATCACAATCCTGCCTCTTATCACGCAATTCCTAATTTGTAATGTCGACGTCATTTTTTCCGATACAGAGAGCGTTTTTCTCTTTCAGTAAAACGAAATCTTCTCTTTCTATAATAAAATAAATTAATTCGCCTAAAATGAAATACAAATACAAAGAAAGATATCCGTGTTTTATGGAGATACGCTCTCAAAGTTTTTAGAAACTGTGTTTATTACAATATAGATGGACTTACAAAATTCGGTTCCATTGAAACAAATTTTTATCATCCAAATTGGCTTAATCTATAAAGTATGTTCTCATAAATTCCGTTATTTCAATAGTGAAATTTTATTAATATCACAGTATTTTTTGTAATATGAACTGTAAAAATATACCCGTATACAAGTGTATTGTAAGTACGTAATGGAAATTTTATTTACATTCCAGCTCCAAACTGGAAAGTTGAATAACTAATAGGTAAAAGTACTTGATACAGTTCGGATGAAAATGTATGCAACTCAATAACATTTTATAATACTGCATATTGCTTGTTAGCACAAGGACTGTTTAGTTAATATCAGTAGCAGTTGTTTCAGTGTTATAGATTTTAAAACCTATTTATTTGATCTACGCTCTGTATTGACTAATTATTCGGTTAACGTATTTAAATAGTATCTGAATGGTAAACGACGTTTGTATATCTACTATAGCAAGAGTAGTGTTTCAGTGTAAATGATACAACAAGTAAAGAGACGCTTGTATTGTTTTTAAGTACTCTTTGTTTGCTTGCTCCATTGGCAGCATTTGACCCGATGTTGTCACAAAGAAATGTACTGTTCTGTCGAACACAATACGTGGTTTTGTCGAGTCGTATTTTCACTTAAACAAGAGCCTATTTAAAGCACTGATGTTGCGTGCCATAACAAGATAATGCATCCTTTTCAAGGGAATTGTAAACATAGAACACAATCCCCTTATTGATTGAAAACATTAATACTGGTTTAATACAATGAGATCAGATCAACAATACTTGTTCGCTAGACGGTATTAATATTTCTGCTAACCAGTATTGAATTATGCAACCTTTAAACTACAGGGTCTAAATATAAAAATAATACATACCATAAATAATAATAATTTAACAAATTAATTTACATACACTTACACTTATTACTTGCAATAGAATAAAACTAGAGACAAAACTTTAATCTGTAAAACTTTTATTTTATATAGAAAACAATTAAGTATTCCTAGGGAAAGCCCTTTATGACTTCCTTGCGTATACAAGAAACAAAATGTGAGAAAACTAAATAACAATATAAATTACGAATGAAATTATAATATATAGTAATGAAAGAGCTACTAGATACATCAAATACTAATATTAATTAAAAAATCCGGTTATTTCAATAAGTTTTAAAATACTTTTGAAATAGACTATTTTTTAAACCCATACACTCAAAACGTACAAATTTATTATTGGAGATATTTTAAGGTTACAAAATAAGAGCCAGTAATCTTCTATCCTCCGCTTATTAAGAATCAATTCACAATATATTTTTTAAATAAAATAAAATAATAAAATATTGATAATATATGTAGATCCTAAATAAAAAAAATGGATACCACAGTATACACCTTAATTTCGGTTCGGAAAAATGTTTATATTGTCTTAAAACCTCTAATACTTATCTAGATAGTATTGAGCTCATACAAAAACCTAAGTACTTAATTTAATTTTGTATGTTTCATTTTAAAGAAATATTAACTTTGCATTCCCAATTGGAGATATGAAACATTAGTTGGCGTTGGGGACATGTAAGCATGTAATGTTAAAATTATGCATACAAATAACCCATTATATTTCAAAGTATTGACATTTAAATTTAGTCTCTGCAATGCATATGGTACACTAAAACCATCCTATTAAGTTTATATATTTTCATGTATGAATTCAGTATTTCCTAAGTTAGACTGAATAATAATCTTTTAATATATTTATTATAATATTTTTCCCTTTATATAATATAAAAATAATTTTTTAATTTGAGCTACAAGGCTAAATCTTCTAGGGAATGTTATTGCACATTTGCCACATGTATGGTAGAAATTTGAATAAAGGTTATAAATTAGACCCGGAGATAACGGGACACATAATTATAGATTAACGGTAAACATCTAGTTCTAATTATTGAGTAACAAACAAACTAAAGCGTCATTTATGTCTTTATATATTTGAAAGAAAGAAAGAAATATATTTATTTCCAGCCATAAGCAACACATTGAACATCTATAGTAACTATGCATAGAAATGAGATCCTCGCATGGGTCGTAACCTGTGCGCGAGAATCGAGTCCAATCAGTCCACATTCAGTAACTAAGTGATACATTAAAAATTAGCAGCAATTTTACACATTCTCTGTTTAAAGTGGAAATAACAGAAGCAATATATGTGGCCGCACAGACTGTGGCTCTAACTATAGCAAGGTACAAATATGTATTAAAACTGTAAACCATATGGGGCATAAATCGTTTGCCCTGCGTAACTCATTTCCAAATAGCAAACATTCCACGCACGATTGATTTCATAAACAGACACAATCACAAGGTTTACCTAGTACCACCTAATTTGCGAATACACCCATCCTTTCTAGAGGTCCCACACATTCCAACTCTCTCTCTCTCTCTCTCTCTCTCTCTCACACACACACACACACACACACACACACACACACACACACACACACACACACACACACACACACACACGCACACACAAGCGCAATCACATGCACGCAAACAGGCACACACACACAAAACAGGCTGACACAGACAAAAGACACCCACACACAAAACCGAGATACGTAAGTACCCCGGCATTTCAGTTGCCCTGTAAGTGGACTTAAAGAGATTATCTATCCCTGTTCTACCTAATTCTACTAGCCAATTATTAACTATTTTCTTATATGAATAGTAACTGCATGGACCGGGAGTTTTCATTTGGTGGGGTAGTTTTGAGAAAACAGTACTAGCTATATAATAAGTGTCTGTAAAATTTATAGATTTATTGATTCTTGGTGTTATAATACCCGAGTTAATCTGTGTTCTTGTAACGTATGGGAGGTTGGTTTTTTGGAAAATATTTTCTTGATTTTAAAAAATAAATGATTATTGTTCTTGCATATAACTAAGTTATATTAAAACCCTTGAACTCATTAAATAATATTTCAGATGAGTAACTAGTTGGTTTTTGTAATGCCGCTTTCATAATGGCTTTCTGTGAAGTATGTAATGGTAGAAGAATAGTTTTGTATGCTCCGCCCCAAGCAATGATACCAAATTGTAATAATGATTGTACATATGCGTGATAAACTGTTTTCATCAAAGCCGGCGTTAATATTTTATGAAGAACAGAAAATAATATATAAATAAACTTTCTCAATCTGTTCTTTAACAATTGCACATGAGCTGTCCACTTAAGTCTACTATCAAATATTACACCGAGGTACTTGTAATCTGACACTCTTTCAACAGTTTCGCAGTCACAATCATTCTGGCCTGCACAAAGATGGAGTTTCAAGGTAAGGTTCACAGGATCTCCGTCAGCTCTCAGTGATATTGCCATACACTTGGTTTTATGTAAATTGACTGTGAGCTGATTTTGGTCAAACCATCGCTTGACAGTGCGCAGCCCCCGCTCCGCCGCTCCATATGCTTCCCCCCAGCTGGATCCCTCGAACAACGAGGCTGTGTCATCTGCATATAGAAAGATCTGGCCACCTAAAAGGTTAATTTTACCAATATTGTTTATATAAATTAGAAACAAAAGTGGTCCTAATGTACTACCTTGAATAACACCATATTCAACCTGTTTTGTTAAACTATGATTGCCTAAAATTGAGACAACCTGATATCTCTCGCTAAGATAATTTTTAAACCATTCCAAAGTCGTACCTCTAACACCAATACAAACTAGTTTTTTTACTAGTAACTCTCTATTGACTGTGTCAAAAGCTTTGGCTAGATCTATGAAAACTATTAGTACTTTCTTATTACGCCCTACTGCATCATGAATTTCTTTTGTAAATGAAAATAAGTTATCGTTCAGGTTTTTATCACTCCGAAAGCCAAATTGGTTTCCATAAAAAATCCATGATTAATAACGTAATTTTGAAATTGTTTTCTAACACACTTTTCTAAAATCTTGGCGAGGACAATTGCAAGTGTGATAGGCCTGAAACTAATGCACTGATTTTTTGGACCTCCTTTATATATAGGGATGACTTTTCCACTTTTAAACGCGACCGGATAAATACCTTGTCTAAAACTATTATTTATTACGTGTGAAAGTGGAAATTTAAGAACTTGGATGTTTTCTTTTATAGACCAAACTGGTAGGTCGTCCAGCCCGGGGGCGGACCCACCTCGCATGTCTTGTACTACTTTTACAATATCCTGCTCAGTGACAGGTTCCAGCTGAAATACAGAGTCCACCCTGTGCATGTCGTCGTCCACTACACACTCGGCCACCGGAGGGACAGCGCCGACCAGATCAGCTCCCACTCCTACATAATACTCATTAAAAGTATTCGCCACATTGGTAATGTCTGAGTTCAAAATATTATTCTTGTTCGATAAAAATTGTTCAATCGGAAAATTATCTTTTTTAGTCACAGTGCCTGTAATTTCTCCAATATTTTTCCACAGTAATTTGCTATTTTTTCCCGCTTTACAGATATTCCTCCTGTAGTATTGGTAATTTGCATTTTTAATTGTTTTATTTAAGATATTTATATAGTTTTTGAAGTTTTTAAGTAGCACTGTATTGAATGGTTCTCTTTTGCAGCGTTGACTTAATTTATCTCTAAATCTAATCGATTTGATTAAACTATTTGTGATCCAAGGCTTAATTTTTCGTTCCCTAGCCGAACAAAATTGAGACTTTTTTGATTTTTCCATTATGGTCTGAAGTATTTCAACAAGAACATTACAGCTTGAATTTATGTCATCTAAACCCGTTACTAAGTTCCAATTCTGCTCAGAAATGCATCTACAGACCAAATCTTTATCAAATTTGTCAATATTGTTGTTATTTATCTTACTTACAATAGGTACTTCTGTCCTAAGTTTAGAAACGATAAGATAATGATCTGTCATACTTGATTTTATTAAGCCCGATTCAATGTGATCTGTGTTCTTTATATCAACAAAAAATGTGGTCGATGCAGCTAGATGAATTTGCCGTAACTCTAGTTGGAATATTTATACAACTAACAAAACCGGCGCCGTACAATACATCAAGATAACGTTGTGATAACAAGCTTTGATTTTCCTGCAAAATGCAGCAATTGACGTCACCAATTAGCCAGTGTATTCGGTCCCTAAGTCTATTGCTGCTATAAAATTCTAGGTCATTAATGAATAAATCGAGATCATTATCTGAGGATGGGCTGCGATACACCGCGAGGAAACTGAGCCGCTCACCGCCAACCGACATATCCACTCTGATACTTGTGGCCCCATGCATACTTACCTCCTCATACTCCACTCGAAAACATTTATTGACACACACAATTACGCCATCATTCTGGTTCCTCTTTCGTTTGTTCATAATCACATCATACCCATCCATACATCCAGCCATACTACAACTTTCATCTAACCAGGTTTCTGTTAAAACAATAATATCGAACTTATTACCGAGACTGTTTAAGATACATAAGAGTTCGTCTATGTGTCTGTTATAACTCCTAATATTTGCATGTAAAATTGTTATACCACAGCTGTCTGAACCATCAACGTCTCTCGCCCAAAAAGTAAAATCCCCAATATCCTCATACACTACTGGACTTACTACTCTGATTATTCTTAATACTACCTTAATATTACTCTGATTACTACCTTAATATTCTTTCAGTGAAGGTGAGTGATGTAAATTTTGTCGAAAGACCACCAAGGAAAACTTACTGGTGCAGGCTACTTAAAAAAGGTTTTATATAAAAAAAAGATTAAATTGGGAAAGTATGTAGCTGTCTTGTCTAAGAACTCTGACTGCATCTGATTTAAATACGCAGTGGGACGGACTGAAGTTTTATCTGTAATTTCTTGCACTTTCTATTAGAACTGTAGAAATACTACATTAAATCCCCTCCTTATATCCTGGCACAATGCAATGGCTCCGAGGAAGGATAAAAGGGACTGACAATTTCTTAAAAACATTAGTATTATTACTCGTACTTCTGAATATATTAAGATGATACTTATTTTTTTATAACAGATAATAAAACACAGTCTTATGTAATATACCATATGAAAGTATTATGTTCAGGTGAAAATGTTAGTCGTCTATAAAATCAGCTCAGTAACTATTACATCCAACTACATTTGTATTAATTATTAAACTGTTATCAACAGTAAATTATTTCTTATATGTTTGCAGAATCTACTATTTATCGTATTTAGAAAATGAGCTATCCGTTGTAAGAAACTGTACTGGGGTGTTCCAAAAGGCATTTTGCATACAAATGCGTAAATTCGTTTTAGGACCGTCCAACAATAAAGTCCGTTAAATTATTAAGTGTGCGAAAGCCGAATGTTATACGTGTCTGCAAATTTTTTTACAAAACAGCTGTAGTTTATGAATAGGCCTACTAAAAAATTTAATCTTTGTTTATAATAATTCTTAAACATACAAAACTCATCAGATAAACCTCGCGAGGTTAGTTTTTAGACGTAAACAAAATACCCTCTGTTGAATTGAGGAAGTGTAATGAAAATAATGCATACACCTTATTATTAATAAGGGTAATGTAATATTAATAATTGCAGAATATTATTGAACTAAATAAATGTTTCATCAGTATTGTTTCATAAAGAATTACAACTGGAGCCAAGTTAAATTAGTTTAATAATATTTACCTAACGTCTTACTTCATAACCTCGACTAATAAATTATAGTTAATTAAATCATATCATAGGTATATTTGATATTGCTGCATAAGTAGTAGTAAACTTTCAGATTGATTAGGGGTGAATCCTACGTAGTGTTTTATTGCCTGCTTGATAAATGTGAGAAATGTTGAATGGATGATTTAGTTTAAGTTTTATATATGTCATAAAATAACACTTGCAATACACAAAAGTAACACTTGTTCGATACAACAATATAAATTATCAATGCAGTCAACGTATTGTATTATCCCACAATAAATAAAAAAAATAGAATGAGAGTCAAACACGTGACCTACATTCATCTCATCACTTGTTCCACTTCCAATAATGTTACATACTCATGTTTTCTCTGAGCCAACAACATCTCCAATCACTGTGAAATATTTCAACTAAATTACAGTTGTCTTTTATGATAGTTGTTACATGTTGCGACTTTCTATGTGGTTCTAAAGTACATGTCACTAAATATTTATCTGATACATTTGAAAATATGGACGAGTGAGTTTATTACATTATTTGGGCAACGATTATTTGTTTTATGTTTGCAAAATATCTTAAAACCTTTTATAATATTAAATTAATTGAACAAAAAGCCTCAAATGAACATAAGTACAATATACAATTTTAATAATCTATATTTACATAGTTGTAATTTATTCACACAATTTATGGATTCATGAATTAAGTGCAACGAGAACAGACCATATGAGTTGTTAGCGCTTCTGTATGTAAATTATTTGGTCTTAATTTTAATGCAAGGAATCTTATTACGTTATTAAAAGTATTACTCATTACTAATTTGGAGTCATTTGACCTACTGGAGTAAGTTTGTTTTACAGAGACATGAATTAATATTATTAATATTACTATATTATTAATTCATACAAATAGTGTTATACAGTTTTGTGTAGTATTAAGTTTCTCGAAGGATATCACATTATCCCTTAAAGTTGTGAATAATATGGAGTTTACCCTGTAATCATGAATACCTTACTTTAGAGTAAATATTACAATGAAGACATCTTTAATGTAGGCTATACCGAAATAAACCCTTTGGAAAATATCCATCACTTGTTCAGCTTTTAAATTATTCGTTATAATTTATAACAAATCAGCATAAAAAGCTAGTCAATATATTGTGAATAACGGCATGCGGAAGATGCGTGTTTTAATAATCCACTGTTTCAAACTAAACAAAAATACCCTCGTAAGATTAACATTAAAACTCAGATAGTCCGTGGGACAGATCCTAAAAAAGCACATCTTGATACTAGAGTATGAACTGTTGCCTGATGCCAAATAAGTAATTAAAATATTAGTTTTTGATACAAAAAATAATACTATTATAAGTAAGAAATTATATTATTATACTACGAAAAATTATTAATAATTAAACTCTTCAAATAATTACCCTGTTCAGGTAACAGGTGTGTTTCATAGTTGATTTAGCAAGGGTTTGGATGTACACAAAGCCAAGTTAGTTTAATCATAGCGATGCATACCAATATTTCATTCCTGAGCTAAGTACGTTGGTGATGATATGACAATGAACATAACATCACAACATAAATAACACTCAAAGGTTATTTTTCCAAGGCAAACCTAAGCCAAACTCTCTGTATTATACTCAACTTATTTCATCATGAAATGGAGTTTTTTTACATTAAAATCCTTTCGGATCTTTTCGATGTAACGTTGTATGAAGACTAAATATAATAGATAAAATATGTTCTTGAAAAATATAGTTGTTACAATTCATAAATTTAAAATCATAAAACTATTCTTGATAACGTGTACCGGTCTTCTTCTTAATGTGTATACCTTAAGGTATTAGGTTGAGCATGCGCAATTTATTTATCTGTATTAAATTAAGAATTTAAAACAGAATATTGGCAAATACAAATATAACCACAATATTTTAGACACAGTAACTTATTCACAAGAAGCACGATAAATAAATAAGTACATATTTAGAGTATGTGTGTGTTTGTGTAATTGGAATCTCAAGTATTTACTTTCTGCTATAAATTATAACTTCGGGAGGGGGGGGAGTTCATCAACATGATTTATTTGAAACTTTTTGTAGAAATTTTGATATTGACGCCTGAAGAATTGTACACCAAAAGTTTATTAAAACGTAATATTTCGGTTTTTACTACATATATTGAATGCCATGTTTAAAATAATATCACCATTTCCATTTTTCCACAAGTGAACTTTAAACAAAGGCAATCGGATAATTAAGAAATTAATAAGATTAAATAAGTTTTGCTTATTACATATAGAGCCCTTATCGATTCAAATGTTAATTATAACTAGTATATAAGATTATACTGTAAGTTTCACTACCCACAAGGGGATATTCATTTTATTACCCACCTTATCCCTAGCCAACGTTCGGTTTTGAAAATAATAAAGATACTGAAGCTTATATATATGCTCACACTTCTCAGATGGTGAGAAGAACAGTACCCAACTATAAAACATTTAATTGGTCTGGTTATAGTTTTAAATGTTATTTGAAATAAAATTTTGGATGATATAAGGAAGCTTATAAAAAAAACAACAACAATTTTTGTTTTTGTTGTTATACACAAAAGTAATGAATGCGTGTCACAACTCACTCATATGATTAATATTAGTTTGTCTTAACCTAGAATGTTTTTACCTGAATATTATTATTAAACCCGGGGTAAAGATTACTTTGAACATTTAAAAACATATTACTGATTGATTATATCACTGAACGATGACGAAATCCCATAAAATATACTACTTTCTTCAATAAAATTTGGTAAAAAAGGACACATGTATTCTTCACCCACCCGAAAATAGAACTAATTTAAACTATATTCCTTTCACTTAAATAATCGATTGTTTCTGACTTTTACTAAGAAAGATATTTAGAATAAAAAATTATTTATTCATTTAAGTAACCTCTGTTGACAATTTAATTTTGTAATAACTAATAGATTAATATTTTATTTATAAATTTACAACCAAGCAATAAAGGTTACTGCAATACAACGCAGACGTACAATACAACTGAGATACATTTATCTCAAATGTAATAATTTAATTAAAATGCAATGTGCAAAATCTCGTTATGTAGTTGAAGTATTAATCTACACTCACATTGCACATTAAACTGCCGGTGCCCAAACGATGTTTCATTAAACGCTACCCTGTAATTACAACCCTCCCCTGACCCTGGACTCAAAATGAACTCTCGACCAAATCACCAGCAGCTTGTTATAACATGGTAAAATAAAACAAATCGTGGAATTTTTCGTGCCATATTTGCAAACGTTATTAATTAATTAAATTACCGAACCATAGTAACATTATTAGTCCAATACAACCAAATCTTCAGACATTTGGAACATTATTAATAAATAGTCTGTCAGTTAATTATAAGTACGAAATTGGTTACACATTCAAAATGAAGTAGCAATACGATCTAAACAGATGTTAAGTGGTATTATAACTCTAACACACAATTATGAGGCAAAATTACCTATACGATGGCTTAGGAGCTTTGCATAATTTGTAGAGTGATAGAAAGTTTCTTGAGGATACTCAGAACACCATCATCCCTTCTTACAAATTCATATTATTCTTTTAACTATATTCTCTAATTTAAAATTTTACCAATAATTACATAAGTTATACAGGGTGATTCATAAAAGGTGTGCAATATTTCAGGACTTGATACAGGTCATCAAAACAAGGAAAAACTCCATTGTACATGGGTCTGGAAACGTACCGTTTACTGTCTGTCTGTCTGTTTGTGGTTTTTGGGACAAACTTACTACTCAAAAACCACTTAAGATACAGAATTCAAACTTAACAGTTATGTTACCTAGTGTTGGTCCTTTTCAGTGAAAAAAATAAAAAAAATATCTCATTGCATTTCAAAATGGCGGCCGTTCAAAATTTTCAAATTGTATAAGCTTTGAAACGGCTAAACAAATTCACTAGGATAACAAGTTCAAAAAGTTAAAAACAAAATCTTTCCATTAGCTATGTATTATTTCCTATTCCATGTGATCATTAAGGTCCAAGAGTTAAAATATAGAATATGCTATTTTACTTCATCGAGACTTCGTAATGTCCGAATGTGCTTAAATATTTAGGCTACAAAGTTGAAATTTTTAGTTTAATCACTACATTAGCAAAAACTAATTCAAACCCTTCTTGATTTTCGTAATATATTGAATAACCACAGTATGCTGTCATTTGTTACATAGCTTTGCCAAGTTTGGTTAAAATTCGTGGATACAAGCCAGGCGTCTAAACAATACTACTTTCAAATATGCACCGATGCTCAATTCGCTATTTCATTCCTAAGGTCACCAATAAACCTTTTAGTTTATTTAAATACATTCTAATCTCAAAACTACTGCATCACTTCGAATTTCAGACCAATTTATTCAAAAATGTTACATGGGTCAGTTGGTTAGCATTTCTCATGCAAATTTTAGTTTATGTTCGTCCATCCGTTATATATTCAAGACATTTGTGTTTAACATAATGTATATATATATATATATATATATATATATATATATATATATATATATATATATATATATATGTATATATATATATATATATATATATATATATATATATATATATACTCTGTGTTATATAATAAATCTTCACTTTTTCACATAACAATACTTGATATCTGTTTCAGCTCAAATTTCATGAATGTATTTTCACCGTCAATGTTATTATAATTCCATGGATCTAAAAGCAATTTGAGTGTACTGAAGTGTATTAGCATAGGATATATTATTATAGTTTTATGTAGAATCCATTAGGAACGACTTTCTTTACAAATATAAAAACAGTTCTGAAGTTTATTAAAACCATAATAACGCTTATTTCAGTTTGGATATTTTAAAAGTTTCATGCCCTCTAGGTATTGGTTGTTGTGCTTAGCTTTGTATTATTGTCTGGAATTCTTTCTTTATGTATGAATTCCATTTCCTATTAATAACAAGCATTGTATGAAGTGAGTCCGAAACTGACGCAAGATGCGTGATTTTAGAGAGTCACATTTTCACTTAAACCACAGTGGATTGAAAGCACCATATAACATACATATTGCCTAAAGAGAGAATAAATTGAGCCCTGGAGAAGAACTAACAAGAAATGAATTTAGTTGCTTTCGTTCTTACCGTAAATTTTGCGTAATTTTTTTTATTATTTAAAAAAAATCAAACCTATTCTTTTGAAAACTGGATTTTTAGATAAAATTTACATTTACATATACTTGATGAATCTTATATTCCTTAGGTTTCAGCAAATATAGAAATAAAATAACATAATCACCTGAATTTATAATAGTTATAAATTAATACTTTCCACTAGTTTTTAAGTAAGTAAATTAACAAGATCATGGGATCCAATTAGTGCAGTAAACCCAAATATACCTTTAAATATTATAGATGTACTCATCCGGTAGTAATAAATATAATAAATATTACAAACCAAGAAGGTTTTTATACAATATCCATCTTATTACATTTAAAGGGTGACAAGTATGTTAGCACTAAGTTGATTTACTGTCCAGTCGAGGGGTACTTGGTAAAACCACTTACGTCATAAATTGAAAACCTTTCACGAAAGCTAAAAAAACATTAGATTATTCGAAGAAAAACCCACTATTGTGAATTATCATAAAACAAAAACTGTACTTTGAACTCCAAGTAAATAAACATTTAACAGAATAATTTACAGTTAATAATCTTACATATGCACGAGCTAAACACTTTTTTGGAGAAAGAATTTGATTTGGGTTATTTTACCACTAAAAGTATGGAAACCTTTGGAATGAACCACATAAATACTTATAAGTAAAGGGTTAAATGTTATTCCTCCTAAACAAGCTCTAAATATGAGATAATAATTAAGCTACATAAGACTAATAAAATACATAAACATAAAAGTTTTTAATTTTCATTCACTTTCACTATGTAATTAAAGTGTATTCCTCGGGTAGATGGCACTCCGTCTCACTAATATGGGTTTTCCAGATAGTCTTCAAACTGCCAATCGGTCGTAGGTTCTAGTTTTTTCTCCAAATTGTTTTTCAAAGATTTTACTTTCTGAACCCAAGCATGGTGTTCTGTAGGGAAGAGGTTTGTCTTTCACAACTTTAGAAGATCTTTCTATTTCGCAACTTGGATAGGAAGCTGACCTGTGTAGAGATTTTTCAGCTTACAGTAATTTGCTTTCTTTATTACCGTGGTGGATTTTCAGTATATGCAGTTCCTTATAGTATTTTTTTTTACTTTAATAACTAAATAGAATTTTACCAGGCTTTGCTTTTCTTTTTACACAGCGTATATTTAACTAGTTCTATTTAAAAGAAATTTTATTAAGCATACTCTATTGCGCTGTGCATGGTGTCCAGCTCTATTTGGGAATAATGCACTTTGTTTAGAAACGTGCGCGCAATAACATTGAAATAGAAATGTTGAGCTGTACAAGACAAAAGCAGATACAAATTAAGTTCTGTTCTGTCCTCCACAGGTATCCGAGAACAAAGTGACATGTATGGGTAATTCTTTGAACCAACGTAGAAAGTAAAATTTCTATTTTCCAACTGTCTATTTTTCAGTTAAAAACAAAGTTTGCCGGACTGTAGTGGACGGGTCGGTGAACCGACTCTTCGTTTGTAGTGAAAGATTTAATGTGAGCTTAGATATTATTTAACATATAGAGGAATTGGATCTGAATAACACTACTCAATTCTTTGAAGTAATGTATTAAGATAGGTATCATTCTTAGTATCAATATTGTTGAAACTGTGTTTTATGTAGACATAACGTTTATCTATCCCATTATATAAGAATATAATGGTGACTATGTCTTCGCGCGCGCGGGCCCGCGTGCGTGTGTGCGTGTGCTTGGTAAGTAATTACGTAAAAACTACTACACCAATCGTATTACAATTTTACATGGGCATTCTTAGGGTTTCTGTACAACAATAAGGTCGATATAATATCTAAAATCACTCCAGATTACGCATCAGTCATCTCTAGAGTTGCTAAAAGTCCCTTTTTGTCTGTAAAGTTGCATTGCAGCAAACAAATATTGTTAATTTTATTTAACTACTCTACATAAACAACACAATAACATACATTCATTATTTTCAAATGCTGGGAATCACATTTCTAATCTGGGAAGCTAAGAGTGAGCTTCATTGTAGTAATACCAATTCGTATTTCCGCCTTTTATGCAACCGCTGTTAGGCACAGAGTGAGAAAATACCCAGATGCGGAAATTAAAATTTTGTAAAAATATACTATTTACTGTAAATTTTAAAACCAGTACACAGTGCTTGATTCGTACTGTAGTGCATGCATAAAAGACACAGTTATTATCTAACATTACTATAAATTGAAGGACTGTTAAGAAACCCATCTAATTGTCTTTTAAACGAAATAGGCTTCTCAAACCTGCGTATTTATACGAGCATATATTTTGTTCAATGGGGAAACAAGTAAACATACTCTATGACATAACTACAAAGAGAGGTGTAAATTAAAAATGACATAAATATAAAATGTATTACATATTTTGATGATCGTGGGTACAAGAAAACATTCAAATTAGTGTCCGAAATAAAATTCGTACCAACCAGAACTGCTCATGTGTGTGCAAATCCTATATGCGTACATATCTGCTATTATTTAGTAAGTATATACCAAGCATTTCTACGTAGCTTAGACATAAAACTACAATGTATCAGTATACGCCAGACCATCTGTCACGTAAAAAGTTTTGCCAAATCTCGGAACTATGAGCGTTGACTCAACTATGGTGGGCTATGATACATGATGTGGTTCGAAAAGCTGCCACTACCTAACTACCACAATCATGTATTAACAACTAAAAGTCTAGTCTAGTAGTTACGCTTAGTCCCCTAAACTGGCTGGGAGCGAAGCTTTCGATCTTTTACCGAGTGCGCTGTAACACATTTACAGCTAATATATGCCGCCTATCTGTATCTGAAGAGACGAAAAATCATCGAAAAAACTAATCTAGGTGTGGTATCTACTCCTTTGTTGTCTCAAGCAAGCCGAAGTGCATAGCATAAGGGTACTTCCCCTACGCCTTAGCAGCCATAGATGGTTGGAGGGATGTAGTTTTTAAAAGGAATAATCCCTTCCAATGATGAGGAGCTTCTCCCACAGATTACAGGGAATAACCTTCTTCTAGTAAGTAAGAAGACCACTTGAGCACGACCAGGCAAGGAAGATTTCCTTCTTTAGGTAATGTGAGATACATGTGCTGGGAGCTATGTCAGTAAGTGTCGACAAAGTGAACTACACTGATAAACTCGTACGAGTCCAAAACTGTCGTATTTCTCCTTCAGTACAGGAATTCTCCACAAGCAGAGGGTTGCTCATCATGCTCGGATTCACACCCTACAGGACGGATGGGTACTGCTTCTACTCCCTATGTAAGACGGGAAACGTCCCAGATGGGACTCAAGCTCTTAGCATTCTTGACAGCATTTCGCGATGTCTGTCTTCCGTCAGTCACGTGAGGCGCTAGGAATATACGTTGGCCTATTCTAGAAATATCAATACAGATTTATGTACTTTATTTACATTTTGATATAGTCCTTTAATTTTAAAATTTGTGCTATTAAGTGTTAAACACGTAGTATAACAATTATTTAAAATTTACCTTTAATCGCGATATGAGGACTTATTTCACCCCTGACTCCGTCGCTGTTTAAACGCAATGGATACACCCTTGACAGCATCTTAGTTAGATGAAATTCATCCACTAAAGTGCAAATTATCTACTTAAGTAGTAATAAAATCATTGAAGCTGTAAGCTCATATTCGGATAATTTCTTCTCGGCCGCCATTCACATTGGACTGAGATACAGGCCTCTGGTTTGTGGCATTGCTATTATTTTAGAATAGCATTTAAAATAACATGTCAACTCAACCTTACCCTCAAATCACTAATTTAGAATTTGATGCTGAACTTTTAAATATACCATAAAACATACTTTTTAGCCTTTTAACGATTTCCAATTGATAATGCTGAATATATTTTTCTGTAAAAATTTTCTGAATATATTTTGATTTTCTCATATATTTCTGTAAAAATGTTAATGAAGAGATGGGTTGGACTATTCGGCATCTGGTATTTATTAATTGGCATTCACGTATTAGTACTGAAAAACAAACGAAGAAACATATATGTAGTTAGAAATACAGCCTCGAAAATTGTTTAATATAAGTAAACAATAATAAACATTTTAAAACTTTTGCAGATTTTTCATTTGCAATGTATATTTTGGATTCAAAGAATCTATCATCCGGGTCAATCTTATTCTAAAAGTACCTGATGATGGATTCTTTGAATCCGAAATGAACATTGTACAAATGCAATCTATAAAAGTGTTAAAAGGTTTATTATTGTTGTTATATATTTAATGCTTAATTGAACCTACAAAATAGTAGCATTGATAATAACATAATATGGCGCTGCCAAAATGTGGTAATATTGTATAAGTTCTGTCTTTTATGACGATAAAAAGGTTTTGAATATGTATTGATTTAAAATACATCTATTTATATAAGTATAGTATACAATAGAGTACAATAAACTATTATTAAAACAGCTAACATATGGTTCCGTAACAAAATATTGACCTAAAGTGATATTAATTGCCCTATTAAGTTTCATTTAGTCTAATATGTCCGATGAGCCGTCCACCACAAATACTTTATCTATATATATAAAAATGAATGTTTGTATGTTTGTCCTTTATGGAATCGTGAACTATTGGACCGATCATGATGAAAATTTGTACGTATATGTATTTTTCCACGGAGAAGGTTTATAAGCTATGCCCATCCCTTTCCCGATTCAGGATTCCGCCCCACTGGTTACAGAAATACCCATAAGAAATGCATTGCAGCAAACATATGTTAACGTCTTTTCAAATTTTTAATCAGCTGTTTTGTAAACATATATTACACTTATAGTTTTAAAGCATAGAGTAAGCTTAAGAGAGAAACGACAAATTTTGTTTAAACTGTTTCTGCAATCACTGTTAAACATAGACTTTACTATCCAGATAATACAATTCAAATTTGACGTAAAAATTCACCTTTAACTGCAATATTTATTTAATATAAACCATGCTCATGCTTGATCAGAAGAGCAATGCAGATATCATAATTACTATCTTACGTTGGCTACAAATATAAAGAATGTTATAAAATCAACCTTAGTTGTTTTTTTTTGACAGAAGTATGGTTCTCAAAACTCCGTGTGTACATATTCTCTCGATCGAGACAACAAAGCAAGCTCAATCGTGGCATCGGAGATATAACTAATTTAATCTAAAATTTATTATAGTAAAAAAAAAATTTACTAAGTAATATAAGGACTTCGGTTCTTAAGATTTGCGTGCGAAGCCGTGGGTAACAGCTAGATAGAGGCAGGAATATGGTACATACCTTCATAATACGCCCAAGAGGCTCACGATGGAACGACTATCAATTATCTCAGCAATGTTTAGAATGTGATAGAAAAAGAATAAGTGAATATAGTGTACTGTTTTCAACGGGAAATTGCGTGCGAAGCCGCGGGCAACTTTTGCAAAAAATTATTGAAATGCGCAGCAAAGCGCGCCGGGCCCGCTAGTATTTAATAAATATGGTTGAATATATGTGAGTTACAATAAATGAAACATACGTCCGACTCCAAGCTTACATGAACTCTTTATTTCTTGTCATTCTACGGCTCAAAGTTAAATAACACTTTTGTGTAATTTAACACTCTCAGGAGTTTTTGAACATCGCAAAGTATTGATTAATTATTGATCTCAGAAGGGTAATGCAGGTAATTAACCGTGGTTGACGTTCAATAGTTATCTAACCGATGCTACTGAGTATTATATATCTCAAAGTCGAGGCGTTCAGATGTGATTATATCAAGTTAACGTGACTAACCCTCAGGGGTAAGCACGTTGAATCTGACCAGACACGTGGTTAGATACCGCACAATTAGTGATCAAAGCTCCTGTGTGTTTGTGCCTACATTAAACTAATGATCATTTTAGTTTGTGGGTAACATTGAATGCTTTGTGGTAGCGCAGAGTTACGTCTATACAGAAATAATTAGGTATTAGATTAACAGGTGTGACCTCGAAAAGGAATTTCGAAGCATTATTGTAATTAATTGGAGCACCGATCTATTGGCTTCCGCCAATTATAATTGGCTGGTTTGGCTTACATAATCAATAGATCAACAACAAAAGTTAAAATTACCCCATTAGTTGGTCGTAATATGAGGATTTCCTCGTGAGTAAACAAATAATTTCTCACTTTAAATCAGAATTTTAAAACTTTTATACAGATTCCCAGGCTAGAACTATAATATGAACTACTTGCTGTACGTTTTTATCCAATAAATAGGGTTTATTTCATAAATTGATAAAATATACTGAATATTTTTACTATTAATAACACCATTAGGGAGCTTTTTATTGCATTTAGCCCTAAATATCATTTTGCATATTCATAATAAGTGAGGTATACTTCGGAGTAATCTATCCACACCTTTCCTACGGATTGGTCTTGTGGGGAGGATGCTCAGCCGCTAACATTAAACGAATTTTCACTCTGCAGAAAAGGGCTGTTCGGATAATCGCTAAACTACATAGGAGAGAGTCGTGCAGACCAGCTTTCAAAAATTTAAAAATCTTGACCTTACCTTCCCTCTATATTTTAGAAACTTGTCTTTTCTTTAGGTCAAAGTGCGATCATATAAGAGGAAGTGAAATTCACTCCTATGAAACTAGAGGAAGGGAGGACTACCGAACTGGGAGAGACAGAACGGTAGTCCATAAACGTTTGCCCTCACAGGTAGGAGTTCATCTGGTCAACAGGCTACCAAATTCAATTAAAAGTGTCCCAATGCTCAAGGCTTTCAAAGCTCATCTCAAAAAAATATTGATCGCAGAAGCCTTTTACAACACAGACGAGTTTATGACACACGACTGGGAGAACGCGCTACAAACACACTGACCACCGGATGAGAGTGGAATAATTCGAATGAATGAGAGAGAGTGAATGAAAACATTGTAAGTTTGAATGGGACCTCAATGTAAGATTGAATGGAAAATTTTAGTTAAAAAAAAAATCAAGTGACGGTTGCATACATTTAATTGTAAATGTCAATTGCAATAAAATATTTATTATTATTATTATTAGGTTTAGGTTAGGAGCCATTTCCTATTGAGATCCAATGTTACACACACCATAAGGAGAGGTAGCGAGCAAAAGTCATCTTGTGAGAAGGAAGGCCAGCTCTTTTCCAGTCTCTTCTAGTCAAAGCGGATAGGGGAGAGTACTGTCTTTCTGCTTAGGATGACAACGAGCTTGAATAATACAGGAGCGCAAAACACTCTAATAATAAACTAGACCTACCGATAAATACGACAAGCACTACGTAGACTTTTTTGTTGGTTATTTACCTCTCCTGGACAACAGTGGTGTAACCCATATGTAAGCAACACATCAGGTGTTGCTAACCAGTGGGGGTTCAACTGTGCGTTCACTTGGCACTCGAGTGGTCTAAGAGGTCGAAATTTGGATGTGAGCTAGAGATAACGCGGGTTCAAATACTGTCAGTAGCCGAGGCACGCTTTATTAGTAGCATCGATTTTGTACTGTACTGTATCGATTCTACCCCTTATTGTGTTTGTGTTTGATAAGATCTTCGCTCAAGCCATTAGCCTATGAAAACGGGCTTTTAATGAAGATTAAAAGGTGACCTCCTCTCCTTTTTTATAAAAAAAATCTAGAAGGAATAACTCAACCATAAGTTAGCCCTCCCGAGGCATAAACAATCGTCTAATGAGAGTAGGATATAAACAAACTTTAGTTAAAGACCTCAATTTTGAAATTAACTATAAGTTATTCCCATGTATATCTGTTTTATAGGTTTTAGTGTGTGAGTTATATTTTATAACATTTGTTACGATACAGTATTTTATACCAAGAATACATTTTCAATAACAGTGTTTAATATCCTATTATGTGTATTATCGTGTGATCCAACGTAATATTATTATTCCATTAAAGGTAACCTGTATAGTTTTTTCCATCATTAAAACAGTTTTTTATATTGTAAAAGCTAGGAGAAGAAGTAACACTTTAATTACTGATAGATTTTTATTAAAATTGAACAAAAATTAACTCTGAGTTAATACTAACCTATATAATATCAATAAACATTTATTTAATCACAATAAGTACTTGCTCCGCCTGGAGTCAAACCCGGGTCTCTCACTTGCCGGGTGAATGTGCTACCATTACACTCGGTAATAGAGATACGGCCAAATACAAAATAATTGAATCGGAAAAAGTGAGCGCTCTGTTGTGTAATGGTAGCACATTCACCCGGCAAGTGAGAGATCCGGGTTCGACTCCCGGCGGAGCAAGTACTTTTTGTGATTCAATATTTTTTGAAATTAAATAAGGCTATTGCCAGTTATACAATTTAATGTAACCTATATAATAGAAAGACATTTATGCGTGCAACGTAACTTGGTGACATTTATAAATTTAACAGATAAAACTGAGTAAAATTACAGTAACATTGAATTTGTCAATTAATAATTCTGTTTCTACTTTCTGTTTCTAAAAGAAATCGTTAAATTGTGTGATTTGAAGAAAATTACAATAATTTCGTATTTTATGGTATACATGTTATTGTAATACATATGAACGATTAAGCTGATTTGTATTTTGCCTAAGTATCTTGAAATTGTAGTAAAGTTTCTGCATTGGGTGATAATTGTTTGAGATGAATATAGTTTTGTAAAATATTAAGGAAGAATTAAATGTTTTTATCCGTTTCTTCAGACATAGCGAGTGGAAAAATAAACTAATTTCCTAGCTACGAGATTTATTTCTTGATATGCGACGATTTGCTTGCAAAAGATGCGTGGTATCTCTTATTTTCATTTTTTTGAGTGATATATCCAGGAGAAGGTTTCGAGAAACAACGTTATTGCATGCCGTGCTTATACAGTGTAAGATATTTGCTCAGCGATGAATAGACTTTCCTCCATACCCAGAGTACTTAACTTTAAAATACTGGTTAAATTGCTTTAAATACGAAACTATAAGTATAAACATTATCATTACAGTTAATACACTGTAAGCGTTTTCTTAATTATTTAGTTTACGATTTAAAGATTAAATTCCCACTCTATAAGCATACACCCAGTCTTGGAGAAATCAATAGAGAATGTTTTCATTAAGACAGAAACCGATCTCCAGTGATGTTAAATATGCTGCAGATATAAATGGAAGGGAATCAAAAGGATTAAAAATATGAAGTTATTCAGTTTTCTTTAGATTATTTATGTTTCGGCTTGATACTCTTAAAACTGAGTATCAAACTAATAAGCAACAGTTATATCACTGCTAGATAGCTCTATAAAGAGAATAAAATTCCCTTTTTCCAAGTTTTGTTTATGGTTAGCTAATGGTAAATTAAAATCTTAATTACATCATCTACGAATAATAGCCTTTAGTCGATTAAATGCTTTATATTTCAAGTAAAACCAGGTTTTGTGCTTATACAATACATATTTGCTTTCCTTCACTATAAGAATTTATTCTCATTAGTGGTCCAAAAAATGAAGAAAGATAAATTATAAACATAGAAAAATGTAACATTTAATTAGCTTTTTGTAATTTAATAACGCTTTGATTGTCTCTGCACGTGAAAGCAAAGGTATACAGTTAATTATATTAAATGTATGAAACTCCATGTCAATATGAAATTCCAATAAATATACATTTCTTTTACAGTTCATTAAAACAACTTCCTCATTAAAATAATATATATATAGATACACACGTTTAGTATTTTACTAAACATCCTAGTTTTCAACAAATTGATCGATAATCGACACACGCATTAGCTCACCGATAACGTGAACAAGTACACACAGTAACGATGTTACTACGCGTGACGTAATTCGCTGTGAAACAACAAACTGTGGTAATGAGAGAGAGACACGTTGTTGTTGTACCCGACTGTACGCTGCAGCAGCCGGGCCGCAGTTCATTAACTGTATCATCTGATACCAGAGCACCGCTATCACTAAATTACCCCGGCTGTTGGAGAGCATTATGTTCCCAGGCGTGGCATTATTTAATTCCCCTCATGAATTCCTAAATGTTATTGTTACTAACAAAGTCCCCGCTTTTAATAAAAGTACACGCAATAACGCTGCATTATTCACAACTTGTACAGAGCGAAGGGGACGACAAACAGCTAAGTACAGCCTCTACAGTGAAGTAACAACTTCATTCGCCTCTCCGATTACGCTGCGTAAGGCCCGGAGTAAACATTTTAATGAGCTCATTGCGTATTTTACCACCTCCTAACTTGTAGTGACATTGTCAAACAAACACTTTCTCTGTTGTCTCGCTTAGAAAACTTGTTTTCTGAGGAAATGCAGTGTTGTTCAGATACAGTAGCTAAAAAGCACATTTATGAAATTTCAATTCTTACTCGTAAAAGGAAACACTGTCAGTTAGAATGTTAGGCTTTTTTCCTTTAGCTTTGGAAACAAACGCGAGTAATCACCACTATTGATAAATATAAGGAAATCGTTTATATTCCAAATTATATACTTGCCAAAATTTCTAACTCAAAGTTAAACTGAAGCATTATGTTTCATTGGTGATGTATTTTGTTGCATATTATGGTTTTATTTTCATACACAAAAGTTGTGTTTTTTATACACAAAAGAGCTGAAAAGTGTTCTTTTCAATAGGAAGTTCATTGGTGAGACAAACTGTGCTTACTTACCTTAGGGTAATTTTTCTCGCCCTATTGACGTCACTAACAAAATATATTACAATGTGGAAATAAATATATACATTTTTACAAGCGTGAACTTGTCCTGCGTAAAGTGTACCCACAAATATACGCATAATCGTAAATAAACAAGCGGTATAACATTTTAGAATGATCTTAGACGAAATTTTCGTATTTGTTCAAATATGTAATAATTTTGAAATGTTATGATAAATGTTAAGAGAGTATATATATATATATATATATATATATATATATATATATATATATATATATATATATATATATATATATAATTTCAATAAACATTGAATCGCAAAAATTACTTGCTCCGCCGGGATTTTTTAGGGGTATATTCGTTTTTAAGGGATACTACTACTACTATATATATATGTAGAATGAAAGAGCAATGTATTTTCATTGGCGTAAAACACCCCTTAAAATAATAAAATTAAGCATCCCCAGTGTTGTTTACTTTGGTCTACGGTTTAATTTTATATATTAAGGGCATTAGAAATATTATATATATATATATATATATATATATAAACATTCATAAAATTTTTATAGTAGCCTAACTAACTTTCATTAGACATTGAATCACACAAACGATTTGCTCTATATATATTTCAATGCTTATTGAAAGTTAACTATCACTTATACATACTTTTAAAATTGACAAAAATTTTAAATTGAATATTTTAAAAATTACCTTTTTGATTCATTATTATACATAAAATAGAGGTATACAATACAAAGGGAGTTAAAAGTAGTAGATTATGGAAGTTTAAGTAAATACATTAAATACTACATATGGAGTAAAATATCAATATTACAAAAGTAATATTAATATAAGATTTAGAAATTTAAAAATCTAAAATGTGTCATATTACGCTGTGATTTATTTTAGTTGCTTAGTCAACTGAAAAATTTACGTATTGTATAACAAACGGTTCATATCAATGAAGGATTAGTCAAAAATGTACAATGAAAAAGCGATATGTTTTCATTGGCGTAAAACACCCCTTAAAATAATTAAATTGAGCGTCCCCAGTGTTGTTTACTTTGATCTACGGTTTAATTTTATATATTAAGGGCATTAGAAATATTTTCAATCGTTTTACTGTTGCAATTACTATATTATGTCTGAACTTGGCTCACCTGTGTTTGGTCGCATCGGACACAATACTTAGAATGCCATTCTGTGTAGGTCTGAAATTCTGTAAACCAAATAGTAGTCTTTACAATCAAAGAAGATCAGAATAGTCCTGGATGCTTTAGCGCGGATTCAGTTAGGCTTACACCTGCCTTTGGGCAATAAGGAACATGGAAGAGCTTGCATCATCTTACAGATAGTGGATGTGTTTCATTCTTGCGTAAAACTAGAGAGGTAGAGACTAGGTTTACAGCGTTAAGAAAACTTTTGGAAACATTTATAAATTATTAGTTACACTTTAAAACAGGTTTTGTTTTATAGAGGAAATTAAATTAACTGAAAAAACAGTTTACCTATGCTTTTGGCACGAATATGCATACAATTAACTTTGTTTATTGGTACAAGTGACCGAGAATTGTCTAACCATCGGCGATGGAACGGTACCATTAAAGCCAATCGCATACCTAAAATGACTGTATCGGATTGAACTTCAATAAAATAAAAAAAAATACTTAATTTCTTGTGCTCACAATGCTGATTAAAATCCAATGATATTTGGCAATTGGTTGTTTTATAGTCTAAGAAAATTATGTTTATTGTTATATATGTCGCATTATGGCATTTATAAAAAATTATGTCTGAGAAATGATTTGTAGCACATTATTATTATACAACGTTGGGATGTAGTTATGCAGATACAGAACGTGTCTGGAAAATAATTTTCTACCAATAAGACAGAGCTAAACGAATACTCAAGTAGAGCGCAATTCTGAGTAAGGATTTTCTCAGTTATTTTTAAGGTATCTCAGCTAGTACAATATTATTACAAAACAAATAACGATCAAAACTGCGTTAAAAGTGTTTGCAGTTTCAGAAAGATTGATGGTTTCCGAGAAGTACAATGTTTACCTCAAACAGAAAATTTTAGCTTACTTAAGTGTTTACGAACAGCAACAATTCAGCTCCATTTATTTATGATGAATTTCAGTTGTTAAGTTCTACATCAAAGAGTATGTCAAAACGTCTAGAAGAGTGGGGGGGGGGAGTGAAGGAAATGAGCTCATTCATGGGAGCTCCGGGCAATGTGTTGAGTCTGGTCTTTTTCACACTGCAGGCGCCTCGCTTTGACAACACCGGAATATTAGGTTCCACCATCTTAAGTAATAACGTTGAGTTTTCACTAACTTATTTATTTGTTGTGTATATAGTATTTCTATGCATCTACAATACCGGTATGTTATGGGTTCTTCTGTTTCCTATACATATATACCTGTAATACATTTCCGATGTTTAATCATCATCCGTTATTTAGTAATAGAAAGTTTATGTTACATTTATTTAAGGTTATATAATTATACAATTTTATTTTACAGATTTTGTATTAACAGTTTAAAAATATATTTGCTATTTCAGATCCCAATTACCAAAATATCGTTTTTTGTGATAATTATTGCAATATTCAGTTATTGAAATGCATTACCATTTTTTAAGTAATATTACTACAGTTTGTCGAGAATATAATACAGATATTTGAAATAAATAAATCAATACAGATTATTTGCTTAAAACTCTTTTTATAGATGCTTAACAAAGTTAAAGAAGAATGAGTATTACGGCCAACTAAATATGTGTAAAAAAGAGATAATAATAACGAATATTGTAAAGGTGTTTAATACCTACATATTTGTTTGTATGCGTTACTTTATTGCATGTTGCATTTATTAAGACATTGTATCTTGACACTTGTATCAGTATATTAAAGTTTGCAGTTATAAATTATTTAATAAATTTCAAAACTTTGGTCAGTAATGCAATATAATGTTGGACTCGTCTTCCAGGAAAGTTCACTGAATTCCATTGCATTATATAAGTTCAATGAAGTAGAATCAGGCTTTCCTGATTTGACGTATATTTTTCTAATATCTTCTCTAAAAGTGCGAACTTTAACAGATATCAAAACTGTTTTTTAAGTACCCACCTAGGTTTAAATACCATTTATTTTCTCTTGATGTGGGATTTAATTCTAAAAGAAAAATGTTTCTCACACACCAAATTTACAACATGAATTATCATAATTTAATTAACTGTAAAAGGCAGGTAAGGCAAGCCATGCGTTATGTAACACGCTTCACTCAGGCTGCATGCAAAATTTCCAGCATTACATGTTTTACTGTGGTACATGTTAAAATGTCATATGATTGTACTCATGTTTGAAATGTAGCCTCGAAATATGTTTACTATAAGTAAACAATAATAAACCTTTGAACACTTTTGTAAATTTTATTTGTACACTGTACATTTCGGATTCGAAGAATCTATCTTCAAGTACTTGTAGGTTAAGTTAAATGGAGTAAATAAATAATGGCAAACAAATTAATATTTGTTTTTAACTAACTTGGCGGCACAATCTTTGTATTTAATTTTATTTGTGACCAATTTATATCGTTTAAAAATCTATAAAACAGTATTTTTTGTTATAAGATCTTAATCTTGTTAGAAATTCATTTAATAATACATCAGGATTCATTTTGGAATGTTTGTAAATTTAAAAATGTTTCAAAAATTCATAATAGGTTACTTTTTTGCATGTGTGCATTGTACTCAGTTTAATTAAACATTTATTTATTCTTAATTTTTTGTGGTTCCATTATAGTCTTATGAAGTGACATACATCACAACCAATCTCCATATTGCCTATATTGAAATAAAGCTACATGCAAATACTCAAGCATATTAGTCAGTTCTTTTTAAAGATATCGTGTGCAGAGCCAGCCATACATACATAAATTTCCCATTCCATAAATAACAGTTACAAGTTAGTTTGAAACATATATTATCGTGAACTCATGCACTCTTATCACTTTCTAAAGCTTAATAAAAACAAATATGTATCATGATCTAAGTTTGAACGGGAAGTTCTCTCTTTGAGAAATTTACACGTACTTTTAATTGAAACACTATAGTAGCCACATATAATTACTTCAGGAATATATTACTAACATTGAAACGTATTTTTAAAACGCCAAGTCACGTGTGATAATTCCTTAAGACTGTATGTAACATTTCAAATATATATCTCCTGTCTTTCTTGAGATGTATTACGAATGGGTAGAGAGACATAATACAAAACAATTTTCACCCCTCCTCCACGGTATAAAAAAGATAAATTGTCGCAGTCTAGTGAGTGGTTGGCTTCAACGGTTAGCTAAATTCCATAGGCCTACTCACACTATAATACAAATCACTCTTGTGTGTGTGAAGAAATGCCGAATTTAAATGTCTAAATATGAAATGCTCTTGAGATTTTAAGCGGCAAGATACATTCCAATTTTTATTCATGGGGTACTTTATAACAGAGTGTCTGAGTAACAAAACCCCAGGTAAGCTATAGACGTTTCTACAACGCAAGAATCCCTTAAAATTAAATGTTTTTATTATATTAACTGATACCTTTTTCTTTATTTTTATACAGTAAAAGGTCATTTTAAGTATTTGCTAACGCTCAGTCAAATTATGTGGAGCGGTTTGAGCTATAATCAAACTCATTGTTGTCTATATAAAAAGACGCTTCATCAAAATCTTAATTTACGAGTAAGTTCCTTTTTGATATATTGTGTACACAGATACAAGACAGAAATGAAACTTTTTCCAGTCCCTCGAATGATGGAATTCGCAAACGCACAGCCATTTATACTTCTATTAAGTGCAAAGTTTCTCAGACAGTTGTGTTATCATGTCATGACGTAAGGCTTTGATATGTTTTGTTTATTTGCACCTGGATTTAATTATGTGTTAGGTTAATTATCCACCTAAAGAAGATATGAAATTAGAGGTCTCTAAACGTAGCGTTACTAGTTTATTCTAGAAGTGAATTATGGGAAATGTCCAAAATAAACTTTGTTGCCTTCACAGTCATACTATTTAAAAAAAAATGGACATTAATTCAGAAAAGTATACTTATTTTAGTATATTTTACGATAAAAAAAATAATTTTCCAAGTAGATAATATATACAGTAAAAGGTCCTCAGTTGCAGACGAAAGCCACCTAATCCCGATCAGTTTGAAATGGAATACTCCGCGTACAGTCCATCACAAGTAGATTAAATAATTTCTCATGTTACTTGAGAGTTAAGCAATTATAGCTGCCTAATGTAGTGTGGCGGTTGATCTTGATGGATGTGTTAAGTTCTCTAGAATTCCTGTGGCGCCGTAATGTACGCAATACATCATATAAATTGTTTACTATGGTGGGGGGCAGGTTTTTCCCAAAGTGAATGAGTAGCACGCAGGTGTGTAACAAGACTCCTTCGGTATATATTGAAGCATTTTCTTGTAAAATTACTTATATCTGATTTAAAGGAAAGTTTTGAAGACTTTACTAAAACGTATTATTGTGTTTACGGTTTTCTCGATATAACTTGTCACGTGACATTCAGATTTGTGTTCATTAAAATAAGTTTCATATCAGGGTTCAAATAATAAAACTTTACACGTAAAGGCACTATGAAATTATATTGTATGTGATGTTTTAGTTAGGATATATATGTTAATACGTATGTGTCTCATGTTCGAATCTCTTAAGTGTGTACTGGTGTATTGAGTTTGTGGTCTCGTTGTCATCATGGTTACCCATGAGACCAATGAAAACATATTCGATATCGCTGAACCAAGTCCCATGGAGTTAAATGTACCATTACCAAAATCATTGGTCCACACGAATAAATAAAGCTTTATGGACAATTTAAAGTTTGTAGATCACTTTGGTATCAATATATTGTGGAGAATCACAGCAAGATAGACAGACAAACAAAGAAATTACTCAAGCTCTACTAGGGATGAGAATTGCTATGCAAAATCTCAGCCGATAACTTATAAAAATAACAATGAAAATGTTCTCAAATGTACGAACATTTACGGAACAAAGTTTTAGATTTAACTATTATTAGGTTGAACTTGGAGCGGGAAATCAGCTCCCCCTACGTTTTAAAACAAAAACACATTTTTTGTTACATGCATTTAAAAATTAAATTATTTCTCATATTTACAAACTGATGTTCTTATATTTAGTATCATTAGATTTGTGATAATATTTCAAAAATTAATTTTGTAACCAAAACTTTTATTTTAAGAGATTTTAAAATTTATTTACGATTAAACTTATTAAATAGCTCCACCATATAGAAAATAAGTCTTAAAAACCATTATAATTATTTATTTTATTAGATATTTGTGTTATAAGACCACATATACCAAATTAAAATTTATTACAACAAAGCGTTCTCAAATTACAAATATTAAGGTTAAAAAATACATAATTAGTGATTGAGCAAGAAATGAGTTTTAAAATTTCAAGCAATTTTTGTTACTCAATCGTTATTTAAATTAAATCAGGCAATTGCTGTTTATACAAAAGTAATAAATATTTATTTAAAAATACAGAATTATAAAAAAATGCATTATTACGTCTATATAAAGCAGGGAGGTGTGCTAAAATGATAAAGTAACGTATAAATATAAGCTTTTAAGTGTAAGTACCTTTGAACTTTAGCGGAGTTTACGATCTCACCTAATAGCCCACTGAAATACCGATAGTTATTACATCATAGCCAATTTGCATGTCATCGTATTCCAATTGTGTTATTTAATCCTGTTAGTGCAAGCTGTAACAGTTAAAATCGTTCCATGTCCAGAACGATACCCTCTGTAGACTTCACTAAAACAATTACATCTTTATGTTGTGAATTTGATGTGCTTTGTGGTGATAGCTCTCCATACATTTACAGCACGTCTCTGCAACCTGTAAATTACATCATCATTTTTTGTGTGGAATTTCTATCTTTTATTACAGGATATTTTTGATGGTTTTGTAAATAAAACTGTTCTACTTTTTCCCCATAGTAACATAAACAAATGTTAAACTAACAAACAAAAATTTACGTTCTCGTATGTGAAGAAAGTTGTGCACTTATAACTCATATCCGTAAGGAAATCCGTTGTAAGCTGCAGCGAATCAAATACAGGTTGTCAAACTTCGTATCGGGTAACCCTTTCCAGTATTTAAATTTTCTGGAAATGGTTAATCAATAAAATCATAAAAAAATAATAAGGTTTTACAAATTTCCATCCTTATATATGTTAGAAAAAATATAAAACTACGTTTCTAGAATTGTAATATACCCTTCTTTTTCGGATGCCAAAAACCCTAACAGGTAAAAATAAACACATAAATTAAAAACTAAAAATTGTTTCAATTAACTGTCAAACTCAAGTAACACTTGATTCGTACAAACATGTCTTTTTATTATTTTTTTATCTCAATTAAGCCCAAGCGTCAGCTATGCCGGCTTTTAAGTGCACTGGTTTTTTTATTACAGTATAAAGTACATGATTGGACCTACCCTGGGACTTGGACCCGTGATCTCTCGGTTAGAGAGCCGAGACTATAACCATTAGTCTACGGAGGAGGACTAAACATGTCTGGAAGTAGAGACTAGTGATAATGAACACAAGTGGTGTCACTACACAGAACCAAGAGCACCAAACAACAAATATTCACTAGGGAAGATGTAAAACTGAGGAGAAAACAGAAATAAAACATCATCGTGTAACTATTAAATATAAAAAAAAACAATACATTAAAAGTTTTCCCATTGTTCGGGTTATGGCTTGAACTTTAATGTATTCCTCATTTCTCTCTAGGAAATCGAATTGTGTTTAAAGAGGATGCTGATCCACAATCCATTGAGGGACAGGAGAGCATCACATTGAGCTGACTCTAGTATTATAATTTCTGGTGTGAAATAAAGAGGATATATATTTCACACAGTCTTCTACACCTTACAATCAAAATCGTATTACTGTTAGAGGTGTTCTTGCTGTACATTTATTTATAAAAAAACTATTATACTACAATAAACAGGTAATCTAGAAGTGTCCTGACAAAAGTAAGAGAATTGCGTTTTACTTACTCTGATTTAATTTATTCACTTGGCAAAGTGAAAACCACAACATAATAATTTTCTCACTTATTTCATTAAGTATATTATGGTTACCCACAACCACTATAAATTATTTTGATAGGATAAGATGAGCCGAGTTATTCTCAAAATGTCACTTGTATATCTGTTTACCAAACGGATGGACTATAGTTCCCCGGGAACTAAATATCTTTTCTGAGACGCGACGTCCAGGCAGGACGAGGGAGGATAGCAGGAAATATATATATAAGGGAGGTCATGAAACTCATATTGTATATCAATTCAATATACAGAAAAAATGGTTTATATAAGTCATTATTAGGCTTCATGTTGCGAGTATTACAATACACTCAAATACATAACTGGAAGATGAAAGACATATTTTAAAATAAATAAAGGTGTTCTAAGAATGATGAGCTGATTGTTTCATAGCAATACCTTGATTACCAAGCAGTTCTATTTCAGTTTACTTTGGCAGATGTGCTCAGTTAAAAGTACCATACCATTTAATCAAAACCCAATGAACTGGTAAAATTTCATTAATAACTCTTCATAGGAAGATCGTATTTAGCGATTCTCCAATTCTCAATTCTGAGTCAGTTTCAGTTCCATTAAGGAAAGTTCTAATAGGTAAACATATTAGCTTTACTCTGTAACAGAAAAAACTTGCTGTGGGATATCAGACCACCCGTATATCTGTCTGGAGGTTAAAAAAGTTTTATTGAAGATATAGGGTTTTGTTCCTAATACTCGTTTAACGAATATAAGGAACCCATAATTCTAAAACCTGTTTATTTTCGGCTTACTATTTGCAAAATCCCTGCAAAATTGGTCACAAACCTATTCTTATATTGTAGACGGATTGATTGAAGATAATATGCCGCAAATGTTCAGAATTTTAATACAATATTTTTTTATTTATATCAGAGAGCATTACAAGATATATTAACAATATCATCAAACACAAAGGTTATTTAAAAGGAATTTTTTTTCCATATCATCTTGAATAAAGCATTATAATAACATATCAGAACTATTAAAAACTTTCATTATAATAATTCCCACAAACTAGTTAAAAATAAAAAAACGCACTTTCATTTACGTAAGTCAATAAATGATATGGAAATAAAACATTGAAATTGTATGTCAATACGACATGTAGATGTTCATCAGTTTCAAAGGATCAAAACAAACATATCTCTTGTAGACACACACGCAGTTTCTGTATTCATACAGGAGGTGTTGACATACTTTAATATGTATGAGGGGACCGGCTTCGACGACATGTGCGTATATTCCTCGCATACTACTTTCATACGTGGCGTATAATTTTACCAACAACGATATACTGTTCATAAAATAATTCTAAGATTCATCATGTGTCTAATATCATATAATATTATTCCATTAATTTCTAAACTAATTCAAGAACAATTAAGAACAGTTTTGCTCAAATTACATTCGACATAATTTCATTCTTATATAAAATTACGTACAATAATTATGCAATATTGACAACAGCACGCACTATTTTGTTTCATATAGTTATAAACCTTTTACAACGCATTTAATACCTGTCCTTTAATTAGTCGTGAATAAATACTTGTACTGCTAATACTGTATATCCATTTTCAGACAATGTGGTGGAATAAATGGACCAATCATTTGGTTAGGTACATCGCTCATGTTACATTCTGTTAAAGTCAAATATTGAACTAACTAAATTACTTTATAGTTCGATCCAGCTTTATTTTCCTTGACGCTCACCATGATACGATATGTATACTTAGTATAAGTAGCACTGCTGAATAATTTTACTCACGTATTTATTTGTAAGCTAATGTATCGTAATCGAAATAACTGTTATTAGTAAAACCTCTAATTTCTTATATAATTGACTGTACCGCTTTACAACTAATTAGGGAATTTTTAGAACAGTGTAGTATTATTAAGGATCCGACAGGTCGTATTATTAAAGACGTTCATAAAATCGTATCGTTATCAACTTGTATGATGTCTGATCTTCTGAACGTCTGTCTCATTGATAACTCTTGATCGATAGGTGCGTGCTGGAGACTTGAAAATGAATTTAAAGGTTTCTTCTATTGATTCATGGAAGAACTGTATTGATTTTGGTGTGAAAGTTGATGGGGCAGTTCGGTCATCAGAAATCTGGGGTATTTTTTTATGATTTTAAATATATTGAAAATGAAACAATAGGTAATTTATAAAAATGAAATAGTAATGGTACAATTTCGTGTTCATCTAAATCATCCCAATTGTGTAGTTTTGTTTTTAAAATACAACGTCAAAGTTTTTCTTAGTGATTTAAAATAGTTTTATTTCAAGCATAATCGACAAATTATTGATTCCCGCTAAAGTACAGAATTACAATTTCAAATTTTTTGTTACACACATACAGGTATCAAATACTTAATTACCAAATTATCGCTAGTAAATGTTTTATCATAGATATAAAAACCTAGAAAGGATTTTCCTCATTAAAATGGACTAAAAAAGTGGTGACAACATTTAATAAGATAAAAATTAAATAATTATTCGTATTTTTAGTAATGATTCACTTTCTTCTAATAGAAAATTGTATTTACTGAAGCCATATATGTAGTAAAGTCGAACAAAATGATATCATTGGTGTGATAAAAGGTAATACTGTATAGGAGCTAATAAGGCATACGAGATGTATCAGCTATTTAAAACGCATAACATAACAAATTTCTACGTAATGGTTTTAAAGACAAAAGTGAACAGCATTCAATCCGTTTTCTCACTCAACAACCTTGAATAGAACAAAGTTTACAGTTACTAACTACATAAATATAAATTTTCTCATACTCCACTAGAACACACTCGTTAAAAATTCACAGTTTATTTTCATGCACGAGTTTAATTTTAACCAGTATTATTGATGCATGAAATGTAATAAATATATTCCATCTGGTTTAAATCAATTTCTTATTTCTTACCTTTACCTTTAGACACAATTCTTGCTATAATCTGCACTTTTGAAGCAAGAGTTCTTCAACTTACCTGAAACAAAATTAAAATTTTATTATTTATGAAAATTAATATGTTTACGCTGGTTATTAATATTAAAAATTAATTAATTTTTAACAATTTCTATTTCTTAACCATTTTAGAAGTCCTTTCTCACATCTTATTTGAGTCACTTTATGTCGATTAATAAAATCAGTTACATTTCTAATTCAACTATATAAAAATATGATTTTGAAAAGAAAAACTTTTACGTAGAAACATATATGTTTTACAGGTAACGTACAAAGGAATTTTCAACTGGAACTCTTACAAAGTTTACCGGCGGAATGAATATCAAAGTAATGTCCTCTCTCACATCGATGTCGCTGTGTTTGCACTGGTAACGTAATCACGGCGATTATAAGGCAGTCAAACATTAAACACAGCCACGAGACCTTGAATGCTAGACTCTTTAAAGTAGGTGTTGCAGCCTGCGTACAATCATTCATTTTAAATGCACGACCTAAGACTGAATAAAAACAAAGTTTAAAAATTTTCTCCAGGTTCGAAGAATGTGATTGAAAGGAACAGACAAATAATGAAGTTTTAGGAGATCAGATACGATTACAGTATTTCAGACAAAATAAGCTGTGAGTATTCTAATTATATTAAGTATTTCACGTACCAGTATCTCTGTGATCAATCAAGGTGAACTGTTGTAGCATATCACATACCATCAATACAATTCGTCTTTATGAATTCCAACTGGAATTTTCTCTGAGATCACTTTGATGAAATTTACACCTAAGATTACAAAATAATTGTATATAAGTTATTTATATATTGTTATATAAATTACTATTGTATATTAGTTATATAAATAGTATTTTAAATATCTATTTTCATATTACTACTTGTAAACATTTTTATTTCCGAAAGAAAAGTTCTGTAAAATTTACTAATGTGCAATTTTCCTACAAAACACAGAGGACTTTGCTATGGCTGAAACTGATATACAATAATCGTAAACGAAAACGTGTTGCGAAGTATATTTATGTGCGTTCCAAAGGGTTTCATTCGTACTGGTGTTCTTGCATGCGTACGTAGAGGCACATACTTGTACACCAGATCTTAAGTGATATGTATATATTCTTTTCAGGGGTAACAGCAATAAAATATTGAATTCTGGTGGGGTATTACTGTTTTAAAACATTATATACATTTAAATATGCTATAAATAGAATCAAGAAACTCGTCCTAAATTGGAGAGTAAAACTTTGTACACTATATAGAGTTCGCATCATATTTTCCTATGATAATAAGACAGGAACTCCAACTGACTTGGAAGCCGTATTACTACAGTGCCGCGGGACAAATTAAGCTGTAAAGCTGCAGTAACAATAACAGTAAAGGAGATGATTACTGCCCCGCTGTGATACACTATCAACTTTTAGTGCTCTTGTCATTTCAGACGGTGTGGTGTCTTCTGTGAAGTTCTGTATAATATTATGTAATCTTCTTAAAATAACTATTCGTCGTTGCTATTCTCGTAGTCTGCATTTCGATAAACACGCTTATTAAACGGTTCTGTACAACATCTCTCTAAAGCAACTATTTATAATTTTATTATGGCCAATGTTTTTCCTGAGGTTTGACGAAGCCTATCACACGTGGGGCTGGATAAATGCCATTTCCACCCGTCTATCTGTTTGTTAATATAACTGTCTGTCAAACAAATAAAATGTAATTTAATTTGGTAAATAAATTTTGTAGACATGGCAAAGACAATTAATTATAACAATTCAGATATATATCTTTAAAACGTTTTGAATAATAATGTGTCCTGTCCACATTTTGCAGGTGGATATTGCAAATATGTTCCCTAAGAAAGCAGATACACTTTAACAGTTTTTAATAGAGGTGTGAGAATTTCTCTAATAAACACGTATCTAAATAGTACTGTGCAATATTTGTATTAGCTCTAGAGCACCACTTGTTACTTTGGAAATATTTATCGTAATTATAAAGTAATTTCTAAAAACTGTCGTTGTCTATTCTAGTAGTTAAATCTGTAATATAAAAAATACGTATTTTGATTTCGACTACTTTCTCAAAACTACCAAACTGTGGTATATGTGACCTGGATGAACTCAGTCTTATAGATTCTCTTATTCTTTCTATGAGTTGTGAAGAAGCTCTGTATTGGATGTCTGAAGCTGTAATCTTCCATTTTGACCTCAAAAATCTGTTTGACACTGAAAAAATTATGTGTAATTGGTTTTGGAAATACCCTATAATAATTTGTTAGGTAGACGATATATTATCATCGAATTAATATTTTTAGAATAGAATTGTGTTTCTTAGGATCGTACATCCGTTGGTACAGAATTTATCTTTTAATATATCATAATACATTTTGTATTTCTGCAAACCCTGAGCAATAGTTTGCAACCATCTGCAATGATGACAGAAGTATTTAATTTTACGCGCTTGTAAAACTACCCTTAATTTATTTACACGTCTAAAATCAAAGAAAGTCAATGGTCTAAAACTATCAGCCAATAATGAAAGAAACGGAAATCTTCTAATTCCAACCAATATCATTGGCACACATGGTTAGCTGATACTGAATTAACCATTGTTTACGTATGTGACGGTTAATTTTAAGTATAAAAAACAGTTAAATATCTTATAATTTAATATATTATAAAAAAAATATTAATAATTTATTTTATTTTTTATATTTTATTTTAAAATAAAATATTAATTTATTTCAATCCTCGCATTTAATGTTCTATTTGGAATGCAAACAAAATAAAATAAGGTTAAGAAATTTGTCTCGGCTTAGAACAATGTTATTAAAAGGAATACTAATAAATGTTTACCAATAAAATATATTATATGTCCAGTATTATGAATATTTTAAAATAAAACATTCAGAATGAACCATTATAGTACATTCATCCTTAAAACGATCGATTTATGAGATGCTTATTTCTATGTCGTATTTTATATATATAAAATATATATATATATATATATATATATATATATATATATATATATATAAAATACGACAGAGAAATAAGCATCTCATAAATCGATCGTTTTAAGGATGAATGTACTATAATGGTTCATTCTGAATGTTTTATTTTAAAATATATATATTTTATATCATTATATATATATATATATATATATATCATATATATATATATATATATATATATATATATATATATAAAACCAGTATGCATAGAATCACACACCCTAATTTGTTTTATTATATATATATATATATAAAATAAAACAAATTAGGGTGTGTGATTCTATGCATACTGGTTCTAGTCTCCTGATTCATTATAACTCTCTAGTATTCACATTTAAAATTATGGTTATTAATTAGAACCACTTGGAATGGTTTCATTATAAGCTTCTGATATGAACTTTCCCTAGTGACTAGTCCATGGTGCTTGAGGGCAGACACAGTCCTTGTCGAGCAGCAGGTGGTTTTTATGACGCCAGAGACTGAATTCTCTAAATAACCTGGTGAGAAACTCCATACATGAAACAATACTTTCCATTTATTTTAAATCATAAAAGGACATAACATTCGTTAGCAAAGTAGGCGTAATGGATTTTTGTTTAGTATTTGGTTATTTAATCTTCTCAATGCTATGCACTTGTTTAAGCTTGCGCTGCTAGGTTCAAAAGCCTAAAATGTTCTACACACTTAAATTTCATTTTTATACACTACAAAATAAAAACATTGAAGTCTACTGGAGTTAGATGACGCATGACTATATAACTCTATGTTTTTGGATAATTCAATCTACTTTATTTGGACACCAAATATAGAGAAATGGCCGTAAATAAATACGTAGTGGTTGTTAAAATATTTTAATTGAAACAAAGTGAATATGAATGCACTAAATGTCTTTCGCACATATCATACTTAATGGTGATTATAAAGGATTCCAATGGTCCATAGCACAACAGATGATGATAAGTAACGAAACTTTGCTATACGGATAAATTGTGTTATTATCGTTTTCAAACATAAATTATATTGCATACTTATAACTATTTGATACGTACAAAGAGGGAATACACTAAAAAAATCACCCTTGAAAACAACTTACAGTTGATTTTATTATTTAAATTTCACAAAAAAATTAAATTCATTCATTTGTTACTATTCCTTCCAATATTGACTAGTAAATATTTATTTAATATGTTTATTATTGTAAAGAAATTTCATTAAGAATAATCAATTCATATTGAAGCTTTTATGCTATATAACACATTAAACAAATTGACGGCACAACTCAACTACTTTGAAAACCAGCAACTAAACAGTGCATGAGTTCAAAAAAAAGTAACACTGGCATTTGAATACCAGTTAACCTATTTCAAACTTCACTGGACGACCAATGTTCCTGAGAGCTTTGATTGCCCATTCAATCAGGGACAAATTTAAATCTGTAGAGAGGAAGTTGCTGCTTCAATTCGCCTGCAAATTGAACACGTATGATACAAATTTCATTCGTACTCTAAAGTTCATAGGGTGTGGGGTATTTTGATTTGGTTGAGTATTTATATAGATTGTCTGCAGCTAGTTTTTATTTAATTATCATAGTATTAGAAAAAGATTATTCTATTATCAGGTCAATGTATAACATAGTAACAGTATTTTAATTTTTTACACTGGCTAAACATATTTCCCAAAATTTTTATCGGAAGTTTTTTATGTGTACTATCTAAAATAATAATAAATATTTAAATAAATATCTATTCGCGGAGTAAACCGACATCATAGATTCCGAAAAGATTAAAAAATAGAAAAATGTATGTCATGTACTAGTGGTATCAAAATAAATACAACTAATAATATATCTGAAAAATAAAAAACGTATAATTATATATAAATACATATAAAGGGTGAATACTGTCTTAGGACAACTTTATACATTTTAAATCACAACAGATATCGCAAATTTGGTATAACGTTCCTATAAGGTATTTATTTGTGTACATGGTGATCGGATGACACCTTTGAAGGACGGTCCTTCGGGGATAACATAAAACATTAATGACATCCTAAAAGTTTTACATTATTTTAAAAGGCCAGTTGAATTGAAACAATAGCCCAAACCTTCAAAGAGTCCGCTTACTTCAAAAGGTTGATCCAGCCGAAAGAAATTGCTGTTTACAGTGCTAAATATTTCAACGATTAGGGTAGTATTCATATATTAATTTTTATCTAAAGGAATATATATCCGAGGCAAATTTTAGTTAATGTGAACATTCCATTTCAAATCTTCATCAAGGAGTATTCCAAATAATTTGGTGGAGTGTGCTTCTTCTAGAATGGAATCTACTACCATTAGATAGCAAAGATAAGTTGGATTTTGAGTCTTTCGTTGTGAGATTGTGGATTTAGAAGTGTTGGACACAATTGTTCAGGTAGAAAAAAGCCTGTTAATCCATAACTTCCATTGAAACAGATAGTCTTGTCATCAGCATACTGCACGAGTCTCCCATGCAGTAGTGATGGCATAATGTCATTGACATAGACCAGTAAAAAGAATTGGACTCAGGATGGAGCCCTGATGACAGCATACCTCATTCCAAACTGGCAATGAAAGTTGATTTGAAATTTGAACCATCTGCGTTCTGTGGTTTATGAATTAACTGAACCACAAAATGCGCCTGACTTGAATTCCCTGCGATTCCTGCAACGTTCTTAGGTCAGCACAGTCAGATGAATGTTTTAGATGGGTCGAGAAATACACTTATCCCCACCGACTTTCTAATCGCTCTAAAACTTTGCGTTATCCTTTCTGGACCTCCATTGGACATGAGAGAACTGGTTGTGGCTAATAAATCCAAGCCTTCTTATTTTAAAAGAATTTTCAAAATTATTTTATTAGAAGTGACAAAATTAAATCTTTAGACTGGTCGGCAATTCTCACACAGTAGTGTGCGGACGTTAGACCATCCGCTCGGTCTTCCTCACATAGTAATGTGCGGGAGATAAGCCATCCGCTCGGTCTTCCTCAAACAGTAATGTGCGGGAGATAAGCCATCCGCTCGGTCTTCCTCAGATAGTAATGTGTGGGAGATAAGCCATCCGCTCGGTCTTCCTCACATAGTAATGTGCGGGAGATAAGCCATCCGCTCGGTCTTCCTCACATAGTAATGTGCGGGAGATAAGCCATCCGCTCGGTCTTTCTCACATAGTAATGTGCGGGAGATAAGCCATCCGCTCGGTCTTCCTCAAATAGTAATGTGCGGGAGATGAGCCATCCGCTCGGTCTTCCTCACATAGTAATGTGCGGACGTTAGACCATCCGCTCGGTCTTCCTCAAATAGTAATGTGCGGGAGATAAGCCATCCGCTCGGTCTTACTCACATAGTAGTGTGCAGGAGATAAGCCATCCACTCGGACTTTCCTACATAGTAGTATGCGTGTGAGGTGATAACAGTGCCCGAAGGATGTTTACAAGGCACTTATTGCACATATCCCAACAAGGGAATAAACAAATGGCTGGCTTGGTGCAGCGTAGTCTTGAAAAGGTGCAAGGTTTTAACTCCTAGGTCCTGCTATGTTCTTTTAGTTTGCCTGCATTTCAGGTAATTTGTCGTCACCATCGTTTATACATTAGTCCCCAACCGCCACCTCTTCTGAGACACTTCTAGATCATGAATATCCTCTAACCCTGCCTTACGAGTCCTATCAAGATGCAGTCAAAATTAACTAACATCTCCGGATGTGGACACTTAAATAAAAAACGAAATTGTTTGTTAATAGCAGTTCTTAGTAGATATATTTGATCCAGATGTAAATAAGACTATTATCGATTTAAATGAAAGCCCTAAAAGAACAGTTTCAAACACTTTCGCATCTTTCGTATAAACGCTAAGAAAGCTTGCACTATAGTGTTTGAGCTTACACTTGTGTGCGACAAATTGAAACCTGACGTGTTTGTTGTTTCAGAACATGGGTACAGTTATAAAAAAATTGATACTTTCAATCAAAGTTTAAAACTATGAATTGGATAAAGCTTTAAAGGAGCACTAAGTTCTTGGGTTAGTGTGGCAATATAAAAAAAATTAGATTTATACCGTTAAAATTAAATATGCCCAGACTGTATAAGAACTCATTAAAAATATTTAGGAAAACTGGTAGTCGCTAGAGATTTATTTTTGATAAACTTGATTTCATATTAATTTTTATCCTAAAAAAAAAACAAATCTATTTCAATTGGGGATATTAATTTCAATGTTATATACGACAGAAGAACTGTTAAGTCCATGAACATGAAATAAATTAAAATATATCTAAAAGCTGTATCTAAAAGCAGTGGTTGTTTTTTTATCAACTTTGAATCTTCGGATAAGCACTTTAAGATGATTAATAATTCTCAGAAATGTTTAGTGACATCTATTGTTCTTTTAAAATCAAGGAACCGTTAACCTGTAAAATTACATGAATCACTCTCTGTATCATGGTTGTATCATTCTAATTTTATCAAAAGTACAATGAAAATAAAAAAAAATATATAAATCTTACAAATTAATTCAAAGAAACATCATCAAATCCTGAAACGCTTGTGACATTAATCGTATTTAAAAAAGCAAGTTAGGTTTTAGAAAACAGCCTGGAATATTGATAATAACCTAACTGAAAACAGCCGTAACTTTTAAAACAATAAAAATAAAATGTATGTAAATGACAACATTATAATATGAGAACCATTCGAAGTAGCTCACGAGTTAAATAAATCTATTCTTATTCAGGTTGCTTTGCCTGATAGGTCTTTTAAGAGTTGTTTTTCCCGAGGGTTGATACTGTCCACGGTGCTGACTCCTGTTGGCGAGGTAGAAGCGGCTCTATTGTCCATGGAACGAATTCGAAAAATTCTTGTCACATCAAAGGTACGTCCATTTGGTTGCTTAAGCGTTGTTTCAACCATGTTCAAACACCACTAACAAAATTAATTAACTCTTTTTTCAATGAGAACTTTCCAACAGTTTTGGAATCCGCTAGTCCTTCCAATCTTTAAAACGGGCGATCCACTTTAGCCAAGCAATTATGGACCTATTTCAATACTTCCAGTTTTCAATAAAGTTTACAAAAAGCTTTTCTAGAAGCCTTATACAATTTGTGGAAAACTTGAATGTCCGAAATCCGGCCTACTTCAATTTAGGAACAATAAATCCGCAATATATGCTGTAAAACATCTTGTGGACTCTGTTGTCGATGGACAGGACAAGCGTGAAGATGTGCCAAGCACATTTCTTGAGCTGTTTAAAACTTCGGGTCGTGTGAATCGTGACACTCTAGTGCAAGAGGAATCATGTGGTATACGTGGTCTTCCACATAGATGCCTCTTGTCTTACCTGAAAGACATAAACCAGAGTGTGCAGATCGCTCACGTCATGAAAAATAAAGTTAATATGCCTTACGGTATCCGCAGGAATCTGTCCTCGGGTCAGTTTTGTTTTTAATACATGTACACGACTTAAATTCCGCAGTCCAAAATTGAAAGTAATCCAGTCAGCAGATGACATTAATCTCTGTATTTTCTCAAAAACATCTCAAGATTTGAAAATTCAGTCTCTTGCGTTTAATTTTATGGTTAAATTTGAAAATAAAGTAAACAAATTAAATCGTTATGATACTATTCCTGAGCCAGCATGAACGCATAGCAGAAACAGGTATACTTCTGGATTACGTACTTACCAAAATAACAGACTCCATTACATTCTCGGGAATGCACCTTGATCGAGTTCTTACCAGGAATTAAAATATTGACAAGGTACGTACAAAGGTAACATCAGGCATCCATGCACTGCGGAGTATTTCAAAACGTGCGTTTTTGAATACTTGGGAATTGCCCATATTAGCCTTATTTACCCAAATTTGTTATATGGAATTCGCCTTTGGGGAAGTCACCCAACACAAATTATTACGATTGTTTAAACTGCAACAGAAAACAATGAGTGTATTTTCAAGATAAAATTTTAGAAAGTCGTGCAGATATGCTTTCAGGGAACTTGGATTGTTGACTTTATCCAGCTGATTGTGTACTTCTTCTCAAATTGTTCTTTGGTGAGGAGTATGGAGGATTACAATTAAAAGAAAACGGATAGGAACAACTAACGACTAAAGGAATGCAAAACAACTTTTGCTAAGCTCCAAAACAATTATATTATTATTTAATCGGACTTTCTCGAATAGAAGTGTGCAGGCGATAGGTTGTCCACTCAGCCTTCCTCGCACAGTAGTGTGCAGGCGATAGGTTGTCCACTCAGCCTTCCTCGCATAGTAGTGTGCTGCGGTAGTAGTCCACTTGGGTTTTCTACCATAGTAGTTTGGGGTGATAGACCACGCACAGTTTTATGCGGATGGTAGATCTCCCACTTTTCTCCAAATTGGAAATCGACGCATTCTTATTTCGATATAATACACCGTCTAGAAATATTACACTAAATTTTCTTTCATTTAGTGTGTAAAATATGGTCCTTTTTTGCACTTTTTACCTTTTTATAAAATTAGGTAAACAATGTTCTAATTACAAAATGTACGGTAACCTAATGTCTTAATGAGATAGGTACAAAGATGAAGATGGTACTCGTACAGCTTATATTACGCTAACGAAAGAAATGTGTAAAGGAAATGAGCTCATTGGAGACTACCCCAGGCCATGTGTTGAGTCTGGACAGCCTCAGACGCTCATTACGGAAAATGGAATATTACCGAAATGTACATAACACGGCGCTTTTTTATAAGCTTAAGGCAACACAATGAAATGTTTGAAATATAACGAAGTGCATAATATTTACAAGTTTGCAGGCAGAGAATATAATATTATTGATATTTGTAAGAATCATTCCTCCAGCACTAAAACAGAAACCTAACTGAATCGGTTATTTACGCATAAGAATCCTTCTTATGTTTTAATTCGCTGACCTTCAGTGAAACAATGCTTTTGACCGTGCGGCTGGAAATATCCCTTTTTAGATACTCATTTTTCGTTTTTTCCCTACAACGTTAGTGAAAGATCAATGTATGAATAGTTCTGCATCACCGTTTTAAAAACCTCTTATGCACTCCCATTGTTCGATTCGTCTCAAAAGCAATAAACTGAATATTGGAATATTCCAAATACCTCTAACATTTACAACAAAAGTTTAGAACTGTTCCTCCTAATCTTCACAGTCTTTCAATTAAATTTAATCTGAACCCCTCTAAACCAGTTCAGCAAAGTTCTTTGCCACAATTCGTTCAATCGATTGCTTTGAACCTCGGAAAGTAAATTAAACGTTTGAAACCGGCCTTTTACAGTGCATTCATGCTTCAACGGAATTCGTATAAATTCTTAATCCTGTAATAAACTACTTTCTCCTACTGACTGTAATAAATCTATGAAATACGTACATCGATGGTAAAAAATGTATCGTTCTTTCAATACGTATTACTTGTATGTAAGCTAATAATATGTACTAGATTTTCAAGTGTTCAAAAAATTCAATATTTTACATAAGTTATTTATAAAAATTATTTATATAAATTTTATATAAATTATATCCAATATTGTAAATGATTTACTAAATAGCTTATTAATTAATAAATGCTGATATTTTTACACTCAATATGAATTTATTCCCAATATTATTCATCTAACGCCAAATATTAGACTTTGTTATAGCTATTATCATACTAAACTTAAGGCTTCATATATTTGCTTTTATAAGATTCAACACAAAATAAACACAAAGAGTAATACAATCTTATGGTTATAAAATTTTTATTTTTGATCTGGTTGGAAACTGTATCAAAAATGGACACATATATCGATCAAAGTTTTTATATCAAGAACCTATCCTAAATTTACAATAGCTCTGTATTAATCCTATGCTCCAACTAGGCTACAGAGCTACTAATAAATCTGCAAGTTAGTTTGTTTTTGTCTTTTTATATGCAGATTATATCTCTATATGCAAGCACCATTTATTTCACTTATACGGTCACAATATAACCAAATTTCAGCGTAAACTCGAATCGTACGTGAAAACATCTTATTTAATATGTGTATTATATATACCTCGTATATCAAAAGGTATTTGAAATATGTATTATATTACTTTTTTCAAGGTAGTTATTAATTTAATATGTATTACTGAGGTGTAAATTTCACCCAATACAATTAACAACCAATTGTATTCATCAACTATTGTTGCATTATTATTGTTATAAATTATAAATTGCAGTAATAATTAAATTTTACACTTTTAAAGAGAAATCTTGTGTTTAATATATCGTTGATGTATGTGTTATTTCAGCAAAACGCTTTTTATATATAATTTTATTAATTTAGCAGTTGTTTACGTACAACTCGGTTATATATCAGATGAAGGTAAACGCAGTCAAAATTTTAAAGTAAAAAAAACTACATTGAATTTGATGTGAACATTTAATAATTTTCTGTATTAGATCATATAATTGGTTATTTGGATCAGCCTATTTATTTTAATAATTATTAATTTTATAATTTTATTTGTGTTTAGTCAAAATTCTTATACATTTCTGCTCATAGGGAGAATTTCGAAACAAACTCGTATATCATGTACAGTGTATTTCAAAACTCTTGTTGGATATTTTATGGAATCTCTCCTATTATTATACTAAACATTATAGGCTATACCTTAATTTTTAAGTTTTTTGTATTATGTGTTTTAGAATGCACATGTCTTTATTAAACTATATTATTCATTAAAACTATGACACATAAATCAACCAAATTTGAAGAAATTTAAATGATGTCAAAACTAATCTATATTATATATATAAAAGAAAGTCGTGTTAGTTACACTATTTATAACTCAAGAACGGCTGAACCGATTTGACTGAAAATTGGTAGGGAGGTAGCTAAGGGCTGGGAGAAGGACATAGGATACTTTTTATACCGTTCCCGATTCAGGATTCCGCCCCACTGGTCTCTAAAAGTTACGGAAATAACAGTAAGAAATGCATCGCAGCAAACATATGTTATTAAGTGAAAGAGCCTGTTCAAATTTAATCAGCTGTTCTTTGTAAACATATATAATGCGACATACAAATATGTTTATATAATTTAATTACGATTTTAAATTTCTTTACATTTATAGTTTGAAAGCATAAAATAAGCTTAAGAGAATCAGCAAATTTTGTTTCAATAAAATAAAAACCATTTCGTTTAACATCTGGAGCTCATAATCATTAGACTATAATAATATGTACCTAATATATGCCTATTTTCGTTTCAAAATTACATTGAGCGCCATCATTTATTACATCGTATGTGTGCAAATGAATTCGACTTTTGACTCCTGTCCACGCGCTGGGCTAATATAGTTCAATTGTATACAAAAACTCATCGAATATTAGAGAAAAATTCCAGTTATTTCACAAGTGCATATTGAGAATGTTTTAAAATTTAAATCTTAAATAGTTCATGAGCTTGGAGCATCTTTCAGCGACTATTTATCTCAGAAGGGTAATAAGGACGTTCAAAATAAATATGCCTCCTATGTCCCAATTTTTCTGCAGGAAATCGCGTGCGAAGCCGTGAGTAACTGGGTATCTGGTTGTAATTGGTATTTTATTGAAAATCAAGAGTTTTCGTTATAAAATACTACGAATGTATTGACGAACTAGCTGTTACCCGCGGCTAATCGCGCATAATTGCTTTTACTAAGTAATATAAGGACTTTTCTAAAGATTGTGTGCGAAGCCGCGGGTAACAGCTAGTATATTCTATTTTTTATATAAATAATGAAAATGTTACATGCATATATTTCAGAACAACGGCTATTCATAAATATAGGCATAACATATCACCTAATATATTTCAGTTAAATTTATTGAATAATGTAGGCTACTACGATGAATTTAATCAATACAATTAGTGTATATCATTAAAACACGTCCACTCTAATTTTAAAAGTAAGCAATAATGTTATAATGCGTATTCATAAGTGAATAAAGCTGTAAAACATACATGAATAATTAATTAATTCCTGGAAGCAATTAACAACTCATTGTAAGATCTAAGAGTAATAAATGGGTATAATTAATGAACAATCGAATGGGCATAGTAATTACATGCTCCGATTTACCTCCTATTACAGGCCAATAACTACATACAACATTATTAAGCCAATCAAGCACAATTTGCAGTTATTTTATTGGTTTTACCTATTCTATTCTAATAACTACATGATTATGAATGTGTTCGCAATAATAGAAGTTGTTCGAACAGTAATAAAGTATTTTTTTAATAAAAAGTTTTTTTTCAATACGATCAGTGAGAATAAGTTTTTAGTGTAAATAATGCTTTAATTTCGATTGAGTATATTTTACGAATATTTAACTAAAATGATGTGTCAATATTATTGAGATACAAACATGGTCACAGAAATTATAGTCTCTGATTTGAGTTGTATACATTCCAGTATATTTTATGTATGGTAAATTAAAGGTTATAAGGTATTAGAGGTACTCTTTAATTATTAAATATGTGACTTTTTAATACGACTTTTTAATAATAGAAAGGTAGGAATTCAGCTTTGACTATATATTATAATCACATCAGATTAAGTGTTTGAAAATATTGCAGCCGAAAATGATGTATAAAATGTTCTATATATACCTGAACAGTATTTAGTAAAGATGATTTTAATTTGCTTCTCTAGTGATTTTTGAAATAAATAAATGTGCAGTCCCGAGGGTAACTTTTAAAACTCGTATCTTCTGTATAGTACTAAAGAAATAATTTTATATTTAAATAAAAACATGTGGAAGAGAAAACATATAATATATTATAATATTATAGTATTATAATATGTTTTTAAATCATTGCGTACTCATATAGCTACTTTATGGGGAACTCCACTATAAAAACAAAAGAAAGGAAAACATATTTAGATCGTTTAAAATAAATTTGTTTTATCGCCAAATGTTTTCAGCCCATCTTTCCATATAATGCTTACAGCAAATAAAATGTTTTCTGATAGTTTCCTTACTAAATTTATAAATACCACGTGCTTTACACTATTAATGTTACTTTAAAAGGCAGTTTTTTTAAATTGTTGTTAAAAACGTTATTTCCAAACTTTTAGAAGTATTTTTCGTGAAAAATATTTTTGTACTACGTATATTGCTATAGATATGTGCTTATAGATATATTGCTATAGTTTTAGATGGTTTTGTAGGTTTACAAATAAAAAGAATGTGTATTTCACCTTTAACGCAACTATGCTTACAACTGTGAACTATATTTTTTGGATAACTCCCCTAGGAAAAGTTCAACTAACAGTAAAATATTATATGAAATGTTTTTATTTCCCAATGCCTTTTCGAGGTAGCTTTCATTGTAGTTTTTATTCTCAATAGTGTAGCTTAGTATATCTTGTTATAAACCGAGAAGATAAACAGCTTTTTAAAATTTTACCCGTAAATAAATATTATAGTGTAAGGACATTTTTCATAGGAAGCTCATATGCAACATTTTTTAAGTAAAATTATTAATATAAAGTATAACAGATTTTTACATACATCTAGCTGTCACAAGTACATAGAAAATTACATAAATGTAAAGCGAATAACTGCGAATGAAATTATGAAGTTATTCTTACTTGAATAATTTCGAACTACAACAGTTGAATATGTAAACGTAGTCTCAGAGGGACTCAGGAGTCATACATATTTAAATTACTTTTGCACAACTCCACGTGAGGTTTACATACGTATCGACATTATATGGATGCACAACGTTTGCTGGAGGGGTGGGGCTGAGTTTGTGATGTTCGCAGGTGGCAGGTTCTAGTAACATATTAGGCAAAACATAGTTTTAATTCCCATTAACTACAGTATTTATTGTTATATAACTTTGAAATCATAAAATATTTTTTAGAATAGATATATTCAACTTATATCTTACGAAATATATTGTCCAAGTCTGTTTTATTAAAGATACGTAAACTTGCTGTACATCACAACAGTTTATTAGATATGTTGAAATGTACAGGGATCGGCATAGTACAGTCAGTACGCAATATACCTGGATCTGATGCTTTTATTTCTCCTTAGATTATGTTCATTCCAAGCAATAATGAAAAACTTGCAAACTGAGTGTATTGGCTTGTCACGACTCACATTATACAGACAACTGACCTTTTGAACTCTCTAGCAGTTTTCATACAAATTTTACCGAAGTTTTAGTATGATTTCTTCTAGTAGTAATTCGGATCAATAAAAAATACACATTTTTAGTAATATCAATTTAAATTAGGAGAGCCGATGGCCTAGCAGACCAAAACACTAATGCCATTAGAGATAGTGCAGTTTAAATCATATCTGTATATTCAAATCAAGCAATAAATGAACAACTTGCAAACTGAGTGTATTGGCTTGTCACGACTCGCATTATACGGGCGACTGACCTTTTGAACCCTCTAGCAGTTTTCATACAAATTTTACCGAAGTTTTAGTATGATTTCTTCTAGTAGTAATTCGGATCAATAAAAAATACAAATTTTTAGTAATTATCAATTTAAATTAGGAGAGCCGATGGCCTAGCAGACCAAAACAATAATGCCATTAGAGATAGTGCAGTTCAAATCATATCTGTATATTCAAATCAAGCAATAATGAACAACTTGCAAACTGAGTGTATTGGCTTGTCACGACGAGCATTATACAGACAACTGACCTTTTGAACTCTCTAGCAGTTTTCATACAAATTTTACCGAAGTTTTAGTATGATTTCTTCTAGTAGTAATTCGGATCAATAAAAAATACACATTTTTAGTAATATCAATTTAAATTAGGAGAGCCGATGGCCTAGCAGACCAAAACAATAATGCCACTAGAGATAATGCACTTCAAATCATATCTGTATTAATAACACATTTTATCAATTTCGTTGACCTTGTATTGACTGTATTGACTCTCATCCTTATTCTGTTTGATAAGGTCATCACAGAGGCCATTTCAATATGAGAACGGTCAGAATACAGATTAAAAGAGGATCAGTCTGTACCCTTAAAATATAATGAAATAATTTTGGCTGATTTTGTGCTAAAACATGTTAGTTAAAAAAATCTAAGAACATCAATGTATAGATACGTCTTAGTATGATAGTTATATTATTACATTAAAATATACTGATATCTTCCAGAAAATTAGACCTTATAAATGTTTTTATTAATTTACATTTAATCACAAATATGCTTGTAATTCTAACTATATATATTAGATAAAAGAACGAAACAGTAGGTTTCAGAGGCTCCTAATGTAACTCTATAACTAAAGGAGAATATAGACAGATTACAAAAGTTAAATATTCATATATTATACAAACAAAAATTATTTGACATAACGTAAAACTTAAAAACAAGATAAAGTAGATCGGATGGGTTAAATCCAATATTAGTTTCCATCTTAGAATACCATTTTGATTACTCTGTTTTTATTATATCAAGTTGATCATTTTTAAACGTAATGTAGCTGTCGTTCTACAAATTTTTATCTCTTTCCTAACAAAAAATAGTACGCAGAATGTATTACATGCTGGCTTATTATATTTTACACATGTATCAGGATATGTACCTTTATCAGCGCTTTCACACAAAATTTTCTAAATAAAAAAGTCCTTATAATACTTAGTTAAAGCACATATAATATAATATTATGGAGTCATATGACAATTTTAATGTAATTTGACATATATAAGGCACACATAATTCAATGTTTAGACTTAAAAAATATCAGAGGTTAATCTGATACTTATTTAATATTTGCAAGTGTAGGAGCATTTCCGGTTAAAATTAATTTTATTTTCAACGCCGCAACTGAGTCTACCTTTTTGCCCAGTACAATAGTTCTAATAAATATATCTCGTAAACCTACTTCGGCCAAATAGACCTTACTTCAATCTTTATCATGTACTTCTGGATTAATATATTATCATTTCTATGGTACAGTATGCCTTATTGTTACGAAGACAAAATGTACTTCGTACTTAGGTCTGAGAAGCCTAATTCGGTTAAAATATGTCAAATTTCGCCTGTGTAAAGTCACTTACGGTTCCAAAATTTAGTATTCCTTTTTCCCCGAACATAAAACGAAATGGGTATGTAGCTTTCAAAAACATAATTTGTTCAAAACAAGTTTTTGTTTATTACAAAAAGCTCTTGTAATTTACGTTTGGTCTAAATTATTTCCAGTGTCCTAAGTAAGTTTTAATTGTCCCGATGAATAAAACATACATACATACCAATACATACATACTACTACTTAAGATAACATACTAATAAGACTTCTACGTTCTATGGGAAAATCTTAACTACTTTTTGTCAACTTTCATTAAAAGAAGACGTCCTTATTAGGTTCATCCAACTTTCCAAAATAATCGTTTATAAGTTTATAACCTGTGAAGTCGTGTTTTTTATTGGACTTTTGGACAGATTGGATCATTGAGCCTTTTTAATGTTCATATCCCATTTTTATTCTTAAGCCAGTGGTAAATGCCATCACGATTTCCAGGAAGCCTACTTGTTTGGACTACAGTACGTGAATAAATACCCACCATTTTTCATTATGGTGGTTTTATAACGGTGTTTAAACAATATTTAATTGTAATACATGTCTTAAATTCAACACTGGTTCGAAGTTATAATTTAATCAAGTGTTTCAATCAATTGTTGAAACTGTACCCGACATTTTCAACATTTACTTGGTTTTAAATAAATTTGAATTGTTATTAAATTTAAAATATAAATACTACAGTTTTTATACACTCCATAACTTGTCTTAAATTTCTTTACAAGTAAATTTCCTCGTCTTTCAATAAATATTAAAAAAAGAATTAGCCGAATCGGTCCGGCCGTTCTTAATTAATAAATATTAATTATTGTATTAATTTTAAATTAAAATGTAATAAAATATTTTTACTTTGAATACAATTCCTTAAACAAAATAAACACTCAGCTCTTTGAACATATGTTATTCGTTTAATAATATTGCATATTTCCCGTGGTTTATTATTTTGTTTGCACAAGCTTTAGGTGAGTTGCTAACAACTCTCCCTCCACACATCTTGTTGATCTAGCGGCAAGTTTACGTCTAGAGCGAAAGCAAAGGAAATGGGATCATACATATTTAATGACAACGCCACAAGAACGTTCCTTAAGGAGAGGTGACTCATTGACTTCCTTCTTTACCCTTAAACATATAACATTATTTGTGTTTGTGGAACACGTGTAAACTTTTCATTCTCAAAAATGTTATGTGTGTGTCTCAAAATTCACTTTATATAAAAAAATTGTATAATAAATTTTGGATTTGATTACAAAACCAAGCACACATTGATTTGTTGATAAAATTTTATTACAATATTAAATATCGATATTTTATTTTTAATTTTAGGATAAACGTAAATTAGAACTTTACCAGATTTGTTTATGTTTTTCAATTTTAATTATTTATCTGTGAATATTATTTTAATTGAAACTCTTGCACTGAATTTTCAATAATATCACGTATTGCTAAATTGATCAGGTGTTTTATAGAGGTTATGAACACTATCTATACCTTGCCACTACATAACAGCCTTTTTTATTAACAGGAGTGTTCATAGGAAAGATACATGAATTCGGCACAATGTCAGACTTCACAATACCAAACAACTATCCATTATAAAGTTGATGATAGGAAATTTATAAATAATTCGTTAGGAAATCCATGGATAGGACAATTTAAAGAAATAATTTCAACGTAAACACCTCTTTGTCACAAGGGTTCACTTAAATTTTAGGTTATACCTTCCAGTTGAACATAACAAAATATACTGGATACATCTAAAAACGACGCGTGACAAATGGCTAACTCCGTAGAAGTCAGTTATATAATCATAAATATTGTGATATTATGATAAATGAGTGGATCGATATGTTTAGTATAATGCAAAGGATTGGAGTGGATGGGGTTCCCGTAATATTAAAGGTTCTTGCAGGCCTAAAAAAATTAGGAGTAACATTCCCTACCTGCTTTGATTGGAAGAAGCTAAGACAGAGTTAGACAACCGCCTTCCAAAGTTACATGACTTACAAGGAGCCCTATAGATCATCATAAACTCGTGACAGGAGGCGGCTATATAGATAAAATCCATCCTGAAAATCCAGAAAACAATCCAATTGCTAGCGCAAAAGTCATTTTAACAATAAAAGTATCTTCACCTTTTTGTCATAAACGAAGGAAACTAACACACGATTACACCTCTGTTTGTTAGTTATTTTTCTGTAGTTGAGAATGCCAGAAAAGCATATAGACACTCAACTATTAAGAGAGAGCATTTACCTAGAGGTAATAAGCAATGTCAACACTTTGGCTAGAGAGGGGCTTAGTGTATCACGAGTATAACCCCTCACCAGTACTGCCGACTTTTATAGCCGCTGGGAGCAATAAATTAACACACTAACATTACTCTGTTGCTTGGTTGGCTCAGTGCACAACATGTGAATGCTATTTATGTAACTAGGTATAAGTATATTTGAAGAATTACTGCTTTTTGTTAAATAATGTACTTTTCAATATTATGTACAACATTATGTTGTTATAGTGGTACTTTTAGCCCGTGTTGTAGGCTATAGAAATATCCAATGACTAAACAGTAATACAAATTTCAGTATTTGAGTAGAAACGAGAGAAAATATTATTAACCCTACATCGGGCTTTTCCTCCGTGTATTTTTTATTATTAAAAATAGTACTACTTTTCTGATGTTGGCAGTCGTTTCCCGCAGTGTACTTCACGAGCATCTTTCGGGGAAGCGAAACAATAGCCTCCCGGTTATCTTTGTCAAAATCTGTCAGTATGACGTCTACTTCTGTGCGAGACTGGACGATTCCTCCGTGAGCGCCCGATGTTGTGTTTGTAGTGCTTGGACGAAATCTCCGTGAGCGCCTTATTGTGTTTAGTGTTTATGGAGTAATAATCCGTCTAAATGTGTGACCTGTGATGGTTTCTTTTTAAGTTTTACAATATATTTTATTTGAATTTTGTGAAATGGAGAATGAGAAGAGAGACTTGTCAGTACAGTACCCGTGTGCTTTGGTACATTTCAGTACAACGTACATTTCAGTACTGTTTATAGAATGAACATTGTCGTTATAAGAACCAGAAAGAAAATATTTTGAAACTTTGTGTAGTATAACAAAAATGTTTAGTAAAGAATACATTTTTATTTCAGAGTAATAATTGACATTACATTGTATAATAACTCAAAAATTGAAGTTATTTGTTTTTGTAAGAAGTTGAAAACTAAGTTAATTTCCATATATTATTACAATAGGTTAGACATTTTTACAATTAATTGCATTATCCTTAAATAAATCATGTTGTTACTATACAATAACATTTTTTTAAGATTTTGAATTTCTTATTTGAAAAATTCATTACATAAGAGAGGAATTTTTATTTAATTTCTAAAAATGAATATATTACATTGTAATTAAATCCGTATGAATATTTAAACAAATAAAAACAGTTTAAACGACTATGATATCCATATTCGCTAACCTGGAGGAAACCTCCGTGAGCGCCTAATGGTGTTTCTAATTTTAAGCGCCTGATGGAGGGTTAATTGATCTTAATTTCACTTTCCGCATAGTTAAACGTCTAAAATATAACACAGTCACAGAATTGACTCCTAGAATCAGACGTTCACACACGTGAGGAGATTCCAAAGAGTTGGTGATGAAGGCATTGGAAATGAACTTATGCGTCGTTTCGACATCGAAAACACCTAGACCTGTAATCTAGATGAAAAGGTATTTTAATTTTCATCAGGTTGACAATTGGATGAGAGTGACCTTCATCTAGATTAAACTGGATTAGTGATGGGTAAAACAAACAGAGCTGTGTTGTAGAATAGGTGTCTCTGATGTGAAAATGATCCAAGGAGATCGTTCTGAGCGTCTTTATCGCCGACTTCATTTTGATCTCTCCAGACAGACGTAGAATCCAGATCCCAAGACACAAGCCTGTGTCAATATCACAGATGCTGCACTGAGTGGAAGGTGAATTGGAATTAAACTCAACTTTTTCATGGAATAAACCTCACCCACTATAGTTATGTACTGTGTAGGATAAGTGATCGTTTAGCAACTTAACGAAGTTGGGGATATCCAGTCTTCTTTTTGATTCAAAATACACTAGTTGGATAATATATCAATACTACACTTTATAGTTGTGATTCTCGCCTTCATACGTTGTTTATCTACGTAACTTTCGATTCATTTACATAATGTGTAAACCATCAGGTAGCAAAATTCGATTTATTACCTTATCGATGCAGATTACTATAATGGCTTTGAATGTATAGCTTTAAAAACAAACTTACATGTGAGTATGTATTGAACAGAGTATATTTCTCCCTGATTTTGAACTAGTCACAACATTTAAATAAAGACTAGTGACCTAGATGTTTTCTACCTCAACTGGTTTAATGCGCGTAGGGTGATTACGTTAGATTTCATACCAGAAAGTATTTGTTCCTTTAGGTTTGTTATTTACTACTATTGGAAAATATAATAGTGTAAACCAACAAAGTCTTTCTTGAACAAAGTGTTTAGGGTAAACGTTATCATTATTGTTATACAGGGGAAAAGGTAAGTTGAGAAATATATTAGATTATATAATATTCTGTACTTAAACAGATCTTAATTAAATTTAATATCCAATTACTTTCCATTGATATTATAAAGAATTTAATGTGTTCTATTGATGGCAAAGGAAATGAGTATCCTTGAGAAAGGATTTAAAATTATATTAGTAGTTGAATTCTCTTTTTTTCAGAATTAAATACAAGTGCACGCTTTATGTGTCTAGCATAATGGATCAGGTTTGTTGTAAATCATTATTCTATACAAATGAGCGTTAAGATTAAGTCCAGTTTTGCAACTAATTGTCTAGTTATCCTTATTGGTCATGGCATTTTTTTTAATAAAAAACATTCCTAAAAAATCTAGTAAAAAAATATGTTTACTTCATATTATTCATAAACCGCAGTTTTCATAATGACGTCGAAGGTAGGCCGTCACCATGGGTGAGCTAGCCTCCCGACCCATAACGCGGTACGAATTACCCTAGTATGATATATCTATTGAATTGTTAAAAAACCCAACCATTAAAGTATTCTGTAGTAAATGCTCTTCTTATTTTCAAAATATTACTCTACAAACTTTGTGTTTACCTAAACTAGTTCAAAGATCATAATTCTTTATTTTAACATTTATAAGGGGAGCGTTAATTATATATTTTCGAATAAAAGTAAATATAAAAAGGAATTTATTTGTGTCTAATAAATAATTTTATGAGTGGATGTGTATTCAATTTTACTATCATCGGATACTTTAAAATATTCTCATAATAGAACATTAACAGAATTTGAGGACTTCAAAACGATGAACCTATTATCATATTCACTACCTTCAAGAAACAAGTGATGAAAAATTAAGGAATTATAACTGAAACAGTATCTGGAACATTTTACAAATCCAAATTGTCCTTATTCACATAAGGCTAATTGAGCTGCCAAGAAATAATTTCTAGTACTTGGAATACAGCTAAAACGTATATAACTTGTTTTTTACATATTTAGACGAACAAACTAAGATAAGATTGTAAAAATGATATACTTTAATAAATAACTAATATTAATACCAATTTCTTTTTAACACAAGATAAGAGCCTACGTATTTATGGTATATCAAAACAATTATTAGATCTATTAGGAGTAGACATTGTAAAGAATATACTGTTTATTTAACACTTAGATGAAATTATAGAATGTTTATTTACTGAGAATAGTTTATTGAACGATTCATAATCAAATAAGTTTTTATAGCACGGATTAAATTTATAACTTATTTATATGTATTTATATATTTATATGTACTTTGTACATATAAATGTTACGTTATTTAAATTTTATGACCTAAAATACATGTAAAAGTCACGTTAAATGTGTTGCCGAGGTATAAAAATAAACTTACTAGATTCAACATAAATTTTTTTAGTTTTATTTTATAAAAGTAATTTAGCATTTAAAAATAAAAAGCTCAAATCGACCGGTGTTGTTTTGAATATAGGTTATTCAATGAAACGTAGTGAATGAAATGACACATTTTGACATTGCCATTCATATTTAAATGTGAATAAATTAACAAATTTTAACGTGGATAAATAATTCATCCTGCTAGAAGACCGAAAGAATTATCTCAATCAACTGATTTTGACTAACCACATGTTTGGTATAGGTTTCCAGTGCAAGCATGGTGAGAGTGAGCTGAGAAAAACAAGGCGGTATTTACCGGACAGCGCAAACACAACATAAATTTGAAAGATAAACAGCGCGTCAGGATCGCTAATGAACGTTTTTCCAGCGGCCAAATTAAACTGAGCCAAACTCCCACAAGTAAACAGTAACTCATTTTTCATTATTCAGGAAAATATCCATACAAAAAGATCTTCATCCTATACTGAAACTTTAGTGATTACATTTTCTACTGAAATTCATTGCTACTAGTCTCATATGAAAATACCTATAATAATATTTTCACTGAATTGCCGCGAGTGTTTACAATTAACTGTACATTTCGTTGTAACAGGCTGAGTTTTAGTGGTGCCTATCACTCGTGGAACTTTTCCGAATGTTTTCTGGACGATATCTCGAAAACAAATTGACCTACAAACTTGAAGCTTTGTACGAAGCTTCATTTCTATATAAGGCACACTGAGATTGTTTACAGTGTATGTGACTGTTAGGGATTTGGCTGAGTCAGAAAATATATTAACACTGATCTTACGTGTGACCAAAATGGCAACAATAAAATAGCAGAATAAATAAATTCATAACAAATTTCAGTGGAATTGTTAAGGATTTTTACACTGACATATTAAAACATGAAGCCTAATAGTCCAAAATAGTCACATAATTTTATTGTGACTTGATGTATAGATTTCTATTATTTAACCACTGATTTTAAACACAAATTAATAAGAAAAAAATTTGAATTTATCCTTTGGTACGGTTTCTCAAGAAAGATTTCACCTGTAGATTAGAAATGTTGCATGAAACTGTAATGGCATTTAAAGTTGAAATGTTCAAAGCCTCTTATTTGATACGTGGCGTGACGTAGTGCTATTTACTTTTAAGTAGGTTTAGAATATATATATATATATATATATATATATATATATATATATATATATATATATAATATATATATATATATTTATATATATATATATATGAGGCGCTAAGCGGACAAGTGGCCTAACCCAAAAACAGCTGTATTGAGTTTATTAGCGTTTAAAGATTGGTCACTTTTTTAAACATTTTTTAAAACACATTAAAAACTCAAGCTTTCTAGTTGTACTTGTTACTGTTATATAAGAACATAACCCTTGTATGCATGGTAACCTTTTTATTTAATTATTTTCATTAATTTTAAAAATAAAAGTGGGCCACTTGAAAATTGGCATATTTACACATTAAGTAAATTTATGTGTGTTGGGCCAATATATTAACATAAGTACTGTACAACTTTACTGTCAAATTAACATTTTTATTACATCACTTAATGATACCATTAAGCTTGTACTTGATATGAAACAAATCGTACACTACTTTAAAACAGGATATAGTAAAAAAAATTAAACATTAATACAAAGATACAAAATTCAAACAAGTTCATCTTCTTCCTCATCGACTTGGAACGGTTTGACGGAATATCTCCAGAACTTAAAAATTGATGTGTAAAATGAGTGTTTTGATTGGTGGTATGTATTCTAAAAGAGACATCAAGTCCTTGTTTTTCGGCTCATCTATCTTTCTTCCATTGGGGTAGTAGAGAACATCTAACTGCATTACTTCCGTTGTTGTCCTTTTTTTGATGTTGACAATGGAAAAGGGGAACCTCTTCGTTTGTTAGAGTATTTGTAATGTAAGAGCAGAGGCTCTGACTGCTTAAAATTAATCCACTGTATTTTTAAGCCACTCAACCTTTTGATCATTTCCCACATCCCCAGTTTTGACAACTTTGCGGTTTGTAATATTGTTCATAAGCTTTTCAAATGAAAAGTCATCTTTTTCAATTTTTTTTACTTTAAATGGTGGCTTTTTTGCTGACAAGATCACCTTGATCCAATCATCTGGTACATAAACTTCAGAGTGATACTTTTTTTCTTTTTCAATAAGACCAAAATCTTGGTCACAGGCCAAATATGTATGTCCTGAGACTAAAAATTTGTGGTCCAATCTCAGTACAAAAATATTTAGGAGACGTAGCAATGTAATCAACATAGTGCAGCTACTTTTACTAATTGCAGTAATCCTATATGTGTATGTGTATATATATAGGCCGTGATAGATACGGCCAAATACAAAATAATTGAATCGGAAAAAGTAAGCGCTCTGTGGTGTAATGGTAGCACATTCACCCGGCAAGTGAGAGATCCGGGTTCGAGGTTCGACTCCCGGCGGAGCAAGTACTTTTTGTGATTCAATGTTTATTGAAATCAAATAAGGCTATTGCCATTTATACAATTTAATGTAAATAAAAGTCGTTTGACAGGTATTTGGTCTTCCGATCATATGTTAGTTTGCTTATTTAAAACGCATATGTGATAGATAAACGGCCAAATACAAAATAATTGAATTGGAAAAAGTAAGCGCTCTGTGGTGTAATGGTAGCACATTCACCCGGCAAGTGAGAGATCCGGGTTCGACTCCCGGTGGAGCAAGTACTTTTTTGTGATTCAATGTTTATTGCAATTAAATATGGCTATTGCCATTTATACAATTTAATATATATATATATATATATATATATATATATAAATATTGTAGGTCCTGGGCCACTGTCTGATCCATTCAAAATTAAAATATAAATACCATAGACTGATTTTCAAAATCGCATAAATACAAGTTCATTTTAAATTTTCAAACTATAACAATTAATGCTGAATTTAATTATAATGTACCAAATATTTATCTTAAATTTCAAACACTTATCAAAAGTCATTAAAATATCTATCAAAATTTAGTTACTTTGTACAAACAAAATGTAATTAAATCTAGTCCACGTTTTAAAAAGATGTTTATACTTTAACACTTTTTCAGTAAGGTTTAAAGATGAAGGGCTTTCTAAATATTTGTACTCATTTACGATTGCATTAATATGCCAACACTGATTGTTATTATTCTACCAAACATCTATACGAATAATTTAATCTCTAGTTCCCATTTCTAGATGGTAACCTCGTCTGTGACATCTTACCTTTCTTGCGAAATGAGCAGGAATGGATATTGTATATTGGAGTGATATTTGCAGTTTTGACAAGGAATAATTTATATCATTTCAATAAAGTTTACATAAATAATAACATAAGCACAAGAGAAATTGTATTGAATACTCGTTTTAAAATTATTGTCGGCTTCCCTTTAAGCAGAGCATGTTTGGTGGTTTTTCATAGAAGACTGGAGACCGTCAACCAATACCGAAGAATATGTAACATAACAAAATGTATAATATATCTTTTTCAAACATCTATTGGCTGTCCAGATACCAATATTTCAAGTTGCTCGTGCAATTCCTCTTCGTAAATAAACTGGTAAACGGAAGCCAAATACTTTATAAACAGCTCTGTTGCACAAGGCAATCACTTCCTCAATTCTGTCATTGAAATTTGGGACAGATGCATATATGTAGGACTTCTTTAGGGTCAACATCAATCATTTTGAGCCTGTAATTCCTGTAACTCTACGATCTAGTTACTATTTTAACTACATTATAATGCCTGAATTTACTGCATACTCATCCATAACTCCAAGAAAATGTGGACTTTATTGAATAGAACATTTACGGTTATTCTGGATATTTTTCTAAAATCTATGGTAGTATTTAAAAGTATGGATATTTTTATATTTATAGTTAAATATTAAACCATGTATATACCATACATATACCACATACACCACTTATATGGTATAAGATACTTAAAAAAAAAATTTAATGCAAGCACATCAATTTAAATTTTATGTAAGTGGCAACCCTCATATGTTGTATGTAGTTTATTATAATTTGCGTAATACCGTATCTCGTCAAAAAATATTCATGGTTACAATTTCCTTTGTTTTTTAAATTGCCACTAAAAATAACTAATGCAAAGTGTTCCTTTAGGCTATTTAAATAAAAGCTATGAAAGTATCAAAGAGGATATATAAAAACCATACCATAAGAATGATTCTAGCATGCAAACTACTTTCTTCTTACGGTATTTTTAGATAAAAAACAAGTATACAGATCGCTTGCTTACTTAATATTGGCTCCTGTAACCCTTTTGCTCCTAAAACTTAAACGTCACTGAAAAACACTGACTTCAAGATTTAGTGTAGATACACACATACTGGACACTGCAACGTTTTGAGCTTTAAAACAGCGAGTTCAAAACTGTTATTATGAGTAATAAAAGCACGAAATGTATGGCATCAAGAGGGAAATACTTTTAAGGATTTTATGCTTCAAAGCCGTAAGTCAAACCCTTTTTTTGGTAAAACTAATTCGGATAATGTAGAGTTACCTCGTATATAAAAATAATTTTAAATGCCAAAGGACAAAAAAAATCATTTTTGTTTCTAAATAAATCATTAATTAAATTAAATCTATTTCCTTTATATTTCATTTATTTTCAAGGATAATTCAAAATCAGATATTTTAAGGCAAAATTTCATTATACAGACTAATGCAATCCGACATTCAAAGGTGGTTGGTTTGATATATTATGAAATTTCTTTAAGCAATGAAATTACCAGTGACGAGTTATAACTTGGTGAGATGACAACCAGGTTTTCCACACAGTAAACAATATTGAAGCTAATATATAAAACAGCTTTTTTATTAAACAGGAGTATTTTATAAGTACCATCAAAATCTATAAAGGAGCTACTGCTTGTTTCGCCCAGCCTATTGAATAATGCCTTATTACGAAACTGAAGGCTTTTTATTGTTAGATTTCAGTTGCTCAGAAAATGTATAGCATTTATAACTGCCCACTCCAGAGCAATGAAAGTCAAATTTAAATATTTCAGTAATAATGCCAAGTTCATTAGAACCCCATACGGTGTGTGTTTGCTTAACATTAAATTCTCAAAAGGTTATTTGTGTCAGATATACAGTTAAGGATCTTGTCCTTGGTCAAAGGCATGATATGGTGCAACTTCTCAAATTGACGCGTGTATTAGTCTCCACTCATCCAAGGAGGGGAGGACATATAAATTGCTCTACAGCCTCTCGAGCTACTTAAAAACATTGTTTCGATCGTCTCTCAGCATGAACCACGAAAAAAATTGACTTTACGAAGAAGAGACACCTAAAATGTTTTAAAAAGCTAGTAAATGGTATAAAACATATTAAATTCCACTATAAACACAAGACGAGTTTATCCTAATAAATAAAATGTTGCAACAATATATCAAAGGATCTAAAAGAACGTATTGAAAGTAAAAAATGTTGATGAGCAGCTCAATGCCCTTTGAGCTTTTGACTCCGTCTGTAAACTGTTTTGTTGTACCAAGAGGAATCTACCTATGCACCAAGTGTAAACTCTCTAGAACCTATCCATAAATAGTTACTTACACACAACGAAACAAATGTTAATGAGGGCCTTTTTGTAATGAATAATAATCTTCTTTGTAATATCTTAAAGGTCTCTTATGGTAAATAATAGGAATAATGTGTAGAGAGGATTAAATACGATGCTTTATAATCTTAGTCTTGATGTTGGAGAGCGGTGGTATACATTACGAGAGGTGGAGAGGATTAGGTCATTGCATTGTAGGACTCATTTATTAGTATGGGCATTATTAGAGGTTACGGTTTATCTTATGAACAAGTAAAACAGTAACCCTGGACTAAAAACTTTACTTAGTCACGGTAGTAATCTATTTTTATTTTAGCACAGCGATGAAAACTACCAAACTGGTACATTGTTAAATCTTAAATTTTTTAATTGGTAAAATTTGTCGTGAATGCAAGAGAGATATCTGATTTAAATATATAAATAATATAGACAGCACACGATTTTAAATTTCCATTCGAACATTTATAATTTGAAGATGTTTCAACTTAAAGACATTTTTAATATATAAATATGTTTTTAATTTCTTTCTGAATAACCAATAAAATATCAAAAGAACCTTAAATAACATATTGCTAGTAGTTCATTAATTATTTAAACTAATGTTGCCTTCAATTTACCAAATAAAAATTTAAAACTATGTCATATTTAAAACAATTGTATTAATCTTGCCTTTCATGAACGTATATTTTTTTATTTTTATAACTACGTGAAATCGGTTGCCCGCTTTATGCATTAATGAGGACAAGTAGTAAAATTACAGGTAGTGGTTACACCTTACCTTGTGTTTCGTAACAGGCTTCCCTGCGGTTTTATTTTAAAAATTTCAAGTCTATTGCTAAAAGTGTTTAAACGTTGTATTATTGAATTCAGTTTAGCTTAGAAATGTATTTTTTTTATGATTTTCTCGTTTCAATCTAGGTTACCAGTTACACCAATATAAAACCTGTTTGCTAACACTTAGCAAAATTCCACGGAATGACATGACATGCACCAACCGACCTCAATGTTGCTTGTATAGAAAACAAAGTTAATGCAAATATCTAATATTTAGGTCAGTTAATTCTCGATTTTATCTAGCGGTCGATAGACATACAGAAAAACGGAAATGGTATTTTGTTTAGTGTCTACAATATTGCAGATACATAATACTCAGTCTATTACATTTTTATTTTTTTATAATATATATATAGAAGATTATTATTCATTACAAAAGGCCCTCAATAACATTTGTTCGTTGCGTGTAAGTAACTATTTATGGATAGGTTCTAGAGAGTTTACACTTGGTGCATAGGTAGATTCCTCTTGGTACAACAAAACAGTTTACAGACGTTGGAGTCAAAAGCTTAAAGGGCATTGAGCTGCTCATCAACATTTTTACTTTCAATACGTTCTTTTGGATCCTTTGATATATCGTTGCATCATTTTATTTATTAGGATAAACTCGTCTTGTGGTTATAGTGGAATTTAATATGTTTTATACCATTTACTAGCTTTTTAAACATTTTAGGTGTCTCTTCTTCGTAAAGTTAATTCTTTCGTGGTTCATGCTGAGAGACGATCGAAACAATGTTTTAAGTAGCTCGAGAGGCTGTAGAGCAATTTATACGTCCTCCCCTCCTTGGATGAGTGGAGACTAATACACGCGTCAATTTGAGAAGTTGCACCATATCATGCCTTTGACCAAGGACAAGATCCTTAACTGTATATCTGACACAAATAACCTTTTGAGAATTTAATGTTAAGCAAACACACACCGTATGGGGTTCTAATGAACTTGGGCATTATTACTGAAATATTTAAATTTGACTTTCATTGCTCTGGAGTGGGCAGTTATAAATGCTATACATTTTCTGAGCAACTGAAATCTAACAATAAAAAGCCTTCAGTTCGTAATAAGGCATTATTCAATAGGCTGGGCGAAACAAGCAGTAGCTCCTTTATAGATTTTGATGGTACTTATAAAATACTCCTGTTTAATAAAAAAGCTGTTTTATATATTAGCTTCAATATTGTTACTGTGTGGAAAACCTGATTGTCATTTCACCAAGTTTAACTCGTCACTGGTAATTTCATTGCTTAAAGAAATTCATAATATATCAAACCAACCACCTTTGAATGTCGGATTGCATTAGTCCCTGTCTGTATAATAACATTTTGCCTTAAAATATCTGATTTAGAATTATCCTTGAAAATAAATGAAATATAAAGGAAATAGATTTAATTTAATTCATGATTTATTTAGAAACAAAAATGATTTTTTTGTCCTTTGGTATTTAAAATTATTTTTATATACGAGGTAACTCTACATTATCCGAATTAGTTTTACCAAAAAAAGGGTTTGACTTACGGCTTTGAAGCATAAAATCCTTAAAAGTATTTCCCTCTTGATGCCATAAATTTCGTGCTTTTATTACTCATAATAACAGTTTTGAACTCGCTGTTTTAAAGCTCAAAACGTTGCAGTGTCCAATATGTGGGTATCTACACTAAATCTTGAAGTCAGTGTTTTTCAGTGACGTTTAAGTTTTAGGAGCAAAAGGGTTACAGGAGCCAATATTAAGTAAGCAAGCGATCTGTATAATTGTTTCTTATCTAAAAAACTTTTCGTAGCTTTTATTTAAATAGCCTAAAGGAACACTTTGCATTAGTGATACTTAGTGGCAATTTACAAAAACAAAGGAAATTTTAACCATGAATATATGTTTTGACGAGATACGGTATTACGCAACTTATAATACACTACATACAACATATGAGGGTTGCCACTTACATAAAATTAAATTGATGTGCTTGCATTAAATTTTGTTATGTATCTTATACCATATAAGTGGTGTATGTGGTATATGTATGGTATATACATGGTTTTAATTTAACTATAAATATAAAAAATATCCATACTTTTAAATACTGACATAGATTTTAGAAAATATCCAAAATAACCGTAAATGTTCTATTCAATAAAGTCCACATTTTCTTGGAGTTATGGATGAGTATGCAGTAAATTCAGGCATTATAATGTAGTTACAATAGTAACTAGATCGTAGAGTTACAGGAATTACAGGCTCAAAATGATTGATGTTGACCCTAAAGAAGTCCTACATATATGCATCTGTCCCCAATTTCAATGTCAGCATCGAGGAAGTGATTGCCTTATGCAACAGAGCTGTTTATAAAGTATTTGGCTTCCGTTTACCAGTTTATTTACGAAGAGGAATTGCGCGAGCAACTTGAAATATTGGTATCTGGACAGCTAATAGATGTTTGAAAAAGATATATTATACAATTTGTTATGATACATATTCTTCGGTATTGGTTGACGGTCTCCAGTCTTCTATGAAAAACCACAAAACATGCTCTGCTTATGATATTAAAGGGAAGCCGACAATAATTTTAAAACGAGTATTCAATACAATTTCTCTTGTGCTTATGTTATTATTTATGTAAACTTTATTGAAATGATATAAATTATTCCTTGTCAAAACTGCAAATATCACTCCCATATACAATATCCATTCCTGCTCATTCGCAAGAAAGGTAAGATGTCACAGACGAGGTTATCATCTAGAAATGGGAACTAGAGATTAAATTATTCGTATAGATGTTTGGTAGAATAATAACAATCAGTGTTGGCATATTAATGCAATCGTAAATGAGTACAAATATTTAGAAAGCCCTTCATCTTGAAACCTTACTGAAAAAGTGTTAAAGTATAAACATCTTTGTAAAACGTGGACTAGATTTAATTACATTTTGTTTGCACACAAGTTTATTTATAAAGGTTTAAGTATATGCGTTTGTAAGTTTATACGGCCACCATACTGAAACCGTAAAATTTATCGAAACTCATGATGGGACAAATGTTCTTTGGTATTACTTTCCAATTCTATTTAAAGTGTCAATTTCGATTTATTTTACGAACAATTAGAAAATTGCCCTCACCTCGAATCTAAGAATGTTTAACATATGCATTAAACGAAAGAGAGTTGCTAGCATATCTATAAATACTAATAACATTAGGTGAAGCAACTGAATTAAGTCATTTTTTAATAATGAACATTACTTTGGAGTATAAAAATGGTTCATTGTGCAGTACTGTCTTTGCACAAACTTCACTCTGGATATTTTGGAAATGACGATAGTTACCGTGTTTAGAAGCTTGCGTTGTATCGTATAAGTTCAAACAGGTTAACAATAGGCAAAATGATTTAACTATATCAATTTTCATGGACAGCCGAGATTTTTAAGAAGCTCAAATCATATTTTACAAGAATTGTATTTTGAACAACTCATATTTAATATACATCGAAAAAACATATAACATAATAATTTATATGGACAGATGAAAATGAACTTTTTATTTTTCCAAAAATTTTTATTTAAACAAAGAAAAAAAGATTAAAAATGTTTGGGATTTATAGTATAATTATCTAGGGTTTACTTTTTGTACTTTAAAACTAAATTTTATAGATATTTTAATGACTTTGATAAGTGTTTGAAATTTAAGATAAATATTTGGTACATTATAATTAAATTCAGCATTAATTGTTATAGTTTCGAAAATTTAAAATGAACTTGTATTATGCGATTTTATAAATCAGTCTATGGTATTTATATTTTAATTTTGAATGGATCAGACAGTGGCCCAGGACCTACAATATATATATATATATATATATATATATATTATATATATATATATATATATATATACATATATATATATATATATATATATATATATATATATACATACACATATAGTATTACTGCAATTAGTAGTTTAATTTATATTGTAGGTTCTGTAAAGAAATATACGCAGTACAATCCCACACCACTATGCATTTGCACTATCAGTTTTGCAGTACTTATCATTACTGATCCGCCTGTTTAGGACGATGTCAAGTAAAAAAACTATCTACTCTTATTTCCAACAGATTATTATTATTTATTAGCCACAGTGTGTTTATCATTCATATTAAGATATCCAATACTTGCGTCAACTTTGTACTTCTGGGGCGGACACGTTTTTCATATTGCATCAGTCTTTATGCTATACGTACTTCCAGGGTGGAGCTAAACAAACAATTTTGCTGGATGGGAATTCACATTGTGATCTCCAAGCTACGTCAGTAACACAAAAATTAGTGACTATTGCAGTTATCCCATGTTAACTTAGAAAAGAACTTTGAATGTGGCTGCTCGTTGGATGGGTAAAGACAATTCCGGCCTTTCTTTGCTGCCTGCATGCCTGTCTATTAATTGTGGTTCAGAAGTCACATTGACGTCTTAGGTTTCCAGTTTTTCTCTTAAAGGGGGGCTTATTAGCCCAAAATTGGCCTAGTCTATTAAGACTTTCATTACTTTTGTCCTGCATATTTGCTATTTGGCCAACTATTGTGTTGATACAATTTTTCCTCCGCTTATGAATACTCACTGGATTAAATTCTATTAAATAGACATTTAGAGCACGATTTAGTTTGATGAAGTTGCTATTATATTTAGAGCTTCACTATTATATAAAGAATTATTATATAAAGCCTTTGTTGTGTCCCCTGTACCTCACGTTGTTAATCAATATGAGTATTAATAGTAATAATAATAATAATTCTGTAAAATATGTTCGATTAAGAAAAAGATTATTATTTGTTTTTTAATGTTATATTATATTGGTAAAGAGGAAATATCTATATGATATCATGAAATCTAAGGAATTTATTGTATAGACATATTTACTTATTTCTGTAATATTTCCTTCACAAAGCTTACAAAAATTTAAGTATTTGATCGATAAACTATTTCCTAATAAAAGTAACCCAATGACCTTTATAATGTTTCATTTCGGTTTAGAAATAAGTCGAAAAGATGGTGTGCACAGCAATTATTAATAATTTCCTTAAACTTAAAAACGTATCCTTTCAAATAAAAATGTAAATGGTACCGTGATATCAAAGCACCGTTCCGTTTAATTTTTTATACTAATGCTTGTTAGTACGAAACTGATAACATGGTATCTACAACTAATCGACAACCCGTGTTTCATATACTTGTAATCACTTTTATTTCATACAAAACCATGTAAGAAACCAATTTGATTAGAAAGATAAAGAATATTTCTAGAATAGCATCCTGAATATTGATATATTTACTAATAATATCTAGTACAACTTATGGTATGGCAGTGGTAGAGATTAAAAGAGTTAATGTGAAGATAATTTAAATATGAGTCATGTTAGAATCATTTTGTAGAATTTAATTAAAAATTTTCATTTAGAAACATTCGATCAAAATTTACAATGATGTTCAATTTTCATGGTTTCACGTGGTTTGCGAAAGTAATGTTATTCTATTCGTAAGATTTTTATTAAAAAGAACTCTAGATAAGATTGGAAAAAAACATTTTATGTTTATTTTTTTATCTGTTTAAAGTTAATTAATAAAATAATAATTAGTATTTTGGTTGTACTTAAAAGTGTGCCTGAAGTTTATATTTTTATCAATAATCATAAAATACTCATCATTTAATTTCATTCATTTAATTTCAACTCAAATGGTTGTGTAAAATATTGTTGAGTAAGTAAAATTGTTAAGGATTTTTGCTTATTTCTACAATTATAACACACCCACGTAAATTGCAAGTGTTCTAAGTTTCAACTCAATATTTCATCCAAGAAGTTATATAAAGATGTTGCTTGCTCACAAATACGTTGGCAATCCAAGCTTGTAAGCTGTCACTCGTTGTGTGACACATTGACAGCCGGTGACGTGTGACAGTGTGACATTAGTCATTGTGACAGCTCACATGGTACCACTGACATGTCGACATTGACCACAACCACACTGGCTACATCTCAACAATATTAGAATCACACACTAACTCGGTGGTTTTATCCACCGTTGTGATAACAGTGCTTCATACCTTAATGATACACAACGTATGGCTTTCTTTATATATAAAGTATTATTGATAAATATAAAGTAAATAGCCTAAGTAGTAATATCTACCAAATGAAAAATCTTAATTTTTGTACGGCGATTGGTTTTCTATGATATTGGTTTAAACAGATGTACAAGGAAAACATTACATTTTCCAATATATTCTAAGGATAGACGGTAGGTTAATCTTGTAGAGATTAAATCTATGTTATTTTTATTACTCGAAATGTTATAAAACTTTTACTCTAAAAGCATTACTGTTGTTATATTTATTGAATAAAAGTTTTTAAAAGGCCGATTCTAGGTTTGAATGTGCAATACTGGCCCTCATAAGAGTAAAAAAAATCTTAATAGGACGCCAATTGCTAAAAGATAAAGAAACATTAATAACCAAGTTTTATAGCACTATTAAAATAAAAGGTTTATGGAGAATTTTAATGTTATATATTAAAGAATCAGTATTTTGTTTTCATAAGATTAATAAAAATAATTTAATATGAGGCAAAGGAAAATCTGTAAAAAGTTTTGAACAATAAGGAATCAATTTTATTTTTTTTATATAATCTGAAATATATTACTCGCTTATTATAGATTTATTTTATGAACTGGTGTTTGTATAGCATTCTTGTATAACCTTATTGTAGTTATTTAAGTATGAATAATTGATAAACATGGACTTAAATACTATAAATGCCACATAAATAACCTTCGTACCCGTAAATATACATATAGTTTTCTAACATTGAAATAACCTTATAAATGATGAATTATTGTTCCCTCTTAGCTATATTGAAATTATCTAAGCAGTACCTACTAAGCTTATCTTACAAGCGAAAATCATTTTTCGGTTACTGTTTAGTACTGCAGCAGTTGTACAACTGGGACGTAAACTTTCGTTTTAACATGGCCACAAAAAAGATAAATAGCGTGAGTTCAAAAGCTCGTGGTGTAGAATTAGGTATTTATTTACCATTTAATTTATATATCGCTAAGAATGATATTACTAAACCATGAATAATTTATCACGCTAACATAAATTATAATTGAGTTACATTGGAGGATAAGGGTAGTTGGTTATCTTAAATGAAAAATAATACAGAATATGGTTAATCTTTTATCAATTTACAAAATTTTGGCTTCTTTTGACACAAATTCACCATTGAATATTAAAAAATATACAGCTGTTATTTTCCTAGGAAATATTACTTTTATTTAAAAATAAACTAAAAATACTCATCAGCTGGTGTTTTATCAGAAATTTACGGTGAAAGGTTACAATATAAACTACAATATTATGCATTAAATTATCAAATGTACTTAAACATTCTTTTTATTGAAATACAAGTTGATGAACTGCCTTGCTCTTTTGTAATGAAATATACTGACATTGCAATTAAATCGCAATGTTACATTATTAATTTATAATTCTATAATATGTTGTATAATCAACGTGGACATTGCTGAAAATGACATGCCTCTCCAATTGGAAAGGAATTAAGAGTTTTCGATAATTTTCTTCCTAGAGAAAGTACAATTTAGCTGATATATTGTGTTGCTTGATTTGCAATAAATAGTTTCTTTCATTGATATATCCTTATATAACCATGATTAGTTATATGGACCAATTAACCTAATCATTAATTATTTTTATTAAGAGGTAGTGTACAATTAAACTACCATACTTGAGAAAATACGGAAGATTTGTTATGTGTAAATAGCGAAGTCATATCAATAGTAAATAGTCAGCGAAACACAATTTTACATAAAGGCAGAGTTAATACTATCTACTAGAAGGAGGGTCTAGCCTGTCAAAAGCAGACGTTACCTTGTGACAGCGTTGTTATTTATAGTTAGGGTGGACGTTTCATGTATTGACTGCTATGTTGCTTTTGACAGGTCACATTTCGCACCTTATTCTCAGATACTTTTATTGTGAGGAATAGATATTACGATTCGAATAACAAATATGGAAAAATTACCAATGAAATGATTTAGTATGCTATACAATAATATATAACGAAATATTAATGTTCTATATGTTGAGAATGAATGTTCTTCGATTAGTTACTAGAAATTACTACTCAAATACGTAATATAATTTTGACTTAAAAGTATTCCTGGATAATTTACTTCCTTAAGTATTAACCACAGCTTTCCTTTTACAAGCTTAGTAATTTCCAGGCACAATACATCTAACTTTTTGTAGAATCATGGCAATATGAAATATGTTTTATTTATAATTATTCATTGCCTTAAATACTGAACTTAAAAAACCTTTTTACACAAAACATGAATATAAGCACAATTCCGGAAGAAATAAATTTGGAAAACTGTGTACAAGATTATATGGTATTTCAGAATATTATATTTGTTTTCATATACGATGATAAGATTTGATTTCGGAGCACTATTGGTTGTTGTACTATCCCTTGCTCGGATTCTTTATTATTAAAACAACGTGAAAAACTTAACTTAATGGACAAAAAGGTGAATGTATCAAGTTGAAAGTCATCCCGAGAAAGATATCTTTTTTAGACTTTAAATTTTGGATGAAACTTCATTGATATATAGCTATTTATGTGTTATATGAAAGTGTATGCCCATCCATGGAAATTAGTTCATGCTTCTGTTAATTTCAGTTCTCTGTGATTGTAGGTATATCTATTTGCCGAGAGATATGTCTAGAATAAAATGAGTTATAGATTTCAAATGTTTGCATCCTATCTATTCAAAATTACCAATTGGCAAACTCTTTCTGCCGCAACTCCTCCAAAGGAGGAGGTGTAGCAATTTTTTTGAGAAGCAACTTTTCCTTTACCCCTCGCACGTTTGGCACATCCGTAGACAAACATTTTGAAGTTACAGGGGTAAAGATAAGAACAAGTCAATCACAATTTTGATGTGATTGGCTTGTACAGGTCTCCCAACGGAAACGATGAATTTTTTTTTTTTCAAATTTCGAACAAATTTTGTCTGACGTGACGAAGAAAAAAGCGCAATTTCATTGTCATGGGGGACTTTAACATCGACATTTTAGATGATAACAGTCCAATGAGTAGAAAACTCGCTGACTTGTTGTGGGGTCGTTTGGCCTTAACTGGTCGATCACCTCTCCCACGAGAGTTTACGACCACTTCGGCGACTGTGATTGACAATGTCGTCACAAATTTGTCAGACATCGAGGCTTTAGTGGTCAACACAGCCATTTTCAGATCACTATGGCCAACAAGTCACAATCAATGGTCATGAACCAGCAAGGGATCCAGTCAACAAAAAAAACAATCAGAAACACAAGGCCCGCAAATATCAAGCTCTTAAATTTTTTCTCGCTCAAGAAAATTGGAGCTTTCTAAATTTTGGAGATCCCCTTGAAACACAATTCAGTAGTTTTGAATCGACCTTTAACTACCACTTAAACGTGAGCTGTCCCCTGATAAAAAATTCAACAAAAAACGAGGCAACAAAAGTGCACATGGATCACCAAAGGTATTCTAATTTCGAGAGAAAAATTATTTGTTTCTCTCAGAAATTAATAAGCACTCATTAGATGAAGAGTTTCAAAATCTTTTTTCAAAATTACAAAAGAATCTACAGAAAGGTTATCAGAGCTGCGAAAGCTTATGATGTAAACAAAGCATTGCTCACGTCCAAAAATGTCTCAAAAACCGCATGGGCCATAATAAACAATAAATCCTCACTGATCGACAAGAAAAATCGATCTCCAAATTGAAAATGAACATATTTAGTGACCCAATGAGGATCGCTAAGGAGTTCAACAAAGTTTTTGCCTCGGTTGGGACTGACCAAGGACTTAGTCCGCATCAGAACCAAAAATCCCCATCATTGATACCAAGTCCAGCAGCCTCAATGGCTCTGACCCCGGTCCACAGAGGAGGAGATCGCCAGAGTGACAAGAGAACTCTCTTCGAAAAAATCGAATGATTCAAACTATGTCTCAACGTGGCTTCTAAAACTGTGCTCCAAGCATTTGTTGAGGCCACTGGAGCATTTGATTAATCTCTCTTTTCACTCGGGAACGTTTCCACCCTCTCTCAAAATTGCGAAAGTTACCCCAATTTTGAAGAAGGGCGACCCCCTTTCAACTCAAAATTATCGCCCAATTTTCAATGCTGCCGGTCTTCAGCAAAATTTTTGAAAAAGCTTTCTTCACTCGATGAGTGAACTTTTTTGAAAAACACAACCTACTATCAGCAAACCAATTCGGGTTCCGAAGTGGAAAGTCAACAACTGACGCAGTCGTTCGTCTGGTCGACATGATAGTAGAAGGAATGGAAGATCGAGGAGACACGTTGAGTGTATTTCTCGACCTATCGAAAGCATTTGACTGTGTTGACCACCATTCCTTCATTCTCAAATTGGGACATTACGGGGGTGCGAGGAGTGCCACTCAAGTGGCTCGAATCATACCTTAGTGATAGAAAACAATTTTGTTGGAATTTCAGACGTCCGATCTGAAGTGAGAGGGCTTTATTATGGAGTTCCCCAGGGCTCCATCCTGAGTCCTCTACTCTTTTTGATCTACGTCAATGATGTTGGTTCATCGGTAAGCCGCGGACAACTCGTCCAGTATGCCGATGACACGACTCTATGCTTCAAAGCGAATTCAAAAACAGAACTTGAAGAGATTACATTCATTGAACTCAACAATGCGATCCAGCATTTCAATGAACTCAACCTCAGAACAAACCCAACGAAATCAACATTCATTCAAATTTTTGCCTGAGACAAACGAACTCAGGCTCTAGTCCCACTGTCATGTTGAATGAGACTGAGATCGAAGAAGTCTACTCAACAAAATTCCTTGGAATACACCTCGATCAAGGGTTGACATGGGATTTTCATGTAGACAGCGTTTGTTCCAAGGTATTCTCAGGCATTTATGTTTTGAGGAACTGTCCGAGTATTGCCCGACTCAGGTGCTGATGACGGCGTACTATGGACTAATCTACCCACACCTCTCCTATGGAATTGGTTTTGTGGGGGGGGGTTGCTCAAAAACAAATGTTTCCAGAATCTTCATACTGCAAAAAAGAGCAGTCAGAATCATTGCCAAGCTGCAAAGGAGAGAGTCGTGTAAGCCAGCATTCAAAAATCTGAAACTGTTTGACACTACCCTGCCTCTACGTATTACAGACATGCCTTTTCTTCATGTCAAAATGCGAAACCATAACAGGTAGTAAACATACACTCTTACGCAACAAGGGGCAGGGAGAACTACCGAACTGGGAGACACAGAACGGCAGTTCATGAACGTTTACCGTCACAGGCGGGAGTTCAATTCGTCAACAAATTGCCAAATTCAATCAAAAATGCCCCAATGCTCAAAGCATTTAAAACCCGTCTGAAAACTGCGTTGATTGCAAAAGCATTCTACAGCACAGACGAGTTCATGGCACACCATTGTGGAGACCACCGAATTGGAAGACTGATTAGGTGAAAGAGTGGGGACAATTCGAATGATTGGGAATGAATAAATGTTGACAATGTATGTCTAAAAGGGATTGAGATGTAAGAATGAGTGGAAAATTTTTAGTTTAAACAAATATAATGACGATTGCCATACAGTGTTATATATGTCTAACGCAATAAAACATTTATTTATTTATTTATCTACTGGTGGCGAGAGAAGAGACCTGGCCCGTGCCGGCGGCGCACAGCTGTGTACTACTGTGTTGCCGCGCGGTAATTTCAGGCGCTTCGCCCCACAGCCAACCCTGCGAATTGTTTATCCTAGCAATGGAGTTATTTGTTTTCAGTAATGCGGCATTCCTGCAGAGTGTGACTCATCTTAGACGCGCCCATTATTTCAGTCTTGTTAATTTCAACATTACTAACAGTAAGTTTTTTATGTTATCTTCCGAACATGCTTACCATTGGAGGATTAAACTGTGTTCTCTCGGTTTCATATTCAACAATTTACAACTTTTGACGTGGTATTTGTAAAGCTGTTGAAGCAAATTTTTTTATCCAATTACAAATGTTCCTATTTTTTTGCGTAAGAGGTTTTTTGTTTACTGTATATTCAATATGGTGTTAGTCAGTAAGGTATCAATGTTAAATTTTATATACATAAAAGCACTACATTTACAATATACATATATGAACATTAGTAATTGTTATCTTAGCAATAAAAAAAAAACCTTCAATTTCAGCAATTCATTCCTTTAATTATTGTTTCTTTACAACCACTGTAAAGCCTAATTATTAGAATTTATTACAAACATAAATTTTGCTCAATTTTAATTTATCAAAACAGTACCGTCATTTAAATTATCTTATAAAACATAACAATTAGACCGCAAATCAATCAAAACAGTGAAACAATAATGGAATTACGAAACAAGGCGCGGCAACATACTAGTAGTAGCGCCTGCAAGTTTCAGATAGGCCAGAATCTAGGTCTCTTCTTTTCTCTCGCCATCAGTAAAGCCTGATACGCGACACACCCCTAACGTGTAGATAGACAAATAGACTAACAGTTACTTATATGGTCCTTAACATCGCTAGTTTAAGTTCGATAAGTATTCGTAGCTGAAAGAATTATTGTTGTTTAATATTCTTTACACTTTTTATTACCTCCCATCTTATACGGGCGGGGGGAGGCACCAAAACAATCAGCTGACGATCGATTTTTGTTTTCAGGTATATTTGTTTGATTATGAAATTTAAATTAACTATCGGCTCCTGGGCTATAAATAAGACAAAGTTGGGTTAAATAGACACATAACTTTTATATACCGGTACTATATATTTTTTTAAATTATTTTAAACTTCACTTTACCACTAGACTTGAAGTTAATTACAACTCATGTTTGTGCAACTTAAGAAGACATTATGGTCTTTAATGGATAAAAATTAGCAGTAAGCTCAGTATTGATTATAAATTAGAAATAAACCACTCTATTAAAGAAGGAAATATAATTTTATCAATAAAGTACTCTAAAGTTGCAATACTATCAATGTTTGTTGGAACCTTTGAGTTAAGTAGATAAAGTAAATAAAAATTTTATTAATCATCAATAACAAGTCTTAAAAGTAAAAAATCCCTTTTACTAATCTTATAAACGTTCTTATCTAAATTCTACTAAAAACATTCCATAAGGTAAAAACATCTTCATGTTACATATCACCAAAATTATGACCGCCATGAAATGTGAGGCAGGTTTAATGTCAGCTACACCATAATCAAGAGAGGGCACGGCCCAGCGTCAATACCGGCTGCTGTTATCCCAGTGATGACAATATTTACGGCTTGGACGGTCGTTTCCAATATTCCGCGTCGTTACTGCGTCTGACAGTTTTATATTGCAGCACAATTCCGTAGCAATGGCATATTACATTATAATTACAGCCCGAAAATAATTTGTAAAACACTTACAATTATAATTAACTTTTAAAAACCAAATTTTCAAGAATTTTAAATAATTTTATGAACGCGAATTACGAATGCCAATGTTCAAAACGTTATTGTTATACAATTTTATTAGTTTTGATTTCAAGACTTTCTATAGTTACTTAGACCATCATAGTTTAGAACTCGAGAGTCATTTTGCATTGTATTAACAGACAATCTAGTTTTTTGGTATAAAATCGATGATGGAATTTCTCTTTAACCTTTTGATGGGAACCTGATTGGAAGATGATCAAAAGGATTACAAATAATCTAATCGTATTTACTGCACTTTTCAGACCATACGTTTTTATATAAAAACCTTAAGAACAAACGTCGGACACGTAAATAAACAATAGAATTGAATATGGATTGACCAAAAGAACTCAAAGAGATATATTACTTATAGACGGACTTTATTTTTTATCTTTTACCCTCAAATCAATACAGCTCATCCTTGGGCTAAAAGGAATTGATGAACAAAGGCTAAAAGTCCTGGAATGTTTAAATTAACAAGGGTTAACGCTCAGACGGGAAAATTAACAAACAAAAAGTAAAGGGCTAAACTACGATCTTTTGACCTTGAAATCAACATGATACTTTCTTGAACCAACAGGAAAAGTTTCCAGTCTCAAGGACGACTATCACTTGTTATCACACATAGGGTGGACAAATTTACGACTTAATATCCCTGTCGGTTTCATGTTCCGAGGTATAATAGTTAATATTTGTATTTGTCAAGGGGATAAAGAGAGAGGAAGTCACTATTGCTGCGAAATAATTAGCAGAATGTTGTTATCTGGTACTAATTAAAATTTAATCCAAGTTTTATCACTAACGAACCCATCATAAACCCACGGGATAAATACATTCCTCATGCACTTAATTAAAATGTTATTAAGTCTCACCATGTTTCTTGATAAAGGAGATTGTAATGTTTAGTAATTGAAAAAAACTTATGCATGCCTTCCTGATTGACGTACTATTTAATGAATTAGCATATTTGTATACTGCCAAGGGGTTTTTATGATGTTAATCTCTCACAGCTTGTTTTAAACGTAATGAAAATAAAATTACTTATTCACAAAACTGTCAAATTCTCATTAACGAGAAGAAATAGAGAAGTTACGGCAAAAGGCAGACAGTTTGTGTCCCGTTATATTTCTTGACTAAATATAAATAACTAGTAAGATCGCACTATACCACACCTCTTTTATTCCTATATCTATATAATAGAAAGAGAACAAAAAATATGGCCGCTCCCTGAAGAAGATGTGATGAAACTTGTTATAATCAAATAACAAGATAAAACTATAACGGACGTGATAAAGTGAACCTTACAGAATGTTTGATACCAGAATTAAAGTTCTCATTCAGCTAAGTGATTTTTATTGTTTAACACATTAACAAAAATTATTAACTCGTATTAAAGGCCAATTTTATTGATCCGATGGAGAATATATTTGTCACACGCGTACATAATTCACAGATGCTAAGCCGTTGTTATACAAATAAATATACTAAACAAATTAATACAACAGAAAAGCTATACATATTACTGTGTTAAATTTCGTCTTCTGGAAATTTGAACTCAAGAGCCTATAGAATACATCCTTATAGTCTCTGGGATCAGGTATGAAACTTAAAATATAAGCCAATGTCTGCAATTGTTTTGCATTCAGCACTGTGACTATAATATATTTGATATTTTTCACTTCTTTGTTGACAATCCAACCTTACCCGTGATTATACTTGTTACAGTATCATTCCATTTGTATAAATCAGTAGCATTTTCTATTCAAGGAAATATTACAATAAATTAATTTTAAAACTAATTAGTGTACACATAGTTATATAATTACTATGACACATAGTATTATTTCTTTACATAAGTAAATATGTTTAATTATATGAATATAAAGTACATTTATTTTATTGCAAACAAATTGTGTTTGGGTATACCTTAACGAAATACAATTCAGTAGTTTTATTATCAAACACTGGCAATGGAAATACCTTTAAAACTTGTTGCTGGAAAATAACATAGAATCTCGAAGTAAAAGAGTGTTAACAGAAATTGACAAATCGTATAAAAAATGTATGTTTTTAAGGAAAATAATATGTTATAATGTTTTATATATATATATATATATATATATATATATATATATATATATATATATATAATATGTATATGTGTTGATATTTTTTTAAATACAAACGTGTAAATTTCTGTATGTTAATATTGTTAGAATTTCAAATGGTTTTAAATGTAATTGACTTCAAATCAAGGTAAAACAGAGTGGGATTAGTCACACAAATCACACTGACCACGAACGTATAACACAAGTTAATGCTTTCTTGAATCGGATTTTGGTAAAAAAAGATATAATAATACCTCTTAATTTCAGTGCTCAGTGAATTAAGAATACAGTATAGCATAATATACTCAGTTCGTAATGTTGATTGTACTAATAAATTATACGTTCTAAATATATGTAAGGTTTTATAAACACCATTTAACGCATTAAATGTAAAAGTGTGTTTTATTTAATCGTGAAAACCTGAAAAAAACCCCCGACGACAGCACCAAACCGATAACTCTTCCAGCAACCCTAGATCTATCTGCACAATCGATAAACATAAATCACAACGACACAGCAATTGTAGCCGGTAGTCTACGATTTCAGCTCTTGTATATTGCTATTACTGGTGCAAATATTATCCACGGAATTATTGTTTTTTTATAACTTTTATTCTTTGTTGAAAAAATCTAGTTTACAGCCCAAAAAACGCTAAAATATATAAGCACATAAAATAAAGTTTAATGTTTGTATAAGTTTCACAAACGAGGTTTATTATTATCCCGATTAAAATTTAAGGAGTCTTGTACACCGTAGAACCTTAGAATCAGTTCCTTAAAACTTGTTTTTAGTTAGATTCTTAACAGGTGTTGATAAATTATTGACTGAGGGTTACCGAAGGTTATCACTTAAGAGGTAGGGAAAATTTAATTTCTTTCTCTCCTTCCCTCTGTCTGTCTACACGGTATCTCGAAAAAGAATGCATAATTTACGTGAAATTTTGCAAAGAAGCTTCATTTCTGTATAGACAACAGCGATTTCATTAATGGGGCATGGAATACTGTTGAGCGTTAGCGAATATTTTTATGTTGCCTTAGGGGTAATCGTGATGGCTCTAGAAAACCGTAAAATAAATTTGAAAACAACTTAGCGCAATCACATAAGATTTTGACTTGTTATATACTAATAGCTGTAACCAAATTATTCCAATAACTAAACATTAGATTTTCATTAGTTGGTATTAATTTTTTTTATTTAATCAACGCTATGAAATCCACATTAACGTATACAGTGTGAATATTTATGGGGAAATATATTTCGAGAAATATTTCACCAGTAGACTAATTTTGTATAAATCTTTGTTTCTAAAGAATAGGTTTATGGTGCGTGTTCTACTAAGGTATATATATACCTCCGCTAGGCATCTTGAGAGTAAAAAAAGCTATGGGCTTAAAATTGTCCATACAACCTCGGCGAAGGCTATGATATGACACCACGTATGGCATACACCTAACTTGTTCATCAGCTTACAAGCAAAGATTGCTTGATTTTGCAAATCTACAATAAGGGGTGTAAATGTTAGTTGTATTTTTTTTTTGCTTTTATTCATGTCTTTATTTGTACTCTATATCATAGTTTTATATATGCAAAGTAAAATATTTACAGTATATCAACTTATTTAAACAAAGATTTACTATGGAATTTGGATACAGCTCTGGCAGTATCACGCCTTCTTCCAAACTTTAAATCATGCCTCGTTGTGTGTAGAAATATGTCATAATAAGAACGAAAAGACTGCAAGATGAAATGTCTAGGCATAATGTACTGAAAAGACGTTGATATGCTGAGATGTCAGAGGTCGACAGCATCGGTCAGGTCTCTGCTGATGCGATGTATTCAGACTCACTGAAGCAGCTCCACTCCAATCTTGGATCTCAGCTATTTATTATAACATTAGGATCTGGCTTGTTGCTGCAATATTTCTACGATTGAAGCAATAATACGTAAAATAATATATACAAAATATTATGTACATGCCTATTATAATTCACTATACATTTCAATAAACAAATATTTAACACTTGTTTATTATAGAATATATATATATATATATATATATATATATATATATATATAGATATATTAATAATATATTCTATATAATAATATATAGAACCATTAAAGTGTTCATATTTTAACATGTTCATATTATTTTATTAGTTACATATTTTAATATAAATACTCACCAAACACTTAAAAATGTAGTTTAAATATTGTATTTTGGTCATAAAATGTTCTTTGTGTATGAACATCAAATAAATAACTACGGATTGCCTGATTTGTGTTAAAAACTTGAAATATGGAAATCATAATAAAAAATCCAAAAAACCAAAGTTAATATAGATTTTAACGTATTCCCCTACATTTCATTAATCAATGTGAATCAATAAGATTAGATAATAATACTCACTTACAGGACATTTTTAGAGACAACAGAAAATTAATGCAAAATCTCGGTCATAAAGCTACAAATGAATTTGTAAATAAACAGAAAATCCTACTGTTCAAATGAAATTTCAATTTTTATCAAACATTGTTACAAAAACTATAGAAACTAAATAAAAAAAGAATGAATCCGATGAAAAATTGGCAGTACAACAATATTTTAAATCTGTAAAAATATTTAAAATCTTCAAAAAATGAGACTTTGTTAAAAACGAATACCAATAGTAAAATTATTTTAGACAATTTCAGGATATTATTCTTTAAAAAACTAATTGTTTCCTTCTAAGGTATACAATACGTTTATTTTATACACCTGACTTTGCTATAGTTTTAAGTGGTCTATAATATGATGTAGAGTAATAATAAATAATAGTAAAATAACATTAACTGTACATCTGTAGATTGTACCCGTATCGATTAAATCGTAATAAAATATCTTCCTACCTCTATCTCTTGAATTTAAAAATATACGAGTTAAAACAAGAATCCTTTCTTTTTGTGAATTGTAGATTCCAGTTCAGCGAAGAGCACTGAGTTCAGTCCGGTGGAGAAAATGAATGAGTTTGCCGTAGTAGAAGAAATCACCGTTGCGGGCAGAAGCCGTCGTTGTCGCTTTGTAGCTCTCTTTATTATGAGAGATTAAAATACCTCCAACTCATTTTAAATTTCATCGCTTACCTTTACAAAATTATTTTAATTTAGTAAAAAAACTGTAAAAATTTACACAACAAGATTAATATTGGTATTATTTTCATCATAAGCCAAATACAGTACACGAATCTTCCGTGGATAATGGAAAAGTCAAAAACCAGGTTGGAAACATTCGTCGTTCTGACAGTTCCTATACTCCTAATTAATATTTGTTTTTTACAAATAAAGTAATATTTAAGAAACAACCTTAGTGTTTTCACAAAAGCACGTTAAATGGCTAGATCATGGTTATAAATATATAAAAGTTCACATTTAAATTTTGTTTTAAATACTTTGAACTATATTTTTATATGCAACTTAACGTTTTTCGCAGTATTGAATTTAAATGTTTATACGAGAATGTTTTAAATAATATAGCGTATGGTATTTACAAAGAAATATGCACGGCACACCATTGGACATGTCGAAATATAAGCCACAAAGTCAGATTTGCTGGTAAATTTTAACGGTCAAAATAGTGAGTTATAAGTCAACTTTATTTGGTATTAAATGTATTCGGAATACACATAACTTAGTTGGTCGGAAAGGTTTATTGAGTTTAAGTATTGAGTTGAGCTTCAATTCACCTCCCGTTTAGTGATGGTAGCCAGGAGTTAAGGAGTCAATCTATACCAGCTTCAGAGTACTGCACTAGGTAGAGGAAGATATCGAGCTTAACTCAATATTAGAAACGTTAAAATAATAAATTTTTTTAAAATATTTAATATATATATATATATAAAGTTATATGTTACAGTACATATGTGAAAATGAAAAGCAGCATCAATCGTCATAAAGGATAACGTTCCTACTTATGCGATAAATAAAAGTTTTGTAGCAGTGTTATGTTGTGCGATCAATGAGTTAGCACAATTAAAATTTATTTGAAATCGTTTTATGCGAACATTATCTTGGCAATTCTATGTTCGACATGGAGTTGTGGTTTTGCTTCAACAATTCACAACATTGCTGACTCAAGCAAGAATGATAGTTTTGTAATATCAACTCATCTGTGTCGAGCCATTTTAACATTTTGCCAATTTCTTTTTATGTATCAAGAATTGTGTCTTTTTTATTTTATTCTCTACTATATACATAAATAAATGATTTAACTTGTTATAAAAGAGTAAATAATTGTGTAATGTGCTGATAATAAAAAAAACACGCAATGAATACTATAAGTATGAGAGCCAGTAGTGTTTTAATGCATACTCAGCAAAAGGTTTATAATCAAAATTATAACATTATGCTTGAAATTAGTTTATAAAAAAAAATTTATTACATTTACGACTAAACAGAACGAAATGTCATAAGATAAATATTTATTACAAAGTGTATTACACTAAACAATTTGTCAAATCCAACCTCCTCTTTTGATATGATTTCATTCAAATGTATATATTATGTAAAATGTGTATGTATATATTATGAATATTAGACTAATTATTAAAATGTAAGGACGAATTACTGATAAAAATAATAATCAAACTTATTTTGTTACATTATAATGCTTTTATAGCTGCTTGCAATGTTTGAAAAAAAATTGTTTTAATAGTAGTAACATCCTATATTATATTGTGTTACAAGACTGTTACATTAGAGTATATATTATATAATATATGTTATATCAAATAAATTTAGTTTATACAAAAAGCATTTTGGAGTTATAAAATGTTTATTACTGTAGAAATAATTCCAGTTAATGGATGGATGATTAGGTATACTTTCAATATACATTAGAAGATATATCTGAGATAAATTTATGTACTCTCACATTGCTTAGAGACTCAGAGTTATATCAGTACATTTGGCAACTAAATGTTTCATTGTGTACCTAGAGTTGTCATTTAATGAAACACGTTTACTTTTGAATAATTTGTGCACTTTCTTAAAAAGCAGCCCGGAAAAAATGTATTTTGTTGGTTTCAACAGCCCACTGTAGGAAATTAAGTGTTCCGGTTTATTGTTGGACTTTTTATATTTTTTATGATTCTTACTTAAAAAAACTTTCATTAAAAAAATGTAATATACATCTTGTTTTAAAATATAGTTTTTAAATAGTTATGAACATAACTAACTGTTTATAATGGCTAAATATATATATTCCTAGTTTTAAGAAAGTGCATAACATAATTTCTCATAAAGTACAAATAAATAATATATTTGACGAGCAACAATATATATCGCAATCAACGTGATAAAAGAATTCAAACGTGATTCAAATGGACATTTAAATAAACTAGGTAAATATTGGCTTAGTTCATTAATATTAAATATGGAAATAATGCAACACTGACAAAGACAACGACTGGAGTGAATGGGGGAAATGTCCGCCCAGGCTGTAAATATTGTCACCGGGTAGAGGCGACTGATATTGACTGCAGTCACGCCCTATAGCCATTATCCATAACTAACTGCGTACTTTTAGCCAATTTCCAGGCAATCAGATTGTTCATTGGACTTTTGATTCCATATCATCATAATGTAGTCCCTTTCTCAACGCTCTATCCCGAAAACGGTTGACTTTAAAGAAAAATGTAAGATATATTTTTTGTAGATAATCGTATTAGTTTTACAATGACATTTATCGACCTCCAAAGCCACAGGTCACGAGATATTCGTGAAAAACTGATTTTCTTGACATTTTGACCCTTATAACTTTTTTTAGCCGGCACGATATCACTGTCGATTTTTCACACCTTCATTAAAACGCCATAATGAAGGTGTATACCAAAATTTAGCTTACTAAGAATCTTTTCTGCAGATTGAGGTTTATAAAACCTAAAATGTCTGGACTATACTCAATAGTCACATAAAACCCAATAAGGAGGAAACACAAAGTGACAGTATACAGCTTTTAAATTTCAAATTAGTGGAAAATCAATCCTAGACTATAATTACCTCCGTTCTTTTCTTGTTTGCTTAAAAACTATTTCAATAAAATGTTTTATAACACATTCATACTCATAGTACAAGTTTTTGTTGATAAAAAGCTTGCTGTATTTTCTCAAGTAAAGATTTTATCTAAGGCTATAAACTGCGGTTTTGAGGTTTGCGCTTTTTCTTAAATTCAATTGTCGGTGTAAACAGATATTAAAAGAAATGATACGTTTCTGATTCTACAAATTTACACTTATACTATTATTAAGATTTTGGAAAATAAGTCTTTAATAATCACAAAGATATTATTACTTGATTTTCTGTGGACAATGATTTGGATACAAATGCCGTCTCTCGATCAACAATACAGTATTATTATAATCAAGGGTTTGGTCGCTGTGTTTGAATTATTCTTCAAGTTATCTAATACTCCCAATATTATCGTATTGAGGTTGATAATTTATAAACAACGTAGGATACGATAATCACCATGTTTTGGGTAGCAACCTTTGTTAGGTTTACATGCAAAAGTCGTTTCATGGGGCAGCATAAGTTACCATGTCACATATTAACATATCAAGATAAACCCTTTTAAAACAAACTATGGTGAGAAATCCTTATTGCAAACTTATCTTTTCGTTTCAAAACCCAAAAGTAAGGCTGTAAAGCAATAAGTATAAACCTATAACTAACTGTGTTTAGTGGTTTTGAAAATTTAAAATCAGAGTAGCAGGAGATTTATTTTAGTAAAAATAAAAGAATCTCTTTAAACGGTTTCTCATTATAATAGTAGGCACAGTTGTAGTAGTTGAGTAAGCTCTGACATATAAAATGTTTAAAAACGTGTTTACAAAGGATCATGCAAATACTGTTAGAACCAAACGAATTTCCTACGCAGAGAATTTTTATATTAATGTACATTATTTTATAGTAGGTACATATTTAAATTATTATTTAAAGTATCTGATCTCTGCATAAATAAATAGTTGAAAATATACTGTAACAGTACAAAACTTATGCATAGTTAAACTATTACGTATATTACTTGCTCATGTGTACAAACTATTGCTATGTTTAGTATATTTCATATTTTACAAACTTTAATAGGGTCTTGATGAAGTGATTATTAGTTATTTTATAAGGAATGCTATTGGCACCGACATAGATAGTGTTTTATGCAAACAAATGATTTAAAAGAACCTGTTTTAACCCTCTGAATCTGCTTTCTTACAATAAATACTTATTATAATCACCATCAACCACCATAATATTTTTGGTTTTAACGCGTAAAATAAATTATTTTTTAAAAATATTTATCTAATATACGTCTATAAAGTCAAGGAGAAAACCCGTGCAGGCTATTAACACACAACTTTGCTTCCCTTGGGAAAAATATTCTCTATCTTGATTTAAATAAAAACGCAGTTGTGAATGACTAATACTATTTTCCAGAATGAAAACTATTGTCAAATAACCTAGTTAAAATACCAGTTTAAAACACGTACAATATTGCTAGATTTATAGCGGATTATACTAATAGAATGGAAGTAACAATGAGACCATTTTCCAACCACTATATTTTAATTACTCCCCGATATCATCTATTTATTAATACTTATAAAAATATGTTGTAGTTAATTTTATGCAATAAATTATATTTATTTAAGCTTTACTTTAAAAACCTTTAATTTTATTCTTCAATTTTAAGATTTTTTATGTTTAACTGTTCATTATTATCATACATATCAGTAACTTTTGTGAAGTAGAATAATGCTTCTTTCCCTTTAGCCATTAATAGTAAATATTGATTAGTCTAGTTCAAAATAACATTTAATATAATCATGCAAATTTGTGTTTCTTTCTCAAGAAATCTGAAGATTACAATAGAGTTCCATTTTCACTTCAATGGTTATGAATGAATACCGGCTATTGAGAAGATGCTGGATTGATGAAAACTGAGATGTAAAGATGGCTGGAATTGCGCTATTGAATTCTACCATTGAGCTTTCTGATCTTCTCAGTGCCCTATTTGAATATCTTTTATAAGTATAAGAAAGTATTATCTAAGGTACTCCACAATTCCATAAATCCAAAATCGATATGACAAGCTTTTCTCATGTCTTCATCTAAAATATAACAATTTAAAAATATGTATGCCAAGTATATTCAAAACAATTTTAAAATTCACTATTAAAATAATTGCAGTAATAAATAATAAAAAATTCAAATCCAAAGTAAAGATGTTTAAAAGGAAGTATAGAAACTAAGTGAAGCAAAATTAACAACAACATTAGGCGCACATAAGAATAACAGCACTAATAAGTATAACTGTTAAAATTCAAGTCACAATATTTTTTTATAAATGTTTACTACTTAAGTTTGAAAAAAATCGTTTTTTCTATAACATTTCCCCTCCTTGTGTCTAGTACGACTTTTATATTTTTCATACACATTTCTTATATGCATCATTATGTGTCCGCTTATGGACCCCCAAACTCTACATAGTCAAGCATTTATCACACATCAACTATGATTGGGTTGGATTTTAAAATAGCCTTGAATAAATAATTTAAGATTTTACTAAAAATAGTCGTAAGAAAGTTACATTCTCTAACAAATTAAATGTTTGTGACCTTACTCAATTTGAAGATATCATAAAATTAGGGCTTTAGCGCCAGTAATGAAATTCAGTACAAAATGTTAAAGACAAAATTAACTATTGAAAAACACGATATACAGGTAGCATATAATCGTATTTAACTCAAGCAAAATATTACCTGTTTTTAGATGATTCATATTTGTAAAACAATTTTTCTGAAGTAAGTAGAGAAAAACACCGAGGGTCTCTCATCTGTGTTACAAGTTATTTGGTAAAAAATGGAGACATTTTTTATAGAGATTTTGTAAATGAAGACTGTGTGTGTTATCGAACACAAATTCTTATGTTGATTTAAGAAATATTATAATATCATCTATTAATGCACTACAATTCACTTGCAGCCAACCATGGAATATTAAAATCACTACATTTTGTAATTAACGTTTAATAGGATCACGGATAATTCATACTCTATCAAATAGCTATCAAAGTCATTTCACATGGTTTCATATATATGGTTCTACTCCTAAGTTGGTTCAGACATTAAATCAGGCCAATGCGTCATTAATCATAAAATGGAAATTAAAACCTTCCACGAAGATTTTATTTCAAGTATAGTCTGGTTGTAGGTCCCAACGAATTATTTTTCTATTGTAGAGTAATTGAAAATCCTCTCTCTAAGGTCCATTACTGGCGTTAAAACTGCAATTAAAGTTATTTAAATTAGTTATACAATACAATTAGTGAGAGAGGCAAAACTGTTAAGGTTTGTGTAGTAGGCTGTTTTCACAAACATAAAATCCTTCAAAGATAAGCGAAAAATAAAAGTGTCCGGACGATTATTCAGAGAAATAAAACAAACCACTGATATGACAATAAATAACATTGAGTAATTTTAACATAACAGCTACTCACTATACTGAGTAAGGATACAGGTAATATAAGTGGCCTCCTTAACTGAATACTTGACACCTGATCGGTAAAGTCGTTCACACACGCTAGGAAGCAATAGTGCAATCTTGGTATACTTAAGTTGAAGCACGTCTGCTCTATCTAAAGCTGATATTGAATTTCAAATAGAACTTGACCTATCTCAATATAACTATCATGTATCAATTTGTCAAGTACGACATCAATTTGAAGTGCGAATGCACATTATATTGCTATACTTCTAAAAGTTTGTAGGTACATTTTAATTACTGTTATAAAACAATATAAATTATCTAATACCACGTATATGCCTAAATTACATGATAATCGGACTCACATAAGTGCTGTTAATTAATTAATATACACAAGTATTAAAGTTGTGAAGAGATAAAATTAAGCTCATTATGAAGTAACGTTATAATAAATGAAAGATTGTACTTATAGGCATATGTTATATAACATTTAATACAATTAACTACTTATCAAAGAATAGTGTAACTATAATAAAACACGTAGCAGAGTATTGCATCATTGGCTATAATAGCTATAAGTCACTGAGGGCATTATATTGCAATTTTCTGCATAAGTATTGTGTGCATTAATTATGGTAGTAGGCCTACAATACTTTTTCCTACTTGTTAGTCGAATAAAACTTACAATAAAATTTGATACCATCAGTGTTACAAATGCCTATGCGTTTGAGCTTATATTTCAGTTACACGAGCACTATTATCGCGCTACACTTTAATCAGCTGGTATGTGAGAATTACACAGTTATATGAATATAACAAGGAACATTCACAGATTAAAATAATAGAGTATGTTATATAAAATTAGTAAACAAGAGAATACTAAATATAAGAGCAATACGTAAAATCGCGTCAGAAGTCTTGAAATATTAAACGTTGTTGGTGTGAGAAACATTAAATGAAGAGGGATATAACCTGATGCGAAAACAATCTATTGAAAAGAAAATTACTTGGCACATCAAATATAACGATTAGAAATCAACGCTATAAGAATTTATGCCAGTCACGTCTCTTTCTTATGTAAACTTTTAAACAATCTAAACAAGATTAATTAGAGAAATTAAAAAAGATTTTAATATAGAATAAATATTGCGACATAAGCGCAAATTTTTAAATACGGAAAAAAAGTTATGGCCAAAGAAGTGTGACTACTTTTTCTTTTCAATTTATGGTTTTGGTCCTTTTACTTTCAATCTGGGTAAAAAGTATATTGTTTTATCAGAGAACAATCAGTTTTAGGGTTGATTCTAGCGAATCCAATACCTTATTTTTATTATTTTATATTATTTTTTGCTTTAATTAGGTACAAGATTACGTATAAATTTCTGCTCGATAAATCTATATTTTCACCTATTACCTTGTAACAGATTTGCAAGTATAGATGGATGGCAACATGCTCTAAACAGGTTATTAACATGAATGAAAAATGCATCAAAATTGTGCATATGTTTTATTTATATCGGGAGTTATGGAAATACGCCTTATATCCTTATAACGCTCTCTATCATAATAATGTCATTGAAGAAACATGCCTGGTAATTTCTATGAAGTATTTGTAATTTGTGTGTGTATGAATACTTTATATTTAAAAGAATATTATCGCAACCGACACAGTTAAGTTTACCATATTACCACGTTTAAGACAAAATATACAGCGAGTCCGCAAACTATGGAGTTTTTTTGTATAATGTATTCTTTAGGTCAGGTGAAACATATTTCACAATATAAACTTTGAATTATGTTGCATTACTTTTAATCTGTCTCTCTGCTTATGTTTTCATTACTTATTTATATCTTAAGAACGCTTTTAAAAAAATATTTTCAATATAGTAAGCATGTGTATAATATCTTCTTATACCAGCACACACTTTAGTGTTTTTAACTTGAGGTGATTTAAAATGTCACCCATTTAAAATATATAATTTAAATATTACAGAAGACATTTAATTATATATTGAAGAAATACTAAAATTGTGCAACTTAATTTCTAATATAATTAACCATACTTAAGAATAATTGGGTAAAAATAAATGAAATATATATTTTATACATAGTTACATGATTTGCTAAGAAAGCATTGTTATGAAACTTAAATGTAAATCAGGTTGGTAAAATATATGAAGTATAACAAAAAAACTATCAAAGAAAAACCATAAACTACAGCTTGTGTAAATTTTGTTTTTAATTTAAATTGGAATTAATACATTTCTTAAGATAGTACCAAAACATATGCAAATTAAGCACCATTTAAATTTAATGAGCATTAAAAAAAGATAAACAGTGTATCCAACAATCTGATGTATCTGACCAGCTTTAGTATAAGTAGTTCTTGAGATAACACGCAGAAAAACAAAAGCGGGCCAAACACAACTAACATACATACCGTTACATAAACATATAGACGAAAACTTTTCGGAATTGCTCTATTAAATTTATTTATTTTACATCACATCTTTTTAAATTATATCTATTTATGGAAAAATATTATATAGTATCATGTAAACTGTATAAGCATTGACCGATGCGTACTTTGACAATAAAATACATTGGTCAGTGTTTCTTTAAATTAATTATAAATATGTCCTTATTTGAAAAAATACCGTTTATATAAAGCTTAAACAAGTTCCAGGGTATGATGTTTAAGGAATCATAAATACTTGTAATTTAATAAATAGTTCTATACTCATATTTTTTTGGAATAAGGACTTTGTTTGAAAAGACCTACTTAAAAATTCTTTAAAAAATTCATGCTTAAATATAATTTTTCCTAACATACTAATAGTTTATATCATAAAAGCCACAAGATAAGTTATTGTTAAAGTATACATTAACTGTTTTCCAACATAATATGCAAACTGTAAGATAACATTAATTCAAGAAAGAACACCCCTTTAAAATTTTTACATTTTCATCTGTACAGCACTCTGCTAATCAAAGTCGCCTTTGATCTTTGACCCGGACTTGATGCCTTGCTTCCAGCGTTGTTTCACATCACAATTTTAACTTAGATCGTGAATAATAAATAAACATGTATGAAATACCCAAAGAACGACCTAAATGTATTCAACATATTCTAAATTTGGTTTTATCATCAGTACAATTGTTTCGAAATACTGTAATGAAGTAACATTGAGTGACTGAATTTGTTTATTGTGAAATATTATGTAAAGTAATGAAAAATATATTATACGTTTGGTGTATTTAGTTGTGGTTTATCACAGGGCAGCAGAATGATTAGACAGTTTAAGAATTCAGCCTTTCAGATGACAGTTTTCAGGGTAGTTAACAGATAAATACAATGGCTGTATATTCATTACTGTCAAAATGATTTTAAATGTGTAACTAGGTTTTGATACAAAGCCGACTAGGATTAGGCTATTAGGGCTGAAGCTCCGGAGTTTAACTGTTATTTGAATTAGCTTTACAACTATAGTTTGCCTTAACGTAATATTCACATGTTTTCTTGTAATAAACTATTTAATGAGCTTCATGCATGTATTTTATTTGTGGTTTTAATGTCTACATTTATACATTTATGTGCAAAATTTTCTGTAAAACTGTCTCGCATTCTGTATTTATTTCTATAACCCATGTAATAATGGCTACAGATCTTTTTCTTTAAGAATTAAGAAGTCTCAATATATTGGAGGTACCAGAATACAATTTTTATTCTCTAAAAACAACGTGGTTTCTATTTAAAAATAATAATTAGTAATCTTTCAGAGTTGAGAACTATAGAGTTTAAATGAGTTTAAGATATTAAATTACATTTGTTTTCTTCAAAAAATTCATTAATTAGCTCTCTACAATTAAATAATAGCCATACAAATAGATAAAGATACAGAAAGTAGTTACATTGCACGAAATGATTAGTGGGCCTTTATAATGGGCGTTTATTTCAATATTTATTAATGTGTCTGACGGTTTATTTTAGGGGCGTTAAGGTAAAACAAATCTTTTTAATCTGAAACTCTTTCTATATCCTCTTATTAAGACTATCTCATAAACTACTATGATTGACAATCGAATTTGTACAAAGGAAGTTGTTTAATCTGTTTAAATAAACCATTTTGTGAGCTTCCATGATACAATTATAAGATCCCGGACTGTTGCTGTTGAGTAATAATTAACATTGTGGTTATAATAAATACCAAATTTATTCCTAACTTTAATTTTATTCCTGTTAGGCTTATATTTTAATTTATATAGCAAATATTGTTTATATTGTAATTTCATGTTGTAAAGGACATGGGTTAAGGACAATTCATAAATTCCTTAAGGTTAAATATACGTTCTGTTGGCCAAAATAAATATTTATTGTTTTAATTTATCAAAGTTTTATGCATTACCCGTTTGTAAAACCAATGAATATGGATTCGATTTTTGTTCATGATGTCTAATGGCTTAAATTATAGGCGCCTTAGCTTATAGAATAGGAATAGTTCGAAACCCAAAACTGCATACTTCGGTTTCATATTTTAGATTATTTTTAGTCACGATCCATATAAATTAAAATATATTTAGATCAGAAAAGTGCTAATACATGTGGAAAATTAGCAATATCAGTAACAAATGGTAGTAACTATGATTGGTAAACACTTCAGCTGAAAAAATTTAACTATAGGACTCTAATATTTTAAAGTAATGTTTCATAAATGGATGTAGTATAAAAAACGAATGGTTGCTTACGTTTACAGGTTCAAAATAACTTGATTATGCATATGCAGGCTGCTAACGAACCCCTAATATTTTTCATTTAAATTTTTATTGATTTGATACAACAGTTATATTAAGGATATAAATAAATATATTATGTAAACCTTTATGACACTAATGCAGAAGTTATTCATTGTAACTATAACTAGTAACCAACAAAGAGATGTCATTTAGACCAGTATTAACCAAAGTAATAGTAAAATTCAGATAAGATTCTTTATCATCACTTAAAATAATGAATAAGCACATAATAGCACCAAAATGGTACTTAAAGCTTTAACATAATAATAATTAAGAGACAAAAAACATGATTCGCGAGCATGATGACATTAAGTTGATATAAATTGTAATCACGACTGCACTGTAGTTTTCATTACTTTATTAAGTGCACTTTTGAGATTGACTGTACTATTCCACACACAAAGTGCCATACCACTGAAAAAACATTAAATTAGCTCAGATTAACTATCTCGAAATAAATTAAATTAATAAACTAGCATTTCTTAAAATAAAAAAGAATTTTTATTTGGAGTATAGAGTATTAAAAAAAGCTCTGAATTTGAGATTAGAAAGTGTACTTTTTAAGAGTTCTGCAGCCCATCTACAACTACGAAAGATTGGTAAAGGACAAATTGCCGGTAGATGCATTTTCATTGAATCCTAATTTGAAAATAAAAACATTATGGTTGCCTGTAAAGTCGGTTTTACGGGCGAAGATTTTACGTGACAACGTCTTTTTCTCGGTAGAATATTTATTGATATGAATATTATTAAATTGCACAATAGGAACAAGGAATTGAATGAAAATAAGAATTGCACAAATTTTAACTATAGAAATATATTTTGGTTACTAAAACATTGTACATAATTTGAAAATTAATTAAAATTTGTTATTGTAAATGGTAAAGTTGAATAAAACATTTACTAAAATTGGAATTTGAAATTCTTACTAAACACAGTTAAATTCTAACTCCGCGCGTGGTGATTGGTCGGTTTAGTTCGTTTGTTTGGTCGCACTGTTATGACAGGTTAGAGGTTATAATTTGTTATTTTAAATGTTTGACTAGCAATACGCGCTGTTTCTTCTCAATCGACTGAATTACGATTGATTGCAGAGTGATTTAAACTAATAATTTACTTAACACTATCAACATTTGTCAATAGTATGACATAACCTATAAACTCAGTTTCTCAACTTTTGTGTCAATCTAACAATTAATCAATCAATCATAGTTTACGATAATGAAATATCAGTGTACAATTATTTACCTTTATTGTTGTAGATGTTGTAAATGACGAATCTAAGCACTCCACATTTTCACGAATAAACATAGTTATCTGCTTTATCCCGTGCGGCGGACCCACAATTATCTGCTTTATCCCGTGCGGATCCCGTGCGGCGGACCCACTGGACGGGCATCGTAACGTTACCGGGCGTTACACTTTTTCATGAGTGACTCCGAGCCGCAACCTAATTTAAGACGTTGTCACGTCAAAAACATCGTTAATAGGGTATTTAGCAAAGCTGCAGGATTAGGGATACTATTAGGTAAGACATTAAATTTATATATATAAGTATAAAAAAGTGATCAAACATTTGGGATTTATCGTCAGATATTCAAATAGTTTTCAATCCATCTCTTAAGTTATCGTTTTTGTCCTTCCAATGGTGTACAGAATCCTGCTCTATTATATTGTTCTGAAACATTAAAACAATTATGTAAGTACTTATATTTTAAGCTAACAGGACATCATACTTTGCTATTTACTGTACCAAAGTAATTGATATGGACAGTTTGTAAAAAGGTCGTCTGAAGAGTAAGTTGTTTATTATTTGAAATTTATTTTACAGTGAAATTGATATATTCTATTGCTTAGACTGGGCATCTCTTGGCTTTAGTTCGTTAAAAATATACGTCGACAAAGCTTTATATTCTATTATCAAACAGTTTTGATTCATTTCATATCGAAGTATTTAGAAGAAAGAAAATATGTTATTTAGAAATGTTATTTGTGCTCTTTTGATTAGTTTTCTTTTACTATCGTATGAAAAAAACTCACATTAGATATTGAGATAATTGCTATAGCTAAAAGCTTTTGAAAATCTATAATACTGTTACATATTTATAAAATGTTGTTTAAATTATTATATAAAGTATTTCTGATATATATTTCTATAGTTATTTAATATTTATAGATTGTTGCTGGCTGTAGTACTATGTGTGAATTCTTATATCCAAGGCCAGTAATTTGGTATTCTAAAAAATATTATTTTATTAACTTTACACTAATACATTTTAAGCCAATCATCTCTACTAAGTTAGATCAATAATTATAATGAACTGATACATATTTAATTAGAACCCTTTTCTGTATATGTAGGATGAAAATAAAAAAAATGTCTTTAGTAGAACATGGAATAAAAAATAATTATTTACGTTCAAATTCTGCCATTGACCCCGTTTTCAATTCAGTGGTAGAAATAACGGCTACCAAGATGATGCTTAAGATGGATTGTTGAAAGCGAAGACGTAAAGACGGCTGGAATTGCCCTATTGAATTCTACACTGAGCTTTCTGATCCCCTCAAGTGCTTGCTTTGAATAACGTTTTTAAATTATAGGAGTCAGGAGATTTTCTTTAGGGTAGGCTACTTCAACAAATTCATAACTCAGACTGAATTTATCTGTAGTAGTATTCTTATTCTGTATCTTCAGCTGAATGATAAATTGATGCAACCTTCCCATAGACCCAATTAAAATTTAGTTATTTACAAAGTATAAATGCATGCTTAGTTTATTAAAGAAAGGTCTGAAAACTCCTAGTTGAACTTCTCATTAGGTTTAAAATTAGAAAGATACACAACAAAAGTGTACATTTAAGTAGATAGGTTTCACAATGAAACATGCATATGGTTGTGTGTAAACTAACAATTTGACGCTATGAAAGACGCGAGGCTGCTGCTGTGATGTTTTATGCTTTAATACATCCATTCATTTCAATCAGCAACTGGACCCCTCTCACTCCACTGAACTGGAACCGTAACGTATAAATTACAATTTCATACATTTGCCTTTTCATGCCTTCCATTCAATATTGTTTTCAAATATAGTTATTTCAATATTCATCTAAAAAACTTTGACAGTGAGTAAAACCTTGTCAAACGTATCGCCAATAATGCTTTGTAGCACGATTTATTGATATATTTCTCTATCATTTTCTCTTATATTTATAAACGGTTTGAAATATTTTGAAGCGAGACCTGAAAAATAATATAAACGCGATCAATATTTATTATTTACTCGATGTATGATCATATTCTGTGGCCTAATGTATGTGCTTAAACAAAACATCATCTCCTATATTAATTTTTCTAAAGTTTTTGTTACGGTAAAGCTCTTAAAGCACCATAGCTGCAAAGATTTTTAAATGTGTAATTTTTTTATTATAATTTTACTTGCTGAAATGAAAGTACTCGTAGACAAATAAAGTTTTCGTATATCGTTATTGGCGTCAAGGAAACATATCGATCTAGGGATTGAGTAATTTTATTTACGCTTGTCTGTCGGCCTATCCGCACAATATTTTAGAAAAGAAGTTTATTTAGTGAATTAAAATTTCGAATTAAGTTTCAATTCTGTATGCAACTTTGAATTCAATTGTGGTGCATGAAACTCCTGGAATTATTTCAGTGTTACTGAAAATATTTACAATGATCTTCTAGTTGACCATAATTTTAATATCAAACTCTAAAAATAAATGAATTTGTAAACAAGCTGAGTTCAACAAATATTACGTTTTAACGTGTTACATAGTAACACTTGTAGCAGTAGACATTAAGTTTTGTTTGTAGCATTAGTAATTTTGCAACACGTGAAAGACACGTGACGTAGCGTAATCCACCAAAACCTAATCCAATGTAAAACTAGTGATTAACTGAAGATTGATCTTACTTCTGTGCTAACTTTTTGAGTTGACCAAAAACTATTATTTCCGATTCATTGTACATCTAAAACAGTTTTTGATCTAACATATGTTAGCAGAATATAACCCTCTTTTACGTGGTCGAAGCATGATAAGAATTAAATTGTGTAAGCAATTTTTACCGTTGCGCGAACCGTTATACTTTTATATTTGTGAAGTAATTATATATTTGCTAAGATTAACGGCCATAAATTTGTTATATAAAAAGAGCAAAATATTTGTGGTATCTGACAATTTTACCCATTTATACAAAACAATGTCCTTATAAATATCGGTTACGGAATTCATCAACGCATTTCCTAATGCTGGGGAAATCTTGCACACATGTTAAACAAATGCTTCTGATAATGATGGGTGTAAAAATTTTCGTAGGTCTTATTATAATAATAACTGCAAACGTTAGATACATTTCGGTACTCATAAAAACGTTTCTAGTCAAGGTTAGAATATTCTAAACAAAGTGGAATGTTTTTGGATGATGGAAACTTGTTGGGAAGAATTTCTCTGAGTACTGAGTATTAATGACCAGGTTCACCTAGAATCTCTCACCAGGAAGGAAAAGTGTCGCATGGATAGTTGAGGATTAATATTAATTTAAACCTTACCCATACTGAATATAAGAGTTCCAGGTCAAGATAAATATTTTTTCATAAACATTAAAACATGTATTATTTATTAAATATTTATGAAAAGGATTTTTCAAACAGCACACAGGATATTACTCTTTAAAACTTATATCTTTAACTCTAATGGAACAATAATATGTATAGGTTGTTTTATAAACTTATATCAAGACATATTCCGAAAATCCCTGCAAAGCACTAGTATTACTAGTTTAGTGTTTTAAGTTATTTTTCAGAGGTAAGTGGTTACGATCCTCAATGGTTGTGTCCATTTTAACAGATTTTGCTGGTGCTTCATGCTAACTTACAACTTCCTTTATGCATAATTCTTTCCTGCCTATTTTTCACGTTCCTGAGTTCGAGAACTAGGTAATGTTACAAAACTACAGCTGTTTGAATAAAAAAAATGATAATATAAAAACACATTTTTCTGCAAAATCCTATACTTATTCAAACAGCAATTCACGGAGAGTTATTTTAATAGGTAATCTTACATAAAAAATGCTTACACAAAACGTCTCCTGGTGAAAATGTCATTAAATTCTTGAGCTGAGGCAAACCTCATGGAATAAAGTCCATTGACTAACTTTAAGTGATATTATTAATTTTTCTATAAGCCACAGCATATTGATAGATTTTGGTGTGATTTTGTACTTCAGATCTGGGAGAATGATTATTTAGGATCGCAGCGTAAGAACAGGTTTTCATGGAGATTTTTCTACTCCGTCAACTCCATTCATACACTCTGACTGTCGTCCAGCTGATTCCTCAACTGGAAATAACACCTTAGACGGTTTCTGTTTATTCATAACTCCACCTTCTCACGTTCATTTGTTTAGAAAGCGAATGATTCTCTTTTCATTTCACAACTGATGGTCGCATAGTCTGTAAAATAAGTTAATTTCGTGTTGATGTGATGAAATGTTTTTAATTTAATTTACACAGTCTGTTACATTTCATCTTAATAAACAGATATTTGGTAAAATGTTGAATATATGATAGTAAAAACATCTTCTCCCAATATTAAATGTGTAAAAAATGTTAACGATTATTTTATTTTCTAATTAATTTGCAGACATCATTAAATTGTAGATAAAACATCTTACCTTACATTTTATATGATATTTATTTAATTTTTTGTGTTTAGGATAGGTTTATTACTATCCTTTCTTATATAAAGCCACGAGATCATACTTAAAACATAAATTTGTAGCTAGTAAAATAAAGAAATTATACTGATGACATTTAATAGAAATGGTCTGAAAAGTGAACAATTTTGTTATGCGGTATTCAACTATATTCCATTTTGGTATTTGGCTGAACAAGTAATGTTGCATATATTTATTAAACATTATTACTATAATTTACTAGTAATGTTTAAAAAAATACGTGTGCTACATGTTTTTAATAATACAATTTGATAGCTATGAAAATGAAAATATATTTAATGAGTAGACAGTAATTTATTTGTATATTTCATATTTTAGAGTGTTTAGACCATAAGACATTTCTATAAACATAAACTTTTCAAAAATGTACAACGTAAATAATGTGTAAGTGGCATAAAAATACATACTTCAATGGTTTTACGTACTACTTCAATTTTATTAATCCAAGTATAGCTATGGAATAAGTATTCAAATAATATTCCTTATAAATTCCATGTAGACTAATACGAAAACGTGATGTAGTTGTGATACACATTTGATATATTTCTAAAGTTTTAATTTATAACGAATGGACAAAAATACCAACAATTAAACAAAAATACACAATATAAATAACGATAATAATAAAATAATATAAAATTATAAAACAAAATAAAAAACAATCAATCCAAGTTGTTATGAAATAGTAATAACACTAGCACGCTCATATTTTATTTAGCACACTTTGCTCATATTAAATATGTTATTAATGTAATGAAAGTAACTAAAACCCCTTTATTTTAAATAATGTTTTAATTTTAAATAAAAGGGTTTTAGTTACTTCCATTACATTAATATATATAGATAACCCTATGTGGAGTTAATAACATAATAAATATGTTATATATTTTTACTTTAAATTTCATTAATTCGTTCAAACCAGGTTTGTAAAAAGCTAATTTACCTTACCTTCAGTTTTTGCCATACCTAAATGACCTCCTCATAGCAAGCCGTGAAAGAAGTCATATACTGAATCGACTAACTGTCTAGGCAAAATATCCTACTCTTACTATATTCTTTTCGTACATACAATAACATACATTATTCACATAATATTTGATTGGTTGTAAAGTTTTCTAGGTTTCCACTTCCTGAAATAAATATTTTATTAGTCTTTAAAAGATAAAAATTTATTATTAACCATACATTTTCCTAATTTCCGTTATTACTGTTATTCAGTAAATGAGGCTTTACACTAGACGTTTGTTTTGATTATCAACCTCGGAAGGAGTCTGAATTACAGATAGCAATCAATACTCTATTCGTACTTCGATTGAGGGTCTTTCACTCAGTCAAGGTCACTCACAACAGCTGTTTAGGGTGATCCATTATTGTTCCTCCCAGACATTTTAGACAGAGCATCTCGTTGAACTTCTAAACTCTACTTCAAATGGCAAATTAAAAACTCGATCACAAAAGAGTTATGTTTTTTTTCACAATAAGTTTATAGAAATATTACTAGTAAGTAAATAATTTTACCAAAACAGTAATTAGACCAAAACATCAAAACATTCGACGTTAATTATCTCAAGTAGGATTAATCTATGCGTAAATTTTGGAAAGATTCATGAATAATGTTAAGATGTTATGATAAGATTATGTTAAGATATACTTTATACAATCACCCAGTTTCAGCAATATTTGGCATGAATAAAAGTTAATATTATTAAAGTTTTATAGAAAATAAGGTGATGCTGAACCACGAGAGTGAAACATGTACATTAACTGTTAAAAGAGCGCGTTTACAGAATATAGTGAAAACTTTTCATAGAAACATCTCAAAATGAAACGACTGATACATTTTTTCAGCTTCTTTCAAACGTAAGGTTGCAGACTAAGTTGAAAGCATAATCTTACGGTTTTGAACATAATACTCTAATTTTAAGACAAAACATTGCCAAGAAAGTATTTTCCTGTAACATTTTAACTTTACAGGAAAGTTGGTTCTTTTCTGTACTTTGCTAATCAAAGCAGACTTTGATCTCTGACCCATACTTAAGGGCTTGCTTTCCGTCAAAAGCCACGACTCATATAATAGTGTTTGAATAATAAATAAATATAAAGAAAAAGTGGGAAGAAGTATATAAACACTACTCTCATATCGTCTCTAGTTTATTTTTTATTACCTCTGTGTATTTATCATATAGTATATTATATATATATATATTCTATAAACTTAAAAAATGTACGTAATTTTTTATCTTATAACAATTAATATTAAGTGAAACAGCCTTTTATTCACGATACGAATATTTATACATTGTTTAAAACATCACGTTATTCAAACAATTCCCAACGCGTAAAGCTAAACTAAACAATGTACATTTATTTTACTTATTCTCGCAGATTAATAATTTCGAAGAATATAATTCAAACTGCGATTGTCCTATTCAATATCTAAATAGAATAGAATCACACTATCTTTAGCTGCATGGAATGGCCAGTATTATATAGTTTGAGCCCATTTTGTACCTGTCACCATTTTATTTTCTATGCATTTATTTATAATGACTTATGTGCGTTCTATGAAACCATTTTCCTGGTTTTACTGAATTTCAGGAAGAGTAAATTAGATGATTTGTGAAGTAGGACAGTATATCAGGGACGGTGAATAGTGTGAATTCACTAAATAATAACCTTTGTAACACGTTAGATTTCGTTTATTAGGGGGAATATCTTAAATATAACTGCCTTCTAAGTGGGCAAACTGTTCATTTTAAAATAGTGCTTGTAAATAGGCTGTATAGAATTGTAAAACCATTTTTACAATGTTACAGTAACAAATTTAGGGATTAAATTTGTTTCATTGTCTATATATTTTAAAAATATGATAAATAGGTCTATTTAGTGAATAGCTGAATATTATTGCTGAAATCCTACTATTCACCGTCCATGATATATGAGTAGATAGTATCACAGATTCTAATCACAGTGACCACTGTATTCCCGGTTTAAAAATGGCGTTTTCATTCGCTTAAAAATAATTATATGATTTGTTCCTACTTTTTCCATCCTGTCACGAAAGCTTTTGCATAAGTTTATCAATTTCTATTTACTAATATAAAACGATCAGGATGTAATCGTTCTAAACAAAATACTGGGGTGTTGGTTATTTCTCACCTCTTGTATTAAAATATTAAAAACTGTATACTTCACATTACGAAATAATGGTAAATGATCATCCACTATCTTCAAAAACATAAAGATTTCAAATGTGTAAAGGCTGGCCAATATACATGTCTGAACTCGTGTTGTAAAGTAGGAGATCCTGGGATCTGGGTATTAATACTAAAAGCTATTATAAAATCTTATTATTAATATTAAAAAATTATATTATACTATCTGTTTTTGTCAGTCTTCTTTCTTAATGCTACGGGATATGTATATTTTCACTTAAGATCTTACTATTCATACAGAATTCAAAAAAATTCAGTTTCTAGTTCCTCTTAGATAAAATAATAATTTTTTTTCCGTGTAAACAGCAATGTTTCTGGACACAACCGACTAGTAAATCTACCTAATGGTGGCTGTAAAGACTTGCATATAGAAGTAATGTTTACATTATTCAAAGCCATCGGACTTAAAAGCTACAACTGCGGTGTCGATGTGATTTACATGGTCGATAGCGTAGCGCGAATGTGGGATTATTCTCAGATTTACGTGGTTTTGTGAGAGCTCTTTGCCATCATCAATTCTAGCGAAAAGAACTGCATTTGTTTGTTTATCTTAAAAAAACTAAGTTTACATACTTTTATTTGTTGCGTTATAGTCTTTTTACCCAGGCATAAAATCGGAGGGGTTGAAAAAAGTATTAATGTCTATCTGTCTATACAATATCTCGATAACGAAGTGACAAATAGAAATTATTTTTTTGAAGCTATATGTTTCTATATGGGTAAACATAGTTTTGTGATATTGCATGTCACTTCATGGGATTAGTTCGAGCGTTAGTAAACATGTATACATGAGTTTTCGGTGTAATTACGACTTTTAGAAAATTGTATAGTAAAAAAACCTATTAAAATCATTTGATAATTTAACTTATCACACATATACACATGTAGCTATGTGTACGGCTTGAAGTTTTGAATAGAACTCTAGACTGCCATAGACTTGTGGTGTAATATCATCATATTTTCTTCAGTTATTACAAGCATACAATCAATAATAAACGTCATCGAATATTAAGAATTTTTCAAAAACCTTAAGTATTTCATAAGTCCAGTTTTAATTTACTAATTTTTACTTTCACAAGTTGAGCTTATAAAAGAATATTAAACTATCTACAACAGGACCAACGTTTTAAATGTATCAATTATAAACCAGAACAATTTTTAAAGAGTGAACCCTTTGAGGTCGGATTTACGGCATTATTCTCTACTAATAAAGTACTTTAATTTGATGTACTAATGGACCAATGCTCTCATTTAAGGTTTCCTTCTGACTCTTTGCGGACCAACCCCCCTAATTTGACTAAAATATAGTAGTTACTTCAAAAAGAAACTTTATTGGTGCAGTAATGGTGTACCAAGTTTTATTGCTTTATACCTGTAATCATTTGGGAATTATCAAGCCCGTGCGGGACATTTTACACCCTGTATACGAGTATAAAAGTTAGATTTATAATACTAAAAGTGTTATTTATGAATATAAAACAGAGACGGTAGAGGTGTACAATGCCAAGGACAATAAAATAAAAAAATCTTAATTGTTATAAAATATTAATGGTAACTCCTAAAATCTGTTAAAATTTGTTTGAGTACATGACATATATATATATATATATATATATATATATATATATATATATATATATATATAGGGTGATATTTTTGTAACAGTCTGTGTTTATTTACTTCTTAACAAATACTATATTATAAAAAAGTTTTGGCAGTCGTATGTATTTTTTATGGATATTTTAATGATAAGTAAGTATATTAAATTGCTTGTTGATGCCAATCGGATCCCAGAAAACGGGGATTGACGACCAAGTGTTTTCCTCAAAAACTTTCATAGAAGTCTTATAAGATATCTATAAAAATTGACATCTACATCATACGAAAAAAACATTTGTCAAGGACAGGCACTCAAAAACTTCTATAACAGATTGAGATTTAACTAATTTCCAGAAAACATTTACTAGACGCCCGTTATGGGATCACGTATTATAAGTGAAATTGATAAATTACGTTTAAAACAAATTATGGTTGGCTGTAAAGTCGGTTTTTACGGGCGAAGATTTTACGTGACAACGTCTTTTTCTCGGTAGAATATTTATTGATATGAATATTATTAAATTGCAAAATAGGAACAAGGAATTGAATGAAAATAAGAATTGCACAAATTTAACTATAGAAATATATTTTGTTTACTAAAACATTGTACATAATTTGAAATTAATTAAAATTTGTTATTGTAAATGGTAAAGTTGAATAAAACATTTACTAAAATTGGAATTTGAAATTCTTGCTAAACACAGTTAAATTCTAACTCCGCGCGTGGTGATTGGTCGGTTTAGTTCGTTTGTTTGGTCGCACTGTTATGACAGGTTAGAGGTTATAATTTGTTATTTTAAATGTTTGACTAGCAATACGCGCTGTTTCTTCTCAATCGACTGAATTACGATTGATTGCAGAGTGATTTAAACTAATAATTTCCTTAACACTATCAACATTTGTCAATAGTATGACATAACCTATAAACTCAGTTTCTCAACTTTTGTGTCAATCTAACAAATAATCAATCAATCATAGTTTACGATAATGAAATATCAGTGTACAATTATTTACCTTTATTGTTGTAGTTGTTGTAAATGACGAATCTAAGCACTCCACATTTTCACGAATAAACATAGTTATCTGCTTTCTCCCGTGCGGCGGACCCACAGTTATCTGCTTTATCCCGTGCGGATCCCGTGCGGCGGACCCACTGGACGGGCATCGTAACGTTACCGGGCGTTACACTTTTTCATGAGTGACTCCGAGCCGCAACCTAATTTAAGACGTTGTCACGTCAACAAAAGTAAATAAAACAAGAACAAAGACTTTTAGTTTACTAAGGCTTATGGTCAAACAGTTCGTAACACAACTAATGTAGACTTGTTATAAATGGCAAGAAGATTAGGAAAAGGAAGTTAGTGGAAGGCAAACACTTAAAAATCTGTAGTGCTTTTCGCCCGCATAACTTCATTTAAAATATCGAATTTATCCTAGATAATAAAATAGGTAGGTAGAATTCCAAGTTTCAAATATACTTTAAAATAGCCTGTGTTTATGTTATAATATTTTTAAACACTTTTTAAACATATACTACCATTATTAAAATTATTGATTGTTAATATTTTGAACAAGATAAATAGAAATCAGGAATTTACACGTGACATTTTTTGCACACGGTGAAATTCACATAGCAAATTTAATCATGTAGAGTTCTATCGGGTCGGTATTCTGCAACATGAAGCAACCAACAGTGAATATACAACCTACAGTGAATATAGAACTCAATGGATGTTCTCTGAACAATGTGGAATTTGGTCGGACCGGCAGAAACGCACGGTAATGTTCTTTTTCTGTCACTGGGAGGATTTGTTTTAACAAACAGCAATTTAAATTTAGTTACATTGTTATTGTAGCATTATATATGCTAGAATAACAATTTAACTAAATATATATATATATATATATATATATATCTTCTGTAATCCAACTAGTTTAAAGTTTAAACAAAACAGAAAATCCAGTGTTCATGTTTTAATTTTCGAGTTCCCAGAATAAAACAAATATAGTAATTTTAGTGAAACTACTATAAGCTTAGTATTCCCTATTAAATTATTAAAATACTAAACAATGATTACCTAATCAACATAACTCTTTTTTATCCTCATATTTCTACAATTGATGAAACTCTATTTGCAAGATGTATTTACATACATTTATATTACTTAATTATGTTAAAATTTTGAATTAGGTAAAAACTTGTCTCAATTTTTAATTGGTTACAAAGATACGATAGTTTCTACCCTTTGATCCATTCGGCACCCGGAAACTCTGTCTTAGATTTTCCCGGCAACTGTGCTCCTTGTGCCTGTAGCCGATCATGGTCTATTTAAGCTTTCTGGACTTGGAAGGTCTGTGGTTTCTACTACATACTTTTTTATAGCTATGACGTCCGATTAGGTACACTTGGTGAATCCATGTATTTTAAAGTGAGACAGATTGATCAATCTTCAGGATTATATGGAAGAAAGAATAACATTGTTAATGTGCCCTAAATGTACATCTTACCCTGATGTACATCTTAGCCTTGATTATCCATCAAGGAAACTAATATTCTATTCTATAAAATAACATCGGATTAGTTTATAATCATGTTATACTAATATAAGCTTAGTATTCCCTATTAAATTATTAACATACTAAACAATGATTACCTAATCAACATAACTATGATTAAATTTTACTTTTCACAAATTTATTTTTTGGAAACTACATGCAGTTTTAGTAGTTATATTGTAAACATTACGAAAATTAAAAACATTTAAAACATTCTTTCAAGTAACAGTTTTGTATGTACGATGCATAAAATTTTACTATAATACATGATATAGTTAAATACAGACTCACAGGAGTGATTGTTATACCTGCATGCTCATGTAACATTTACTGCCAGCTGAGAGATTTCAACTAATGGGGTTGCTTATTACTCAGTCAAAGAAAACTTTTCAACAAAGTAGCAGTACGCCACACCACCGCGTATCTGTTGTAACCTTCGTTGAACTTTCATGAATAAGTCTTTTAATTTAAGTGTATAGCTTGTAAATGCTCATAACCCATTGAAATTCATGCACTACGAATAATCTTTGTCTTTTGTGGATAAATAAATATTTAAGCAATACCTAATGTCTACAGATAGGTCTGTTCATGGAACCGACACAAAAAATAAGAGAATTTACGATACCTTTCTGATTGACAGGCATTGCTAGCTCAAATGAGCAGTACATTTATTATTTTGCATGCATACTCATCAACGTTTGAAAAAACCTTATAGAAGTTTTATTTTGTATCTTTAAAAGAAAAAAGTCATAGATGATAATATTAGTGTCAGTGAAATAAAATTACAAAATGAGAAAAAAATTTTAGCAATTTTTAATAAAGAATTATAAAAAATCACATATGGAAATTCTTGAAATACTCAACATTGTTCGTTTGAAAATCATCAAATAAAGAGGGATTATACTAAAACAATTTAAAGTGAAGTCAAGTATTTCAAACGAAAAGTAATTAAGACATTATATACCAACTATACAGATCAACCTGAACTTTACTGCCTTTTCCTATAATTCCTTTCACTGTATTCTGTAAACGCGCTCTTTCAACAGTTCACGTTCCTGTTTCACTCTCGTGGTTCAGCATCACCTTATTTTCTATACAACTTTAATAACATTTATCTTTTATTCATGGCCAAATATTGCTGAAACTGGGTGGTTGTTAAATTTAAGCCTGAATCATGTATCTCAGTTTCTCACATTTTATAAATTTGATAAGGGTATCAATTATGGAAGGTTACCAAATTTAAAAAAATACAAAAAAAATATACTTAACACTATCAACATTTGTCAATAGTATGACATAACCTATAAACTCAGTTTCTCAACTTTTGTGTCAATCTAACAATTAATCAATCAATCATAGTTTACGATAATGAAATATCAGTGTACAATTATTTACCTTTATTGTTGTAGTTGTTGTAAATGACGAATCTAAGCACTCCACATTTTCACGAATAAACATAGTTATCTGCTTTATCCCGTGCGGCGGACCCACAGTTATCTGCTTTATCCCGTGCGACCCACTGGACGGGCATCGTAACGTTACCGGGCGTTACACTTTTTCATGAGTGACTCCGAGCCGCAACCTAATTTAACACGTTGTCATGTCAAAAATATAAAATTGGAAAACAGGCTTTAAAATTTAAATACAAACAAGAAGTAAAAAAAATAATAAAGGTGTATATTTCTCACTCTTAACTATTGATTTTGGTATTTTTACTGTATAAGTTTTGTGTCGTCATGATGCAGAAAATTGCCATGATAAAGTACCTTAGTCTTGGTATTAGTTGATGTAGTTATTACTTCATAAGTTGCAATAGTATGTCAATGTTTGGTTTCTTTACTTTCAAGTTGGGTTTCAGTAATGAATTAGATTTCATTTTCATATCGAAAATTTTGCTAGATTTTATTCTGGCGTAACCAAAACTTAACTTTTTTTATTATTTTACTTATTTAAAAGACGTGCAAAACTGTGAAAGTCTGCACAAAGTAATATTCCCACCAATTTACCTCGTAACACATTTACAGTTATTTATTTCTGTCAATAAGGTATAAGTAATATAATGTGCATAGAATAAATAAAAGTTATATATATATATATATATATATATATATATATATATATATATATATATATTTTATTTATACTGGGAGTTAGAGTATTTACTAGAAATATATTATTTTACCCTATAACGCTATATCTTATAACAGTAGCAGAAAAATTAGTGATTCGTGCCTGTTGGTTTGTAAAAATTATTTCTGGTTATGTTATTGACTGTTTTACATACATATATATATATATATATATATATATATATGTATATATATAAATATAAATAAATATATATATATATATAATATTATATATAAATAAATATAATATATATATATATATATATAGTATATATATCGCTGTGATATAGATTTAAAACTATTTTGAAATGGAACCCATTGACTTTAATCTATACCTCCTATCTAAACCTTTAATTGAAAAAATTAAGATTAAATATTACATAAAATTGCCATAATTACATATCTAATAACTCCCATTTGTAACTGATTTCATTAAAATTTATGAAAGAATATGTTTGTTAAAAAACTATGAAAGTTTAAATGGAAACTTTGTTGTAGATCGTAAATGGTAATGGAATTAGTAAAATTCATGAAGTATTACAACAAAATTGTTTCAATTGCAGTTTTAGATAACTGTTATGAATTATAATTAGTATATTTTGAAATAATAAAAACTAACATTTCAATAACTCTGTAATTAAATTTTTATGAGAAATAGATACCAATATAGACAGTGTATCTGACCATCTGATGTCTCTGACCAAGTTCGGTACAAATCTAACTGATTTTGAGGTAACATGCAGACAACCTGATGCGGGCAAAACACAACAAACATACAAACAGAGTCTTATACAAACACTCAAGAAATTCTTGTACTGGCTCTATGAAATTCGTTATTTTTACTTCATATTTTTTTAGTTTTTAAATTACATTTATTCATACAACCACATTAAATACGCCGATGCGTAAATGTGCAAAAATATTAAGTTCTTTGTCAAATGCTTTAGAGGAGAAAATTCTATCCGCACAAAAGTAACTACAAAAACATGGTTATAGTTATTATAAATTAATTTTAAGAAATGTACTATTACTTCTCATGTTAAAGGTCTCCAGATAAGTAATTTTAAAGTCCAAATTTAAATCTTTAGAACATAATATGCAAACTGTAAGATAAAAGTAGTCCAAGAAAGCACATCCCCGTAAACGTTTTACATTTTCTCTTAAGCTGTATCTGTTTGGCACTTCACTAATACAAATCGGCAACAGCTGGTCTTTACGTCATAAGTTTCTAATTATATCCTGAATAATAAATAAACATTTATAAATTACCTATAATACAACCTAAACATATTCTAAATTTAGTTTTTATCTCTAGTTCAATAGTCAGAGAAAAATAATAATAAAAGTCTTGAGTTACCTAATGTGTTCATAGTAAAACATGACGTAAAGTAGGTAAAGATATGTTGTATTGTATATGTATATTTATATGTATATGTATACTTACTCCGGCGGGATCGACTCCCGGCGGAGCAAGTACTTTTTGCGATTCAATGTTTATTGAAAATTAAATAAGGCTATTGCCATTTATACAATTTAATATATATATATATATATATATATATATATATATATGTGTGTGTGTGTGTGTGTGTGTGTGTGTGTGTGTGTGTGTGTGTGTGTATGCATACATGTGTACATGTGTTCTGTGTGTGTGTGTTTGTGTGAATTTGTGATTTATTAAGAAGAGAAGGAATGAAAAGTTGAAAGAATTCTGGGTCTCAGATGACAGCTGTCACCGAATTGAACGGACGGAGACGATGTCAGTAGATTCATCACTGACAAATGGAATTTGAATGTGTAACTAAATTTTGATACAAATCCTATGAGGATTTGAGTATTGGAGCTCAAGTATCGGAGTTTAACTTAAATTAGCTCTGTAATTGTATTTAGTATATATTTTATGTATATAAATTATATATATATATATATATATATATATATAAATTATATATGCTTTTATACACCCGAAGTGAATATATATATAAATATATATAAATATATATATATATATATTCACTTCGGGTGTATAAAAGCATTTATTTCTCATTGGTGTTAATCACATGTTCAAAAATTCCTGTTCATTTTTATGTCAATTTTTATTTATTTACTTTTGTAAATTTTGTTGCTGTGTTGTTATTTTTTATTATACCTTATTATACCTTTTTGAAAACGGCAAAGCCGAAATATTAAAGGAACTTTATATCAAGAAGTCTAATAATTTATATATATATATATATATATATATATATATATATATATATATATATATATATATATATATAATTTACTGTGCTAAATACGAGTAAAAGATACTGTATATGCATATTATTGTATTTGATTTTATGTCTAAAATTATAAAAAAAGTAAAATAAAGTAAAACTTACTTTTTACCATGTTAACTTTACTTTTAAAATTATACACGATGCATCAAAATTTCTGTAAAACTATTTATACTCTGTATAGAATTTTACAACGCACGTAATTATTTTTACAGATCTTTTTCTTTAAGAATTTAGTAGTTTGGTTGTACTGAAGGTGCCGAGAGCCTTTTTTTATTGCTTAAGCACACAAGCAGATTTTTTTAAATAAATAAATTTAATTGGTCACGTAGAGGTCGAAATTATACAGTTTAAAAGAGTTTTAAATATTAAAGTGTACTTGTTTTTTATAATCTTTAATTAGCTCTCCACAACTTACACCGAACGTCAGGCACTTAAATAAGTGTTATATACCTATTATAGAATTGTATATAGATAGTGGAAATCGTCACTTTCCACCAAATAGTCAGCGGTTGTCTTGAAGATTAATTGATTCTACATTTACGGATGTGTGGGACGGTTAGTTTTAAGTGTGTCAAGCTAATTAAAGTACAGTTTGCTAAACGAATTATTTGATCTTTACCTCTTTCAATACCCTCCCGTTACGACTATCACCAAAATTATCGGTTGACAATCGATTTTTTATATAGGGAATTCTTCTACCGATTTAAAAAAATGAAGACGATTTACCTAATGTTCCTACAAAATTGTTTGAAGAGCTCAATAAATTATCGAAATATATAGCTAAAATAAAAATTATGGTTGCCTGTAAAGTCGGTTTTACGGGCGAAGATTTTACGTGACAACGTCTTTTTCTCGGTAGAATATTTATTGATATGAATATTATTAAATTGCACAATAGGAACAAGGAATTGAATAAAAATAAGAATTGCACAAATTTTAACTATAGAAATATATTTTGTTTACTAAAACATTGTACATAATTTGAAATTAATTAAAATTTGTTATTGTAAATGGTAAAGTTGAATAAAACATTTACTAAAATTGGAATTTGAAATTCTTGCTAAACACAGTTAAATTCTAACTCCGCGCGTGGTGATTGGTCGGTTTAGTTCGTTTGTTTGGTCGCACTGTTATGACAGGTTAGAGGTTATAATTTGTTATTTTAAATGTTTGACTAGCAATACGCGCTGTTTCTTCTCAATCGACTGAATTACGATTGATTGCAGAGTGATTTAAACTAATAATTGACTTAACACTATCAACATTTGTCAATAGTATGCCATAACCTATAAACTCAGTTTCTCAACTTTTGTGTCAATCTAACAATTAATCAATCAATCATAGTTTACGATAATGAAATATCAGTGTACAATTATTTACCTTTATTGTTGTAGTTGTTGTAAATGACGAATCTAAGCACTCCACATTTTCACGAATAAACATAGTTATCTGCTTTATCCCGTGCGGCGGACCCACAGTTATCTGCTTTATCCCGTGCGGATCCCGTGCGGCGGACCCACTGGACGGGCATCGTAACGTTACCGGGCGTTACACTTTTTCATGAGTGACTCCGAGCCGCAACCTAATTTAAGACGTTGTCACGTCAAAAAAAACCATGTTGTTTGCTTACATAATACAAATTTAAATCATGAATACAAATTAGTATTTCATCAAGTTTAAATATTTTTCATGTTTGTTTATTTTTATTCATATAGCATTTATAATTAAATTTGTAGGTATATGTTGTGAAAACCTTGGATTGCACACAGTTGATAAGGTATATATATATATATATATATATATATATATATATATATATATATATATATATATATATATATATATATATATATATATATATATATATAGAGGCAGGTATACCTATATATACATTCTGTTTGAAGCAATACATATTTATTGTTTTAATTTATCAAAGTTTTATGTATTACATATTTTAAAAACCAATCACTATGCATTCCAATTTCTTCGTGAAGTCCAAAGGCTCAACTCAAAGTCTAATGTTACAGAACAGGAACCATTGGAAACCCTCAACTGCATACTTTGTTCTTATTTTCATATATCAGATTATTTTAAAGTAACATGCCGATATCTTAACAGATATTTGAACCAATAAAAAGTGCCAATAAATTAAAAAATACCAATTTAAACAGTGAATGATGGTAACTGGCACGATTGTTGAACACTTAAGCTAAAACAAATATTATCTAGAGTTCTAATCATTTAAAATAATTTATCATACCTGGGAAAAGGTATACAAATCTAAATAGTTACTTACTTTTACAGGTAAACAGGAATTTGTTTTTGCAAGACAGATTACTAACGAACACCTTTTTTCATTTCAGTTTGTATGTTTTTATTATACAGTTATTAAGGGTTAAGATTAATATTGTTTATAAATGTATATGACCCTTGTTCACAAGTTCTCAATTGTTACTACGACTTAATACTAATAAAGGATGTCATTTAGACCTGTATTAAACAAAATAAAAATAAAATTCAGATAAGATTCTTTATCATTTATTAAAATCATTACCAATTACAGATAGGAGTTTCTTTTTCTTTTACTTCAAGCTCATATCTGTTACTAGCCTATGTCCGTTACTTTACTTAATTTTTTTTAGTTCTATCGTAATGGGAGCTAGGTTTATGTATTTATGTATGTACGTGAGTGTGTTAAGTGTGCTACATATCTGAGTTATATATGATTAAAACTTATCGGCAATGTGGGTCGACCTATCTTTTCAACGACTCGTGCCCACGCACAGGCTTGCCTATGTGGGTACCTTTTTCCTATATTTTAAGTAATGTTAATGTTTTAATCATACTTGAAAATTACTATAGTATATATTATTCTATTATGGAATTGTAATTTCTTTATTTGGAAATAAATAAGGTTTTGAATTTAAAAAAATACATAAATGAATAAGCACATAAAAACACGAACATGTTATTTAATACTCTGTCCTATGATTGAGAGACGAGAAGCACGACTCGCAAGCGTGATGTCATCACATGGAGTTAAAACCAATTGAAATCATGCCAATTATACATTATGTTTTTCACCATTTCAGTAATTGCACTTTTGCAGTTTTGTCACATACATTATTAAAGATGGTAATTTAAATTAAAATAGACTAATATTTTTTAATGTTTTCTTCTTCATTATTATTAATACCACCGAGAGCAATTACTTTTTCTGTAATAACTCACTAGGTAATAGAAGGAAGGATCAATCTAATTAAGAAGAAAATTATTGATAGTATATAGATTACACATGTTTTAGTAACCAAGTGAAGTAGTAATGCACCACAGAAACCCGGAAGATAAGAGTAAGCCTTATAAGTTACATATTTGAGATGGGGATTTAGTTCCACTTCAGTTATTGTGAATACGATATTCGCATCATTGCTGACCCAAGCCTTATATTAGTACTATCATCTGTTCCGGACTGCATCATATTTGGAGTTGTGACACTATGTAAGGACGATTTTTATATACAAATATGGTGGCTTTTTAAGGCTATATTTCTAAAGGGAGCATACAATTAATAAAAATTTGCTATTAATTAATTACTGACTCGAGTCGCTGCAGTACATTTTAGAATATACAAAAACCAAATTTGATTTTTTAAATAACCAATTAAAACCTACCTGAGTTAAAAAATAAATAGTGAACCTAACCTCGCATTTTTATTATATCTTGTAAGGCTAAATTATTTGAATATTAAACATGTAATTTTCAATTAGTTCTATTCTAACATTAAATTCAGATTATAACTTATAATTTAGATTAACTTATTGTAAGATAAGCCAATAATCTCATATTTTATTGATTGTTTTTATACTAAAGTTATTGTATATTCCAATAATATCATCTGGTGCAGTTGCATCTACGTTTTCTGAATCCAAAAAGCAGTAATAAGGGATTTGAAGAGCAATTTGTTAAGAAATTATGCTGTACAACTCATAATATATTTATTAATTATATTAACTGAAATGACCAATTCTCGCATTGAGTTATTTCTCAATGATTATATATTTATATTTGCACTCTAGACCACCCGAAATGTGTATAAAATATATAAATAAATTTTTATATAATATTATTATTTACTGTAACTAATTAACCGCAAAACAATGCTTCTTTTAACGTAAATTAATAAGTGAATGCAGTTGCAATATTCTAGTAGCACCATAAATAGAATGTTGAGAATTACTAATTAAAACTAATTAAAAATAACTTATTAAAACTCCAAGGCTCTAACGGCGCTTCTTCTGAGCATTGTTAATTTCATTGCTTCAGGAGAGGTCCCATTGGAAGAATCCTTGTACAGTTTCTTACGTCAGAACAGGTTATGTAACTTTACCTTCCTTCCTCTTTCTTTGAATTAAATACTCTGTTAACTTATGAGGAAACTAACCTTAGGATCGGTCTGATGACTATCTCTAGCTATTTGTATTTTTTCCTCTTTATGAATGGTTTGTCATATCTTGAGTCATAATGGAATGGAATAGGCTATTTATCACTATATGAAGGTAGAATCGCATATATTCCTTGCTCTTCCCGACTAGAACCTTATATAGTAAGTGAGAAAATAAATCGAACTAGGGTTATTTTTTTATTATTCCCACTGTCCCAGCGCTCATAAATCTGTTATTAAACTGTTTATTAACCTCATTGCCCCTATTATAGTTTCTGCGGTCACTCGTCCTTTTTGGTAAAGAAATTTTCCATCAATTCGATTGCTATTGATGGAAATTCCCCCCCCCCCTCATAACCGTGATGGCAACTGTTTGGAACAATCCAGTAAGCAGTTTTGTGTGCATTAACTCATATTATTTGCAATTTACTAAGAAAGTTTCAAAATCTATATCTTTCACCGAACACTGAAGGTACCAGAACACTAAAGTCATATTTTTGTAGTGCGACACTAACAGCTCAAGGTTGCGGTCCACTATGATTTCATTCAACGGCTAAAATAAGTGGTAATTCAAACCCTCTTATCTTCACTACACATATTCTCACAATGCGTAAACTTAAATCCAAGCAATTGTGCATTACTATGCCTCCCAAATAATTCCTGGAAGAGCCAAACCTAGAGAACGTTCTTGTTTTCATCTTTCCGTTTATAGACGATCTCAGATTACCTCTAAGTTTATGGCAAATAAAAGAATTATTGTAGTTTAATTTTTCGTTAGTATAAAATGATTTGTAGGATGTCAAATTATTTTGACCAAATTAATAATTCTATAATGTAAATACTATAAATTATATATCTTTTCTTAAACGATAATCAAACTAAAACATCTTACCATGTACAGATTTTCCAACCGTGTATACTACTCACCTGAAACAAAAAATAACTTTTAATTGAGTTAGTTTTATTAGTTTAAAAAAATACACATAATTAATAACTTTTTCAGCATAGTAATAGTATTTATATAAAATATAGAAAATAACAATTACACTAACTAATGCAAAACAGCTGTAAGAAACACTAACAATAAAGATAAATATTCATAAACAATTTGCTAATTGCAAAATATTCTCAATTCATTTTATATAAGCTACCGGATACTCTTCTAGAGTATAAATTCATTTAAAGAAAATTATTTTTGAAAGGTTTTGATGTAATGATAAGCCTATGTTTTATTCAGATATCTAAGTAGTGTACATACCAATTTACGTACAAATCCATCGACTGGGTTTTGTGTCATTGATTAAATATGAAAAATCAAACATCGTTGCAAACTTAAAATAGTATTATTAATACATTTTATTTTATGTTATATAAAATTCCCATGTTTAAAAAAGCTAATTGTCAAATAAAGATCGTTGTCCTATACTAATTATTTTGCTTCCATGACTATATAATCAGGTGTTATTAAAAAAATATAAAAGATTTCACAGTCTTACCTCAACAGTCTTAGCAAAAAATTTACCTTCATACGAAAAGATAGTTTTGATAATCAAAAAGTTCAGTAAAACATAGGTGGCATACTTTGGCTTGATTATGAAATCCCATCACCGTAGGCAGGGCCTCCAACATGATCCTAGCCATCTGCTAGAACAATATTCTCTTCTTTCTAGCAGCCCTGGCATCTCTGGTCATACACTGTGCAGTTTTAACGCATTTGTTCAGTCGTAAAACATCAAAACCACGAGGCACATTATCTAGGTTTTAAACTTAGTATAGTCTAGGTCATTATGGATATCTCTCTTACTGGCAAATCCATCAGTGAAACCTAGCACTGCATCCCATACATTTAACTACAAACTATCCGGTCTTACACATATGGTTTGGAGATCTTCGTTCACACAACGTTATTCAAATAGTATTAAAATATTTCAAGTTGCTACTGGTTTCTATTCACTGTACCAATAAAGTAATTTTAATAACGGTACTGAATGGATGAACGTTACCTTATTTAGGACTAATTCGTGATGGATTTCTAAGAAGTTTCTACATTAAACAACTTGTTTAACGGTTTTTCGCTTTGTTTAAATTTAAATAGAGTTTAAGTTGACTGAATTTACTATATTGATGTGAAACTTGGAAAAATTGCAGTAATGTCAATAAACAGTGACTGCAATGAATATATGACATGTCCGCCCAGGCTGTTAATATTGTCACCGGGGTAGATATTGACTACAGTCACGCCCTGTAGCCATTATCCATAAATAACTGCGTACTTTTAGCCGATTGCCAGGCAATCAGACTGCACATAATTTCACTCATCAGAACTTCTCATAGATTAAGCACTCGGATATTGGAAGAAATGTGTAATATCGTGTATTTTATTTTCTAAGGACTGGTATTAATTTTTTTTTAATATTTAGTTAAGTGTGTCTATATATAATTTTTAAACCAAGGCTCTTCAATCAAGGCATGTTATTCTTTTTTTTTTTTTTGAGGAATTAGTGACCGAAGTAACTTTGTTTTAGGCTGTAAAATCTATCTTGCTAACATTTTAAAACATATGGGCAACTCAGCTTTTAAAAATTACACACGATTTGGTTATTTGTATTTGAGTTTTAATGATTACAAACTCCTTTATCCCTCCAATATATTGCTAGAATTTCATAGTGTTAATGAATGTTTAGTCTGAGAAAATCGGTAATATTACACTATAAGATATTTAGAAGCGATGATAAAACATGAGATCTTCGTGCGTTTTTATATTGCATACTATATTTATATATGTATAAATGTATCTGTAATTAAATTATTTTATTTTATTTCCAAATTTTCTTTAGAACATCTTCTAACATAAATAAATATTAATATGCCATTTCTTATAATTTATATTGATGAATGGTTTGGAATATACAGGTCAATTTTAATCAATTCTTTGAACCATACAATTTAAGAAAATAATGTCGTGTAGTATGAGCAAATCATCTTACAGATTATTGTTACTTTTCATACTAAACTGAGTATGTACGCATATCAAAACAATATCTTCTGATTCTGATGAAAACATAATCTCTGAATAAAAACATAAGCAGGAATCAATATAAACGTATTAGTTTTATATTTTTGGGGGATGTAAATATCCTTTTTTAGGTTTCTAGACTGTTTAACTCATAACATTGTTATGAATTACATTACAAATTAGATTACTAATGATTGTAACGAGCAATTTATAAATAGAGAACTATTGTGTACATTTTCATTATGGAGTGTCAAAAATGTGTGTACAATAAGGAAATACAACTAGCAAAAGAATAAAAAAATGATATAGATGAATTTAGATGGTATTTCTTACAATTTATATGTAAGCGTATATTATATTATGCCCATATTATATGGGCAAAATAATATTCAAAACCTCCAATTTACTCTTTTTTTCGTTAAGTGCATTTTAAATTACTTGTTTACTACTGCACATAATCAGCTATAACGTAAATTCACTTCTCCTATTTCACTTCATAAAAATTTTCATATTTTAAAATAAAGTACATGTTAGGCCTACATGCAAATAAAATGTAATAACTAATAACTTTGGAATAACTATAAAATGTTAGTTAAAGGTATTTAATAGTAAAAACTGTTTATAAATTTTAATATTTGATACTTTGAAGGTTTCAATTGAAAATGTAAGCAAATATTCGTGTTCACAAAATAACAATACATGCTATTCCTATCCTTATTGCATAGTCATAAATTATACAATTAAAATATTTTATTAGAACCATAAAGTGAACGTTACGGGATTACTGTTGCAACCCTTACCAACCTGTAAAACCCCAATACTCAGACAACGCTTCTTGGACTGTCACTTGCATTGCTTCCGCAGTTTTCATTAAGTGTTTAGAAGAATCTTGCTGTGATTTGTTCTATCAGAATAAACTATGCAACTTTACTTTTCTTCTTTTTTCTTACAATTGAATACTCTGTTAACATATGAGGCAACAGATGGTAACTTAAGAGATCAAATACCACCTCAAAGATGATATAGCCTGGCGAAAGTGGTCCAATAAATATCTCCAGCTACCTGCAATTTGTACTCTTCTAGAAGATGATGTGTCATATTATTGGAATGCACAGTGAAATTAACTAGGCTATTATTTATTATACCAGGTGAAGTTAGGTCTGCTTATATCTTCCTTACAACAGAAATATTATTATTATTATTATTGAACAGAAATATTTATAGCTCGTGAGGAACTGATCCAGACTACTATATTTGCATTAACGCATCTTAAATGCAGTTTTCTGCAAGGTGCATCCAACTATATCTTTTACCGACATCGGAGCAATGAGGGCGTTCTGTGAAACGAACAACAGTTCTGTTCTTTTTATTCAAGAGGCAGTATTTCGCTTTTTACTATCTCCGTCGCTACACAATAATCTCCCTAAGTGTAATCTTCACTCACTGTAAGATATTTCACATTACTGTAACTCTCCTGTACTGTCCTCAATATATAATATTCCTTGATTGTCCAAATCGAAAAATTTGTATTCTTTTCTTCTGCCTCTAGATAGATGATTTAATTCGTTTTGCTTGCGAAGGTTAGTCCTTTTCGGGTTCTACAAGAATTCTCGTGATAATAAATACCGCAATATCACACACACACACACACACACACACACACACACACACACACACACACACACACACACACACACACACACACACACACACACACACACACACACACACACACACACACACACACACACTTTTTGTTATATATTACGGTTGATAGATCCACTTAGGGCTGGTTAAATCAATCCCTAAGCTGCGTAATCTCATTTTCGTTATACTAGTCTGCTACCCATGAATAAACCTGTATATACCTGACATAACTATGGAGATTCTTCAAAATAAACACAGAGTTTCAGTAATAATTCCATCTTGTGCCCACTACGTTAGCCAAATGGGTGACCTTAATCCATATCCAGGGTGGCCAACAACTGTACTGAGCTACCTCGGAGACATCTATCACTTGTGACATAACCCTATTCGTGGAATGGTCGGTTTGAAAATCCTATTTAGGTTCTGGAAAAATTTTATCTCGTAAATATTGACTGTTTGGAACAAAAACATTCAGCTCCGTTGAAGTGACAATCTATCTATGGGATTGAAAATATACATATCTTTCTGCTTAGGGTTATCAAAATTTTATTAGGGTTAGTTACCTAATCAAATTGCTTAAAAACCGTTTATGACAGGCATAAGCATAGTGAGAAACACACGTTGCAGTGGGTAGTTACAATAAGAATAAAGACGGAAAGCTATTATTTCCTTAGTCCAGATCTGCACTATTCTTGACTTAAGCATACGAGTTCACTCGTGTATGCCAGTTGATGATCAATGGGTAATAAATAGGTTACGTTAAGCATGTTTCAGTGTTTGGATTTTCCATTCAATGCAACCCTAACACAGATGATTCAAAATTTCTTCAAATAGGAAATCTGAACGGATTATCATGTATTGTTTTTGGTTATAAGTTGACGATTGTAAAATCTACCCTAAGGTTATCTTTCATGTCTTGTGTTAACTATCCAGTCATTCTTTGGATTGAAGTTTTCAGGTTTCAAGTTGATTTCTGACGACGCACGTTTTCATACTAGTTCATATAGTACTGATGAAAAATAACCAGCGTTATTCTCTTGATTAAGCAGAAAAATGTTTCAGGAAAAAGAATATTCATGAGTTCAAAGTTATACAGAATATATGTGCAAAGCAGAGGAGATATGTGTAAAGATATGTATTAACTTTTACGTACAGACCTAAACACTTTTAATGTAGAATACTTGTTAAGAGCCCCACCAATGACAATGAATCAGCGTACGATTTAGTCTCCATCCGAAGTTGAACCAATTCCTTTAAATATCAATAGATTCAGATGTTCTTGTTCGTCACCCACCACCTATCTACATTGCATTGAAACGTTATAAGCCAGCATGATAAGGGATATAATCAGTTCCATCACATCACAATAATGATCTATAATTTTAAAGCATCCATTCTGTGATGGTATATTAAATTCGTTCTCATTCAGAAACTAAGCGCCTTCACATGTTAACTGAAAACTAAATGCGCAAAAAAAAAGTCCTCAGTTTCATGTCACAAAAATAAAGTTAGTAATAGTAATAGGAACCATCGTAATTCTCTTCATCTAATCCAAAACCTCGTGAAAAAACATTTCCTTGTGAGCAATGTAAGGAATGATTTGGTATTACATTACGAAGCTTGAAGTTTGCGAGTCCTTGTATTTGTTACGAATACTACCATCCTTACAAGCAACTCTGGTATCCAGCAACGCCTATGCAGAACTTCTCATTGGATCACTTTAGCAGTGATATCATCAGCATCCATTAGCTATTCACCAAGATAGCAAAGAATGTTCTCTAGATTATTAGATTTCCCTGGTTTTTGGATGTAAAGTATCCATAGTTTAATGTTCAAAAATAGTTATGTACTTTATTACCTCAATAACACGTTTCAATCCATGGAAATGACAACTAATGTATAAAACCCCTATTTAGTTAAACTATTATTATAGTAAATTAATTACAAATTTAATTTAACCTTATTTTTATGAAGTATGAAATGGTTTATAAGAGTGTATTATTATTATTACTACATGAATGATGCTTTAGAATATATATTCATAATACAGTGCCTTTTCTTAAGTGATAATTAAACAAGATTTCTCTATCTGTATAGATTTTTAAACTTTATCATTTACTTCCCTGAAATAACGTGTAACTGTCATTCAATTACTTTTATTTTTAGTAGAAACCACATAAAGATTGGTAAAAAAGTTTTGAGTATATCAATAATATCTTTATGAATTGTGCAGAAAATAACTACACTAACTGGAATAAAAAACTGATATAAGAAATACTGACAGTAAAATATTACGAGAACGATAATATTTTTATGGTAAAAAGGTATATCCATTTCATGAAAATCAACATATCGAATACTCTTATAAAGTATAAAAGTAACCGTAAGGCTCCAAATATTTTTAAAGATTAGTAATACACATTAGATTAACTTTTTTGGTTCTTTGAAAGATGGTTATTAAACGGTCGTACAAAAATTAATTTGATCAGTAATTACTAAACTATCACTTAAAACCGAAACTGTAAAATATTGATTGAAGATGAACTCATTATATTTCTCATATATAGTTGAACTGTAGTGTAATACGTGTTGACAGCAGATCGCAATCTACAGCGATGTTGAAATATATCAGAATTATTATAGTATTCTAACGTTTTTGAAACCTGAAAACGGTATAATTGCTATTTAAACGAGTATGAGGTGTATGAATCAAATTATATGAAATGCTGTGCAAATGGATTCAAAAAGTACGTAAATATCAAAAGCACTTTCCTTTGAATAGGGATCAAGATCATATTCTATTATGATTATTATTTAAAAGAAAGTATTACAAAACTATATGTACACTAGTACTTACGGCTTCGCCCAAAACTTCCCGCCATAAATACGTAAGTCATGGAGATATCCTTTATAAGTGCTATACTAATCGGTTCCAACGCCGTGAACGATAAATAAATAGTTGGAATTTTGAGAACAGTGGTTTGATTCAATGAATTGACAGAGTGAAGCAAATGTTATAAATATTCTAACAACCAAACAGTAAATAGTATTTCTCTTCACACTATATTTTTTTAATAAATAGCTCTAACGATTTAAGTAATACTCTAACCATTTAAAAACGGAAGACAAAAATTCAATGGTTTAGCTCCTTAGTTTTTTTATTAAAATCTATTATTAAATTTTAAAATAATATTTAAGTAGGTTTAAGTCCTATGTTTAATTAAACAAAAGAAGGTATAAATCAGGTAGGCAATATTCAGTTCAATTAAATAATTCAATTATTAAATTATAATAGTAATTTATTTATTTTTGAGAAACGAGGTCTTAATACATTCTACAGTAAAGAATAAATATTTGCGTGATTTTTGAACATAAAGCTTTATGTAATAAAGTTTCATATCCTATGAATACCTATATATAACCTGCAAGAAAGTATTTTGTATTTATAATTAATTGTATACTACAGCATAGCATAGAATTAAAGGAATCATTTATATAAACGTGAGCTTCTAATGCACATATTATTCAATTTTATTAAACTTCAAGTACCCACCTAGAGGTTTTCGCATGATGGATTTTAAGAAGTTTGTAAATGTTCACTAAACATTTCAGTACGGATTACTTTTATTAAATTTAAATATATACACAGTTAGCGTTGAGTTACATTAAGTTATTATACATAATATTTATTGATGTTAAATTTGGAAATAAAGCAAACTGTCAAAAACAATAACTACCGTGAATATAGGAAATGTCCGCCCAGGCTGTAAATATTGTCACCGGGTAGAGGCGACTGATATTGACTGCAGTCACGCCCTGTAGCCATTATCCATAACTAACTGCGTACTTTTAGCCGATTGCCAGGCGATCAGATCGCACATAACTCTTTTCATCAGAACTCCTCATACATTCCGCACTCGGATACTGGAACAGTACATATGTTACACGTATTGTGGTTTTCTAAGGTAATCAATGTAATTTATTTTGAAATATAATAATATAATTTATATAATTTAGAAATATTAACATGTGTGTTTTTTTTAATCAAGGTATACAATTCTGCTTCTTCAGAAAAGCCCCCTATTAGGTATAATATATCACATATGCTCCTTTCTTATTTGAGTTCTTTAAATAATTTTAAAATCAAATACTCCAATAATACAATTTTTACTTTTATGAGGTCTTTCTTTTTCACAGAAAATATCATCAGATGTACAAATTAAATTAAAGTGTTTTTGTTAATTTCAGTTGTGGGTCTAATGGTGTTTAAAATATCATCGGATGTACAACTTAAATTAAAGTGTTTTTGTTAATTTCAGTTGTGGGTCTAATGGTGTTTTATTTAAATAGAAAGGTTTCACAAAAATAAAAAAATACATTATTGCAGTGTTTGTTTTAAAATTACTTAGCGTATTAATTATGTTTTTAAACTGCAAACACTATGTTGGAACACAGCATGTAACATCTGTTATAAATTGTTATAATGACTTCTATGTAATGTATTTTGAATTATTATCACGTGTATATTTTCATCTAGAATCATTGGACACTATACTGTTAGGTATGTTTTAAACTATAAAGTCTATTGGCCATGTTTAAAAATATATTTTGGCAACTCTAAATTTAAAAATACATGAAAGTTGTGTATTTTAATTGTAATTTTATTATTATACTCTCTTTTGCTAGTTGAATAGCTGTGCCAAAATATCCCACAATAAATAACTATCTAAATATTGCTGTGTAAATAGGAAAATTTTAGAATATAAACTGAAATTGCCTTGCTTCTTTATGTTAGTATATTATATTATTCCAGATCATAGGTAATCATAACTTCTTAAAATAGTACTGTTCATCTGCAAGAATGGTAAAAAGTATTTGTGTGTTGAATCGGGGTAAATATTTTGTAACTGAATTTTGAAAATAAAATATCTTAAATGGACTACTCTATATTAGTGCTCAGATGGTTAGGTGTTATAATAAAAGGTTTTAAGGTGGACAAATATTCATTAAAACATTATATTTTTAAAACAAGTTTAAAAAAAAATTTAAAAAGCTTACAGATATTTGGGACTCGTCATGAGATAATTAGATAATTGTTAACTCATCTCGACTTTAAGTGGGTTTTTCTTGTTTGACCTAATTTAGAATTTTCCAACGATGTATGAAATCCTGTAGTTGTAGAAAAACACAAAGTAGATTATTAAGTATTTGTATTGGAAGATTACAGGACATTATAATTAGGTATTCACTACAACAAACTAATCGATATGGAAAGTTTGGCAAAAGGATGATCTTTTCAAAATTTGTTTATATTAAAAATCTTAATTGTGTGAATTAGAGGCACATTTAGTTTAGAGCGAGATTCACATATAATTTTCATTTAATAACAGATAATTAATTCTTATACTACAGCTTAGAGGTAGATATCTCTTGGCTTTATTTCATCCAGTAGGATGATGAGGATATATATTTACTTTTCAAGCGGTGATGATATTTTCTTATATAATCTTAATTTATTGTGACAAAAGTGGGTCGAAATTTGCCTGTGTGATTTTGAACTTTTACGCACCCTGTTTCTATGAGCTTTTCTTCGCTATTAAATTAAAAAAATAAAAGAATAACTCGTAAATACCTCCAGATTCTGCCATTGAGCCCGTGTTCACTTCAGTGGTAAGAATAACGTTTACCAAGAAAGTGCTGAAGTGCTGGATTGTTAATAACGGAGATGTAAAGATTACTGGAATTGCCATATTGAATTCGACACTGAGCTTTGTGATCCCCTCAATTATTTGCTTTGAATAACGTTTTAACATTAAAGAGTCAGGAGATTTTCTTTAAGGTAGGCTAATTCAACAACTTTACAACTCGGAACTAAATATGAATGATGTATATGTAGTATTCGTAGTCTGTGTCTGCAGCTGCATGATAAATTGTGGAAAATTATACCCTATTCAAAGTATGTTAGTTAAAAAAACAAATTATTAATGCAGGATTAGTTTATTTAAGCAAATTTTGAAAAATCTTAGTTAAGACTTCCTGTATGTTTAAAATTGTGGAGAAGCAACACAGCAGTTTACATTTCAGTGGAGAGTTCTCACAATGAAACATGCATATACACATGTGTAAAGTAATATTTTTCGCTATCAAAGACGCGAGGCTGCTGCTGTTATGTTTTATGCTTTGATACATCCATTCATTTCAATCAGCAACTGGACGCCTCTCACTCCACTGAACTGGAATCGTAACGAATAAATTCCAATTTAATACATTTGCTTTTTCATGCCTTCCATTCAGTACTTTTTTCAGTTTTTATACATTTCCAACAAGTTTTAACTGTGAATGTTGAAATTAGCTCCAGTTCAAATTTCTCTTATGTGAAAAATCTGAAATCTGACGCTTTCCTGATAATTTCATGAGTCAAGTCTGCAAAAATATCAGATTTCAGAGGCTTCACGTAAGAGGAAGGTGAACTGGAGCTTAATTCATCATTTACATTGCATTAGCCCTTCCCACCAAAGCTGATTTATTGTAGAATTTATGTTTCAATTATGATGACGCGATGGCTGACCCATTCTCTAAATATAACAAAAACTATTTTGTATTAACTGTATTTTACATATGACAATATGATATTGCCTAATATATATGTTTACAAAGATATTTATTTGTACTGTTAAGTTTTCAAAAGGTTTTTATAAAATCTTTAAATATCCTATGATCAATAGGTTTTCTACTGGTAAACATTTATAGATTATAAATTAACTAGTAACAGAAAATTTTTGAAAAAAATTTCTTTTATCGTTTTTGGATTTAGTTACGTATGTCACTCGAAGAATTAAATATTTCATTTCTGTTTGTCTGTTAGATATTTCGGAAACTAAGTTTTGACTTAAACGGTGTATTGACTTGAGATTTTGCATTAATAGTGGAGATGTACGCTCATAAGCCCGTAATGTTAAACATTTGCTAATATATAACCCATTATCTCAGAAAGTATCAGAGTTATAAAATTGAAATTTTTACCCTAAAATAAACATAGTATTCTAAAGAAACCATACTAATTTCATTGAATTCGATTAACTTTTTGGCATTATTTTTATTTTTTAAATATTTGTAAATTTTTTTGCTCATAAATTTGGATTACTATTTTTAAATAATGTTTTGTTGTAGAGCTAGAAGTCTAAATCTAGAATGGGTTGTGTAAACAGACATTCTTAATAACCTGTAAAAATTTGAAATGAATTGGCCTTCTACTTTCTGAGATAATGGGACTTTTGTGTAAAAAAATAGAATTTCGGGAAATCGCGAAAACATGATAAACATATATTTACTTACATTTCAAAACATTCCAGCTTCGTAATTCTGATCATTTTCCTTCTCAACATCGAGGAGTTTCTTCCTGATCATCCTGGTCCTTTTTCTGGCTAGCTTTGTCTTCTCTTCACATGCTATATCTGATTTTATCATCCGACCTCGATCAATTTTTACTAAGGCACTTTGCACAATTTTGACCCCAAGCCCTTTTAAGACTGCTAATCTACCCTGACTGCCCTCATTAAAAGTAATAACTGCATCATATGTGCCTAACTTTAGAGTTTGTAGTCCTACAAAGTTATTTTTTGGCACTCTGGACCAGAGAACAGAATTGAAGCTTTCGTTAATATTTTGAGTGCGGCCGTGCAGACTAACAACTATAACAACTCAGTTTTTGCCAGGTTCCTGAATATAGGTTTTATCAGATCAATTATGGGCTGGTCCAGTGAATTTTTATGTTCATATGTTTTAGCATCCTGAATGGCTTGCTTATACCTACACCATGATATGTCGCAAAGCTGATGCTGTGGGTTGTCGTCCGTGGACGCTTTAGGCAAGAAAAAAATATTATTTTTATATTATTTAGGATCCGTATATGCATGTATTATATATCATTTTAATCAGAACAACCTAAAAAATACAAAAAATAAATAAAAATTTTTAATTTACGGGCGTACATCTCCCCAAGCATCATTATAATATACACAATCTAGTTCGATGATGGTGCAAGTCTATGGGAGTGTGCCGCGTGTTATTGCAAAAATTTACATTGCATGTGTCAATATCCAAATCTGAGAATAAACATTACATTTTAACACGATACAGAGTAACACTCGTAAATGGAGACTTCAAATTTTGAAGGCAGCACCAGTAGGTTGTAAAACAAGTGAAACTGGATATATATCAAATGACTTATGGATATTTTTAATATAATCAACTGTCATAGGTCTATGATATGATAAAGGGAAAATCTAAATGATTGCAGAAAAATATATGCCCCTATTGATCCAAATGTTCTTTCGAATATGGAGTGTCCCGACCACTTGTTAATCTTGAATAAATCTTGCATGTTTGGTCAACTAATAAATCTGATAATTCTGTGTGTAAATGTTACCTTGGTAACTTTATATTAGCATCAGAAAAGTGTAGAGACATCTCGCTATTCATACGAATGTAGCTGATAGGTTTTAGCCTAGATTACAATATTCTGAGAATTGCGCAATGATTTTGAATGATTTCACTATGGAAGGAAAAACTTCACTTTTTTACTGACCTCAGGTTCACTTAGAATCTTTATCCTTTTAAAATGTAAGAGTTTCAAACAGCATTACTGATATAGAACATTTTGGCCTCCGTTATTTTAAACATATAGATCTATTTAAGTATTATCATAAACCTAGCCTGTATTTAAGGACAATGTTTGCCAACCACGATTATAAAAACTGATGCTACGCTACTTGTAAGGACGAATTTAAAGATTTTAACTTCAAGTCTTAAAGGAAATATATTGTTGCAGATTTAATAAGAAACGCATTTGCAATAACGTAACTTTAATGTATCACCGCTTCTTTAATGAACTCCCAAAAATATTTCGGCAAAAAATTTCCTTTCCAGAAAAGATTATACGCTTATTTCTAAGGGTCATCATAGAAAAATTCCAATGTTTTTTACACCATTAATTGTTTACACCATTAAATGTAATTCGAGCCTCTTACACATTAATTGTTTTAATATTTTTTTTAATTAAGCTACTTAATTTTTGGAAGTCCTATGCACGATAATTTTTTTCCATCGGTGATCAAAAAGTTGAACACTTTCTAATGCTGGAGAAATCTTATACACTTTTTATTGCAGACTCATACAGTATAGATTTAAGTATTTTTCGCACAAATTCATAGTTGACTTATCACTCTCATTTTGCGTTATACAATTAATTTTTTCAACGGACTAGTTAAATTTTTATAACTGTTCATACGTTGCTGAAACTAACGAATTAAAACTATCGAATTATTTTGTGCAACATATATTATACGTGCAAATAGATATCCCACTTTGCGATGATAAAGGTAACCTACTTGTTCGACATCGAGCTGGCCTTAGCGTGTTTACAGGGTGTAAGTCTTACTGCAATCATTTCCGGAACATCAACTTCCGGTACAGACTACGTGAAACGCTCTTCTCAAGGTTTGAGTAAAGAGCAAAAGTCTGTAATTTTACTTTAGATCTTTGTGAGAGACAAATTTGTTTCACCACGATTTTTAATTATATTCTAATACCTTTTTTATTTTATCTATATTTCTATTTAATCACTTTCCCAAAGGAATATAAAGTATTGTAATCAAAAGGGTTAATATTATTCGTCGACTGGGTTATTTTTCGATTAAATGATACGAATCAAAAACTAAAAACTTAAAAACTTTTTAAGGGACTCTCATGTAGTAATACAAAATTTTAGTGGTTTCGGACTGATGTCCAGTTAAAACTTTACAAAAAAAAGCGAATAATTTCTTGTGTACGATACGGCAAAGGTTAATAAAATTCATGTTCCAAAGGCTCAGATGGTCATAACTGTTATCAATAACATTTGAACACATATTCCGATATTATTAATTTAAATACTGAAAAGTAAGCAAAATGATTACTTTCTTAACTCTTACTTTAAATACTCAATAAATTGTGATCACGCACTAGCGTCGCCTATACTCAGGGGGTAGTGAAAACTTCACGTCTGCTTCTCTGTTTATACTGTATCTCGAGAACCACTTGAGCTATAAACCTGAAACTTTAGCTAAAGATTCATTTCTATATAAAAATGATAATGTTAATTTGTGGTTTATGTGATTCCTTAGGATTTGGCAGAACAATAGCGGGGCAATTATCTAGAGAGCAACCTAAGCTTTATAATTGACATTTTGCAATGAGCTTTAGCAAACCTGTCACATTCGACACGTAGTTATTATACGAAGATTATTATAATAATCTTCAATGATAATGTAAACGTATTTTATCTCTCCGAGAGACTTCACATCGTATCATAAAAGTTTCTAACAGTACAAATCCGATATTTCACATCAAGTACTGCTCTTTTATCGCCGATAAAATATTAATATATATATATAGGTTTCTCTAACACCTATATCTAGACGTGTTTTAAACATTTCCTGCCTGGCCTCTTTAAAAAACGAACTAAATTACCGTTTTAAATTATTGATAGGTGTAAGTGGTTACGAATAACATGGTTTTGAATTATCAGCAGGTTTGCTGGCGCTTCGTGCAAACCATCAAACTTATTTTGTCTATGTGTTTCTTTCGTGTACATATTATACTTTCCCTAATAAAATAAACATTTTCGAGTTTCATTAATAGGTTTGAATTTTAAATATTTGCAAACACAAATAAACATTCTTTAGTAAAATTATATGCTCATTGAGATATAATAACTTATGGGGAGATATTTGAATTGTTAATTTCACATAAGAAAATAATTACATGCAACATCTTTTGGTAATCTGTCCATAAATTCTTGAACTAGAGAAATAGTATGGAATAAGTCCATCGACCAAACTTAAGTGATACTGTTTATTTTCCTATAATTTAAGAGTAGACTAATGGATTTTTTCTTATTTTGTGTAACAGATGTGGGATAATGATTATTTAGGATCGCAGAGAAAGAACAGGTTGTCATGGAGATTTTTCTACTACGTCAAACTCCATTCATACACTCCGAATGTCGTCCAGCTGATTCCTCAACTGGCAATGACACGTTAGACGCTTTCAATTTGTTCATAACTCTACCTTCCCTCGTTCATTTGTTTAGAAAACGAATAATTCTCTTTCCAATTTCAAAAATTATGGATATATAGTGTTTAAACAAGTCAATTTCGTTTTAATAAATAAATGTGGCAATATACTTTTTTCTTTTATTTCTATGTTCTTTTTATAATTATCTTTTTTTCACCCTAATACGAATGTTTGAAATATGTAAAACACTATGAAAAAATAAAAAAATACATTCAAGGAAGAATATCATTATGACGACGACATCATAGTTTTTTTAAAATATCGTGTTTTTGAAATATGTTTGGTTGTTAATCCACTTCCGATGTACAGTAAAGTGGTTTAAAATGTTATTCATTCACATATTATTGTTGTATATAAGTACTATTTAAAAATTAAACATGTATTTCTAATCAAAATTTATTTTATTTTAGTTTTAATAGTGAGTTATTATGATTCTTTCTTATACGATGATAGAAATATCATGCTTAAAACATAAAGTAAATCTAATATTAAAATAAATATATACTGATACATTGAACAGAAAAGGTCTGAATGAAAAACTGCCAAATTTTGGTTGTACTGTTATTAACTAAAGATTATTATTATATACTACTAAAATATGCTTTATATATATATATATATATATATATATATATATATATATATATATATTGAGTGACAAAAAGTACTTGCTCCACCGGGACTCGAACCTATTTTATATATAAATATATATATATATAAATATATATATATATATATATATATATATACATATCTATTTTATGAATAATATTTGTACACACTAGAAGATACCAAGTTTCCTCTTAGTTGCTTCTTATTCGCTCAGTATTGAAAAATGTGTTACACAAGTCAAAGTTTATAACAAATGTTACAATTTTACTTTGTAACGTAGAAAAGATTATTTTTATCAATCGAATGGATTACGTTAATTGTACTAGTTTTTTATAAATGTATTTAATTACTAGTTAGAAGTTTATATTACCTCAAATAGCTATATTCTTTCGGCACCTTGTCTTCATAACAAATATAATGTTTCCAACATATTAAATGTTTCAGTTATTAAGTATCTGAATGTGTTTTACATTTAGTTTTGAATACAGAGATAGCACAGTAATAAAAATTTTATATGGTTCTAATAAATTAGACTAATGATTATAAATCTCTTCCTTATTATTGCATTCTTCATTAAGTGTATTTAATTAGCAGTGACACAGGAAGCAAATACATTATTTGAATACAACAGTCTAATTACTGTATAATTGCAGTATAGGTTTTATGTAGTACATATTTATCAATGTACATACATTAACTGTACTCATAATGTGTTGTGCAAAACATACGTGTATCGAGAAATATCATCTATAGTAAATACATTATAGAACTTGAATGTTTAAATTTGGCTTGCTTCGAGCAGCTGGTTGTGGCAATGTAGAATGGAGTGGTGAGCATTAAGAGCCTGTGCCACTCGAAAGCAAGAGCCTGACTGATCTAAACAATAGACGCCATTGTGAGCTTTGTCTGGCGGGGGAGTTGTAACATCCCTCCAGCCAGTCAACAGCAACTTGATGGTGGCAGTAGCGTAGTTGTGTACAGTACCTATACCTAAGTGAAACGTTTAAACTTTTGTAACAAAAACGTATACAGGTCAGTAAATTCTATATGTTTATTAAATAAGGATATCAATTTAACTTTTTTAATTGTGTTTGGTGTAAATATTTAAACCGTAGTCTAAATTAATTCAGACCATGATTTTTAAAATTTTTATATATACACATATCTATACGATACAAAATATAAATGGGTGCTTGAAATTATTGTATTCTATAGTTAATGCAAAGATTAATTAATGCTTAAGATAGATAAAAGTCAATTTATATAGTTTTCACTTCTACTTATATAATGACATAATTGATATATACAGTTAGACACTGAAAAAAAGCAAACCTTTAACTTTTTTGTGCAATGTGAGATCTTTTCGTGCAAGGAAAGTCATGCGAATTGCACGATGGTATACGAAGTAAAATTTTTCGCATGGTATACGAAGAATTACAAAGGCCTTATTTTCTCCGTTTGTGAACAAATATTATAATACATACATTTTCAACTTATTAATACATCCGGAACTTTCTGCCATGCCAAAATTTTACAACTATTTAAGAACATTAGGTAGCTAAATATACCTAAAGGCGACTTTTTGCACATGTGTAAAATTTCAATAATTTTTATGTTTGTGTATATATGGCTGTTGTTATTTACATGGTCAGCATGTTTTGAATGTGCTAGTTTCTTCAATGCTTTTTTATGTTCGTTAAATGTAATTTTGTAGAATTGGCCGTTTTGCCCACTATAGTGGTTTTGACAATCGATGCATATGCAAGAAATATAGTTGAGATTGTATTTATATTTATTTAATCTTATGTCTATATATTCGAATTCCCTGTAGCATTAACACACAAAACAGACAAACTTAGATGTTTTAATCTTCATTAAAAAAATTACCTTCAGACGATTTCATTGGCCAGCCTGTATAAACTTGAAAGCTTCATTTTAAAGATTGAAGGTATTATGTGATGATTTGTATTAATTTCAGTTAAAAGCATAATATAAAATGTGTACTCAGTTTAAAAAAAATTTATTCCCACACCTTTCCCTTACTTATGGGAAATGTCTTTAAATAAAAAAGCCTATTTCTTTACTTACACAATTAGCTTTTTACAAAATAGTAAAATTAAGCATTTTGCATACGTGTAAGTTTACCAAACATAAAGTGTTGCGAAAATAACATTTTATAGTCTAATTATGTTTATGTTGTTATTTATAGGTTTAGAGGTGATGCTGCTCTCTAAATTTCAAAAATCTAGAAACTAGATATAGAAAACATGCGATTTAAGTTATTAATGCTCATTATTATAATCCAAGAAGACCTAATATTTGTTACGGCTGTTCCTTGCTGGAACCCTTGTTCATTGTTACATGGTAAATGTTGAGACTTTTGCAGACCTAGAGACATAAGTTTTAAAGAAAATACTTATAAAAAAAGTTATTGAAAAAGTTACTTTCAATAAAGTACTCTATTCCAAGTAATCTAGGAAATAGTTTCCTTTCAATTTTTAAAATATATATAATAATTTTTCATAAGGTGCTATCGTCAAACTAATAGTTTTTATCAAATAATCTCCTAAAAGAAGGAAGAATAGGTATACCATAATACTAATAAAACCTTTTTTGTTTAAATAAAATCCATTCTTATAGTCTTTTGAATTTTTTCCTCTAAAAGTACCATGAATTTATTAGCATGTGTCTTAAAAAATAATATGTCACTCTTTTTTAAACAAATGTCAATATTGTAGTATCACTAGATAAAGGAATACGACATTTTCCAATATAATAATTTTTTTGGAATATATATATTGGAAAATACGTAGTTTCACTGTATCCTAATGTTCCAATTAAAGATACAATGGAAATAATATTGAATTGGTTGTCTTCCATAAATTTACAAAAAGAAATAGTTGATGAATATTCCATGTTAATAAACCTGTGTATGAATCATAATACTTTTCAATTTAAAGAATCATACTACACTCAAATTGATGGTACAGCAATGGGAAATCCTCTTTCATGCTTCATTGCAAATATATTTATGAGTTATTTTGAAACTACGGCTAAAACAAAAATGAAATATTTCCCAAGAAAGTGGATAAGATATGTTGATGATATCTTCGCAATATTTAATAAAAATGAAAACCTACAAAAACTTTATCTCTACCCTAAATTCGTTTTACCCTACCATTAAATTTACATACGAAATTAAGCAAAACAATAGTATACCATTTTTAGATGTGTTAGTAATTAGAAACCAATCAAAATTTGAATTTGACATTTACAGGAAACCGACGCATATAAATAGATTTATTGTCAACGAATCTAACCATCCACCTCAACAAAAAAGAGCTAGTTTCAACTCAATGATTTACAGACTTTTGAATACTCCACTATCTATCGATAACTACAACAAAGAGTTAAACTACATCAAAGATATTGCTATTTTTAACGGTTACACCACACAACTTATTGACAACATACTTCACAAATCAATCAAGAGAAAATTAAGAAAATCTAGAACAACATTACTACCACTTCACAAGAATTGTATAATTGAATAATAAACAAGAATTCATCTGTACAACATACAGCAACATTTCAAATCAATTGCAGAAAAGTTTTAAAAAACATACAAACAAATCTATCACTTATAAAACAAACAAAAAATTATCACAAATATTAGGAAATCCCAAGGACAAAACCACATTCGAAAACAAATCATGAATTTATGAAATTAAATGCAACGACTGTGATAAATTGTACATTGGCCAAACTAAAAGAAACATTAAAAAACGATTCAAAGAACACTTTGCACACATAAAATATGGAAGAAATGAAAAATCTGCTGTGGCGAATCACTGTATTGAATCTGGACACACAATCTCTAATAAAAATTTACGATTATTAAAAGAAGTTACAAACACAACACACTTAAATGCTTGGGAAACATTTTACATTACCATAAATACAGAAAAAAATATCAATAATGAAGACGGACCAATTCAAAATTCAGTTTTACTCTCATCTCAATTTATAAAAAAATTAAAATTAAATTCTGATTAAATATTTGATACTGGCTAACCATACATCCAAATTGTTTACCATATGTTATTATAAAATTAATTATTATTACAAAAATGTAAACATTTGATAATTTGTGAAGTGCCTGATTCAGAAAGGCCTTGCACAAAAAAAAAAATTATATATTGGAAAATGTCGTATTCCTTTATCTAGTGATACTACAATAAATAGTTATTCCAATGCTCCAAGATTCTACAAATGTCAATATGTCTAGATTTTAAACAAAACAATTATATGTTTAAAATTTAGTATTTTTTTCAATCTTGTGCTATAAAATGTTTAAATTCGTTATATTTTTCTGCATGAAACAACTATGAAAAATCCATGTTGGTAGTACCCTATATCTATCTGTACTACAATCGTAAATACAGCATACTTCACTTATTTCGAATTTACCCTTTTTAATATTCATTCAAACCAACACAGTGGTTATATAAATACGTCTATAGTTAATAAAGTTTTAAATTACGTAATGAATAAATTCTGGACGGGTTAAAAATGAGTTAAAACGAAATAATAGATGTTGTGCAGTGACTGTCAGAGTATTTTGTCTTGAAGTTTCAGATAGTTACATATCAATTCTATTTGGTGTATGGTTTAAAAGATTTTTTTAAGTATTACGTATTCTAATCATGAATATATAGTATGTTTCATTTAATATTAATTTTAATAGGATGAACAAAACACTTAACACAACTTTGTTACGTCTATAATAATGGCTTATATTATTTACTATATGGTTAATGTAAATTGTTTATAAAAACTGGATATGTTACTTTGTACAATTTCTTTATAGTTATTTATTATATAAAGACTATTTATGAACTGTAACTGTTGATAGAAAGAAAGCCATCAAGTATGGGTCAGAGATCAAAGTCTGCTTTGATTAGCAAACTGCAGAAAGAAACCCATTTCACTGTAACGTTAAAAGTTACAGGAATATACTTTGTAGAAATTGTTTTTGTAATATTAGTGTATGGTCAAAACCGTAAGACTATGCTTTCAATTTAGTCTATCACCTTACGTCTGAGATAAGTTGAAATAAATTTATGAGACGTTTCACTTTATGAGAGGTTTCTATGAAAAGCTTTCACTGTATTCTACAATGACGGTCTTTAAAAAAAGAACTAAATAATTTATAAATGACGTAAACGCTGTTTTCATGAGTCTTTCTTTGCTATTCTAAGTAAATGAAATAAAACCTCTCTTTAAAAACTTGTAAAATTTTTTATACCTTAAATGCATGTGAATCTGTTGTGTTCCGTTATATTTATAACTATTATATATTATACAATTACTATACTTACTATCACTGTTATTTTTTATTGTGATTTAACATTTATTATAAACTATTTCTTATGGTCTTCGCAGTAGTTTCATCTACCATATAGAGTCTTGCTGTTAACTTTAGAGTAACAGATTTTAAGTCTGTTATGTTAAGTATTTATAATCAACCCTAATATAGGATTAGGGTCAATTTTTATGTGTAGTATAAAAATAAATAAACAAACAATCAAGTAAAATTTATTTAGTAAAACATAGAATAAAATTAATTTAAAGTTATTTTCCTAAGATTGGGCCCGGTTTCATTTCAATAGTAAATATAACGTCTACCAAGAAGGTGCTCAAGCCGGATTGATGAAAACGGAGACGTAAAGAAGGCTGGAAATACCCTATTCAATTCTGTACTGAGCTTTCTGATCCCCTCAAGTGCTTGCTTTGAATAACTTTTTTTAAGTATAAGAGTCAGAACTGTATTTTAAATAGGCTACTTCAACAAATTCATAACTCAGACTGTAGTTTACTTATGGAGTATTCTTATTCTGTTTCTGTAGCTGAATACTAAATTGATGTAAACCGTAAATAGGCTCTATTCAAAGTTAGTTATTAAGAATAGAAACAATTCTTACAAAATATAAATGCAGAAAACATTTTGAAAAATAATAGTTGAACCTTCTTTAGGCTTGAAATTTTGGAGGCAGCAACACGACAGTTTATACTTCGGTGGAGAGTTCTCACAACCAAACTTGCATATGGTTGTGTGTAAAGTAATATTTTTACGCTGTCAAATACGCGGGGCTCCTGTTGTGATGTTTTATGCTTTGATACATCCATTCATTTCGATCAGAACCTGGACGCCTCTCACTCCACTGAACGGAACCGTAAAATATGAATTCCAATTGAAGCATTTTATCTATAAAAAAATTGTGTCAACCTTTGGGAAGTAATGGTTTGTATCATGATTTAATGTGTCCATAATTTTTTTTTCAAGTTTATTACCGCGTTTAAATATGTTGAAACAACAGCTGGCCAATAATATAATTATAACCATAATTATTATGTACCTAATTCATGATAATGTGCTATTGCCTAATATATATATATATATATATAGAGGAAAGCTCTGGGTTCGAGTCCCGGCGGAGCAACTATTTTTTGTGATTCAATGCTTATTAAAAAATTAAATTATGCTATTGCTATTTATACAAATTTAATTAAATGTTAATAAAAGTCGTTTGACAGGTATTTGGGTTTCCGATCATATGTTAATTTGGTTATTTAAACGCATATATGACAGATACGGCCAAATACAAAATAATTGAATCGTAAAAAGTGAGGGCTCTGTGGTGTAATGGTAGCACATTCACCCGGCAAGGGAGAGATCCGGGTTCGAGTCCCGGCGGAGTAACTAATTTTTGTGATTCAATGTTTATTGAAAAAATTAAATTCGGCTATTGTTATATTTATACAAATTTAATTAAAAATATATATATATATATTAGCTATTATATGTGCTTAAATAAAAAACATTTTCTATAAAGTTTTCGAAATATTTGTATGGTTAAGTTTTTTAAGCACCCTATGAACAATACTTTAAACAGTAAAATTATTTTTAAATCATAATTTGACTAGCTAAAAAGCATGTTAAGACAAATAAACCGTTAATTTATCTGTATTAGTGTTAGGGAAGCATGTCGTTGAAAGTAATTCACGAATTGTAATTCTATCTCTCTATCCGTATGTCTGCATCGTATTTTGATAACGAAGCTACATATTGACTTGAAATTTCACATGAAGCTTCTTTATTTGTACAAACAACGTCGAGTTTGATGATGGTACATGTCGCTTAACGGGATTTAAATTTAATTGAATTCTTACTGACACAGTTGAACATTAAGTTTTTTGTGTAAGTCAGTATATATCAGTCAATAAGAAGTTCAAATTAATAAAAACAAACTTAAGATTATTAAAATTAATAATTATAACCTAAAATAACATAATCATATACATCTTATAACACAATAGGATTAATAAAGCTACAAACATTAACAATAATAATACACAACCTAAGAAGCGATTGTACCTGCTGCTTTATATGGGGATCTATCCGATAGCTCTAGCGGCCAAGTGACTCTTTAAATGAAGGTTTTACACTATTTTGATTTCTAATATACTCAAGAAGGGAAAGACATAATTTTGGACCAATGTAAAAAGATAAGTTTTGAGTAGGAATAGCATTTATTAGTTAAAAGGTTTCGTGTGTGCACTATAGAAGTGATCTAAAACTTCAAAATTACTTCATTTTTGAAAAATATATAACGTGAAATGGTAAATTAAAAGGCTTGCTAGTGTTAGACTACCCCTTTATCGAATGAACTCTCCAACCCCCAAACTATTCTCAGAGACTTCTTTTTGAGACAAAAGACTACTAAACAATAAGTTTTTATGACTGGATTTTCTCGTGCAAATTATATTAGTTTCTACATACTAAAAAGAAACTGTTCATTTAGTTTAATGCCTGCATGTTGATTTTCCGCTTAGTAGTATTGAAAGGTAACCTAAATATCCGGAATCCGGCTTGCCTTAGCGTGTTCAAAGGGTGTAAGTCTTGCTGCCACCATTTCCGGATCATCAACTTCCGGTGCAGACTAGACGCAACGCTCTTCTAAATATAAAGGTGACGACCTTTTTAAGAGAGTACATTTATTTTACATATATCATTACTTAGAAGTCAATATATAGGTATTTTTATTTTACCTATATTTGTTTTTATACATTTATTCAAAAGTACCAATACAATATAAGACAAATTTGAATATTATTGATAATTTAATTACTACATTGAAAACACACCAACCAATGCAATAACTTATTATTTTATGAGGCCTTTCGATAGCAAGGCTATCTTCATCAGCCACATCACAAAGGTAAATACAAAAAGACAATTGTATTTTTATAAATATTTATACATATGTGATTTTAATATTAATTTGCCCTGTGCAGCGTAGTGTTAAAAAGTAAAATAAAACCTATACGACATAAATTTAGTAAGTTATTTTCGTAATGTTCGTGAAAGTAATAATGAATTTTGTATTGGTACATGTTCTTGATTTAATAAATCTGCTGTATTTGCTTGATTTATGTAATGGAATTCCCAGGCATTTAAATGTCTAGGTGTGTTGAAGTGTTTTCATAATTTTAGGTTTTCTTCGAATATAGTGTGTCTTAATGTGTGTATTAATACAGTGGTGTGAGACGGCCAATTTGTCTTCTCTGTGGAATTTAATGTGGGAGCAATGTTCTTTATATCTTGTATGATATTGTTTTTCTTTTTGTCAGTCCAATGTATTTTCTATTGCAGTCAGTACAATGTATTTTATAGCAGCCTGATATATTGATAATTTTTTATAATCTTTTGGATTTTTTAATATATTTTTCAAGTTACTTTGTTTTTTTATAAGTGATGTTCTTGATAGTATGTTTTTTAATGATTTTAACACACCTTTTGATAAATCAGTACATGTTGTGCTAGTCTAAATTGTGTTAAAGTATCTAACTGATAAACGTGTTATCTTTCATTTTTGTTATATTTCCTTTTAGATTTTTTAAACATATATTTAACTAAATCTGTTTTATATCCACAAAAAACAACAATTTTTATATACTGAAGTTATTTTTTAAAGCTTTCTTGTGATATATGAGTGTTTAACAATCAATAAATCAATGAATGGTCGACTGCTCATTTTTTTGTAGGTGCATGATTTTGTTTGTTTGCTATAATACAATCATTGAGGGTTGGCTTACGATATATATCGAACTCTAAATCGCTTTGAAATTGTGTTCTTTATTATTAATAAATTAAGAAAAGGAAGCGAGTTGCTGGATTCTATTTCATGAGTAAATACAATATTGGATTTAAATGAATTTAGTTAACTTGAAAATAAAAAATTCTCAAATCAGTGATTGGTAAGAAATTTAACTGTCATTTCCAGACAATGAAATGTCTCCGAGATTAAAAAAACGTCGATTTATTAGTGATTGATATAGAAACAAACATTAAAGAGTTAAACTTAAATAAAAAAAATTTAGATCTGATTTTACTCAGCTATTTGTAATGGTTTAAATAATTCAAAAAAATTAACATTCCAAAACGAAGAAAAGAAAATGCATTACACCAGTAATAAAAGAACTTTTTTTAATTGAGATCAAACAAAGGAAATTCAATACTTATTATTGATTGATTCTATTATTATAACAGAGTAAACAGTACGCTAAAGGACCGTACAAACTTTCAACAAAAAATAGACCTTCAAAATGTACCCATTTAACTTCAGAGTCTATAAAACAATGTAAATAGTAATCAATAGTATATATAGAACGCTTATAATATCAAATCCCATTGTACGTCAATAAACTATTTACCGAAAATTCACAAACCTTGAAAGAAAATGTGGCCTATAGTTTCATTAATAAACTTTCCAATATATTTACTGTATAATTGGTTGCAAACCTGACTTATAGAGACAATTTAATTCATTGGCAATAAAAAAAACAGATATGATTTTTTAAATGTAGTTATAAATATTGAAATTGAAGATGGTAATAATAGCCTATGAAGGCCCCCTGTCTTCAACATTATTGATAGTGTTTGTGATTTTTTTCTAAATAAAAACGTAAATTTCTTTTTAGGGCAGACTTAATTACATTAAGTATAAAAATGTATAAAAAGTAATAACGTTAGTAGTTTAAACTCTAAGTCATGCAAGATTTCGCAAAAATGTGAAAAGCAAATGTCTTGTACTTTAAACGTTTGAGGTAAAGTATGAACAGATATTAAACAACTAATAATTCTCGAGAATTATTACGGAAATTATAGTAAATCTTCAGTGATGATAAGTGCCTGTTTGTGTTTTTCAACTCTCAAAAGTGCCTATAGTACATCAACAACATCTCCAACAGTAAACATTGGATATTACACATTAATACTTGCACTTCTATCGCCGATCCAATGATAATGTTTATAGGTTATTTACAAACCTATAGCTAACCGTATTGAACAAATCCTGCTTCGTTTGGTTGCTGGTTTTCGTAAATATTAACAAGATTATTGTTTCAATTTATTTATAAAGTGTACCGAATAACGATAACACATGGGGGTGGAGACTTCTGAGGTCGTAGTAATAAATACTCGAATTGCAAAGTTTACTTATAAGTTCAGTTTAATTTGTGAAACTTACAAGCACCACTTTTAGATGGTAAAGGAAGTGTATGTAATGCCACGTTGCTGCCATTTAGAACATAAGAACTAAAAATGTATATCTTATAGGTGGGCCTAAAATATCCAATGTTCTCTGGAATTATGCATACGATGTTTTACTTTATATAATAATACTCACAACCCGGGTGTCGGCGTCTTGGCACTAGACAATGGCGCTGTAGTCTAAGAAGGGTTATTTCTAGTCGGTGGTCACTAGAAGATGAGTAGAAGTAATGAAACTGGTAGCCATCTACTCAAATAATATGTGCCCTGTGAGCCGTGAGACACGTGGGACACGTAAACTTGCGGACAAAGCGCGCGAGGTCTGCTCGGTCACATAGTTGGGCTGCTACAAAGGGTTAGGGGAAAATATTCATACGCGTGCCAATTAGGTAGTTACTCCGCCCAATAATTTAGTTCCGGAACATTGGATAAAAATAATATTAAATTATACTGGCTGACTAGGTTGCGAAAATTACATTATATGAAATTTAATTAATTAATTAACGGTAAAAAAAGTTAAAAGTTAATGATCCGCATGGTTTAAATCAATATCAATTTCAGAAGTTTGTGATGGAAATTAATGTCACCTTTCCCCCTATGTCTTGCATGTTTTATGTATTGCGTATTTTAAATTTTACTTAACAATTTAAAATAGATGAGAATTAAAGAGTTTGGTAATGTTACTAAAATAAAGGTTAGTGTTTGAATTTTAAAACACATTGTTTTGCAACAATTTTAGTTTATTCGTACATTTATGGTTGATGATTTTAATAGTGAATTTAAAAAACTGAAAAAATAATTATACGCAATGCTTTTCTTGACGAATCTGCCAAAATATTTATGCGTTGGCGTGTGCATAGCAAACGTGTGGAATAAAATTCATCTACTACACTTAAGTGATATTATTCAAATTATACACTTCAAATGCTTTTTTATGGGTTGCTGTCTGATGTTGTATATCAGATCTAGGAATGAGAATGAATATTTAGAATCTAAGTGAAAGAAGAGGTTGCCATGGAGATTTTCTACTCCGTCAACTCTATTCATACAGTGTGACTGTCGGGCAGCTGATTCTTCCACTGGAAATGACACGTTCGATAGTTTAAATTTATCCATAACTCTACTTTCTCCAGTTCATTTGTTTAGAAAGTGAATAAATCTTTTACCATTTCAAAACTGATTAATGTAGTCTGTAAAAAATGTGAAAATCCTGTTGACTAGTTAGTGGAGGATACATTTTTGTTTCATTCATATAGCCTGTTTGTATTAAAAAATAAGCACATATTTTTAAAATGTTGTGCATGTATTTAGGGAAATAAAGAACTGACAGAAATATATTCAAGATATAGTACCATCGTTAGGAAGACGGTAACGCTATTATGTTTATAATCATCGTGTCTCGTACATATGTTTTGTTATTAAATCACTTACAAAATAATATTAAATGTTTAAACAATTTTTAAGTTTTTGTTTTAAATTGTAAAAATCATAAACTTTTGAGATTTTATAGAATTCACTTTGCATTTGTATTTCATTTTCATTTTTTTTTTATTTTAAGGTAGGTTTCTTACAACTACAACTAAAAATTATACTTAGTACATAAATTATAGTAAAGGCAAGAAAGAAATATATAATATATGAATATATGTTGATGAAGTTTAATAGAAATGTTCTAAGTAAAAAACTGTCAGTTGTGGTTAGAGTGGTACTGAATTATACGTACGTTTGGTATTGGTCAAAACAAACAATATAACATGTATTTAAAAATTATTATTATCTACTATTATTATAGTAAAGAATTACAGGTGTTAAATTTTGTCAGTAATAAAATCTGATAATGCTGGTAAATGCATAATAGACAGTGATATACTGTATATTTGGAAAGAATGCAAGTTCTATACCACAAGAACATTTTTATTTTTATTAAAAAATTAGGCAATATCTCGTAAATATACGGTAAGTGAAATAAAATATACAATATGACTGCAACATACGCTAATCGGATCATAAATTTACAAAAAGTAATATTACACAATAATACAATACAATAAGGAATATTATTTGTTATGGACATAGATTAAGTAGTCCTTTGTATTATGCTTTATAATTAGAATTAATATTTTTACTTATTTATATTTTTAATTAACGTTTAGATTTTTTTAGAATAAATAACACTACAATTCTTTGTCCAAGTATAGCTATCCAATAAGATAAATTATTAATCTTTAAAAATGTAAAGTAGAATAACGAGGAAATGTAATGTAAATTATGGAATACGTGATGCATATTTCACGGGTTTGATTTTCATTTAGTTAACCATAACAAAGTAATAACCTTTAAAAACGATAAAAACAAATAAATTTCCAAGAAGAGAAGAACAATAACAAGCATGTCAAACAGAATACAATTTCTACATCTTCTATCAAATGAGTAGTTGTGTAATTAAATGAATAAATTTGTTGACCTTTTATATTCTACTTAGTGAGATAATGAGTACAAATTTGAGCAAAAAATTTTCGGAATGTAATTTCCACAGAAACATAAACATCTGGTTTTATAAAAAAGCTAACTCTACAGAAACGCTACTACCAGAAATAAATGAAACTCAAAACCTTTAACAAAGGGTCAAAGTTTCAAATTGAACCTTTTTTTATACTTGATGTTCAAACATGAAAATACGTTGAGCCTCATCTAAATTTTCTATAAAATTGCCTATAACTCTCAATGGACCTAAGCAAATAATTTCTAAGTAAAATTTGTATACAGATGAAGTGTATGAGTTTTCGTTACAAGAAATAAGAATCAGTGTAAGAATAATAGGTTTATAAAATATATATATATTTTTAGTTGTGATATATTACATTTAAATTTTTTAGATTCACCTTTATTTTCCTCATACACTGACACGTATTTATCCGAAATTTGTTATAGTATTGTAGTCCATTTGTAGCCTTCCAAATATGGTTGATTATTTTAATGAATACAATTTATCAACAATGGAAGATACCACGTTCCACTTTATTTATTCCTCCTTCGGCAATTAGAAAATGTGTGAGAAATCTAAAGTGTATGCATAATGGTTTTACTTAATTTATAAACAATTTTTAATTTTTACTATATTTCTGAAATGCACATTTATTTATATTCCCAATAAAAATTAAATATTACCTCAAATTGCAATATGTTGTTTTAAACTTTAGTTTTGTGACAAAGAAACTGTTTCCATCACGGTATGCGTTATAGTTATTAGTTAAATGAATATATTTAACGTTCAGTTGTTACAGAGATAGTTTCATAGTAAAATTGTATATGGTTCAAATCAAATCAAGTAGAGATTTTGAAACCCTTCCTAATTAACAAAATGTATTTAATTTGATGTGACACTGGAATTAATGTAGTTGTTTCAATATAAGATTTAAACTACTACTAGAAAATAATTCCTGTACAAGTGGTTTAACAAATGATATTATATTTCCGGAGGAAAAACCCTCGTGAGATTAAAGAATGTGGGAATAAGATGAGAAATAATCAATACGATTTTTATAGTACTTATTTGTTCGTGTACATACGGTAACTTACTATGCTTGAAAATAAATCAATCGAGAATACAATTTATAACACGTACGTTATGGAATTTAAAGGTTTAAACTCAGTATGGTTCGATCAGCTGGTTGTGGCAGTGTTGAATGGAGTGGTGAGCATTAAGAGCCTGTGCCACTCGAAAGCAAAAGCCTGACTGCTCCAGACAATAGACGCCATTGTGAGCTTTGTCTGGTGGGGGAGTTGTAACACCCTCCAAACAGTAAACAGCAACTTGGTGGTGGTAGTAGCGAAAGTGTGTATAGTACCTATCACTACGCGAAACGTTTAGACTTTGGTAACAAATGTTTACAAGAGGCAATAAATACTATATCTTTATTAAAAAAGAATATCAGTCTTTTTTTAAAGTATTCTTAAAGAATTAAATCAAGAAGGATGTACTATTTTAACCGTAATCAAATATTCAAAGAATGACTTTTTGCCATGATATTAAATCTATATAGACACAATAAATACAATATATGAAAACTAATGTGGGGTTACAAATAGAGATGTATTAAGTGTACAATGTGAGAAATCTTCATGTAACAAAGGTCAGTTATTGTATATGGAAATTTTGAAGTCTGAATTTATCAGTTCGTAAATATATTATACTTCATAAATTGTTCATCCTTTAAATAACACCAGAATATTCTGTAAATTAAATTAGTAAAATTTTGCTAATGTATTAATACGTAATTGAGGAACATTACGTATCAGAAAATTGCATACCAGGTGGTTGCGTTAATCAGGCTATGTTAATCGATGGCAAAGTAGTTTAGGATAACAATTGCGAACACTTTATTTTCACGATGATTATTATTGTCTACTCTTAATGTCACGGAGAGGTGGTTTAGAATAAACAAAGAGTTATGCTATTAACATTTAAAAATTATTGTTTACAGAAACATAAACCATTTACAGAATGACATTTTTTAATTATAAGAGTAAATTAGAAAGAATGAACATACCAATCCATATGTTTAGTGTCCATTAAAACAAAAGGATTATGTTTAGGTTTCTTGATCACCATATAAACTGTGCTAAAATATACATAGTAAAATAATAGTAAATAATCAACTGGACCAAATCCGAGAACTAATTCGCACACAGCTTGGGAGCGGTAGCGCAATCTAGCATAGGCTACTTTGGCTGAAGCAAGACTGATCTGTCTACTGCATATTGGATTCTGTTCTTCCTGGCTTGATATAATGTATGTCATGTGTTATACATTTACATTAAAATCACGAGATACAAACATTGCACATCCATTGTGTATATAATTTATCCGTTATTATGCAGTATATAACGTTTATTTTTATGTCCTGTAGGCATAATTTTATATATAAATTTTGAACAACTGTGAAAAGGAATTAAGCACTTTCACTGCAGTATAATATATTCTTTATTATAAAATTAGTTTTGGAAAGCATGTAATAATATAAAATCCATATTGACGTTACATTTAACCGTTTATTAGACTCCTTATTGCCGTACTTTTTAGTTGTTATGTTAATGTACATATCACATAATCATCCAGTTTCTGTAAAAGTTTACTATAAATTAGTTTACAGTAATTCTTTCACACTCAGAATTCTCCATGTAGAAATAAAATAAGTAACACTATTTGCCAGAAAAATTACCTTAAACTGATGTTGCTTATAGCAACTTAACCAATCAGCTGATGAAATGCAAGTGAGTAGTAAAGAGAAAGTCAACAGTAGATTGTTGCAACCGGTAAGATAAGAACAAGGGAAATTCCAAAGCATGTTGACTCATGTTACGATAAACAGGACAAGACAGTTAATGATTGAATGCTGTCGCAAGTTTTTACGCACGTCTAGCACACTCTCAAAGGTGAACAGCCGAAACACTGCCAAAGCCGAAGGTGAACAGTTTGAACACCTGCTACATTAAAACAGGTAACTGTTTTTACAATTTGCGTTAGTGTTGACTCATGTTACGATAGACAGGACAAGACAGTTACTGATTTTATTATAGTAAATTTGTCATAAAATCTGTTAAAATAAACGTAGAGGTCACATGATAGGGGTTTGTATTTGAAAATATTTAGTTGCCCCCCTTTACCCTCCTTTAGAAAAGGGGAGCAAAATTTTCAACAACTTGAAAAATAAAAACAATTTTATAATAGGTAGGGTAAAGGTTTCACATAGATATCTCGGGCCGTTTAAATTATAACCAGGTGTGCCAGGACATAAAACTCACTCTGTATATATATATATATATATATATATATATATATATATATATATTAATCTTCAATAAGAAATCTTCAAATGTATTACAGTAACAGTTTCTATATTTCGGCTTAAGCCGTCTTCAGGAAATTACAAACATATAAATAGGGCTATAAGAACATAATAAAAATTAAACAAAACATCAACACAGAAAATGAAAATTAAGAATGAATTATGTAGAATGGTAAACATATGATTTAATTTTATAAATTCACTTTGTTGACTAAGTCACATCAAATTTAATCCACTAGGAAATTTTGATTTAGTGACGAGTTGATGGGCTTGTTCCATGGTTCTTAGACTGTTTGTACTTAAATTTTCTTATATTTTTCTAATTGGTTTCACTGAATATGTGTCTTCAAAATTTAAATTATGTATTAAACCATGTGCCACTAGAGGTTGCTCTGTCTTCTTATGTTTATATGCATACCTGTGCCCTGTTATCCTTGTCCTAAGAGAATTTATCGTTGAGCCAATATAATCTTTGGCTCACTTGCCGGGTAGTGAGAGATCCGGGTTGGACTCCCGGCGGAGCAAGTACTTTTTGTGATTCAATGTTTATTGAAATTAAATAATGCTATTGCCATTTATACAATTTAATGTATATATATATATATATATATATATATATATATATATATATATATATATATATTATATATATATATATATATATATAGAACTTTAATGCGAGAAGTATTATATTTATATTTCTCCTCACTCTTATTGAAATTAATCAGAACAAACAAAGCTGTACAAAATAAAGCTAATTTACGTGGTTTTAATTATTTTAGCACATAACAAAGTTCTTATCATTCTTAAGTTTATCGTCCTATTTAACCTCCAAATAGAACATAAACCAAATATAATTAATTTATCTATAACTGGAACGGATTTTATTCTATAATTGGTCTTGAACGTTATTCACTTCTAACCTATTTTAACCCATCCCGATTTTATTTATTATGTTTATTGATAAGTTAACCACTGTGCCGGGTAAAATGAATATTAGGAAGAGTAAATTTGATAATAGATTAAGTATGCAGAGCTTATTATTTTAGTAAAAAATGGTAAAATGTACAATTGCCCTGAACTTTTCATAATGGTTTCGTGCAGAAAATAACAAATAATTATTTCTTTGAATACAAACATTCATAACACCTAATTTAAAAGAATAAGAAGTTTATAGAATATAAAAAATTTTAAATCACGGGATAGTTTATAAATCATATAGTATTTTGTACACAGACTTTCTTTTATTAGGACATATATTTTGGTAATAACTTTTTAACGTACCAATAGTTTTTATACTTCCAATTACTAACCTTATTAACAATCATCCATGGTTACATAATATAGGAGATGAAATAATTGTTACTAGTAATGCAATCATTCATTGTCTTATTCTTCCTACAGTGATTAAATGTTTTTGTATGTTTTTATAAGGACATAAAAGGAATTTGTTCTTTAAAGAATTATTCAGGCTCACAGGTGACAGCTGTCTGTGAATGGAACAGACGGAGACGGTGACAGTGGATCCATCATTGTCAAGAGGATTTTGAGTGTGTTACCGGATATTGATCCTACTTCAAGGGGAATTAGGATATTAGACTCTTCTAACTGTATCTGAGTTTTAATTATACTTGATTCTTTTAAGTCAATAACCACAAATTATGACACTGTACAAAAGTTTCGTTTTAAAACATTGTTTTATTTTTAATTATATTTCATATATGTATTCTTTTTTAGTACTTCAAGAATTTTTAGGTTTAACGATAAACGCAGCAAACTAAAAAAATAAATTAGTAAAAACAGTACAATTATCTTTATTAATGACATAACAAAAGTATAGTTCCTTGATTAAATGAATGATTAAAGCATGAGGATGCCTTTTACTTTTTTTTGACAAAACACTCACAATAAGAAATGGAGGATTTCAGTTAGAAATCAATGCGATGTGCAAAATAAAACTATTACTCGAATTAGTGATAAAAAGGTTAGAGTTGTAATATTTCAGTAAATAGTAACTGTTAAAATAATGACATTTTTTAGACACGTAGGACGAAATCATATACATATTTTTAAACGTGTAAAACCATATTTCCAAACCGAGAAAATGGGCCAGAGAAGTAAAAATACGTTACTAATAACATATGTATTAAACATTATAAAATAATAATATAAAATTATACTAGGAGTAACCTAAATGATTTATTGGTAATGTTAACTGATATATAATACGTGGGTGTGAAACATTCAGCAACAATCTGGAGCTGTTTATTTATATATTCATCATTAAAAATTATACCCACATGGTTTCTATGCGAGTTTCTATCGTATTTAATGTTTTTTTTTTTTAAAAAAAAAGGTTATTTGTTTGATTTACACGCCTACAGTACTAATATAAAATTACAAAATATAAAGCTTATAAGTATGTAGTTACTTATTTCTTCAAGTAACTTCTACTTATTTCAAGTAACTACTTGTTTCTAAGGTAGTTACTTTTACTTAGAAATAGATGTTAGTGCATACGAAAGGAACTAGTTTTTCTAATACAACTAAGGATCATATGTTAATGAAGTTAGTCTACTTTAACCCTTGCAATAGTAGTTAATATGTTAGATACACATCATTACTTTGATGGTAGTACTATTTAGTACGTCTTGAAGTATAATTATGAAATAAGAAATCAAACGTATAGAATATAATTTTTTGTGTTGTTAATATTCTTTCGACTTTCGCACCTAATTGAAGTACTTCTTTAAATAAACTAGGGTTTCTTTCTTTCTTTAGGTATGTATAATTCTCAAGATATACCATGGATCCTATCAATCAACAAAGATCCAACAATTAGGCACAGTCGTAAGAAAGATTATATGTTTCTTTGGATAGTAAGACTTAATAATACCTAGGCTATGTTTTTATGCATCAACTGTAACTACTCGTATTTACTAACATAAGACCGGGTTTTAAAGTATGATTTCACATAAATTGTGTTTGTTTTCTTTGGGTTTGTAAAGTAGAAATACAGATTTTTGAAGTGTGCAATTCTGTGCAAAATGGTTTTAAATTAGTGCAGCTAATGGTCTATGCAATAAACTAGGCTATTTAAAAAGGTTTATACAATTTTTCATCACTTAGGTAAAAAAGGTAGAGATAACATTTGTTTTAGATTGGCCATACGTTTGACAAACATTTCAATAACATTGTTATTAACATGTTAATAGCGAACATGTTATTTAGTACTTAGTTAACAGGAACTTCTAAAAATGAGAAAATCCATCGCTAAAACTTCAAATTTGTAGGTAGATACCACAATGACATGTCCAAAGATCGTATTTTCAAGAGAGTAATTTACGATTTTAACAATTTTAAAACTTACAGATTTTTAAATACTATATTAAAGATATAATATTATAACACAATTTTAAACCTTAAAATCTGTTTTTTTTCTGTCTGCCCTAATGCGGCATGAGATTTACTAATATATAGACTGTATAAGATTATATAAATATAAAATTTTTATGATAGGATATTGTTGGATGCTCTCTGACACAGATTTAAAATAAAAACAAATTGATGAAACTAAGCCATTTTATAGTTACTCTCACAGTAAAAATAAAGTATTTAATTATAATAGGGTGTCTGTTCTTCGCGTGTAGATAACAAAGTGTATGAATTCAAACAACAAGAAAAACCCTACCTAACGTCGGTTGTAAAGACTAACATAAAGTAGGGATGTTTACGTTATTCAAAGCCCCTGGAATTAAAAGCTACAACTGCGGTGTCGATGTGATTTACATGGTCGATAGCGTCACGAGAATGTGGGATTAGTCTCAGATTTACGTGGTTTTGTGAGAGCTCTTTGCCATCAATTCTGGCGAAAGGACTGCATTTGAATGTAATAAATATTTATTTCTCCTGAATAAAACAAAGGAGTAATATCTTTTTTATTTATTTGCATTATAGGCTTTTTTATTGAACTATTTCATTCGAGAGGCTGGAAACTTTCAGTCTAGTCGCTCTGTTTGCACAGTATCACGATAACGAATTGACTGATGTGCTTCAAATTATTTCTATATAGGTAATATAAGTTTGGCAATAATGCATGTTACTCGATGGTATTTGGGCTGACCGTTAGTTAACATCAATATTATATGTCGGTATTATGGGCAATCACGATGGCAACGAGAAAATTGAAGAATACAGAAACTTAGTACAATTATATTAAAATTTATATTAGTAGAAAAAAGAAGCTTAAATAGTAACACATGTAGCTGTAGCTTGTAATTTTGCATAGATTCTCAACCTACCCTTGGATAGACATGTGGTTTCGTATACTCCTACCTGGTGGTATTATCACAAACAATATAGAGCGTAATGGACTATTTTGATTGTGTAACAAAATTAAAGTGTTTGTTTCGTAAGTGATTTCTTACAACATTGAAGCAAAATATAAATTTAAAATTAAATTTTTTAAAGACAAATAAATTTTATACAGTTATATAGCAAAAGGTATTTAGCAAATAACTAGACATTAATGTATAAAACAATGAAACTTAATAAATGAAGTATTCACGGACAAGAGTATGACCGAAAAAAATTCTGATTTGACAGGCAAAGCTGCAGACTCGTCTGCATACTGTAACATACTTGTAACAAAAAAATTTACACTTGGGTGACAATCAGGGTTGTGCTGTACTAATTTTTCAAAAATTATATATCGAAATTGTTACAACGTCAGTTTTATAATATTTTACTCGATTTATTTATTTACATAAACAACGACAGTTGAAGTATACATCGGTAGGGACAGTAACTAAAAAAAATCTGAGTTGTTTATATATATTAAAATTCGTACCCAAAATCTGTTAATATATTTTATGCTAAACGTTTGAGTAAGTTGGTAAATTGGGTTGTTGGATATCGCATATAACATAATATATTGTATAGACAATAGGCTGATTGTATCTATTTACGTCCTAATAATTAAGATTGCTCATGTCATTTTTAGACATATTTTAGAAAAAAGTAATTTATCTAATTTAGCATGGATATTTCATAGGTAACGAAATATATTACATTGTTAGTTCAATCTAATCTTATGTAACACGAGTTTTGAGAGCCAGTTTCTTTTTTAAAAGCTATCACAAACATCTTTATGTATCGTTTATGTATCACAGCTTAGAGATCATAGAACCTAACTGAAATTAATTAATGGCATTTTATAACACAGATGTACACAGAAGGAAATTATCGAAGGTTTTTAGTGGGCTGAAGCTGAAGATAAAACATTATTTTAATATATAATAATGTAGATTTTCAAATAGTCAAAGTCTGTTACGACACTTTGTGTAGCACAGTCAAAGCTTATTTTTTTCCACTAATATAATTGTTTGATTTTAGTAATCGTAAATTTATGGACATTCTAGATGTATGTTAATAACTTATGAAAAAGATCATTTAAACCTATTTATTTTAAAAAGTCATTAAACCGAGTTTATGTAATAACAGTTACAATTTGTGATATATTGCGTATAAACATAAAAATTAAATAGATTACTATTTGGTTTTAAAACAACCAACTGCCACCAAATGTTTTGTTAGTTATTTTTCATATAAAACTCTAATTTAAAATTGTTTAAATTTTTTAAATAGAAGAATATTATTAAAAATGAAGGAAAGTTTACGGTATGTATATTGAAAAGAGGATGTTTTCATAAATAATCAAATACTGTTTTAAAGGAGTTCGAAAAACGAAAAGTTCAAGCGATCACATTTTATATTTTGTGCTGAGAAATAAAACAAACCACTGTATACAATAACATTTATAAAGTGATTCTAAAATTTTATAATAAAATATTAAGTAAGGATAAATGTAATATAGTGGACCTCCTTTATCTGAACACTTGACATCCGATCGGTAAAGTAGGTCACACCTACTAGAAACAGGTAGCGCAATATTGGTATACTTCAGTTAAAGCACGTCTGATCTTCCTTCGCCTCATACTGAATTTCAAATAAAACTTGATATACCTCTTGAGTACTATATAGATACTATTTTATAAATTATTGTGAAAGTATGAAATAATATTGCAGTGTGATTGCACATTGTATTGCTTCTAACAGTATGTAGAATATTCTTATATTTATTTCAAACGAAGAGGTTTACTAATATTATAAACCTATTTAACTCATCTTATACCACGCATATGCGTAAATCATACTTAATGCTATATGGTAGTAATATACATAATTTTATATTAAAAAATGAAAAATATTAATGTTGAAGTTACGTTATTTTAATCAACATTTAATACAATGAGCTACTTTTTGAAAAAAAGTGTAACTATAATAAAACACACAGCTGAGTACGTATGATAGCTACATATTGTAGTAAAGTTACCGAAGCTATGATATTGAGTATTAAAGTAAAACCATTACATAATTGAGCGAATTTAAACATATTTATATTAAACGTTAAAGAAAATCGTTGGACACACAGAAAAGAGATATGAAAGTTACATAAATTGATTACGAATATAATGAAACTTAGTTGAGAACGATTAGCTGAAAAATAAATGAAATACAACGTTTTAAAATAATGATTTAATTTAAAATGCAAACAATGAAATGAAACAAAATAAAGTTGGTAAAATCCATAAAGTATAATAAACACAAAATATGATTACATAAAAAACGTAAATTCCAGTTTTCTTAATGAAAATTTGAATGAGCATTTGATACCAACATAAACAATGTATCCAAACAACTTTCGCTGAAATAAATCTCACTCATAACATGCAGGCATGGAAACAAGCAAATATTATGGAGAAAATATTTTATTTTTTGCGTATTTATTGAAGTAATTACACACTCTTGAAATACTTCCTGATTATAAAATTACCGAATATACTAACTGAGACTTAATTTAGTTGCAAGTTATGATTTCAAAAGGAAGCAAAAATACTATTATAGTTCAGGAAGTAATTCAACACACATAGGTTTTTTCATTAAAGAATTAATTTTAAAAACGACCTATTACAAATATGATAAAATACTGCCTGTAGATTTGAACTTTTTATACATAGTTATGATTATTATATGTTATGTTTGTTAGCACTAAATACTAGTTTCTACTATAAAAACTACCAGATAAGTTAATTTGAAATTTGTAGCATAATACGTGAATCGTAAGATAAAAGTGATCCAAGAAAGAATACCTTTGAAATATTTTTACATTTTCGCTGAAGCTGTGTCTTTTCGGCACTCTGCTAATCAAAGTCAGCTTTGATCTTTGACCCGGACTTGATGCCTTGAATCCCATCTGAAGTTGGGTCTCACCTATACTTTTTAACTTAGATCCTGAATTAACATGTAAAAACAACCAAAGTATACTGTGAATGTATTTAATTAACATATTCGAAACTTTATTTTTATCACCAACCCCATCTTTAGAGAAAAATTACAAACAATATCTTGGCAAAATTTGATTATGAAAAATCATGTTTTTAAGTAAGTAAAGATATGTTACACTTTTTATGTCTATACTTGTGATTTATTACGAGGCAGAGAATGACAAGACAGTTGAAAGAATTCAGGCTCTCAGATGACAGCTGTCAGCGAATTGAACAGATGGAGTCGGGTAACAGTATATTCATCACTGACAAAAGGATTTTGAATGTGTAACTAGGTTTTTGATACAAATCCACTAAATACTAGTTTCTACTATAAAAACTACCAGATAAGTTAATTTGAAATTTGTAGCATAATACGTGAATCGTAAGATAAAAGTGATCCAAGAAAGAATACCTTTGAAATATTTTTACATTTTCGCTGAAGCTGTGTCTTTTCGGCACTCTGCTAATCAAAGTCAGCTTTGATCTTTGACCCGGACTTGATGCCTTGAATCCCATCTGAAGTTGGGTCTCACCTATACTTTTTAACTTAGATCCTGAATTAACATGTAAAAACAACCAAAGTATACTGTGAATGTATTTAACATATTCGAAACTTTATTTTTATCACCAACCCCATCTTTAGACAAAAATTACAAACAAAATCTTGACAAAATTTGATTATGAAAAATCATGTTTTTAAGTAAGTAAAGATATGTTACACTTTTTATGTCTATACTTGTGATTTATTACGAGGCAGAGAATGACAAGACAGTTGAAAGAATTCAGGCTCTCAGATGACAGCTGTCAGCGAATTGAACAGATGGAGTCGGGTAACAGTATATTCATCACTGACAAAAGGATTTTGAATGTGTAACTAGGTTTTTGATACAAATCCGAACAGGATTGGGATAATAGGGTCAAAGCTATGAAGTTTAATTGTAATTTTACTGAATTAAACCATAGTAAAAGCTTAAAAGATACATTCAAACAGATAGTCAACAATCATGACATGTTTGTTTGCTTTTTTGTGTGTGAATTTATATAAGCATATGCCAATATTCTTTAAGCTTTTAACTATTCTCTATATTTCATTGAAGGAGGAGCTCTTCTTTTTGAAATACACTATTTTCTAATAATTGCTGAAAGAAAAGTCACAATAATCCAATAATTTTATTTTGATACACTTAATTATTTTATAAAAATACAATTATTGGATTATTGAGACTTTTCTTTCATCACTTATTAGAAAATATTCTCTATATGTTTCTATAGCCCATGTAAATATTTCAACAGTTGTGTCTATAAACTAATTTTCTAGTTTATTTACATTGGAGAAACTGAGGTATTATTTGTATTCTATATATATACACAACTGGAATTTTCTTTATAATTAATAGATAAATTATCCATGCATACGCAATAGTTTTATATATGTATATATATATAATTATATATATATATATATATATTATATATATATATATATATATATATATATATATATATGTATATTTATAGATAGATAGATAGATATCAACATGTAGATATATCAAAAGTTTTGTTTATTAACAACTTTGCTTGTTTGTAAAATGGTAGAAAACGTTGTCTTATTTATATTCTATAAATACATAGCTTTATTTTTATTTAAATCATTAGATAAATCAACTATTATAAATTAATTATACATTTCTTCAATAAAATTGCATTGTATTTACTAAGGGTGGAACAGTAAGTGTACAGTAACTTATGGTAATATAACAATAACAATATCTGCTAAGGAAAGCGTGTGCTTTATTGGAAAGTCACTTGCATTAAGGTTGGAAGTAACCCACATTACCTTAACTAATCTCTGAAAGTTGTATAGTAAAGGAAATGTTGTGCAAAAACGTAAATAATTAATACTGCTTTACTTTTCGATAATAACACTATTCCGAGGTAATGTCTATTAATAAACAAATTACATGCTTGTACCCAGTATTTTTATCCAGTCTTAAAGTATACGAAATATGTTTATGAGAAACAAAAAGGCTCCTTTTTACAGATTCCTGGGACACACACACACATTCCTGGTCAGTTATATACGAAATACTAAAAATTCAAAAATCTTCTCGTTCCAAAACAACCGGATCAAAATCTCATATGTGAAATATCGGATGATATGATCTATAACATACTTAACTCTTAATGGTACGTAAGATTGAACTCAATCAAAGTTTTGTAAAAAATATTATTTGTATAAATTTAAAACTTTACTTATTCTTATTGCTGTTATATTCCTGCTGTTATATTCAAAAGTATTCTGCATAATATTGTTTTTAATATGATCCCGCATTTGACTTAAATTTATAATTCATTTCCGAAATATTTCAGGCGCGTAAACTCAGTTGTGGTTATGTGTGGGAGATAATGTGGCGTCACTTAATCTATAACGCAAAAATACGCAATAAATATCCGTTTTGTAAACATAAAACTTAAATATGATGAATATTGAAGTTCTTAGAAGTCACACTTAAGTGTTAAAAAGCCACCTAGACTAGACTACGGATAAAGTCAGAACGTACCCAACATTAGAAACAAATAATATCCGTTTTGTAAATGTACAACTAAAATATGATGAATATTTAAGTTCTTAGAAGTCACACTTAAGTGTTTAAAAGCCACCTAGACTAGACTACAGATAAAGTCAGAACGTACCCAACATTAGAAACAAATAATATTCGTTTTGTAAATGTACAACTAAAATATGATGAATATTTAAGTTCTTAGAAGTCACACTTAAAGGTTAAGAAGCCACTTTTAGACTAGACTACGGATAAAGTCAGAACGTACCCAACATTAGAAAACATTTATCATGATCGTTTTGGGGAGCCAACGTACAAGATCTGCACAACTCATCTTCTTCTCAGTATACTTCCAAGCTGATTTTTGAACTCTCATCTGACTAGACAATAAGCGGCAGTCTGTCAACGACTCTTCTTGTTCGATTCTCTGTACTTAGTAACATCACCCTCTGCTATATATCGTAAAGAGGCATTGAAAAATTTAAATGACAAGATTCAATCCCTAACCCTAAATCAAACCCTAAATTGCATATTATACAGGACCTCTCTCAACAAAGGTCGACTGACATTTGGACATCCCCTACTGCAAACTCCCAGTCACCTAAACGAAGAATATATTTTCATCCAAAACGCTTTGATAACGTTTTATAATGGGTTAAAGTCCCGCTGAAATAGTGTGGGGTGTCTAACTGTCATAAAGGGAATGGATTTTGTTGAATAGATTATGTCCTGACTTTGACAAGACAGGAAGTTTAGGTGGGGCAGGCTCCCATTGAGTCCAGCTAGTGTGGTGCCTATACCCAGACAATGCGCGATATTATAATTGAATATTGTTCTTTGTGTGATTTTCCAGGGAGACTGGCCTATACTCACACGGCAGCTAAAGAAGCGTCGGAACAAATAAGTGGGTTGGGTTTGGATTGGATTCAAATGATAACGATGTTTTCTAACTCCAGTTAGTTTATTCTCTACGTTATACTTTTATGGCTTATAAATAATTCACCATTATTATTTTACTGATTTTATTGCTACACGTATTAGTAGTTTAAACAACACGACTATATATAACTATTTTGCAGATTTGTGTTTTCTATATCCTTGCGTCCTTCTTATTTTATTCCTATATAGATTTATACCCACAATATAAATATGGAAAGATATAATCTCAACTCTGAGAAGCAAATAAAGGAAAAAGTGAACACCTGAATTTCTGGAAAAGTTACCTGAATACTGTAGGAACATTTCTTTCTCGCGTGTTTAACCGAATGCTTATTCACTTAAATATGAGTCACAACTATGCTTTGATCTTACATCTAGACTATACCTGACATTATATAAAATTAGAAATATTTATATTTATTAACAAAGATGTTTTGTTCACTACATTCTTATGTGTAAAAAGCAAATTACGTCATTTTTGGCATTTTTCATCCAGCCATTGACTTTCGATGATTTAATCTTAATATATTTAAACTAAAAAACGTAATACGAAGGTGCTTTTAACTGAGGATTAGTCTATAAATATTTTAATTTAAACCAATATCTTTTATTTCATTAAAATAAATAACTTATATAGTGCACCACAAATAATAATTTGGTATTTCTGTAAAAGATTCACTTTATCGAATTCAAAGTACAAATATATATATATATAAATAAAACTTTCAAAAGTTTTCATAATAATAAGAAGATTTTTAACATATTGTTACATAATCTAATTTTCAAACTAAAATTAAATGTTCGACCTAAAGATTAGCAATTAAACAGACTTTTATTGGTAGGTTAAAATGATATAAAATATCACTCAAGCAAGACAAAAATATAATCAGCTATGTGAAAAACCAAGAGTTCCATTATATTCCACCATTTGATATCGAAAAATAATATGTAAAAAGAAAACAAAAGTAGAAAAATAATTTCACTGCAAAATATTGTGTCTGAATTCTGTAAAATAATTTTTACATAAAGGATTTTAAATCTCCACTTTTATTAAATAAAAGAAAAATCGTAATAGACTATGCAATTAATAAGTACTGAAATCTATGAATAGCTTTTTTGGTTACAGTAAAATTCCTGCATTATATCTTATTAATGATTAAAATTATAAATTATGTTTAACAATAACTAAAAGCAGGCCTATATATTTCTTATATATGGAGTTCCTTGCTTCTTTAGCTCCTTGGATGTATACGGTATCTAAAGTATATTTTTATTCCTTATTACCTGTAAAAAACGAACAATAGTGAAATATTTTAAGCCCAGAACTTAACAATTTCTCATACTCATAGTCCTTTATAAATTAATTATAAGGACACTCTTAGCCATTGGGAGGATGCACTTATATTTATATACTCGTATTCATATTTAAACCCACATGCGATGAGCTATTAATTCTACAAAACATTCCATTTTGAAAACGCATCAACTGTGTTTGGCAAAACAAGAAAAATAAGTTTATTATTTCCAGTTGGTTATTGGTAAATCTAATTTAACTAAATTATATTTAGTAAATATTTTAATATTTCATGCGCCGATCGAAAGAAGGTGGAAGGACACCCGCAATGCGGGGTCGAAAAGAAGAAGAAGGCGAGCAAAGTTAGCTCAGAAAAAAATAAAGACAGTGAGCTAAGACCTGAAAGATAAGAAGAAAGGCTCTAGCTCTGGAAGGACTGTGAGAAGGTTCTCACAGCTTGGCTCAGGTACCCCGGGGTCGCCAAAAAACACCCGTACAGTGGAAAGCCCACTCCCCCTGAGGGGACTGCTAACCGTTGATAGTAATAATAATAATATAATAAATTTATACAATATAACCGTTGAGTTATGCCAGTAATACAAGTGTTATTCGGTTATGAATCCAACTCTGGAAATAATGTTTGAGTCTATCCATTAGTTTACTTACTCTATGACAGATGCTATATATCATTGGAAAGACGGTATTACATTCCTTTGATTGTATAATTACACAAAGGCGGAAACATGCTATTAGCTTTATAGATGTCATTGGAACCAAAAGAGTTCTAAAAATATTTAAAAATTAACTATATAAGAAGCTAATATTAACATATTGATAATTGGTACGAATAATAAACACTTGAGCTTAAAATATAAATTTTACTATTCTAACAGTGTAAAATACCGTTTTGTAACCAGGAGGAAAACTCCCTTCGCTTTGCTTAGTGTTACATTAACCTATATATAACTTGTTTCTGCACAGGTTGATTCTGGACGGAAAACGAAAGTTAACTAAGGAGCTTGTATTAATTGTCTATGGTTTTATATTCGAGTTATATGTTAGACATTGATAAACATGGTACATTAATTTGTATGCCGCGAGTACATCAGGGTATTGTTACTACAATTATGGATTCGGATAAGAGACTTTTTAATAATTTAAAATCCAAAAACACGAACACGGTATTTACTCTTTGTTCTATGTTTGAGAGATAAGAACCAGGATACGAGAGCATGGTCATGACAAGCTACAATCAGTTGCAATCACGATTGTTTGAGCATTTTTACACTATGATTTTCATTATTTTAGTAACTGCACTTTTTGAATTGACCTCCATTCCATATCCAAAGTGCCCAAAAAATTACAACACATTTTTAAATGTTAAGTTTGATGCTCCCAACAAAATCACCATTACTTAACTTGCATGGTGAAAATACATTAAAGTGTTTATTTAGAGCATAGCGTATTGTTAATTAAAATGCACAGACATAATTTACTATTTTTTGTAGGTAAATTAGAATAGATTTGGTGTTTTCGATAAGAATTATCTTATCACAGAAAGCAATTACTTTTACGGCCATCACTCACTAGTAACTAGACGAATCAAGATAATAAAGTAGCAAACGTTTAACATGATACAAAATTATGTTACATATTTCATACCAAGGGAAATAATAATACACTTCCGAGTATCCCAGAATCCCAGAAAAGTATCTCAGAATTCTTGACAAGAGTAATCCTAAGTAGTTGGATATTGGAGATGGGATTTGGTTCCACTTCAGCTATTGTGAATACGATCTTCCCATCTTTGCTGACCCAACTCTTATATCGGTATAATCATATGTTCCAGGCCGTATTATATTCAGACTTTTAAATCAACGAGATGTAGGTTTGAATATAAAAAGTGGTTGCATTATAAGGCTTTGCAAAATGTTTAGTATGAGAAATACAATACCAATATTAAGTCTAGTCTGTAATGTAAGTCAAAATACGAGGTCGTTGAGCGTTTTTCATTTATTATTATTATGTATTTATTATTGTATAAGCGATACACACGTTCTGTGTTCTAGGTGATACTACTAGAATCTAATTGTTTACTATTAGGAAAGTTTGAGGTATTTTTATCAATTTCATATTATTATCAAAACAAATAACACAAAAACTGGATTAAGCTCTCACTATTGATCTAAAATTGCTATAATTTGCGCATGCTAAAAGTAAATCCTATTTCCTTATGTCACTTTAATCTTTATACCATATAAAAATTTAAAAGTGTGAACGTAATGTACTGAAAATACTATTCGTCAAAGTAACATTCAAGACACGAAAACATAACACGCCAATAGAAGGCTCTGAGTAAAAACTACATTATGTCTGCTTTGTATATAATTATATGTTATTTCAAAATAATATGTTGATATATTTTTATTTATACATCAATAAAGGCAATACTTAGCGTGACATTTTCATTGAAATTTAAAAGGTTTTATTACATTTAATTAATTCTGTAAACCACAAAATGTGAAATATACCACGTCATTAAACACAAACCCTCAAACAACTACGATGGAATCTGTTTTGGACAATCCAGTAAGCATATTTTATGTGCATTGGTTCATCTTATTTATAGTTTTTTTTTCCAAGGTACATCCATTATCTTTTACCGGTACCACAGCAGTGAAATAGTGGAGTTTTGCGACAAAAACAGGTCAAGGTTGCGGTTCATCAATGCCTTCCATTTAAATACTTAAAGAAGCAGTAATTCCTTCCCGCTTATCTTCTTTGCCACATATTATCCCACTAAGCGTCAACTTTACTCCAAGATATTTTAAATCATTCTAGCATTTCAATTATTCCTGAACTTCTAAAACGTATATAGCAGCGTTCGTCTGTTGATAGAGACATACCCTTGCCCACTACATAACCTGTATATCCATGAGATAACTATGAAATTTCCTCAGAAGAGACACATAGTTTCTGTAGTCATTCTGTCTAGTGACCACCAAGTTAGCCACCAGGCTGAAGTAATGTTGCAATGTCCAGAGTGGCCAGCAGGTGCGAACGATCGCTTTCACTGAGCCACCTCTGAGATTCTCATTATTTGTAACATCATATTGATCGTTGAACGATCAGTTTGAAATTCCTATAAGAGTCTGAAAACTTTTGCCCCTTAATCCAGCCTAGGTCTGACCCCAAATCTATCCAATCCAATTTGTTTAAAACTAAACTATCTCTCAAATTAAGAAATGACATATGTTTTCGTAGTGTTACCTGATCAGATGTGTGAAAAATAAGACGTCCACAATTCTGACTGTACTAGGCATATTTAGAGAGTCAAACACATGTTGCCTCTCAAAGTTAAATTAAACTGACTGAACTGTTCACTGTTATGACAATTGATGATGAATAAATAGTAAATATGTTAAGCTTGGGTTAGTGTTTGAATTTCCCTTTCGACACAACCTGCATAAATGTTGCTTCTTAATCTTCTTCATCTAGTCTAAAATCTCGCGAAAAAGATTTCATCAAGGAATATTTATGATGTAAGGAATATTCTGAAATTGAATTCCTCAATTCACAGTAACTTCAGGTTTGTGAATCCTACATTTCAAAACAATCAGTGACATCCAATCACCATCTCTGGGATGTGGCAACTTCTGATTCCTCATTGGGTCACCTCAACAATGGCGTCATAAGCATCGACAAACTTCGGGACAAGAGGTTGCTCTAGAGGTTGTCAGCTATTCCTCACTTATTTAGATGTTAAATAACAGTTGTTTAGCGTGTAAAAGTAATAATGTACTTTATTATTTCAATAACACGTTGTTTCAATCCAGGGAGTTTACAACTATTGTAGTAAATAAATCTAAAAATTATTTTTAATTATGGCAAAGGATATTGTACGATAAGCGGACCCGTTTTATTATATCGAAGAATGTAGTCATCGATACCTAATATTCGCATGATCTCAAATCCTAGACTATCAACCAATATAAAAGTATCTATAGTCCTTAATAGCAATAACATTTTTTACGCTAAAATATGAATTTAATATTTACAGTGATCAATCAAATTATTATAACAAAAATTAGTAAAAATGAAGACGACCATTTTTTATCCTCTCACAGATACAGTTGTTTCCGTCCCACAATTTTCACATAGGGTTTCTCCGTAAGAGTCCAACATCTGAAGCCACAAAACAAATATATTTTATTTATGCCTTATCATCATTCAAAGCAATGTCGTGTATTTTTCTAAAATTGACTGCCATTTTTAATAATAAAAATTACAAAAATTACTTATGTAAAATTGAAATATTAACCTACGTGTATTATTTTAAAGTGTTTACAGCTGTTGATATAAAGTATTTAAGTTAATAGTTCAAAATAATTAATCAGTATCGATTGATTATATCGATGATTATGATTAAGTAATATCGTTTGCCAATTTAGATATACAAAATCGGGTTTGCTTATCGTACCCTACCTATGGCAAATTATAAAATCACTAAAGAAATTTTTATGTGTAGTGTGAAATATGTTATAAGATGGTAAATTACTATTACTACATGAACATTGTTTTATTATAAATAGTCTAAAACCGGTATCTTTTCTTAAGCGGTAATTAAACTAAATATCTTACCTTGTACAGATTAATAAACTTTGTAGATTACTCACCTGAAACAAAACACAAGTTCAGTTTTATTACTCTTAGTGGTGTTGAAATCTAATAAAAATTGTACTACTTAGTAGCAAAACCGGTAAAAGATGGACGAAACACAAACAACAAACTAGAATTTTCATTTTTAGAAATGCAAGATGCAGAATAATCTTCTAAAGTATAAAAGTAACCGTCTCTATATATTTTTCAAACCATAATAATACCTGTTAATTTTTACTTTGTGATTCATTTGAAGATAGTTTGGAATCATCTCTACATAAACTAATTTATTATTACCTAATAACCTATTACTTTAAATTAATGCTGCAAAACGTTGTTTGTGGTTGGATTCGTTATGATGTTATATATTTTTGAACAGGAGTTGTAATTTAACACTCGTTTAAAGAAGATCGTTCTTCACAGCGGGGCTTCAATGCTTTAATAACCAAATTCATTTTATGATGTGAACTGGAAATCAATACCAGTTATAAATACGAGTATATAGTTTATGGATAAAAAATATGGATTTTTATTCATATGGAATCACAATGTAGGTAAATCCCTATAGCACTTTCACTTGGGTAAAGACCTGAATGTGTATTATTATTATTTACAACAAAGTATTAATCAATTATTTGTATGCTAGAAAACATTCCAACGTCCTGAACTCTAAACAAATAGTTCGTTGCTTTCTTATAGAAGTTATTTATGATGTTATTCAATAATATTTTTAAATAGGCCTAAATCACATGTTCTATAAAACCGAAGTAGGCATATGTCAGGTACACATTTTTTAGTTAAATTCAGTGATTGAATTATTCGATTTCAAATATTTCACAGTGACAAAATAGGTCTCCATACATTTTTTAAATTCAATCCAAGACCAAATTCATGCATAACTGCTAAACACAACGCCTTTAACGCTTTTACCTTTGTTCCTTTAAACACTATATATATATATATATATATATTTAGACAATTATACATCATAACTTAGCGCCTTCAAATAGTGTTTCACTGTTTAATATACGTATCTATCTCGTAATTGCAGGTTATAATGTGCAGGCGCTTTGAAAACTTTTCTTCATTTTATTCGTTTATATTCACGACATAAGCGAATAATTCAGATAATAACTATCCTATCTTCTAAGTTAGACTAAATTACGGATACATGTGAAATTTGATTGAAATTGCTTCAGTCGTTTTGGAGTTTATTGGCAACATACATCGTGACTCAAGATTTTTATATATATATAAGATATATATATATATATATATATATATATATATATATATATATATTATATATATATATATATATATATATATAACGGAGCAAGCCTCATTTAAATAAAATACTAATTTATCGACTACAAGAGAGAAATTTTTAAACAGAATTAATCCTAAACTACAACAGAATTTTAGAAAATAGAGGGATGCAGGAAAATAAACGTGAATTTTTAACATACATATAAGTCAGTTTTATGGGGGAAATTAACTTTCCCTCTTTTATTTTTAACTTAGCGGCTCTTTTTCCGCCTTTGAACCTGTAGGAGCACTTCTGGTATATTCGAGTTTGAAATTATATCCCAAATGATTTATATATAATACATGGCAATCAAGTTAAATGTAAATTTAATACGTTACATAAAAGTTTGTAAGCTATTTTATATTTCTAAATCCCAAAACAAATTTTCTATAAGAGGTTTGTTTATAAATAGAAATGTTCGTCAAGAAATATATTGAAGACGAGAAATACAGATTGATCTTATATATAGATTATTTGGTTGCTCAATTTTAAAAATACAGATCTATAATTTCAACATTCTTTCAATACATGTTACAATACAATACAATACAGTACTTTTCAACTTTAATATCAATACATAGGTTGGACTGAAATTTATATATTGCTAAATATTGTATATCTAAAATAAATGTTTTGCATGACGTTTATACGGAGTTTGTAAACTTTACTGTATATTTTAATACTACCGCTTTGTTAAATTTTAATTACAAACGATTCGATTTCCAGTTGGACGTGAAGCTAATCTAGGTTAATCTAATTCCAATTTATTGATGTTAAATCTGGAAATAATGCAAACTGTCAGAAACAATGACTGCAGTGAATAAAGGAAATGTCCGCCCAGGCTGTAAATATTGTCACCGGGTAGAGGCGACTGATATTGACTGCAGTCACGCCCTGTAGCCATTATCCATAACTAACTGCGTACTTTCAACCGATTACCAGGCAATCAGATTGTACATAACTCTTTTGATCGGAACTCCTCATATATTCAGTACTTGGATATCGAAACTGAACATGTAACATTGTGTATTGTTATTTTCTAAGGACTTGTACTATTACAAATTAATTTATTTTGTAATAGTATCTTGTATTTGTATCTACATTTTTTCGGGATCGTAAATTGTAATAGGTGTCTTTTTAACTGTAAATTCTTACTCACATTTAAAAATATATTAGGAAAACTCGACTTTAAAAATACAAAAAGTTTGGCTACCTTATGTATTTTGTTATTACAACTAACTTTTACCTATTGCATAGCTATGCAAAATATTCTAAAAAAAAATAATATCAATCAATAAAAATATCGTTATCACCATTTAAAAATCTTATATCGTGTTCTGTGGGTCGAAACATGTAGAACGAAGACAACAATTTAAATACATTACTTATGTCTGTTAGTGAATTAAATAAGTCCAACAAGTCCTGATACATAAACAATTCATAACTTCATAAAATAGTATTAAATCTGTTTATATAACAGATTTTTAAGACAAATATTCGTTTGTTTAATCTAGGCAAATGCTCTGTAATAAAATTTTCCTAAAAAATCCAAATGAACTGCTATATTAAGTGTTGAGATGAAGTTAAAACTTCAGAAATTATAAGAAATAAAATATGATATTTTTATGAACTGGTTTTAAAACAGTGCACCAATCTCACATATACTTTGGATTTATTATGTGACATTTACATTATTATTTTAAATCCATCTCAACTTTAAATTATTTTCTTTTCCTTGTTAAACCTAATTTTGAATTGTTCATTCACTTATAGAATCATGTTAAAACGTAACAAAATAAGTTTTTCCAGGACTTGTATTTCATGCTTACCAACATTATACTTTACAAATCAAGATATGAAAGTAATCAAAAAGGAAAGTTTGGCAAAATGAAGATCTGTAGAGCAAATAATTGTTTATTTATTCGAAATTATAAATTTGTAAATTAACGTCATATTAAGATTATAGCAAGACAGGTATATATCTCAAATTAATAAAAGTTCATTAATGCTTATGCTATAGGTTAGAGGAGAACATTTTTTTAATAAACTAAATGTATTTTTTTTATATCTCAAAATTTGCTGTTTTGATGAGTTTTTCCTTCGCTACAGTATGAAATGTAAATTTTAAACTCACGTTAATACTTTTAAACTTTGTTTATGATCAAGAGGTGCGTGAATCTGTTTTATAGATATACATAATTTTTTACTGTTACTTTTATATATTTGATTGTTATAGAACATTTGTTATTACAATTTGTGATTTCTAGTGTTACTATACATGAATTTTAAAAACTTATGCGATTAGTAATGTGTAACACATAAACTCTATCGCTATTAACTTTACTCTAGTAGGTTTTAAATTAGATAAGTTGGATAAGTTATAATAATGAACTAATAAATTTTTAGTTATTTTATAGTAAAATCAATTTATAAAATAAATAATTAAATATATATATATATATATATATAATATATATATATATATATATATATATATATATATATATATATTTAGTCAACCATGGAGGAAAAAAATAATTAATAGTTACTACGTCCAGATTCTGCCATTGAGTCCGTTTTCATTTGAGCGGTAGAAATAACGTCTACCAAAAAGTTACTGAAGCCGGACTGATGAAAATGGAGACGTAAAGACGGTTGGAATTTCCCTATTGAATTCTGCACTGGGCTTTTTGATCCCCTCATGTGCTTGCTTTGATTAACTTTTTTTAAAGTATAAGAGTCAGAACTATGGGAATTAGGAAATGTTCTTTAAAATAGGCTTCAAGTAACCAACTTCGTAATTCGGAACAGAATTTGACTGATGTATTATTCTTATTCTTTCCCTGCAGATGAATGATATATTTACATAAAATATACATAGATTCCCTTTAAGAAATTAAATTAATTTTGCAAAGTATTAGGATATAATTAATTAAGATAAAATTAAAAACACAGGTTTGAAATTAGGAAGCAGCAATACAAAAGTTTTAACTTAAGTGGAGAGTTCTCACAATGTAACATGCATATGGACGCGTGTAAAGTAATATTTTTACGCTATCAAAGACACGGGGTTGTTGCTGTGATGTGTTATGCTTTGATTCATCCATTCATTTCAATCAGCAACTGGACGCCATTCACTCCACTGAACTGGAACCGTAACGTATAAATTCCAATTTCATACATTTGCCTTTTCATGCCTTCCATTCAATATTGTTTTCCATTTTATTTATTTCAATATTCATCTAAAAACTTTTAAAACTGAGTAAAAGGTTGTGGCAAACATATCGCCAATAATGCTTTGTATCATGATTTTATGTGATACTAATCCATAATTTTCTATCTAGCTATTACTGGTTTCAAGTATGTTGAAATGATAGCTGAACAATATTATAAATATAACCACAATAATTATGTACCTAGTATATAATTATGCTATTGCCTAATAAGTATGAATATTATTTGTGCTTAAAACATTATTTTATACATTTCATTTACAATATTCTTTTAATGAGTTCTTAGACCTATGATGTTTGAGTTTACTTTTAATTAAAATGTTTTTATACTATTTTACTAACTAACAAGTACTTGTAGACAAATATATTGTTCGTTTATTGTGATTAGTGTTAAGGAAGCAAATCATTCGAGGGAATGAAGACATATTTCTGTCTGTCTTTCGTCCTCATGATATTTTGAAAATAAACTTACGGTACCTATTGACTTCAAATTTTGCATTCAGATTGATTTATATGTATATTATCGACTTTGATGATGTTACATTTAAATCCACTGGATTTTGCTGAGGAAAGTATCATAGGTCTTATGTGTAACCACAATAGCAAAAAAATCAGAATAAATGAATTTTAAACGAACTGAGTACAATCAATACAAATTTTTAACATGTTACATAACACTTGTAGGATGTGTAGATGGAGCTACACACTGTAATGACTTTGTAGACGTTTTGCGATACGTGTTGTGAGTAAAACCCCTTGTAAAATAAGCGTCTTGTTGTTTAACAAAGATTCTATTTGAAAATTACCATTTTTATATGAATATGAGAAACTTTGCCAGTTGAGTACAAACCATTTTCCCTATTTGCACCACTGTTTTTGATATAGCATATATAGATAGAAAAAGGCTCTTCACAGCAAATTATTACAAGATCCGTGCCATGACTTGGTAAAATTAATTACGATAAAATAAACTGCTACATGTTTATAATATAATATGACCACAATCTTAATGATCTTAGAGAAAGTTTTCCCACTTGTCAATAAACGCTCTTTTTACTTAGTGAAACTTTGTACTCTTGGACACATCTTGAACATTTAAACCTCCTCACTCTTAAATTTTCGATTTAAGTACACCGGTCTTTGCTGACAGAACACTGTAATATTTATTTATTCGATGCAATATTTCTATTAGACTAGATTACATTTTTTTAATTCTTCATACGATACTGTTACCAATAAATCTTAATTACCGGCTTATTTTTATAATATATTAGTTTGTATAAACGAAAAAGAAACTCCACACTTAGTGCCTGCATGTTGATATTCTAATTAGTAATGTTTAAGGGTAACCTAAATATCCGGCATTAAGCTCGTCTTAGCGTGTTCAGAGGGTGTAAGTCTTGCTGCCAACATTTCCGGTCCATCAACTTCCAGTGCAGACTAGGCGAAATGGTTATCTCAAGATACAGGCAAAGAGCAAAGAATCAGATTTCACATAAAACATTTATATGAGACAAAACGTTTTTCGTCCATCACTACTTAGCAGTTTTTCTAATACATGTTTTACTTTCCCTATATGTTTTCAACTAAATTCCTTGAAAATATCAAGTAGGCCTATTGTTAAAAAAGCATTAATATTATTCATATAATTTGCGATTATTTAAAACTACATGTGATTGATTCTTAAGGCACACTTACTTATATACATATATAAAACAATAATAGCGTTAGTAGCACGTTAAAATATTAATTTTATTAAATAAAGTTTTTATTGCACAATAAATTGCAATTACGCGTTCTCGGAGCCTATCACTTGGGGGGAAGACCGAACATGTCACTTATGTTTCTCTGTAGATCTGCACGATATCTCGAGAACCAAGTGTGCTTCAAATTTAAAATTTAAAATGAAGTTTTATTAGTGTATAGACAAGATAGGCTTTCATGTGCCTGTTTAGGATTTAGATGAACAATGGCAGAGTCCAAATGACCTTATGTTATATCAATATCTACCTAAGCTAAATAATTGACGCTCGACTCGTATTGTGTTATAAATATTCACTGATACTGAAAACGTTTTTTAACTCTTAGACTTCTCACATTGAATTAGGGAATTTTCAAAAAAATACAAATTGAATAGTATTCTTTAATATCAAGGCTTTCATCGCCGATAAAATAATAGTAATTATTATTATATGTATAGATTATGTAGACCTTATATCTAGACATATTTTAAACAAATCCGACTTGGTTTAGTAAAACGTTAACAGGCTTAATGTAAGTGTACTGAATGGTTATAATCAATTTCTTTATCAGCGCTTTTTATTAAGTTTCATGCTAACTTGAAATTTTTTTTTTTCTGTGCTGTGTATACTTTAATTGCCTTAGTATGATAATCAATGACTTGGCAATATTACTAAACTAAGCTAAAGTTTTGATTTTTAAACAAATTTTTATGAAAACTTTATGATCATTCATACATAACAACTTACGCATGATGATTTCAATAGTGTATTTTAGATAAAAAAGTAATTATGCACAATAATCTCCTTGTTCAATCTGTCAATAAATACTTACGTTTGTGCATGTGCTGCAAATGTGTGGAGTAAAGTTCATCGACTGACCTCATATGATATTATTTTAATTTTATAACTAAACTTCTTAGAAATGGATTGCCGTCTGATGTTGTAAAATCACATCTGGGTATGATTATTTAGGATAGCAGCGAGAAGAGGTTGCCATGGAGATTTTTCTACTCAGTCAAACTCCATTCATACAAGTCCGGCTACCGTCCAGCTTACCCTCAACTGGCAATGACACGTTAGACGCTTTAAGTTTGTTCATAACTCTATCTTCCCTCGTTCATTTGTTTAGAAAGCGAAATTACTCTCTTTTAGTTTCAAAACTGATAGACGCATAGTCTGTAAAAATGGTTAATTTTGTGTTAAAGTATAAATGTGACAACATTATTGTTTTTATTTCATCAATCCTGTTTTATTTCATCCTAATAAGCAGATATATTTTCAACTTGTATTATATATTTAGCAAACAATAAAAAACACAAAACATTTACTCAATAAAGTATATCATTATGACGGTGTGTCATAACTTTTATAAAATATTATGAATTATATATTTACATAATATGTACATAGATTCCCTTTAAAAAATTAAATTAATTTTGCGATGTATAAGGATAGAATTAATTAAGATAAAATTTAAAAACACAGGTTTGAAATTAGGGAGCAGCAATAACAAAAGTTTAAACTTAAGTGGAGGGTTCTCACAATGTAACATGCATATGGACGCGTGTAAAGTAATATTTTTACGCTATCAAAAAGACACGGGGTTGTTGCTGTGATGTGTTATGCTTTGATTCATCCATTCATTTCAATCAGCAACTGGACGCCATTCACTCCACTGAAACTGGAAACCGTAACGTATAAATTCCAATTTCATACATTTGCCTTTTCATGCCTTCCATTCAATATTGTTTTCCATTTTATTCATTTCAATATTCATCTAAAAACTTTTTAAAACTGAGTAAAAGGTTGTGTGTCAAACATATCGCCTATAATGCTTTGTATCATGATTTTATGTGATACTAATCCATAATTTTTTCTATCTAGCTATTACTGGTTTCAAGTATGTTGAAATGATAGCTGAACAATATTATAAATATAACCACAATAATTATGTACCTAGTATATTAATTATGCTATTGCCTAATAAGTATGAATATTATTTGTGCTTAAAAACATTATATTATATATTTTTCATTTACAATATTCTTTTAAATAAAGTTTTTATTGCACAATTAAATTGCAATTACGCGTTCTCGGAGCCTATCACTTGGAGTGAAGACCAAACATGTCACTTATGTTTCCCTGTAGATCTGCACGATATCTCGAGAACCATTGGGCTTCAAACTTAAAATTTAAAATGAAGTTTTATTAGTGTATAGACAAGATAGGCTTTCATGTGCCTATTTAGGCTTAGAGATGTACAATAGCAGAGCCCAAATTACCTTATGTTATATCAATATCTACCTAAGCTAAATATTTGACCCGCGACTCGTATTGTGTTATAAATATTCACTGATAATGAAATCGTTTTTTAACTCTTAGAATTCTCACATTGAATTAAGGACTTTAAAAAAATACAAATTGAATAGTATTCTTTAATATGAAGGCTTTCATCGCCGATAAAATAATAATAATAATTAATAATTATATGTATAGGTTATGTAGGCCTCATATCTAGTATATTTTAAAACAAATCCGACTTGGTTTCGTAAAATTTTAAACAGGGCTTAATGTAAGTGTACTGAATGGTTATAATCAATTTAATTTATCAGCACTTTTTATTAAGTTTCATGCTAACTTTGACTTTTTTTTGCTTTTTTCTGTGCTATGTATACTTTAATTGCCTTAGTATGATAATCAATGACTTGGCAATATTACTAAACTAAGCTAAAGTTTTGATTTTTAAACAAATTTTTTCTGAAAACTTTATGATCATTCATACCTAACAACTTACGCATGATGATTTCCATAGTGTATTTTAGATAAAAAAAGTAATTATGCACAATAATCTCCTTGTTCAATCTGTCAATAAATGCTTGTGTTTGTGTATTTGCAGCAAATGTGTGGAGTAAAGTTCATCGACTGACCTAATGCGATATTATTTTAATTTAATAACTTAACTTCTTAGAAATGGGTTGCCGTCTGATGTTGTAAATCACATCTGGGTATGATTATTTAGGATAGCAGCGAGAAGAGGTTGCCATGGAGATTTTTCTACTCAGTCAACTCCATTCATACAAGTCCGGCTACCGCCCAGCTTACCCCTCAAATGGAAATGACACGTTAGACGCTTTAAGTTCGTTCATAACTCTATATTCCCTCGTTCATTTGTTTAGAAAGCGAATTACTCTCTTTTAGTTTCAAAGCTGATAGACGCATAGTCTGTAAAAATGGTTAATTTTGTGTTAAAGTATAAATGTGACAAAATTATTATTTTTATTTCATCAATCCTGTTTTATTTCATCCTAATTAGCAGATATATTTTCAACTTGTAGTATATATTTATAAAACAATGATAACACAAAAAATGTACTCAATAAAGTATATCATTATGACGGTGTTTCATAATTTTTATTAACGTCGTGTTTTATAAATATGTGAAATTGTAAATCCACGTCCTATATTTTATTGTTTATAATAGTACAAGTTTGTTATTTTCAAATAAATGGTTTAGATATGGTTATATTGATCATTTACATATCATTGTTAAAATATGATCACTCTTTATAAACTAACCCTGTATTTTTAACAATATTTTTATATTGCTTTGTATGGGGGATTGACATGATCCTTTCATATACGATGATATAAAATTGTGTATTGAAATAAATTATGGCTAGTACAAATAAATATATACTAATGACATTCAATATAAATGGTTTGATAGAAAAATTGGCCAATTTTTGTTAGTACGGTATTTCACCAGGTTTACTTTTAGCATTTGCACAAACAAGCAATATTACGTACATTTACAGAACATTATTATTATACACTAATTGTGTTACAAATGCTACACTTTTTTAATAATGAAATATGATAGTGCTAAAAATCCAAGTTATATTTCAAGTAGTATACTGTACATTTCCAAAAAAATCCAGTTACATATTACAAGTAAATTGAAATGCTGTAAATTTTAAAAATGTACAATGTGGGTAACTACTTTGCAGAATGACATTAATACTATAGTTGCATTAATTAATAATAAAGTTTTAAAAAAGGACCAGTAACCCAAAATTTAAGGAGGAATAAGATATGTTATAAAATTAGATTAAAAATATAAATTTTATTAGTTTTTTACAATTAAAATAAATAGCAATATTTAAAGTTAGCATTTTCATATATTATAAACTGTTATAATTTTTATTTGTCCAGGCATAGCTGTCTAACTAATTATAAATAATTATTCTTTTAAAATTTAATCTAGACTAAAATTAAACATACTGTAAATTATGGTATATGAGGTAAATTTTTCATATTTTTAATTTTTATCTAGTTAAAAATAACAGTGCAAAAATGTAGAAAGTAAATACTACGAATTTGTACATACCTAAAAAGCCAAAAATAAGGCAAACATGTCAGGCCCGACAGACTTTCTATATTGTAATAAATGGGATGTTGTAAAACAAGGGAAACACATTTTGCTACTTTTTTTATTCTTTAAAACTATATAATCATTTGAAAACTCTACAAATCATATTAGGAATGCCATTTCTCAAAGGAAAATAAATATCTTGTATTGCAAACAGCTACCTCTTTTTGAAGCTACGGGCACAAAAAAACCAAACTAAACGTTTAACTGATGAAAAATGTTATACTTTATTCAATACTAGGTGATTAAACATGGAAATATGCCAATATTTATCTCTATTGAATTATCGAAGACTCCACTGAGGTTTAGTAAATTATTTATCTAAGAATATTGCGTACTGAGACGGTGTTAATGGAATTTATTTACACGGTAATAAAAAACATTAGCATCAGCATAGAAATGGGTTTATAGAAACAACAACTTTAAGTGACTTAATAAAACATTAAAAATTTAATGTACACTATGTTATTTATACAATGAAACGAATTTATCACGAGGATATTTTATTTGTAGCCGATATGAAGCGTACTGTATATTTCATGAATAGCATTTTATAATCTCTGTAAAGTACAAGGATTCATTTAATTTTTTTCTTCCTCGTTGGGAAAAGGAAAATATGTTAAACAACTAAAAGTGGATATAAACACTTTACATTTGTTGTTATTTACCAAATAAAAAATGGTTTGAATTAATCAAACAAAACGTGTGTGGTTTAGACAATTACTGGAATGAAAATTTGTTTATTTACCCGTTATAAAATAAAAAATCACTTCAAACAATACCTCATTTAGTTTCGGTATTTTATCTTTATAACAAAGAAAATAATTTTCAACATTGTAAATTTTATAGTTATTAGGTATATCAATATGTTTCACACTCCGTTTTCTGAGATAGTTTCATAATAAAATTGGTATGTCATTTAAATAAAATTAACTGCTGGTTTAAAGACTGTATCTAATTAAAATAGTTTTTTGTTTAATTTGCGGAGACACAGGATGGAATTAAACTCTTTCAACACAAAGGTATAATTACTGGAGATTTATACCAGTACAAGTGACTGAACAAATAAAAGTAAAATTCTAGAGTGTGTACCGTTTTATCAGATTATCGAGGGTGGGAATAAAGGGGGGAACAATCTATGCAATTTTTATATATTAAATATGTGTTAATATACGTTAACTGCACTCATAATGTGTTGTGTAAAACATACGTGTATCGAGAAATATCATCTGTAGTAAATACATTATAGAACTTGAATGTTTAAATTTGGCTTGCTTCGAGCAGCTGGTTGTGGCAATGTAGAATGGAGTGGTGAGCATTAAGAGCCTGTGCCACTCGAAAGCAAGAGCCTGACTGCTCTAAACAATAGACGCCATTGTGAGCTTTGTCTGGCGGGGGAGTTGTAACGTCCCTCCAGCCAGTCAACAGCAACTTGGTGGTGGCAAAAATACTATATGTTTATTAAACAATAATATCATTCTTTTTTTTTCAAAAGTATTCTAAAATAACTAAATCAAGAAGGGTACAATATTTTAACCATAATCCAATGTTACTCAAATAATGACTTTTTGCCATGTTATTAAATCTATATAGACACAGTATATACAATATATGAAAACAAAAGTGGGTTTAAAAATAGTGAGATATATATATATATATATATATATGTATATATATTTTATTCTGTGTACAATGTGAGATATCTTCTTGTACGAAAGGGGAATTATTGTATTTAACAGTTATTGTATTGCATATAAAATTTAATTTTTTTAATGTGTCCGGGATTAGTTAAAACAAGTAGGTTAAGTACTCTAACCGTAGTGCGCTGTACGTAGTAAATTTACATAGGCAGCGTATATACACATTTTTATGAGATTTAAAAAATAACTAAGTGTTTCCAGTTATAATAATTAATAGTTAATTCGATTTATGATTACTTGATTACGTTATAATTTAGATAGTTGAATGTAACTTTAGTAAAATGCTAATTCTACTAAACTAAATTTATTTGTAAAACATAGATCAGCCTCCAACAACGAAAAAAATTTAAGATCTCTTCTTGTAAGAAAGATCAGTCACAGCATTTGAAGGATTTAAAAGTCTTAATTTTATAACTTGCTGAACATATGTTTTACTATTAAAGTGTTTTTTCCTGTTAACACCACCGGAAGTTTATGTCTAGTATATATTGTTTAAGTAACTATATAGTTTTACTTCGTGGCTAAGGTTTTACCATAATTTACGAAGTTTTATTATTATTATTGGTTATTCAGGTTATACTTCAATTATACATTTATTGCCCAGTCTTTGACAAATAAACAATCAACACTACCATTTTAAAAATGTTGAATAAAAGAAACACAGTGCTATGTTATTTACATTTACAAAACATTTTACACAATCATAACAATTTTAAGTAATCAGATTTTTTGAATAATACAAATTAAATGAAATAATGAAGCTTTACGTTATATATCTATAGTGTGAAATATAAAAGGTTTACGTTTTTGTTCTCAAGATTAAAAAAATTACAGATAATAAATCATTATTAATACTAAATCATGAAATGGCCCATATCCGAGAACTACTTTACACACAGTTTTGAAGCGGTATAATCTAGGCATACTTCGGCTGAAGCATACCTGATGCCTCTCTACGGCATATATTGGTTTGATGTAAATCAGGTAATCTGTTATATACCCATTTTTAAATTAATGTATTTAAAAACACATAAAAATGGCGTGTCTTTTATGTATGTGGTTAGGTTAGGTTAGGTTAGGTTATATCCGTTGAATGTATAACACTATATGTTGACACTATGTAAGCGACATGGAAAAGGTAATTTTTAAAGAATTATGGGGGAAGTATTCAGAACTTTTTAGTAATTTGTTATAAACAACCCCAATAGTTTTATAAAGGCAAAAGTGCCTTTATTATTTCACCAAAAAACTGAAAACCGCACGTACTGAAATGTTGCATGAACAATCTTAGGTCCCCTGGGATAAATATAGGCCCAGTATTATTTCAAAACTATCTCTTGGCTACACCCAGTTGTCTTTAAATAGCAATAAACCCCATCTTAGTTTCGAAGTTTACCAAATATTAATTAAAAAGATCTATTTCATGAAATCTTTTTGTGTGAACATTGATTTTGACATCGTAACAAATGTTTCATTCATTTAACCACTATTTTTATAATAATATTTATGTTTCATAATAACTGTGAATTTTTATGTGCAAGAATTTATAAATACTAAAGACTGGTTTGCTTCCAAGACATTATTAAATTCCGAAAAAAAAGATGATTAACGATGATTGAAATATTGTATGATCTTCCTAAGAATTTTGTCCTTACAAACGGAGAAGATAATTTTGGCCGTAGTGGATTTCTCAGGCCTAAGTATATATGTAGTTTTTTCTTCACCGTGACAACAAAGCAAACACAACCATGACACTGGATACTTAAGACGAAAGACGATTCCAAGAGACGTAAGTAATCCCTTTTTTTCCAATTTAGTTAGTCCTATAATGTGTTTACATATTCTTACAAGGACAACGTGGCGTATTCTACAATGACGCTGGAACTTTCATAGACCGGAAAGTCGACGTTTTTGAGAAGAGTAGGATTACTGTATGTTTGTCAAAGTTATTTGTCGTGAGGTTATGTTCTACACGATCGTGAGTGTCGTTATTGGAAGGGCTGTGCTATTGTCTATCGGACACGTTTCAGTAGCCCGTAAGCAAATCAAGTTTTATACAATAGTTGTTTGGAAAGATTGTTTTTTTTAATTCAAACATGCCCAATGCGTCGATATGATCTCTATTATTGTTTATTATTTGTTTTACTTTATCTTTATTTGGAAGTAGTGAAAATTATATGAAAGCAAATAATCAATTCTATAAGCAGCAACAATATCGTCACTGAGGACAATGAACTATTAATGTTTATTTTTTTTAACTTAAATACATGAAAATTCTACAGGCATATAAATAACTTTTGGATGAAATGAAAATCACTACCTAAAAAAGGGTTAGACTTCATTTCACGGTTTTTACTTTTGTAAAACAGAAATAAATTTTAAAACCTAAAACTTATTTAAATATCTGTTTCTTCTACAGATATTTAAATTTTTATACAAAATGAGTTCATCCCAAAGAACCCAAAATGTCAAAATTAAATACACAATAGTGCAGTTAGTTATAGAATTTGGCAGACTTCCTGGTTTTTATGGATGTATATATATATATATATATATATATATATATATATATATATATATATATATATATATTAATAAGTACAAAAAAACTTTGTTTATCAAAATATAATTTGACAGTTTGTAAGTTAAATATATAACAAAACTTTAGTTTAGTTTGGATTTAGTCAAACATACCACATTGGCTGTTAGAGTGCTGAACATTGGGGGAAAAATATTATTTACTAATTTTGAATTTTAATCGATTTATTTTAATACCTAAAACTTAGACGATCCAAAAACAGTGATATTTTAAACATTTTTGCACCTTAAAATAGAGGAGCAGAGATTGAAATAAAAACCTTTAACAACATAGCAGAAATTGCCGCTGTTTGGGGAAAAATTATAGCCAGTTCTAGGGTAAAATAAATCAAAACCGTGTACAGTGAGCGATATTTTGGCAGATAACCAATTTATCAAAATATTCAGACGTTGCTGTTCTATTTCACCAACAAATAGCACATAAACCAAATAGAACTGTTCTATATATGTGTCAAACGCTGAGTTATAGACGGCGCCAATACACCGACAGACGCTACGCATATGTGCTGTTTTGATTTAAACTATTTTCAAGCAGGTTTTATTTACTACGTTAATTTAAAATTTATAAAATATATTCTTACTAAAACTAAGCTGTTATTTCATTAACATGCTGTTATGTAATTTAAGGAATAGTAAATTTGATAATATGCGAAGAATATAATGTGTATTATTTATAATAAGTGCTTACGTTTGTAGTACAAACTAAAAACAAAATAATGCTTTGTTCAGAATGTTTTCAAGCAGATTAATATGAAAATATATAAATTCGAATATATATACTTCATATCAAAACATTTAAAATGAGTTTCAAGTATATTAAAATCTTAACATACGGATGGTTGTTTTTTAAGTAGTTTTGATGCTAAATGCCTTATACATTACCGGTTAATAAAGTATAAAATCGTGTCGAAACATTTTTACATAAAACAATTTCAAGTTTAATTAGGATTGTTATTAATCTAAATAAAGGAAGGTTCTTAAAGGGGGGTTAATGTTAAATAACGCTTTAAACTTTCAGTTGTACCCAGGATTTTAGGAAATATAGTCTGGTAATATGTTTTAGACGTCCCAATAGTTGTTAAACCCCAATTGCAAATTGTATTAAGCACTAAACGATACAAAATAAAGGAGATTAAATTTTGTAGCTAGTGATATAATTACATATGTCTCATACGTGCTTATGTGAACTATCTTATGCAACTATGTGTGCGTATGTTAATGTAAGGACAAAAAGGAGTTCGTTCTTAAAAGAATTATTCAGGATCTCAGGTGACAGCTGTCTGTGAATGGAACAGACGGAGACGGTGACAGTGGATCCATCATTGTCAAGAGGATTCTGAGTGTGTTACCGGATATTGATCCTCCTTCGAGGAGAATTAGGATATTAGTCTCTTTCAACTGTTTCTGGGTCTTAATTACACTTCGTCTATATATACTAATTATAACACGATATAACATTTAAGTTTTAAACTTTGGTTTTTAAAAAAATTATTTTTATATTAATTTATGTATTATTTTTCAGTAATTCGAGAATTTTGAAGTATAATGATAATCACTGGAAACTAAAACATATAATTTGGTAAAAATAGTACAAAAAATGTTTCTAGTAAGTTTTTCCATAACAAAATTAAAATATCTTGATTATAATGAACAGTAAAAGTATGAGGATTCCCTTTACTTTTCTTTTCTGGCGAAACTTTAACAACAAAAACTGGAGGATATTGTAAAATTAGAAATTAATGTGAGGATTAAAATAGATTAGAAACTGCAGATTGGAATGCTATATTTAGTAAATAGGAACTGTTAAAATGACTCAAACCTTTTTTTAGATTCGATTGTCAATGTAAGATTAGATCGTGTAATTATATTTTAGCACGTAAAAAAGTCATTTCCAATCCAGGAACAAACATTACTGGGGTGAAAAGTTGTGACACTATCTACCCATCTATCAAGGACGGTGTGTAGTAAGCATTAACTTACTTATAACCTTTGGGTTTTAAAATAAAACAATATTAATTATCATGCATAAACATTATACTCGGATATGAACAGTAAAATTACCTAGATAACGTATTTAACTATACAAACTATAACCTGATAGGCGTGTGTGATACACTCTGCTACAATATGGAACTGTTAATTAATTTCTTCTTTATTTAAAGATATACCCATACAGATTTTATGATAATTTCTACAATATGTTATGTATTTTAATATAAAGGTTATTATTATATTTAATCGAGGTAATAAACTCGGGCTTTATAGATAATTTCACTAATACTCTCTTCAAGAGGTCTGTGAAATTTTCAAGACACCATGGAACTAATCAATCAACAATGAATTCAATTACAGCACTATTGTAAAAAACATCGCGTGAATTCATCAAATACTCTACGAATATTCTATATAGTTTATTAATAGATTTAATTGTTATTTCAGTCGTATGATTAATTTGGCTGATATTTATTACTTTTTACTAATTATTGAATACTTCCTATTTGTTTTGAAACTTGAAGCAGAATCACCAATAAATCTTTAATGAGCATCAAACTCACGACTGGTTTATAAAAGTGTAGTTTTACAACACATTTTTGTCTCTTATTTGGGGATATAATGAAGATAAAACTGCTTTATAAGTGTGCAAACTGCTTATTTTAAATAGGTGCACCTAATAGTTATGTAGTGAAATAGGGTTTAAACAAATGTAAATATGTTTTCCATCACTTACATAAAATGTAAGAATAACGTTTGTTTTGGATTTTCAATACGGTCTACAAACGTGTTAAATTAGTCTATTTAGTGGATAACAGTTTATAAATCATTGATCAAACATAGTCAGAATTTATAATAAAATTTAGAAATTATTGAAATACTATATGAAAAATGTAATATTAAAACAAAAATTTTAAAAACTTAAAAAATCTGTGTTTTTTCTGTCTTGTGTTAATGGGGCATAGGATTTATAAAATAAACTTAATATTAAGTAAATATTAACTTAAGTTTTTACGACAATCTACCAGTGGATGCGCACTGAGAAAACTGACTTTTAATGATATATGGTCAAACTTAACAAAAATTCGGAGTTTCTAAGCTAAAAAATATACAGTTCCTTTTACAGTAAAAATAAAAAATGTTATCATAATACAATTGCTTTTTATATTGTTGCCGAGAAGATAAAACTTTTTTATTAACACAAACGCTAAAAAAAATCCGACATAATAAAGTATGTAAGATTTACATATAGAAAAGAGGTTTACATTATTCAAAGCCCCTGGACTTAAAAGGTACAACTGCAGTGTCGATGTGATTTACATGGTCGATAGCGTCACGGAAATGTAGGATTAGTCTCAGATTTACGTGGTTTTGTTAGAGCGCTTTACCATCAATTGTGAGAAAAAGACTGCATTTAAAGGTAATAAATATTTATATCTCTTACAAAAAAAACAAAGTTCGATCTTTATTTTTGTATTTGTATTAGAAGATTTCACCAAAGCATATCGTTCGAGGGGCTAGATATTATCATTTCTGTTTATCTGATCATGCGCTGTGTCCGTAATTAACAGACGTATGGACTTGGATTGTTTGATGAAACTTTTTTTACTTAGTTAGGTATTAAGTTTGACCATGGTGCATGTTACTCCACGGTGTTTTAATAAGCGTTAGTGAAAATCTATACATTGGTATTATGTTTAAATACGATGGCAACGAAAACGTCGGGGTATCCTTATCAAAACATTATTTCAACAATTTAACACGTGACATGGTAACACATATAGCTATTGCTTGAATTTTTGCATGGATCCTCACCATAGCCACATGTTGGTTGACATACGAGTTGTGGCACCATCGTATCTTGTTGGGTTATTAGGACTCGTATGCAAAATAGTCTGGGTGTGTTTATTTTCACCTTAATGATTACAAATTTTCAAAACTTTGTTACAGACATTATTAAATTGTTGAACGGATTATTCGTATATATTGAATGATATAAAATGTTTTTTAAGCCATTGGGGTAAAAGAAACGGGATTCGACAACCTAAATTCTTTTCACAGGCTCCCACATATGACTTATAAATTCATATATCACAGTTTACCCAAGGACAGTTAATTTAAATTGTTAAGGTAGATTCCATGATTTAAACATTTTGTACACATTTTAAACTGAACGGTCGACATGGGATCACAGAAGCTAAATGAAATTGATGAATGACGTTTTTAAAACATATTTACATATAAAAATTGGCCTAGGGTTTTTAGAAGACTGAAACAAGGTCAAACAGTTCTTACCCAAATAATGTGGAATTGTTTGTAGATGGTAAATTTTATCAAGAACATTAAGACAATAGGTTAATGCAAGACAAACTCGTACACACTCTAAAGCGATATTCTTCACCAGAATAAATTCTATAAAAAGTTACACATGTAACCTACAATATAAAAAAGAAGGGGAAATTCTAAGTTTTAAAAATACTTAACACAATAGAATCTAAAATTAATAGACGGGTTGGTTTTTATTCAAGAACGACATCATTATGTGGTAAAAATATTAATTATTATAGGACACCTTTTTAATCATTTGATATCGAAGAGGTATATTGAACCAGGTAGAGAAATATTGTTAACGAATGGCTAAAAAAAGATAGTCTGTAACGTCTACGTGTATATTCTAGTACGGTTGATGCTTTATGGTCGCTATATTTCCTGTACCTTCAAAACATCCCTAAGTTATACTATACAAGAATTTATTCGGTTGTACAAGCATTTCGGTTTATATAGTTAGTATAAGCATTCAACGTTTTCTTATTGTATTAGAATTTCTTTTATTGTATTGCACGAGTCAGTAATATACCCTATTTTAATATAATCATATATATATATATATATATATATATATATATTCTTTTTGCATTAAGTTTAAAACATCAATTTCGACCAATTATAAATTTATCAAACACTTTTTTGTCAAACGTCAACACAAAAATTTCATTCGTTTCTGTAAAAGGAGTTAAGAAAATACTTTTATTTTTCTCAGTGATTTGTAATTCATCAATGGAGAAAAACACATTCCACACTGAAAGATTTCTTAACCCCGCTCATGCACACGCGAGGGGTCTGTTGTCACTTGGACACATACCTGCGACGGAAGTGGTTCATAAGCTATAATTCTGTGGGACTGAGTCCTCAAGTTGTCTCTTCCCTTCTTATCATATCCGTGGACGTCACTACCCTATGTCAAATCACATCTGTATCTACAATCATTAAAGCATACTAAAGAATGGTTTAAAGTTATATTTGAATGAAAAGTGCTAGTAGAACCTATAGCTGAATATTTCTGGAAAGAAGAGCCTCTTATAGTTTTAAGTCTTTTGAAATTGAATACTGTAGTTCGAAGAACATATTCCATCTAATAGCAGATAATATGATGGAAATTATTTTAGGTAGCAGGCTTCTGCAAGCAGAGGGGTTACGTCCCACAAACTGGTAACTCCTAGAGGTCTGGACCACCAAGTGAGTTACCAAACTATAGTAACTAAATTTTTCTCAATAAACAAAGTAAGAATTTGTGTAGGATTTTTCCCACTACGTAGTGTAATATTAAAACAAACGTTTGCACTATTAACACAGTTTTGCAAGGTGTAAAAACACAATATTCTCAATAACTATAATTACCTATAAGGATGGATGAAGTACTTGAAGATTATATGACAAGTAATTGTAAAATAGGAAATTGTAGTTCAATGGTCAATAATGTACTCCTGAAACGCACAAGAGACTGTTTAGTGTAGTTTAAAAAATGGTACTTTAAGTGAACTATCAATTTCCTACAGAACTCAAAAACTATTGTTAAAAAGCCATTATGACCATAGTTTCTATCTAAAACCTAAAACATGCCATCAGTTTTTTATACTTTAAAACCGTTTATTTCACACGGATGTTTTGTGTTAATATTAAAATAAAACATACTACCCATATTACAGGTATTTTATTTTGATAGTTTCAAACAAGATTAGTGAAACTTAGGAAAATATGAGTGAAATATTGTTTTCCATAGATTAAACATCCCATCACAAATTTAAACATAAAGAGAGGTTTTTGGATGAGTATTCTGCAACATGAAGCGACCTGCTGTGAATGTAGAACTCAACGGGTGTTCACTAAACAATGTGGTATTTGGTCGGACCGGTAGAAACGCTCGGTAATGTTCTTTTTTATGTCACTGCGAGGATTTGTTCGAACAAACAGAAATTTAAATTTTATCACAAAGTTATTTTAAAACACTATATATTTGCAAACATGTATACTCATATACATACACATAAAATCCTATTATTTATTAGTAAATTATAATGCTTCAAACCTGACAAAACGGATAACCGAACCAGAAATATCAGCCATTTAACGATGACTTCAATTATCATTATTTTAAGCTATGTTAATAGTAAATTACCGATGCTTGAATCATTTCATCCCTAGGTTATGCTACTGTAATGAGATTCATAATTAATTAATTGCTCATGTTTACCTGTGAATAAAAGTATCAGACTACCATGATCTCGGTTACGTTCACATGATTATTGTAACTTCAAACCTTATTTGAACAACTGCAATTTTCGGCTGTTTGTACGTTTGTGGTCTAGTTTTCGGCATTGTTCTCTACTAACAAAGAGTTTTTATTTGATAATCATACCAACCTATGTTTAAATTTAAAATTTTCTTCTAAATCCATTGGACCGTACCACTGAGAAAGTAGATATCCCTCGATATGTGTTAATTTTATATTTGTGTAAGTCTTCATCTCTGAATCAAGTCTTGTAACTCTATATTAAATAGTTTCATATGTAGTCGAACCAAGAACTTTTTTATACCTCATGTGCAAATATGTGTGTGTGTGTGTGTTAAAGTGTACGCATGGAATAGCAACAGTAAATAATTGTACTAATTTAGTAAAACCAATTATTACATTAGTACATCCTATTTAAATATTCAAATAGAGATTTTGATTCACAACACAACGTAACTTAAGTTTTCAATAGAAATACTCTTGTAATTGTTGAAACTATTGATCGAAAGTATCAATGTTCAAATATTAGAATGAGATACTAATTTGTATAATTTTTTTAATCTTACCGAAAAGTAACAGTTTGTAACTTTTGGTGTTTAGCTGAAGTGTATACCTAATTTAGTTCGCGACGAATAACGGACAGAAAGGCAAAAGAGAATTTATGAAAAGCTTTCGGGGTAATAGGCATCGCTAGCTCTATCCATAATCCATAAACAATGTATCCAAATCAGTTACATGTTTCTAAGCGTTTATATATTTTTCAAAGTTTATGAATATATCTTTCCATTTTTATCTTCATATTATTTATTGAACTATAACCCATTAAACCTGAAATATCCCACACAGTATCAAAAAATATCTAAGAATTAATATTCAAAGATACTAGTGCACTTTAATCTGGTTCTGTACGATTAGTACCACACACGAAAATTACTTTTTGTTCTCACTGTGCCTGGAGGGATCTTCTTAGTTTAATCTATCACAACTGGCTGGTTGTAGGGTCTATTACTATGTTAATGTATGTATCTTCTAAGACAAATTTGGGAATTCACTGTTAGTTTAACTCAAACCTACGCAAATGCTGCTTGCCATGGAGGTTCATTTCCATATGACTTTAGTTTAACTAGATATCGCTATCAACACACTTGTAGAAACGCTACTGGTTAATAGTTTGAAAATCCGTATACTTAGTTGCTTGAGTTGTGTATGTTATTCGAAATAAAATTATATTTCATCTCACTTACTTCTTAGGTCTAATATTGACTCCTAATAAATAAATAAAACTTCGTACAAATAGACAGCATGTGGCCCAAATGAACTTAGTGATGAAAATGTCTTAAAGTCATAAAGTAGCTATATGGGGTGCCTTTCTGAGATAGAAAGTAATCTAATGGGCCTTTGCTCAACTCAGAGACACTAAAAACACATAGGAAACCTGCTGAATATCTGAAATAAAATACCTGTTAAAGGTTTCTTTTAACACAGCAAGATAGAATTTTTAGCTTAGTGTATAAGTAACTATTCTCCTAATATTTCCAATTGGGCATGAGAGGTATTTTGAAACAAATTCAGGCTAAAGTGCTCAGTTCCTATTTAACACTGTCTTAAATCAATAAAATAACATGGGATAAGCTATGGGCATGAGAGTATCAACAAGTAATTCCTGTTCATCATAGAAAAACGTATGATGTAATATTGTAGTGAGGGTGATCATTACAAACTTTTAGTGTCTAAATGTCCCCGGGCGTGTATTAATGCGATCACAGCAGAGATGGAAGACATTTTAGTGATGGGGATTTCTTCAAAAAAGCATTATGTCCAATGGAATTACTAGATAAATTTCATCATCCACATATGGGATTTCATCATCCTCTTGATAGCCTTTCTGGAAATCCACGATCTTCTTCCAGCAATCCAGTGTGTAGTGGTGGCCTGGGACAATCCTCTCAGATCTAAAAATAAGTTTAGACCAAGTACTGTGAAATTCGGTGGAATTTAAAGTTTAAAAAACTCCCCGCATTATATTTCAAAGACAACCAAAGATTGTTTGAGACACCACAAATCCAAAGGAAAGGTGCTTGTTAATAACATCATTTGATATAAGAGTGAATCTTGGATATCTTTTATCAAAATAAATACGGTGTAAACGAGATTTTTAAACAATAAATAGGCCCCTTAATATAATAAATGTTTGAAAAAATCATCCTTTGTTAATATAATTCTAATTATCCGTTATAAAACAGAGGCACAATAATTATCCCTAAAATAATTATTTCTTTGCTATATTCATGGAAAACTTAAAAACACAATCGTATATATTTGTTTAGTACAAATTGTTTCAAGTGCAGACTTCAATATTATCACATTTTCTTTCCATAATAACAAACTCTCGCCCATAAAACTACCAAGCAACGTACCGCACGTCTTTTATCTGGCACCCTTCATCGGAGGGGAGCCCTTAATTAGCCTCCTTTAAGCTACCCTTCCCTTCATGCCCTTCAGGAAAGTACAGTTCGTGTTAAATCGGCGATAAAGTTAATTTTCCTCCAAAAATGTTGCTACTACACCATGCTCAAAGAGAAATTCATCGTAATATTAATGAGAGACGGGAGAAATGCTACAACATCGGAATAAATCTTCATTGCATTTTTATACACAAAAATATGTATGTACACGTTTTCTAAAACATGCTAAAATTTTAATGAAATATAAAATATTCTTAGGACTACAGTTGTAACTGTATTAATAAAATGGATAGTGTAATGTATTAACTAAATAATATGGATACAATTTACATTAACTAGATCATTTAACAAATAATATTTTATTTCCGATAGCAAATTAAATAATAAACTTGGGCTTATATAATTAATTCTCTTGAACTATGATGACTTCATGCCATTCTGTAAGCAAATTATTATATAGTTATCTGATTGTTGTGTCTTTTAAAAGACTTTTTATATTATTAATAATAATTAATGCTTTACTTGTTTTATCGAACATAGTCTCAAGCATTATCGTATTTTAAATGGCTCCAATATACTCGTATTTCAAGGAAATAAAGTTTATAGAAAAAGTGTTTAATCATTTAGAAACCTAAGATTACACAACTGCAACCAACATCTATTACATTATTTTTATTTTTAATGTTTTATAAAGGTTTTTAATACAATTTTTTGCTTGTTAACTAAGGAGAATCTCTTATCCTCGACATTTAGGTAAGCAGTTTTTAGTTAAGAATTTTAAATCTTGCTATAATTGTATAAACACGAAATGAATAAAACTAATCCGTATATATGTGATGAATCAGTTTAAAATAATTTACTGTGTTACTTCAAAGTAAGTCTGCCATTCCGAATGGAATACACATGATTATACTGTACTCATCCTGAAAGAAAGAAAGCGGGAAAGCATAGAAATTACTGTATGAGTTTACCCGTGAAGTGAAAAGAGTTATTCTCTCCTATTACTGACTCGTTTATAAGCGAAAAATATTAGTGTAAAGTAACATATTCCAAGCAAATACCATTTTTAAATTTAATTTAAAACTACTTTTAATGTATTTCGTGGAAGACGTGTTAGTTCTATTATTTAGGGAGGACGAAAAGATTCATTTTCTGACCGTTAAACGATATTTAAAAAAGACATTACCTATAAGATCTAAATTTTTTTAGTATTATCATTTTTAAAGAGCCAACATCGGGTTCTATAATGGTGCTTGTACAACATTAGATTTTTATGAGCTCTTAAGAACATTTTTGGATTCCTTTTATGGATAAAAATGGCGGTGAACAGTAAATTACAGAATAACTAATTTGTAATTAAACTGAGTGGGATCATAAAATACTTTTACTTGTGAAATAGTAAGCCATGCAGCTACAGACTTGAAATTTTGGATGCGATCTCCTCGATCCTGTTAAACGACGCGTAGTGAGGTGTACATAAGGCCTTTTATAATATATTAAATTCGAATATAACTTGAAACAATTTTAAAATTACAAAATTGCGGAGCTTCCACTTAACAGATACTGAAACAAGTAAAGCAATGCGTGTAAAATGTACACCTGCCAGGTACCGCATTGGTAGTTTGGTTACTGCAGTTACATCGGCATTGGAATGCTGACAACGTTGTAAAAAACAACTAAACCCAAATTCCGCGCTGCTTGTTTACGTTGCGTAGACTATGCGATTCACAGATTATTTAACAGCCTCTATCTCAGACTGTCAAGAATTTCCTCGTTCTAAATAGTTTGTAATAAAATAGCTGTCTTGTAAGGTAAGATGTAATATTATTTTGTGTTTTACACCAACAGTCAGTTGGTTACACTTTTTCAAAAAATGTAAATCTCTTTACTTCTAATATTTTACTTAGTGCATAGGCTAAAACATTCTTTACATGTAAGGAACTTACGTTTAAAGGATTAAAAACTGTAGGAAATTAAACTTTCTTTATTACAGTAAAAAAACTATATAATATAGTCTGATTTTCAACGTAAAAATATTCCGTTGTCATTAGAATTCTACTACTTAATTTGGATTTATTGATTTGTAATTTTTTTAAATATTAAACAGTTTCATTCCAGTTTTATTGGATTAGATCTTTATAAAGTAAACTGTGTACTAATAAATTTTATAAAAAAGGTCTTTTACTAACATTAGAACAAATTATAACAATTATTTTAAGCCTTAAATGTGCTATATCGTCTGTACTGGTGCATTACTCCTGGATTGTCTCGCCAAACATGAACATATTGCCTATGTTGTCTCGCCTGTATTAAGAAATAACTTACACGCTAAAAACTACATTTCTAACTAATTATAACATTATAGAGAAAAAACAATAACACGTACAGTACTACTTTTTAATATTTTAAGAAAAAGTATGTTCAAACTAGTTAAGCTTAGGTTTCGATAATATTGTGTATAACACTTAGTCTCATCAATTTTTCTGGAAATAAATACATTCTCCTAGAAAAAGTAAAATAAATCTCTGTAAATACAACACTAAAAGTTTAATAATCATATGCAGTGGAATCAAAATTTCAAACTCATCACACTACACTGGGGGAGACAGATAAATTTCGTTTTATGGAGTGCGCCAGTTTATAAAATACATTCAGATGAAATATTCATGTAGCATTTCTTGAACAAGACCGATTTCGCTTGTTCATAAGAAATTGAAAATAATTCAGTACTTTTATTTGGTTTACTGTACACATTAAAACAATTAAAATGTGATAAGGACCGTACATTAAATACATCGTTACACATTATGTGCCTTACAAAATATTGCATATGTTATCTTCTTTCAATTCATTAAAAACTGTAGTCCATTTTTAATTAACTATTTTTTTGAACTGATGACACCAAATACAACAGTGTAATTCAACACCAGTTCCAAAGGTAGTAGAGGAGTTCATTTAAATTTTCATAGTGAAACAGAAATAACAAATAGCTTTGATTGTTTTATTTTGATGAGGGGTGGGTTCATAACGCAGCCACCCAAAAACTTTTTTTCTCGGATTTATGCAAAAGTGAAACAGGCTTTCTTTTGAGAAACAAAACTGTACCGTATGAACAAGCTATGTGGTATTGGTGAACCTCATCCGTGCAAAGGGATATTCTAATAAAAATTATGTTTACTATATTTTGTGACATAGTTCCTAAGACGTAGTACGTACAATTTCAATGTCCGTTCCCATTTATTCGTCATTGATGCTTTAAATGGAAGTTTTCATAAAAGAAAACAACCCGTAAGTAATTTACTTCGTAGAAAAACAATATTTAAAATTTAGCCAACATAATCTGCATGAGATACTCAAGGTTAACAATATGTTTGATATACGAAACATATATTGCTGGATCTAAATCTGTCTTGGTAGTACCAATTTTAAAAGGAATGTCGCCAAATTGGTTGCTGCAGGAGTATAAGATGACAGCTGTCACAGATATTGCAGGGGGTATGAGGAGGCAGACAAAGTGTTGAGGGGCAGATTCATCACTGTCAAGCAAGCTCTATAGGTCGCAAGTGCTTGATCCATCTTTTACTGGAACTTTAAAATTTACAACTGAACAGAATCCATTGACACAGTTTTACAAATAAGAGCAATACCGATTCTTGTAACCAAACACTGGTTTGTAATTATGTCAAACTCTGGTGTCTCGTTTGAGTATTACGGTCTCCAAATCTTCGTTTGAGTTTGAAATTTTGACATAACTGTAATTGGATTATGCAAAATAGCAGTCAGTTATATTGTAAGTGCACGAAACATATTTATTTTAAAAGTAAGAACTTTATGTTCAAATGTAACTTTATATAATCAAAAATGTCAGTTGAAAACTTTTAATTAGTTAGTAAATTATTGATGATACGTAAGATATATCTTTTAAAAGTGATATGAATGCAAGCTAATAAATATGTATATAACATAAAAAGTATCCTTACTTGTTACACTGATATAGTAGTCTCAAATTTATCATCTTTTTTAAGTGTATGATTGACTTTCATTAACTCTAAATACGTGTTCAATATCAACGAACTGAAAGTTGTATTTCCAAAAGAAACCGATGTCACTATTGCATTATCTTTATACAAACATTGATAACAACCTGGAATATATAATATTTTTATGGAACGTTAATCAAAACTACATACAGGGTTACAGTACCCGTACATTATGTACAGGTGTCACAATAACTTAAACTTGTTCTTTCTCATTTCCCTTAATTTGACCACATGGCATCGAAATAAACAATTTTCAGTTTGGGGGTAGGAGTGGGTTTTAGAGAATATAAAATTGTAAAAATAATTTATCGGATACATAAATTTAGAGGTCTATTTCCAATCATCATTATAGCACAAAGAATAGCCTAAACCGGATTTATCAGCAGTACCAAAATGTTTTAAAATAGGCTTTAAATTAAATACTGTTCTATTCTAAATAAATATGGAACAGCGCCAAAAACGTTTTCCAACGCTTAATATTGAACTATGTTTTTAGTTGAATCGTAGTAGAGTTAACTTTTACTGCATTTTCCGAAAAAAAAAATGTTTGATTAATTAGTTACTAAATAACACAAAAAGCCTAAAACTGACCATTGTTAAAAAAAACGAATATAGCCACGGATATTTTATACCAAATAAAAATATCGTCAAAATGTACATTTTTGTATTAAAATTTGTCTACCGTTTAAATATTACAATCTCATAACATAACTACGTGTGTTGGTTTTTTACATGTAACAAATTATTAATAAATTAAATTATTTAAAACATTTTTAAACCTGTTATTTAGCTTCATATATCTTACTTTAAAACCAGCCAAAATCTAATCTTATCATAATTGTCTACTTTAAAGGTGTTCTAATTTGATTTCATTACTTTCTAAAAAAAATTATTATATCCTGGAATTAAAGATATCAGCTTACTTCTTTACAGGTCTTTAACATTCAGCATTCCAGATTCGCTGCATTACATGTACGAGTGTTATTGATCGTAAAATAATAAATCATATTGTAAATTTAAAATAGATTACATTTTTTTCTGTTTTCGTCGCAAACCTTGTTTATTTAGTGATACACTTTTATTTCATCAATAAATACGTATTTATGGTTTTCAGTTGAAGCTTTTTAACCGTAAGATATATAAAATAAATATAAACCATAACATTTTTTAACAGTATCTTTTGATTGTATAACAGTATACAATATATTGTATATTTCCTATTAATAGTTTAGAGTTACAATCTATTTTGCGTTCTTCAAGTTGCACATTTTAGTGTAGAAAATGCAATGAAAATTGCCTATAGCAAAATTCACTGTATAATTAGCTTGAATAAATTGTGATGAATTTTAATTTTTAGTTACGCCAACATACTACTTAATTTAATTGCTATTTCTCAAAGTTATACCCTGTAAATACGGTTGATGATAAGTAAATTTTGTTTGTGCCATAATATTCAGTGTAATAAACCTTAAGTTGATGTATCACAAAACCAAAGATTGCATTTTAAAATTTCCCACAAAAGCATCCCTTCCCCCTCATTGGGTCCTTTATGGGTTTTAAAAAAGTTGAAAAATATTAATAACAATATTTTGATGTGAGGTTAAATGAAGGAAATATCATAAAAAAGGTAGTCAATGAAACTTAGTACGACAGATATACATACTACATGGGCTTTAATAATCCTGACAGAGTGCTAGTCAATTCTTGTGATTCATAGTCCTAAAAGTGTGTTATTTTTCCTTAACCTATGCCAGCACTGTGAATGATTTGAACCAGGTCTAAAAAATAACAGTTTGTTACAATCTAGGTTACTATGCTCGGTCACGTAATTTTATAGTGATAATTATATTGATGCCTAACTCAGTTTATATAGCTACTCATAATAAAAGAGTTTGCACCAATTTTAAAAGTACTTGTAATATTTGTAAAAAAGTTACGCAAAGTTATTGTTAGACGGATTGCGAGTTTAAATTTTTCATATTATAACATCTTATTTTACTCGGGTAAGATGGGTATTAATGTTTGATAAGATTATTCCAACTGAAAGAGTATGGAGAATCTGCGGTAAATTCAGACATAGATTTATCTTCCTCAATTATGATAGTAAGTTACAGAAATCAATATTGATTTTTTTTGTAAATAAGTGTTAATAGACAATAATATATTAAAGCCACTAAGAACTGTTTCCTTGTAATTGATGGAAAAGTATGTAATACCTATATTTGCTGATTTTTTTCACTTACTTTGTAGCCTTTCGATGTTAATACAGGGCAAGTCGTCTATGTTGGCTAATTTTGTGAGACAATTTGTGAGAATATAGTACAGCATTTCAAAATATTTGAAAAGAAAAATCATAGGGTGCAGGAAGAGATATTGTAAACTTCCAATCGTGGGACATATAAGAATGGGAATTGAGGGACTTCAGATAAAAAATAACAGATCAGAAACTTTTAATCTTTGGATAAGGTAATAACATTAGATAAAAAACTATATTGGGTTGCTGTATTAAGTTATAAAATAATATAGAGGTACTGTAGTTTGCCTGGACGTTAACATATAAAACCCGGAATGTTTTATTATTGTAACATATACTTTTTAGAAAGGTCCTAAATCATACTTTATTTCCCATATTTAATATTCCCATATTTTAAGGAAATAATCTATTGTTAATGAAGAAAACTCACAGATCGTGCCGGTAGGCAGATGATATACAAACTAGATGGCTCATACAGAAAAGACTATTTATTATTTGTAAAATAGCGAAGAATTATATAACATAGCAATATGGAATTCTTCCATGATCTAAATACTCACGTAAAACGAAGCGTAAAAGTGCATTTTAAAGTTTCATAACTCTTTAAGTATCAGTTCATAAAGGAATAAGACAATGTTGATAACTATTGTGCAGGAAGAAAAGACCATCTGAGCTCTTTAACATACTATTTACTATGTAATTAGTACTAACTGTTTACTAATAGGATCTTACTTAATCTAATTAGCCCAATAACATATCTTTATAATTAAAGAACAACGAAGCCTTGACTTAAATATCGGTTTGTCATTATTATACTTATGAATAAAACATGTAGCACCCAGCCTACATACCTGAAGCTGATGTAAAAAATTCGTAGTAGTGTGGAAATGTGAAAATTGTGAAAATGAATGCATTTGTATTCCTCGCTGAACAAAGACACCATCAGTATTTGAAATGTAGCAGATAGAAGAGCGCTGCATTGAGTGGCGACTGGAGTCATTCAGACCACCTGGCTCTCTCCAAGCATCTCTGAAATGCTCAAATGTTAGTTTTAAAGTATTATTTTGTGCAATACACAGACAATGCTTATTAAAATCCTCTTTTAAAATTATTATTTCAAATATTAAAAATGTATTCAAAAATAACGTTTACTTAATGAGTTATGTTTTACTTTACTACGTAAACAGCCAGTAAGTAAGGAATGAATTAACCTTTTTAAAAATAAGCATGACCTTATGAAAAAAGGATTACTAATAAAAATTGTTTATAATTATACCTATAATCAGAACAGCAGCAGCTTTTAAAGTCATTACCATAAGATTCTATTAAAATAGGTTTATACTAAGGTAAACATAGTTTGATCGATAATACTTTTATATAGTGCTATATGCTATTATTCATAGTTTTGTCTCTACTACGTTTATCAATTCTGAAAGGTGTATAAATGTTAGGTTAGGGATGTCCAGAGCTTTTATTTTAACAGCTCTAGATCTCTTGATTTTTTTATGAAAATGAAATTGCTAATGTATCCGTGAATTGTCTTAGCATGTCTTCTAGTATATAATGCAGCATCACCCGTTATGAAATTCCATATATGTTCTTTCACATTAAGGTTCGGTTTTCTGACACAGTGAAGTAAAATTATCATCATACTATTGTTTTATGTTCAAGTATTATTAAAAGGTAATGTGACTCAACAATCAAACCGGCTCCAGTCGTTTGGTAACTATTGACAACGCATAAAAAATGAACAAAATTCTGATATGGGTGCAGTCTATAAATATTAGTATAATGGAGCTTGATCTGCTTATTTTAAGCTTCACTTGTAATATAAGGCTTCCCACCTTTGAAGCAGGTTTTTACTGACACACGTGGATTATTTAATAATCCAAAATCCCTGGAAAGAAAAGGCTGCGCAGACAATAAGGCTCGCTTAGACACAAACAAAAGGAAGGGCGGCAACCCTCTATTGTCGCGCCTGTATAGGGAGTGACCGCAACAACGCTGTTATTGGCTTTCGTATCTCTGAGGTCGAGGGAATTATTTTTAAATATTAGATGAATGGATTTGTGGATTACTTTCTCACTACATATAGTAATGCACTTGATTACATTTAAACCATTACCTAATAAAGAGATAAACTGTTCAGTAAGAAAACTATGTTAATAATTCCGGGAGCCGAGAACCAATTTGCATTTTATAAGATTACAACGTGAAGGATAACAGGATTTCGGACAATTTCCAACGGTACAAAAGGTATAGCTTTTTGAACCTAGTTATTATCCCACTGTATCCTGTACTGGTATTCTTATGTGTTATTGTTATTCTCTTACTCGTGAATTGAGTTCGGGACTTCATTCTGTACGGTGATAACGCCTTTACTGAACTCTAAGGCTTGATCCCTTTTCTTTTCCTCTTTCTGTTCTTTAATTGTGTATGTATTAATACCTCCAAAACCTTACGAAGAAGAAGATAGATTCAAACCCTTAAACTTTTGTGTTATACATTTGTAACATATAGCGATGGCAAATTCCTGAAATCTTACTATCCCTTCATATTTTCCATCGTCAATATCAAACTTGAAAAATATAAATTTCAACATGGTTTGTCGATGGAGGAATGTCCACTAAGAATGAACCTTAGAGATTGGTCCTCAGCCACGACCATTCAATCTCAGATATAAATTTACGTTAACATTGGAGGGAATTGAAAGGAATTAGTGTAAAACAAGGTTTTTAGTGTGCTAACAAATGTATCATACCATATTCCTAAACTTTTCGATACCATTCCAATTTAAATACATCACAGTGTATTCAAATGACAGTTTTCTAAAAAAGTTCCTCTGTTGATTGTATGAATAACCAGATTCTGTGCTTATACTATGCAAATTGGCTTTCAGCTCCTAGGTTAAATTCGATCATAACATTTCTTGTTATTGAAAAAATAAAGATATTAATTTAAATAGACGTTAAAGTATAGAAATTTTACTGTAATGTTTTTAAAATTAGTGAAAAATTGAAAAGCTTAAAAACTATTCAGCATTGGATACTTTAAAAAACTATTCAGCATTGGATACTTTAAAAACTATTCAAACATTGAATAATTTAAAATACACCAAAAATTTATTATTTTTAATCATTTAATCATTTCTTCTACAAAAAAGGAGTACACATGGAAATTTTTATGTTAAATGGTGCAATTTTACTTTATTATATATACTGACCAACGTTTTATCTACCGGTATTATAAATAAGAATAACTTCTACATTTACGAGTAGTAGTCAAAGATAAATACAAGAAAACATTTGAAAGATTAATTTAGTTTCATAAGGAAACCATGATATGACTTTATTAAATTGTACAGGTTATCATATTTTTAGTTTTCCAAATCCGTGTATTGCTCTAAAATTATTATATCCGTATAGTTTATAACTGTAGCCCGCATGATAATGTAATTCCATATATTATAATGCAATGGGTGTATCAAGGCGTTATCGTCGCGAACGTCATAAAACAAAATACTATCGTTAGAGTAGTGATGTAATTAATCAAAGCAATTACGGAGAATGCAACTGGTTCTTTGACCGTTTGTCAAAGTGCGTCAGTGTTATTACAAAACTCAATTCAGGAAATTTATAAGAATAAAAAAGTGGTCCAAGGCAATGTATTAATAGTGAAAGTTTCTTGGCTCTATGTTCCACCCACCCTTACAAGGGCCAATATGACGTCACTGATGACAGGAAGGGTGAGCAAGACTGACATTCTCCATTACGTCCCTTCAACGCGGCCAACAATGTCAGCACACCCTGCCGGATATATAATACTTCAAGCCTCATGAATGCCATGTGTTAAAATAATGTTATTTAAGAAACTCTCTAAACGTAAGTCATTGACGAAAATTTCGCCATTTACAGTGCCTATAAGACATGATTAAAAATAATATTACGGAACATAATTAGTTTCGCCTGTATTTAAAATTTTATTTTATTCATAATAATTCATTTTTTATTAACATTTTGTAATATATGTTTAATTAACTATGTGAATAACAATAATTTTAATCAACTTCATATTATAATAAACAACTGGTCGGAGCAACTTCTAATAACTCAGTAAAAAAAATTTAAAGTTGTAGAAGGTGGAAATAGGTCAATATAAATAATAAATGTATATAAATAATATATAGGTTAATTAGTGGTAGATATTTAAAGTTGTTAAACACTAGTTGTTAAGTTTATTTACTAGACATTTACTCACAGAAATCCCCTTTAAACTATTTTAAATCAAAATATTATCTATACATTTTGTGAATTTAAACTCTCAGGATAAATAAGAAAAAAGCTAGATTTTGTACTTATATAAATAATAGTGAGTATCGTCGCGAGATATTACGTCAATTTGTGTAAGTGAATTGAATAAAATCACATCTCCTTTTAGCAGAATTCATTGCTGGAACACCTTAGTTTCAATATTATGGAACTATTTCATAAAAAAATACAAAATATAATTAAATTTTATAATGTAACGATGTAATAATAGCGTAACATGCATAGCATAATGTGTTTATGCTAAATAACAAAAAGCAAATAAATTGTATGGTGATGGCCAAAGAATTTTAGGTAAGCGATATCAATTTCTAGAGTTCTACCTATTTTAATTAAATTTATCTGTGGAATTATCGTAGATTTTTTCATTTATTTCTATTTATGACACCCCAAACAATGTAGCCTGAAAAACATCACATTATTTGAGGTTTTATTGGAAATAAAGCTATTTCAACATAATTGTTATCATAAAAATGTAGTTTATGTAATTTATCTGCAGTGTTCTTTAAAACCCACAAACATTTTTAAGATATTATTCGGAAAATCACGTACATTAAAACTATTTATAGGAATAAAGATATGATCATTAGAATTCCATTTGCTTTAAGTTTCCGTGGGACGAGATATACAATGCTAAGTGTTTAAGACACACTGTTTATTTTGGAACTGGAATAGTTGTATAATAATAAAGTACAACTTATGGTGTCTTCTTGTTTTCTTTTTTTTAAATTTATTTATCTCTCATTCTGAAACATTGATATTACGTATTTTCAGATTTCAGATGAAAATTAGTTTTTAATTTCAAAACTCCTACAAAACACCCAGAAAGTATTATGTTTTAAAAAACATAAAAGGTTTTAACTCTGTTTTTTTATGATAATACATCAAACCAAAAAGGCAATTATTTACTTTAAACATTATTTGAATTGATAAGGAATAAATTTAAAATACTCAAGAACGTCCTATGTACAGAAGCTGCTTCTTTTGAAGTGTCGCCCAGATGAAGTATATTTGAAGAAGCCGCTCTTTGTAGGCTCTGAATGTCTTACTTTTTCATTTCATCCTGACAAAAACAAACCCCCCCCTTCACTCGCCTCTCATGCCCCCGCTCCAGACACCTCCTGGAGAGAACTGACATTTCCCATTAAAGCTGCCTCAATATCACTTGAAACTCACTCTGAGCCTGTCGACTCACGTAGATTGTTACACGTCCATATTCTTTCCCCTTTTAGTGTGTAATATTAAATTTGCACTGAAATATTAAAATTGAAGTCTACTAGAAATAAACTTAGTATGTTGTACATCGTCAGTATTCCTTTTAGGTTATTGCTCAGCGGTAGAGCTACCTTAAAATATATTGACAATATGTACGAGTAGCTACTTAAATTATTATTGACAATATGTACGAGTACTTAAATTATTATTGACAATATATTAACTTTTATTTGGTTGTGGAAAATTAAAAACGGACTTATAGGTAAATAAAACGATGAAAACAAGTTGCATTATAAGCTGAGCCTGTTTCTATTTTAAAGCCAATAGACTACGAATGTTAAGTATCATAACAGTTACTAAAATTGCCTTGTTTTACTGTGATATAGAATTTGTTGTTAAAACCGCATCAAAATAACAACTAAAACACTGAAATTTTTTTAAATTATCTCTTTAATATTAAATCATATAAACATGCTAACCTGTTTAGAACTATTAAAAAAATAGTTCCTGTAGGCTACTAGTAGTTTTAACTTTCAAACGAATGCTTTTTACACTATAGATTTTTTGCAAACAGGTTTAATTAGATCTTCCTTGTTATTTGTACACCATAACAATTTATCATCTCGAATTTTTTACACATAATATTAGGAGAAATTGTATAGTATGTTTTATTTACAGTGAAAAATATGTTTATGTATAAACCATATTTTGTAGTAACAACCCTTATTAGAATAATATTTTCTCAATTTATTTAGGCATTTTTTTTAATTTTCCATCAGTTTGGTTTTCTTTAATACCCTGATCTAAAAGCAATATACGTATGCAGCTGTCAGAAAATTACTTCACTCGAGCAGCGTCTTCTTTCGGCTCTTGTAATCTACTATAGATCTACTTTTACTTCGGTTTCTTATTCTCCATTACGGCTTCCATTACGGAAAATCCTACCTATTTAAATCCTATTTCCTATCTAAAAGCCTTATAAAAAGTTAAATTATTCATTTAACAATAAAAATTAATCGTTTATAAGTTTTTGCGTAATAGAAGTCCTGATGTTTTTTGGACTGTAGTCTGGGATATAATGTATTACTAAAGTATGTTAGTGTCATTTGTATGTTTTTCCATAATCCACTGTTAAAATAACGTATCACAAGGTAGAGAAACCCTTAACGTTTGGAGAACCTAACGTACAAAATTCAAGATTTGCTCATTAAATTTGGTTTTTAAACAGTGTATAATATTCTCGACAATGTATTAGATAATGTAAATTCATTAATGGCACAATCTGGAGTAAAATTTACATATTACCCTTTTATTAGTTATCAGCATTACAATACAATTCGAACAGTATATACTTAAGATTTCATAACATTAAAATGTAAACAAATAATTCTAGTCAATTTATTAACCTTTACTCTAAAGTGTTAACTGATTCTGACAGACAGTAAAATTGTAATTATGAATAAAAAATACTACAATTTTACTACAACACTATACTATACATCAATTCAAAAGTATATCAGTTTGCTTTTCTAATCTTACTCTTCACATAAAACTTCTTCGTATTTCAATAAATATTTTACTGTAATAATTAGCCAAATTGGTCTACCCGTTTTGAAGACTAGCGCTTAGGTACACATTTTGCGATAAAATATGTATGCAAACATGAAGTGTGAATTTAAATAAAATAACTACTCAGTTAACGATTTTAAATATTTAAGATAAAACCGTCTTTTGGTAATGTACCCATTGTAAAAGCATAAAAATTGCATACTCGACGAATGCATTTTTATAAAAAGTGGCTTATAATGTCCTTTCTTTTCATGTAGGCTACAAATTCTCACTTTTATTTAATGGAGCGTGTATGATAGTTTATTTTGATTTAATAACCTATTCAGCGTTACACCACTTTAGTAAAGTAATATAAACCGGATACCGTTTACCGCATAAAGATAAAAAATCCTGACTGAATAATTATTTACTTATAAAAAGTAAAAAAATAAATAAATCCAAGGTTTTGAACTTTTTTCTTAAATTATTCGGTATTATAATTAATTTATATGTCAATTTCTATAAAGAACTCCATTTTATAATACTCCGCAATTGTATACAATTTAGGAGTAGACCGCACGTGTCGCATAACAGGCTTCGTCAAGGCAAGATTTCAAGTATGTAGCTATTGTTATTATTGACAGATGGAACGACAAAAAAATCATGCTAAAATAAAATAAAATGAAATAAAAAATCACTGTCAGGATTTAACGACGCTAAGCAAAAATTCTATATAGTTGGACATGCACTATGAAATCATACATTCTTGTTTAAGTATAAACAGTGTTTTATGACAAATTTCAAAAAATATCAATGAAATCATTCTAAAAATATCTTACCACAACATAAACTCATATTTTGGTTAACAAAATTGGGTTTCATATAGGTTTTTATATATATACAAAAGTCTATACAGGGGACATTAAACAATGACGTATGATTTCAGTATACTTGGAGTGTACTAAGTTTGTTTACAAATGTATTAATTCCATCATATTTCTTGTTCCTATTAGGGTTACCTAAAAGATCTATGGACAAATATTTATTAACCTTCAGCGAAATCCCAAGGAGTGCCATGCACCATCATTGAACTCAGTGTTGCAGCTTTCCGGCACACTTTATAGGACTAGTTTATAAGACTATTCGTTTTCGAGATATTGTGCGTACAGACAGACAGATATACACAATATATAGAAAATAGTACAGAGAAATAATCGACTTTTCCATACACTGAAATCATAGGCTTCTCTAAGGATCGGCCACTTAATACAGTTAAATTCTAAAATAACAGTATCAATGACTAAACATGTTTAGGCAGGAACAAACTAGAATATCGAATCGGTAGTGAAAATATAACTGTCGGAAAGAGTCACGAAGCCCCTGTGTAAATCAAAGTGAAGTCAAACAAAGACAAAGTTTTCAAGGAAGTGGTAAGCCTTGAGCGTTCCTGACGCCTCGAGCGGTAGTTCCTCCCTTAACCCAAGTCCCCTTTCACTAGAGCTTTAAATATACGTTTCCGTCTGAGTTGTTACTAAGGATAGAAGGGTTCGTAAATCATTTCTTAGTAATATTTAAATAATTTACATTATTGCGTCATTAATTGAAACAGCAAATTCAGTGTGGGAAAGCATATTATAACCCAAGGATCTAGCGGAAACGTCATATGCAACGTACTCCCAAATGGGTTGGCAGAAAAGTGACAGATCACCAAATTAATAGGATTAAGTTGTTCATTAAGATTGTGGGTACTAACAAAATATTATTCTTATTTTGGATGGCATAAACAATATTTAAATCTAAAAACCATTCATGATTTATAAAACTTTTTATTACAAAGAAACACTTCAACACACTACGAACACTAGATTTTTCTGTGTTCTACACAGAATAATTTAGAAAAATTTTAGAAAAGGTTAAATTTCCTCTAGGTTCATATATTACAGAGTTTTTCAATTTAAAAGCCATCAAATATGTTAGAAATAAATTAATTACCTCATGTTTAGTGTTTACGTTACTCCACAGTTTCTAAAATGTTATAGAAAAATAAAGTGAATATGTATAATTCATTGCCTGTGAGTAAGCAAATATATAAGCATTTTAGAGAATTCAAAAACTTCTGCCTGTTTTCTTTCGGTATGATATCTCGAGAATGAACTTGCCTATTAATATTGTAAGAAGATTTATTTATATATAGGCAACTTTCAATTTTATGATGGTGAACTTTATTCTACTAGAATTTTCCTGAGTAGTAGTGATTCTATACATTGATCTTTTGCGTAACCATTGTGGAAAAAAAATTGAATAATTAAAAACAAACTGAGTATAATTCGGTGACAATGAGTCTAATGAAATGAGCTTTACCGGTGTTTTCATTAAATTTAATCATATAACCTCAGTGAAGTCTGTTACGAGAACGTAATGTGTACTCCTACCTCGTCTTCACAATGAAGATGTTGCCTAAGAGAATTAATGCGTCATACTTTATAAAAATAATCCTTATGTTAAATCTGACAATCCAATAAATCTAGTGGTCGCGCTAGACTCTTTTGTCCAAAAATATGATTTACAAATATGACCACGGAACATTAAATATACAGGTTTAGTGGATTGAGTAGACATTTCAATCATTTTAATAAACTAAATCACATCTGTTGGTACATTAATGAGAAATGTAAACAATTCATCAAACATCAATTTGTTTAGTAATTTCTTTTTATTCTGCGTATTTACTCTTTGCCCTCATGATTACTGCTATGGCTATTGATATTATTGACGTAAGACACAACAACAATGTAATAGTATCAGATACCAAATGAATCTTTTCTCCTATAAGTCACATTTCATAAACATGACAATTATGTAAATATACATTCTGATAGCCTACTGACAAGAATATTAATATCTCGAGGGATGTTTTATCGTTCATTCCCATTACAAAGGTGTAAATAAAGTCCCCTTTGCTGGCCGGGGTGTTTAAGTTAAACAACAACAACAAAATTAAAATAAATAAAAAATTGTATATATATATATATTTATTAAAACATTAAGTACATGCATTGTACTACACACTTATAAAACATATATAATTACAACAATCGCTTTTCAAGAATTCAAAATGGTTATATTGATTCATAATGTGTAGTCATAGCTTTGATCGATATCCGGATTAATATTCCAGAATTAAGTTGTCATCGTTATATGACAGTTATAATAATACGTAAGTAACATAACATAGTTTAAGAAAACAATGCCTGTAATACTGAACTGTTTTGTAACCACTGATCAGCCCAGTGGTTAGGCGGAGCTGAGTGAACGATGCTGAGATCAAAAGCCGAGCTGCCACTAATCTGAGGATCAGTGTAATGTTGCTTATCGTGGATTAACACAATTAGTGGCCTTATATAATCACTCATCCTTACAAGCCAGTACCATAGAACCGTTTTTTAAACTAATTACATCAGCCTATTGGTTAGGCGGGGCTGAGTGAACGATGCTAAAATCAAAAGCCGAGCTGCCACTAATCTGAGGGTCGGACTGTAACGTTGCTTACCGTGGATTAACACAATTAGTGGCCTTATGTATTCACTCATCCTTACAAGCCTGTAACATTGAACCCCTTTTTAAATAACTGCAGATCAGCCCAGTGGTTAGGCGGAGCTGAGTGAACCTTTGCAGAGAACAAAACCTGAGCTGATTACTAATATAAGGCAAAGACTGTGATGTTCTATATCTTAGATTGACAATAATATTCTTCATTCTCTTTATTCTCTCTTTATTCAAACGACTATACAAAAGCCAGTAACATAGAACTGTTTGAACTAACCACTGATCAGCGTAGTGGTCAAGCAGAACTGAGTGAACCTTGCAGAGAACAAAAGCTGAGCTATTACTAATCTGAGCCAAAGACTGTGATGTTGTTTATCGTGGATAAACATAATAAGTAGCTATATTTATATACTCAGGATACAATGCCTGCTATATATATATATGGTATTTATTTACAATACCGTGACCATGGAAAATGGACTTTTTTCCATGGGTTGGGCATTTATAGCCTAGTATTATTATCACAGGTGCATATAAACTGGGGGGAAAGAATATTATTGTATTATATTGATGCCTTTCAGGCATTATTGCGTTAAGGAGCAGGGGCATCACGTGATCTGGAATTCGACTTTTGCAAGCTCGAGTTAATTTTTTTTTCTATAAGAGCAAGCAGAGCGCGGCACTGCGCATCGGGCAGGCATCGTTGACAGGATTAACGTACTAGTCACTATCATTTCATTAACTTATCACTTACCTAAATGTTCAATGTAGTACTTTCCACACTGAAAACTGAAGTCCACAAATTCGTTTACAACGAGTTCGTTGCCACACTTCCTATTACCACAACGCCTAGTCCGGTTATAAGCCCCGTGGTTTACATAAAATTGCAAAACTCCATACTCGTCTTTCGAATTGCTTCCACGTAAGATAACGAACATCCAACACAAAGGTGTGCCATTACCACTACTGAACTAGGAGGTTAAGAATAGACACGGAGGAACAAAATAGTTCAAAATGGCGTCCCTTATTTAATTTAGAGATCCGTGGAATAATACCAAACTGTCAAATATGGATAGTGTTGCCAGAGGTGCTGTCAAAAACAGAGTTTTCAGAGAATTTAAAAAAATCGTAACTCCTTTGATTTTCGTTGCCGACAAATTTTTTCTTCACTATTGTTTTTAGGAAAAATTGCAGTTTTCAGGGAAAAAAATGAACATACTTTTCCATGGTCACGGTATTGTAAATTGATACCATATATATTTTATACTTAAGCTTTTTACTGAGCTGTTCTTTAAGTGAAAGTATTGTAGGATCACTTTTCTTTGTATTTTAAACATAAAAAATGTTCACAGTAGAACAAAACAAAATGTAAAAAAATAATAGCAATTCCAAGTAAAGTGAGCGTTAAACAAGAAATATAAAAAAAAATTGCATTGTAAATGACTTTTGTAATATTTCTTAGCATTTAAAAATTACAGCCGAAAAACATAACTACTAAGTTTGCAGAACATGGAAAATATGTTTAAAATGATTTAATTGCATTCTGTGAGGTTAAATTGGACGTAAATGAGAAAGATAAATTGTTAAAGTTAGTTAGTAAAACAGCTATACATACCTGAGTGGTCTGCCTCATCCTGTATAATTGCCACTTTTCCAATTTATTCTTTGCTTTTATCACAATATTGTATTTCTACTGTGTATACAGGTAAAACCGTAATTATAGCTGCTGAAATGAAGCTATTAATATCATATATATATATATATATATATATATATATATATATATATATATATATATATATATATATATATATATATATATATATATATATTAATGTAATGAAAATAACTAAAACCCTTTAAATTAAAACTTTTTATTACATACACGTGTTTCGGTTTGTACATTTAAATTTAACATATGTTTAAAAGGTCCACATGTGTATATCTAATTGTTTATTATTTATTTATTTATTTAGAGGTTAATGTACACTGATGATGGTTACAAACCGAAACACGTGTATGTAATAAAAAGATTTAATTTAAAGGGTTTTAGTTATTTTCATTAAATTAATATATATAGTTAACACTATAAGTGGAGTTAATAACATAAATAATATATATATATATATATATATATATATATATATATATATATATATATATATATATATCAATATATTCACATTTACTGCCTTCTCTTCCTCCTTAGCTACTTGTCATAAGCCTTCTAAGTTCTACTAGAAAACGATGTTTATATAATTATAGTACTAAACCAATGTGAAAAAGTTGTTTTGCTGTTGTTTTGCTGTTGTTTAAATCACAGGTATGTTTTTTATTTAGATTTACGCTTTAACTGTAGAGAGGGCACAAACAATATAGAAATAATTGGAAATGATTTTGCACATGAAAAGAGACAAACATTTTGAAAAGTCGTATTTTAGTTTTATCAAACAAGGAAGAGTATGCGTGACCAAGTGTCCCTTAGAAATTATACCAGTAAACTAAGTGATAGACAATGACTCATAGTTCTATCACATAGAACTAACCATAAAGGACGTAGCCAACTATCCATAGGCTATCTCAGAACTATTTTATACGTGAACTTATAATTTTACATATAACTTCTTTTCTATATTTACAAGATAAGTTCGACGAAGGTGCATGTATATCCAAAGAATCTTACCATGCTTCATTGCCTACCACATAGTGAGCTGGTAGATTTTCTCTTATGTCTCCTTGAGAACTGATAATATTTTATATTAAGATTTTCCATCAACTACAGGTCACCTTGAAAATAAAACTTAAATCTGAAAGTTTGTTAGAGTCTTTGGTTTCCTAGTAAGAATTGAGCAGGAGAACTGTATGGACGGACTTCTATAAACATGACGAGAAACTACGTTACGTGCAAACTTTCAAGCCCACAGTTAGATTCGTTCTTGAGATTATACAGTATAATACATATTTGATAGTACGGTAAAACAACCATATAAACGCTTCGTTTTTTGTGGCTTAGTTAAACACCCACTTCCGGTACTGGTGTCAAGAATTCCGTCATACTAAATTTGCACGTTTCAACCATGGTGTTAAGCTGCATCAGTAAATGATAATAGTTCTTAAGCCAAGACCTTCTTGTACATATTGCTAATTAAATGATATCCCCAGCAATTCGATATATATATATCGAGTTTACGAGTACAGCTCAAATTCAGTCTCGAGGTATCTATTTGAGCTGTAAGCTTTGCTAACAATCAGTGAAATTTCATGTGGGGACGTACACAATTATAGATTTTGCCTTCATACAAATAAATGAGAAAAGTAATGAATTTCTTACCAACCAATACACCATATATCACATGTTTACATGCTATATTACACTTAGTTCTCGTTCTGTATAATTTTCTCGTTACCATCGTGGTTAAACACAATACACAATACTAATGTAAAAATATTCTTTTACAATCAGCCAAATCTTATGTAGTGAAACACCATACTCGATATTTATTTTATTGAATTGAAGCTTTATTGAAAATTATAAGAGTATAGTACATATTTCTCTAGATATCGTGGGGACAGACATACTGTTAAAACTGGGCTTAGCCGATGTAATAAAACTTAAAAATATCGGTTCTTCCATACATTTATGGAATGAACCGATTAATTCTATCGAGAGATTATTTTTGAAACATATAATTCTACATTAGAACTATTAAAAACTGATATGGCTAATAGTTCTTGGAAATCCCATTTCCTGTCTTTGTCATCATTAGTCCTTACAGATAATGTGCAGTGTATGAAGCAGTTAAGTGTACTTAAAACTCATTTAGCTGTAATTAAATAGCTACTAGATAACTTAAACAAACCACAATGTAATTATAAGAAATTGCAGGAACTAATGTACTGATTATGAGAGGATACGGCATTCTAAAGCGATCTTACCAACATATACTGGTACACAGTATACTTATTTTTAGATTTCAGGAAATACCACCTACATATAAAATGTATTTTACTCATGGTCTAGCGACACGAATAATGTCTTTCATTCGTAGAAAATCCGCACTCTTCCATTTAAAATCGCACCACTGAACATGGCCAAAATAAAAGTTAAAGCGTGGTTAATATTTAAAATTCAGCTGCTATGTCGACAGATTTACTGTAGACTGCGATACACTTACGCAAAAGGCCGTTGCAGATCCAAATTATGTGATTCAATATAGTTTTTACAGGTAAAACTTTTGTTAAATAGAAATATCAATCGACATAACAAAAGCTATTGACCTGTCACAAAACATAAATCTATACTAAAATAACACTTAGCGTACTCAAAACGTGTCGAAGGGAATAAAAAAAACGTGATTGATTCTATTTTACAGCCGGACAATTGAATAGTAGAATTTATTAAGACATATTGTTTAGTAGCATTATTAGAAGCATCATGCACTTAGAAGGATTACTCTTGGATTCTGCTTTGTCCGGCAAGATAGACTGTCTTCTCGCCTTGCGATAGACGCTCGTAATGTTTTTAAACACGTTTTAAAAACGATGCTTAATGACATTAGCACCAGGTTTTAATTTGATTTTAAAATTCATTTACTAACGAAATAATATATGTATCTAGTGTAACTTAATAAAATGGAAGTCATTGTATAAAAATGCCTATGTAAATTATATCTAAAGAACAATATCCAATTAATTTTTTTGTTTAATAGGGATTTGTAAGGTACCATATATATATATATATATATATATATATATATATACAGGGTGTACATAAAGTCCTGCACGGGTATAATATTTTCTGAACGATAACAGATAAATCAACAAGATTTGGTACATCAATACTACACCTAAAAATCTACTTTTTGAACGAACTATCAGTTTTCTGTAATATCACGGGGATGTCCCGCAAGGAGTCAGAAGGAAATCTTAAATAGGAGCATAGGTCAATATGGACATCATTTTAAAGGGCTTATCTAGCAGAGTTTAATGGCGCAATCCGCACTCAAAAAGATTGATCCAGTACAAAATGGTGGCTGTTCAAAGGTTTTACTTAGTTACATTTTATTAGTAGTCATAACCCTAGTAAAGCAAAACTGCAACCAAACGAATACTGCAGCTAACTATTAAATTATGTTTGTAAGTTGTACAGAAGTGAATTATGACGTTAGTTATCCTCAAGGGTTACAAATTTGGTCCTAATATATTGATAACGGGGAAAACCTGATAACAGTAACAATTAGAAATCTCTTATCTTTGGGTCGCAGTTAGGACTTTCCTATTAGCCAGTCTATTCATAGTAGGCTATTCTAGTTTTCTTGTTTTAGTAGTGCTGTCCATCCCGCTTAGGTCAATATGGACATCATTTTAAAGGGCTTATCTAGCAGAGTTTAATGCCGCAAACCGCACTCAAAAAGATTGATCCAGTACGAAATGGCGGCTGTCCAAATGTTTTATTTAAAAAAGATGTTTACTTACCAAATGTTTTCAGAGTAAATGTTCGAATTGTTCACCTCCGGTTATTTGACAGTTGGAAAGATGCACATAAAAACTATTAACAGAATTTTGCAGATCAAATTGAGGAATCGTCTGACATTCTTGAAGTATTCTTTGTCTCAGTTCATTTAAATTTTGAGGGTTAGTTTTGTAGACGTCCTTAAGGAAACCCCAAACAGAATAGTCTAATGGAGACAGATCTGGTGAACTTGCTGGCCATTCTACAGTCCCCTGCCTTCTGATCCACCTTTGCCAAAAAACAAGTGTTTAAATAGGCTCTTAGGTCGATGCGTTAGTGTGGGGGTGCTCCGTCCTGTTGAAACCAGATATTCTGGAAATGTTCTCCAAACATGATTCAAAGTGCTGGTGTAATTTAATTTTCCAGCAAACGTTGGTATGATATTGCATTTAAATTTCCTTCAATAAAGAAAGGACCCACCACACAGACTGGCTAATTGGAAAGTCCAAACTGCGACCCAAAGATAAGAGCTTTCTAATTGTTTACTGTTATCAAGTTTTCCCCGTTATCAATATATTAGGACCAAATTTGTACCCCTTAGGATAACCTACGTCATAATTCACTTCTGTACAACTGACAATCATAATGTAGTATTTATCTGCAGTATTCGTTTGGTTGCAGTTTTGCTTTAACGAGGTTATGGCTACTAATGAAATGTAACCAAAATAAAACCTTTGAACAGCCGCCATTTTGTACTGGATCAATCTTTTTGAGTGCGGTTTGCGCCATTGAACTCTGCTAGATAAGCCCTTTAAAATGATGTCCATATTGACCTATGCTCCTATTTAAGATTTCCTTCTGACTCCTTGCGGGACGTCCCCATGATATTACAGAAAACTGATAGTTCGTTCAAAAAGTAGATTTTTAGGTGTAGTAGATGTACCAAATCTTGTTGATTTATCTGTTATCGTTCAGAAAATATTATACCCGTGCAGGACTTTATGTACACCCTGTATATATATATATATATATATATATATATATATATATATATATATATGAAATATACTATAGATTATATACAACCCTTTTCAAACAAGGTTGGAGTGCACCACATCGCGTTTAGCATTACAGATTTGGCTGAGGTTGCACATAAAATGTGCGAGTCTTTAGTATATATGTTACTATGTAAAATGGTAAAATTCCATATCCTTGTAATCAGGTTATTTTAAAATTGGGTTACTCTACCAATTGACTCGTTACAATCACATATATCCATATAACCATTGTCAAATTGTTCAAAAACGCTTGCCAATCTCATGGAAGAACATGCATCACCATAAAACTCGATACTGCCTGCATAGAAGTAGAGCATTGTGCAAAATTTCAAGTCTATAGGTTAATTCGTCCTCGAGATATCGTGTGGAGAGACCAACAAACAAATTAAAATTGTCCACCACCTAAAGTAATAACACTCAGCCAATAACGGTAAAAGTATGGCTAAGTGTTATAGGTGTCGTTCAAAGTAACTCAATTTTCGAATCCCATCGTCCAGTTTGATATAAAAACGGAATTTAAGTTCATTCAATGTTGTTGACTTAAATCTATTTACAGAGCTATTTCAACACATGTCATCATGTTCCTTTTTTGTCCTTCTTTCTTAATATCTTATAGGCTTTTATAGCTTAAATTTCGTCTGCTTTTCTATTTAATTTTTAGTGTTTATCCCCTCAGTATATCAATAATGAACTAACCTATAGACTTGAAACTCTGCGTTAAGTTTCATTTCTATATATGGAACATAATGTTTTCATAATGATGCATATCACTCCCTAGGATTTGACAAAAATGTTTACGTTGTCCTATAGATAACCATGATGGCAACGATAACATCGTAGAGTATCTAAATGTATAAACAGATAGAGAACATAAGAAATATTAACACGTAGAATAGTAACAAATGTAGCTAATAAAACTAGCGATAGACTTGAATCGTTTTGTGCAACCTAAGGGAAGACTGTCACAGGACATGTACACGCAGTGTGGCATACTCATACTTTTTAACTTTAGTATTATAATATTTGCTTTTTTTATAATATGACACATAATTCAGTATGTTTTTTTTTATTTTTACGACTAATAAGTATAAAATTACCACTATATCCCGTATCATGTACAAGTTTCAAGTGGAAAATACGTGAACAGGAGGCGGAGATCAAGATCTGATATTAATTAGAAACAACCACTAATGGGGTAAGAGCCGCGCCGCAAATTAGAGACTAGAAGGAGCCTAAGATATGACGTCATTAATGTGGGCTTACTCGAGAGCTAGGGGGTGTGTTAAGAGTTATTGACACACGAACTTATCCTTTATATAAAGAATGTTGTTATTTTCATTAAGTATTTAAAGTAAGTAATATGAATATAATTTATTCTAGTTTACTGATTCTTATATTCTGTTTTGTTTTTACAATAAAGTGTAATGGAATAGAAATGAATTGAATGACAGTTTTGTTACATTGAAATCACCTAGTTATTTTACATAGATAGTCTTAGCTTTAAAAATTGGTTTATATCATATACTCATTAACGTTTCATTTAATAAAGTCTACAAGCTAAAAGTTCGCCACATTGCTTGGCGAGTATCAGGCTTCTTTGGGGTTTTACGCAAAAGTTCAGTTATACTTTTTAATTACACGACTTAGCACCACACTTTAAATTTGGAACTTGCTCAATTTTGTTTCACTCAGGGATACACTTTCAAATTTTTTGAAGATGGCCGCCATTTTCCAATATGGCGGTCAACTTTAAAATCTCTTATGGAACACCCTGTATTTTATGTTGTTTTTAGATTTTACACAATAAAATAATACATTTTTGCTTTTGAGAGTTTTTCAATATCTCTAATGGTTCAGGAGCTACGTGGACTGGAAGTTTTCATAATTTTTGCCAATATGGCGGCTAACTTTAAAATATTTTATGGAACACCCTGCATTTTATGTTGTTTTTATATTCTACACTACAAAATAAGACATTTTTGCATTTTAGAGTTTTTCTATATCTCTAATGGTTCAGGAGCTACGTGGACTGCAAGTTTTCGGATTTTTTTCGGTCTGACGATAAAAACTTACCCTGTATAGCTTACTTCATTCGGTACACCTGGCGGACCGAGAGAAAGAGAGAGACAATCATAAAGTAAAAGTTTACTTTCCTCTGTCACACAAAACATAAATTCTACCTAATAAAAGATATAATAACTAATAAAACATTTTTTATTTGTTTTATACGTTAAAACATATGTATCCATTTTGTAAAAAAGAAATAACATTTGTTCCAATCGTAAAATGAGAATAAAATCATCAGACTGCTGTTTTAACAGAACAGTAAGATAAACGGAACCCAACAAAGTCAAAGAAAGTGGACTGCCTCGGGCAGTCTAATACAACTCGGTGGGGTTTTTAAACTGACTTCTCTACAAGTTTTAATTCACCAGCTTCTTAGTAAGATGGCTACAATATTATACAACTTTAAGTGTTCGTTACGAAACAAGAAATGTTTTCCAATTTTACAAAATCAGTATTAAATATTTCATAATTTCGAACTGTTTGCTTTTTTTGACATATTATTGGAGTGAAAAATAATTTATCATAAACATTTGCCAAATACAAGTAATTTTAGTTCTACTTTTATGATACAAATGTCTGTATTTCTATTTTAAAATTTTAACTACTATTTCCATATTTTATAAAAATATTCAGATTCTTTAAGCTTCAAGAGAGGTTAATACCTAAGGCTTTCAAGGACAGGTTATTTAGATGTTAAACGACAAGGGAATAACATTTCAGGATTCTTTTAAACTTTTACGAAGGTTTTTAAAGGTTTAATATGCCCATAAAGGTTCAAGTTATAGTTCAAATCCTTTTTAATTTGTGTTGTTGTAAAATAAAATGTGTAGGATGCTAAAAACTGAATATTATTTTATTTGATTCTACATATCAACGAACATATCTCCAGTTTTACAAACATTAAACAAAGAATTAGATAATTCTACTCAAGATGCTAAACTAAAATGATGAAAAAGTTAGACCATGTAAACAAATGCCATCAGTACCCTAGGGATAAATAAAAAATAGTGACTGATAATTATGAACAAAATTTGCAAGTATACCCTGATCAATGGTAGCAAAAGATTGATTTAAGTGAAAGGAATCATTATTTGGCAATTGATAAGTAATAGAAGTAAGTAGTGCAAAGGAATAAAGACTTAAATAAATGTAACATGCAAGTATAAGTATATAAATTTAAAGATACATATAGCAATAACGCAATAACATGTACAACAATATAAATATAAAAATGAGATAGGCCTACAAAAACAAAAAGATACAATATATATATATATATATATATATATATATATATATATATATATAGTCATTCATCCTAATAAATTAAATGGTCTTAAACCAGACTAAACTAAGTATGAAAAAGCCAAAAACAGAAACTGATGATAATAACTTAAGACATGCAATACGATAAAATCACTGGTACTCCAATGCTTTGTACCACAATACTTAGCGGAATGATAGAACAAGTGATTCACCGTTTTAGTTCAGTTTTAAATAATTAAGTTGAATATTCTCTCAATGAATCTGACACTCAAAATGCTAAAAGAAGAATTAATTAAATTGTCTTTATTAATTTAACTTGATATTGAATGGATTCCTGACGGCATTATCTAAACTTTTTGGTCAGTGTTAGAACTTTAAGATTTTGCCTCTAAACCCGTTTATCACCAATCCTTAGTCATGACATGACCGATACAATAAATCCCCAAAAAATCGGTTTAATTTGTCCAATTATACCAAAAGAACCGTCAAGTAATGCATTATTCCATAAGGCTGTAGACTGTAGTCTAAAGAGATTCAGAGGTGACATTGGCTTTAAGAGCCCTAAAAATCTATAAATATCTTCCATGATAGTATTTGTCATCGGGTTTGAGCTGCTCGCTCCAAGCATTTTTTTCCATACTACTTTAACACGTAAGCCATGGAAAATTCAAACTCTGCAGTGATTACAGATAGACAGATGGAGAAGCTTTATAATGTTACGAAACATATTAATTTGTTGTTAGGCCTCGTTAAGTTAATCCCATTATTTGTCAATTCATAAAGGAAATACAACCTCATTAGAAGCTGATTATAATGATTCAATGAATTGGCTATTAGTGAAAAACAAGTTAAATATTATCAAATCTAACTGTACTGACGGTTTAGATTAGAAGTAGACAGTCAATTTGCACTGTTTAGGCATACAACATAGTTTTCCTTGCACTTACAAGAGGAATTAATCTTGAGAAGGAACACGATGGCCGGGACCGCATTGTTGGAGTTTGAAATGTGAAGGTATCAAATTTTTAATAATAAAATATGCAACTCTTCATCAGATTTATTATCACTAGTTTTGAAAAGTTACAAACTATCATAAAAAACGTAAATAATAATTACACTATCGTTCACTAAAAATAATACAGTGACTACTCTCATTAATTGTGTCTAGTTTTCGTTTTCATCGCTATGTGACTCTGATTTAACATTTCTTTACCTCTATGACAATAGGCTTTATATGAGTGAAACCAATAAAAATGTGATCAAAGAAAATGTTATAACTATTCATTCGTACTTTTAACCCCATTAATACCCTCTGCAAACTCCCACAATTTGATCTTCTGTAAAACTAAAATGGCTGAGTATCGATTTCGTTCTTAGAGGAAATTCCTATATCGGTTTCAAGAAAACCATGTTGTCCTCTCATATAGTGGAAACTAGCTCTATGTTCTTGAAACATTGGTTTATACTATTATATGAGTTTTATTCTTATTCAGTTCTAGAATGTATCGCAAATGACATGACTTACTGTCACGTTTATTATTAAGGAGCTATGATAAATTCCAAACACTACTTCGTTGTTATCTTCCAAGAGTACACACTTTGTTAAGTTTATTTTATTACAAGTATCAACACTGCTCAATGCTTGTAAAAAGTTTGCAGAAAATCAAGCACTATAAAAATATTTAATTTAAATGCTCCAATAGCAACGTAATAAAAAAAGAACTAATATATACATTATACAAAAATACATAAATCTGCAAATATATACGAGGAAAACTTAAACAGCGACACGTTGTGTAATCTCAATGTTGTATCCCAAAACATGTAAAGTGTACTTCTTTACCTTTATGCTGTATACATTTTTTGTCAAATACTCTAATTTTCATACACAATATTATTAATTAACAACTAAATTTAAGAAATTATTTTTGACTAATTTTCCAAATTTAATTAAAAAGAAAAACGATTTTTTTCATATAAGGGTAGTTCTTTGCCTTAGTTAACTCGAAGTTGAAAAAGGATTTAGACTTTTATTCACCTGAATAAACTTTATATTGCAGTGTAAGGATAGAGACTGATTAAATATCAAAACTCAGATTTAATAGTAAAATTTGTTGAATACAAACTAATATGGATTGTTTGCCTAATATATAATAGCGTCGCAGTAACCTGTACCTGCGAGTGCTTGTGTGAAGGCAGGATAAGGCGAAATTCTGAAGCTGTAACCAATTATAAAAGCTGGTAACAGTCGAGGGAGGTGACGAAATATAAGAGACGGTCCGAGTTATAACGGGGTGAGCTGTCATCAATACATATTTTAATAAAGAATTAGAAGATTAATAAATATTTTCACTTCCAAAACGTTGGTAGTTACTCAATATATTGTACTGAATATACGTTATATCATTACTCAAAATATTGTTCTAATCTACCCAACTATGAGAAGAGGCAACGAGGATTTAAGAATGAATAGTCCAATGTTCATTTGAATCCACTATTTCATCCGACATAATTAGTGTGTTCTAGTTTCTCGCAGATTTATAATAACGGATATCCGATTTTGCATATCCGTATGCACCGTAGCTGTAGAAAGACGACCTAAAGTGTTAAAATTTAGAGTGAAACTCCACGTTAGAATATAAAATGGAATTCATCTATTCATTGGGAATCTAAATTCCTCTCTGTCAAAAATGACTATGCTAAAATTGATCATAGAGTAACAATGTTGTAAAAAAATAAAAACACAAGTAATGAATGAATAAAAATATGTGCAGCATTCGAGACACAACACATCCAGTAATACGTTTAGTAAAGTAACTTTGTTGGATTGGATAGTTTCATACAAAGCGTGAATATTTTATTCCTGTAATGCAGTCTTCATAGTAAACTAAACACTAATGAACTTATTAATTATGTTGGCTAGTATTACTGGTTGAAATGTGATAAAGCCAGCAAAGGTTATAATATAGAGGGGATATAATAAATAAGGGAGAAGCTGCCTTATTTCTAAATAGTTATATTGGACCATCTAACAATATTCAACTTGATCGCAGAACATTGTCTGTATAATCTGAGAATGCGTTAAACATGAAACATGTATGGCATAACATCCCTTTTTCGAGAAAATATACTTTAACGTGATATCCTCCTAGCGGTCTCCGCCGAACAATGTGTGAGGATAAATGGATAATGGTGTAGTGTATTGCTGTTCCAGCGCTGACGTTTCAACGACAAAAAACGCAAAACCCCTAAAAATCTATTATCTATTTAGTTTAATTCAAAATATAGCTAAATTAAAAAATTCCATTTCTTTAACCTATTGGGGAGCTCTTAACTAAGGTAAATACTTATACTTTCAGGAATCTTTATTAGTCTGGTAACGTGTTATGAGTTTGTGATCAGTTTAGATATACAGAGTGTTTGAAAAGTATGGGTACGGCTTAATATTTTAAAAACCATAGGAGATAACATCTATAAACTTTGCACAGTGTCATATGACTATGTAAATTATTTTTTCTTCCTATTACCATGACATGCCAACCATGGGGGGACGGCCCACAGAGCATAACATGGAAATCTTAAATTGAAACATGGGTGTTTTCACTGACTTTTATTAATTAGCAAATTATGTCATATATTTATAACACAATATTTAATATTTAATAAATTCACTCGACCATGCTTCAATTTAAGATTTCCATGTTTTCCTTTGTGGGCCGTCCTCCCATGGTTGGCATTTCATGGTAATAGCAAGGAAAAATAGTTTACATAGCCATATGACACTGTGCAAAGTTTATAGATGTTATCTCCTATGGTTTTTAAAATATTAAGCCGTACCCATACTTTTCAAACACCCTGTATACTGTCTGTTGCACGCAGGTAAACACGTACAAATCTATTATCATCTAAACGATCTGGTCTACCAATGGATACATAATGCAATATTCAGTCGGTACAAACCACAGACAGTAACGTTCAGTGTTATCAATGAAGCCACACCGCACTGCCAATATGGTGAACTTGATCGATAAAATATAAAATTAATTTACAGCCGCTTTCCATCCGCCCCTCATCAAATATTGCTTTATTTGATAGTAATTTAATTTGATTACCATTTACAATAATTCATAGTGATTTTCACTAATCGTTATGGTCTGCATGTTTTTTACATTTTATTTTAGTCTGTATTATTTGCTGGTTTATGATGTTTTCCACCCATCAGACCCTGCTCAAACTTCGTATGAAGTATATATTTCATAAAATTCAGCATTTTTACTAAGTCAATTTTTTAGGGTATATGTATATTGTTTGTATGTAATCGAATAAAAATAATTGTTTAAATATGACGTATATAATTATACAGTACTAAAATAAATAATAATACATAAATTGCGTTTCATTATTTTAATATAAAATAATGCATTAATATGTCAAATGTAACATAATTCATGTTTTGTGTTTATTTTTATTATACCACGTGTAAAAAACAACAAACAAATGAAGACATTTATGCAACATTCTAAGGAAACCCTTTCTTTATATCTTAGTGAGTACTGAATAAAGAACTTAAATATCGTGGTATATGAAGGGGGGGGGGGGACGACAAACAATAGTGAGGACAAGCCTGCTATAAACCTGCCAATGTGTTTGTGTTGGTTCAAACACCCTCGGTCCTAGCGGTGCGGTGCAAGATGTGTGACGTCAGAGTTTACTGGGGGTCAATGACCTTTCTTCCTTTATAAAATACTGGTACAATTTATTAACAAAGAAACCATTATACTTATTTCATTTTTCACAGTATACCACACTTTACTTCCTATTTGATTACGGAGTAAAGTGTAAATAATGGATAATAAAGGTTAATACGAGTATACTTATAATTTAATGAACATAATTTATAATTATTAGAAATACATAATTTAAGGAAAACTTTTTTAATGGAAATTATTTAAAGAAATACTTGTTTGCTATAAATTTTAATGGAATACCGTATTAAGGTCAGTAAATAGACACATAAGTATAGTTTGTAATGGTATTGTTACCTTGTTTATAACATCGTTCTCAACTATCAAAGTTGTTAACATAGTTTAGTATAGTTTCTATAGCAGGATTAACTGTAACGCATTTACATATATTTGTACGGTTCACTGTAGGTTATTGATTTTGAACCGTTCCCTTTGATAACGTTAAAAAGTCATAAACATATCTTATGAATTTATAATGTAAATTTATCGCGTTTATCACAATGATGTGAGTACAGCAAACTCAATATGTCTTAAATAATCTCAACTATTTCTAGTAATTTATATTTCCAGCAGCTCTAAGTGAGAAGTTTCTACAATGAAAAATATGTGAGAAGAATAAAGATTACTCTCTCCTACTAGTGTTCCATGTTTAAATCTTCTTGAACCTCTACTAATGTGTGTGGATCACAAATTTCAGTAATATATCAAATGACGAGGCTTTTAGATTGCAGAAAGCTTGGGGATGGCTTTAAGGCACAAGAATATGTAATCTTGGACAACATTATAGTCTAAGGGATTGAATTATTGAGAATGAACATGTGTTTAAGACTGATGATACGTAGAGAATGTAACTCGAGGGACTGAAAACCTTTAAACGTGTCTAGCTATCTCTCCGCAAGATGTATCGAAAAGAAACGTAAATTTCGATTTTGCATAACGCTTTATTTCTATATAAGGAACATGAAATTTAACGATGGTGAAGTGACTACTGATGAGATTGGGATAGAGCATTAGAGAACTTTTTACATGGTTATTTATAATGGGAAAAAGATAAAATTAAATGAAAATCTGTAAACAGCCTTTGGACAATCATATATGATTTTAAAATGTAACATTGACACATGTAGATTCATGGAATGAGCTATAGATATGAGGATTTACATAAAACCTTGGCAAAGTATGTTACATGACATTTGGTTTGGCATACTCTTTTCGTTTGTTTTAAGAGGTGTGGATCTCCTTCACTATAAACAAAGAGTGTGCTTTTTTAATAATAACATCAAGGGAAACTGCAGCTTTATAGCTTTTGTTGCTACTATAGCTTTTTTATAAAATGTCTTAAAGCACGTGCAAAATGTGCGTGTGTACCAATCAAATGAAAAGAAATCATTAAATGTTTTGCCTAGTGGAAAACTGATTCTTTTTTTTAATATTCGTTTAAAATCCGATAGAGGTTTTGAAGATCTCGTTCATATATTTCATATTTTTGTTTACAATTATTTATTACTACCTCAGAAATAAATATGAATCGCAAAATGTGTTGCTAAACGCTTATACCTAGAACATTATTGGACCAATTGCGCCAATTATTTTGTACAATATTCAATATATTGAATTCAAGGAATGTTTTCCTAAAGAGGAATTCCGGATAAGTTTTCTTGAATATTTCAGAATTCTGAAATTATATTTACGAAACATGATCCAATTTTAACTTAAGTAATCAGCTGTTACATATTCAGCTAAAGTTGGCTATACATGTATATGAAAAATACACCACACAAAAAAATCAAAAATGTATTTTTAATGTGCAAATAAAATTTGTTATACTGATTTAATACTATATTTACGAATACTTTGGTTCTTGATATTTTTAACATAGCTTAGTACTGGAATTCGGTGCTATGATATGGAGTTCACATTTTTACATAACGGATACTCTTGTTAATATTTGCCGAAAATAGTGTCCTTGAAATAAAAGAAATATTTTCTACTATTGGGAAGTTAATAGATGTACGTTACTATATAATGCAGTTTTAATCATTTATTTGATTTTTCAGACATAAGTAAACTCTGTGACATGTTTGTTCAAATTTTAGTTACATAAATATCACCGTTTGTACATACGTTGTAGAAATAAATGCTACAATAAATTCATAGATTGTAAAAGAGCATATATTTATAAATGATAGTATTATAAAATCTTAATATATATGTAAAGTTAGCAATTTTAAATTAACTAAGCGTTTGGAGACATCCTTCCTATCAAATGATGAAAAAAACATCTTCGTGTCTATGTAGTCGTCTGTGTAAACCATAACTTTCAAATGAGTTAATTTAGAGACTTTAGTTTTGTTGACCTCCACCTGTATATTGTCATTTAAAATGGTAAACATAGGTCTATTGGGAACCGTTTGCCGGGCCAGGATATTGCCTGCTGTAATGTGAAAGCGAAGCCTAACGCCCTTACCTGAAGCCTGGGGTGTTTTTAAACCTTGCTTATCTGAAACCTATTAAAAATTTACAATAATTCGGACTTGAATTAGACATTTTATTACGTAACATTACTTCTGAAAAAAACAGCAATATGTGTTGAGATTTGGTGTGACCTCCACCTGTATATATAAATTGAAAATGGTAACACATACTACCATTGCGAGCCGCTCAGCTAGAATGAACACATTTATCCGTTCTCTAATAGTTTCCTCAGAATTTGAGCTTGAATCTGAGGTCTTGTTTGAAGTGTAGCTAATTAGTGAAATATCTTATACATTATAAATAAACAAATATCAGACCTGTCTACTATTGAAGGACTCTAAACCTTATATAAATACTGTCCATATAGCAAATGTTTTTACGCATCGAATATTATACTAATTCAGTATTGAGATAATGAAAAAATTATGGACATTGAAACTAGACTATTTTGTACAATGATTTTGACCACTTTCCAGATTGTTATTAAGATAGTATTGAAAGCATCTATGTATTTTTCGACAAGTGTTAGTAAGGAAAAATACTTGTTTTAATAGGTTTATAAAAGGAAGAATATGCCCTATATAGAAATAGGTTATTAGACACTGTAACAAAATTCAGCTTTATTTCAGAAAATTGTCTGTATATTTTGAGAATGCATTCAATATGATACATGTATTGCAGTTCCCACATGTTTCGTATGACGTCTCTTTATTAGAGAAAGTATACTTTCAAGAGAAACCCTCTGTACATTTTCCGGCGAACAATGACGATATTACTGCCCAGGTGTGAGCATAATATTATGCAGTGTCTTGCTGTTCCAGCGCTGAAGTTTAAACTAAAATATACAATGTAGCCCTTAAAAAGCATAGTTTAATTCTATGGATAGCTATTTTTTATAATTCCTTCAATCTTGAGAGGGCTTTTAACTAAAGTTTTTTTACATATAAAATACTTTTCCAGTACGTTACTATTCACTTTAGTCCACCCATACCCAAAGTTTATAACATCAATTCAGATATATTCTGTTGGTAGTACGCAGCTAAATACGTACAAATCTATTATTGCGTAAAATATCTGGTCTACGAGTGGATATATGATGCAGTATTCATTCAGTACAATGCACAGCCAGTAACATCCATTGTTTATCAATGAAGCCACACCGCACAGCCAGTAACATCCAGTGTTTATCAATGAAGCCACACCGCACCGCACTGCCAGTAACATCCAGTGTTTATCAAGGAAGCCACACACACAGCCAGTAACATCCAGTGTTTGTCAATGAAGCCACACCGCACTGCCAGTATGGTGAACGTGATGAATAAATATTAAATTAATTTACCGCCGCTTTCAATCCGTCACTTATCGATAATTGCTTTATTTGATAGTAATTTATTTTGATTTACATTTACAAGAATTCATGCTGGTTTTAATTAATTGGTATAGTTTTGCATGTTTTCCATTTTATTTTAGTCTCCACGGCTATTTTCTTTTATACTCCACAATTAAGTCGCAGTTGAATGTATGTGCGAAGTATATATTTAATACATTTTATATTTTCTAATTATGCTATTTTGTAAAGGTTGATATATATATATATATATATATATATATATATATATATATATATATATATATATTCTTTGGAATAAAATGATAATAATATAATTATACAGTAATAAACTAACCATTAATGCTTAACAACGTGTTTTATTATTTTAACATAAACCAATATAATAGTTTAAAAAATATAAAATATTGTATGCTTTGTATTTATTCTTATTATATTTCCATAATTTATTTAATTTTTGAACTATATACCTGACTGTACTTTGTTTTGTATCACAAATGGAAATTTTAATAATACATTTTTACGCTTAATATACTTATAATCGAATGAACCTAATTTATATTTATTTACATACATGTGTTACAAGAAAAAGGTTGTATGAATAGTAATAATAATGTAGAAAATTGCTTAATCACAATAAACTTCCATGGATTCCCGTATTCAGGTCAGTAAAGAGAAACATTAGTATATTATGTCATTGTATTGTTACCTTGTTCTATGACACTGTTCTCAACTATAAAAGTTGTTGACATACTTTAGTATAGTTTCTAGAGCAGCACTAATTGTAATGCATTTACTTGTGCAGTTCATTTTAATTGTTTTGAACCGGTCGTTCCATTTTATACCATTAATATGAATATGGAATTTTAACTACTGTATATAAGGATTTCATTTAATGAAAACTTTAATGTTTATAATTGGTAAATATTTTATGTCACAGGAATCCAAAATGCTCGACTATAATAACATATTTTACAATCCTTGCAATCAAAACTAATAAAGACAACACGATATATGATGAAGTTGTCACTTCACTGGAATATTATTAGTAAGTTATTACTTAACTCATGGCTTCTGTTTACACATTAGTATCAACTATGCTGATTAGCTGTACAGCCGCACAATATCTAGATATTAAACTAACAAGTTATACGTGGAATTTTGTCCGAATGAAAAATCTTTGGCAAGGAGGCAAGATTGCTCTTTCATTAATACTCCGTGTTTTAATTGCATTGGAGCTCTTCAGATAGGTGTGTATCGCAAATTTCAGTACTTAAAAATACGACAGAAATTGCAGAAAGATTAGGGATGACGCGATTGAAAAAGAAAGTATATTATTGAACAGTATTATAGTCCAAGCGATTGAATGATTAAGGGCAGTCTGACCGAAGAAATCTTTTTTGTGTGATTTTTAGTTTATAACACTTTATTTTTCTTTGGAATCTCCTCTTTCTAACGATATATAACACATATGGTACAGAAAATTCTAAATAAGTGAAAAAAATTATTTAAAATAACCTTGCACACCAAAAAGTCGATCCAGCCCCGCTACTATAGTCAGACTCATAAAAGCAACCCGTTAAAATGATACCTATGACCACACCAAGCACTTCCATTTGCCTGAGGTGATACTTCAAGAGATCAAACCTATATTCAGGGATCTTGCCAAGCCAGAACTGTTGCAAAAATGTCTCAGAGGTAAATCCCAAAACCCCAATGAATCTTTGAACAATGTTATCTGGAGTAAAATACCTAAAAGAACATTTGTACATCTTGAAACCCTGAAATTTGGTGTATTTGAAGCTGTTTTGACATTCAACAGTGGACACTTAGCTAAAGTAAAATTCATGGAACACTTAGGCCTACAAATTGGAAGGAATTTACTTCAAACTGCAAGACCTCTCGATTTCCACCGTGTTTCCAAAGCTGAAAAAGCTGTTTCCGATATGGAAAAAAAATTAGACAGTCAAGAAATGTTGCAAAAAGGAAGTTAGAGTACTTGTATGAGGCAGAAGATGATCCAGACAATCCTAGTTACTGTGCTGGACATTATTAAAAGTAAGAAAATTTATTTATTACATATTTTTTTTTGTTTTTTGCTGTTTACCGAAACTTAAATTTTTTTAAACTGTAACTGTATAAAACCTACACCGATTGAGATATCTTAATGAAATTTTTAACACACATTCCTTGGCTAAAATACTAGTGCCCTAGGAGAGGGTTTTGGGATATAATTATCCTAATTTGATTTAAAAATATTTATATATTAAAATTTTAAATTTTTAAACACAAAAATTTTAAAAATTCATAATTTATTTATTAAAAGAAAAAAACTAAAAACCTCTCCTAGGGCGCTAGAAAAATACATGATCTTCAAAATAAAACCAAAAGCAGTAAGCTATCTTAAATAGTTTTCAAGTTATGCAACATATAGTTAAACATTGCGTTCTTATGGGAGTCGGACTCCCCTTAAAACGGATAACGCGTTATTGATTATGCATGCCACTCGAGGGGCCGAAACAATTTCCTATGTGTCTGACTACCACACGATGTTCGAAAGTGAGCAGACATTTAGACTTGATTTTTTGCATGGCGCTACATTTAAAGGTAAGGAACATCGGACTTTACGGTAGTGAATGTCACTCCATGGGATTGGGTTGAGAGTTAGAACAAACTTTTACATTTCTCTTATTGATGGTCATGATAGCAAATACAATTTTTTTAAACAACCTAAATACAATCTTCTGCAATTTTAACATGTAGTTGTGAGAAACGAAACTTAATGAAATTATTTATAGATTTCAAAACGTTCTTAAAACCTTAACAAAGTTCTTTGTTTAAAGTTTTTTTTGACGATGGGAGGTTTGATAGGATAACAGGATTTCGCACAGTTGCCAACCCCCTCCGTTACTTTCCCTTCTTTCTATTCTTTTTTGGTATGTATTAAAGCCTCCCCCATCTGACGAAGAGGATAGATTGTAATTCTCGAAACGTTGTGTTATACCTTTTGTAACCATAACGATGTAATCCTGTCTTAACAAATTGTGTTACGCGACATCCAGTGTGACATACTTTTTCATGAGTTAAGAACTAAGAGTGCCTTTGTATTATAAAATCATGGACATCTTCAGCTTATTCAGTTATAATTAACGACTGTCCTAAGCGCTACGCCAAGAATTTGGAAATAATGTAAAGTTATATACACACTTCACTATTATACAAATTGTTCTTAAACAAATTAAATTAAAAGTTACAGGATTCAATTATTCTCCTACCGTCTACAGTTTCAATAATTCAAAGAAAGGTTTAAATGGGAAAGATTTCTTGAGTATTTTTTAATTTGGAAAAAAATATATTTACGATCCAAACTTAAATGACATGAAAAAGCTGTCAACTTTCTGACGAATGTACGTAGTTATTGTTAGTATTTTTTTCACCGTTTTAATACTCTCTCTAATCATCACATTTTGACTTGCAAGGCAGGTTAACGATTACGTTCTTATGGTAAATTCGATTTTAAGAAAACCAAATGGCAAATTACCTCTATGCTCTTGGAATTATTGGTCACACTATTATCATGTGATCAAGTATACGAGATATGGTACACTATTTTGATGTTTATTATTAAGTAAATTTCAATGAGAACATTCCAAACATTAAGGAGCCGATTCAGTTAGTCGTCAACATTTTGCAATGCATAGTAAAATATTTTACTGTAATAAATAAAGTCCAAATCCAATGAAAGTGTATATTTCTGATCAGTACAGGTCCTAATTATTTAAAAATATTGTAGAAGAAATCTAAATAATTTTTTATATATATAAAAAAGGTTTAATTTACTAAAATATTTCATATTTCTAAGTAATTTTATAAACTCTTTTCTAAGTGTAACTTCTAATTACATTCCTGCTCCTGGGTACTTACAGTACAATAAGAACAGTTCAAAATTGTGCATGATACATTTTTTATAAATATAGATAACGAATTATTATTTTTAAGCATTTTGTTAAAAAAAATTAAAAATTTTAACACATCCCTATGATTGTAGTGCAAAATGCTGCTATATGGCTCCTGACTAATTTCTAAAAATTGTATAGGTATAGCAGCAATAGTTTTTGAGTTATGAAGGAAACCACACATATTCTAAGAAATGTACTTTTTTGTTTTAAGAAAAGTAAATTGATATTTAGATTATATTTAGATTTAGATTTCTTATAAAGTATTTTTTTTAATAACTAGGCCCTTTATTGAGCATAGTTCAAAGCTTCATACAATTTGTGTCTTTATTTGAGGTTACAGTAAATGTTTTATTTTCCATTGCAAAATGGTTGCGACTATCTTTATCGGCCCCTTTAATGGCATAAGAAAAATCTACAGTATTTTCTTCTTCGTTCTTGCATTTAAAGGATACAGTGTTTAATTAATTTAAACATTGTACAATGCTTACACAGAATTCACGCAAAAACGTAAACCTATTAAAATATTCTATTAAAAGCCTTAAAATTCGTTTAATAACAATCTACACAACTATGTAAAAAGACAATGTGGACTTTAAAACTAAACAATTGTTCTCCTACTTACATATTATTCCACTATTTCATATAACATCATTAGTTTCTCAACAATTTCTAATAACCTAAATTCGATGTTGTATGTCTATACCTACAGTAACTGTAAACAGTAGGGTTTAATTCTGGTGTGACCCCTACCTCCCCTACTCTTAATTTAAAATTAAAAATGGTGCACATTGATTCATTAGAAGACTCAAGTATTTTGACTATGGTTTATTTGGCCCTAATATTGGCAACGATAAAAACACAATAAGCATATTTGTTGCATCGGTGATAAACGTAGGACACTTCCAGTAACATGTTTAGTAAAGAAAACGTTTTGATTGGTTACTTTCACACAAAGCCTGAAAATGTTATACGAAAATGTTGCAGTGTCTTATTGTTACGTTACGTAAGAACGTTATCATCTTCATAGTAAGCTAAACGCTAATGGGTTTTTTATATGTGACATAATTGACTTGTATTACTGGTTCAAACGAGATGAATGGTACCTGGATCTAACGTATAGTAGTTTAAGAGTACCTATTTTTCACTTTTTGTCTAATTATTAGATAAAATATTTTACTGGATTTTAAACTAACCTAGCTCATGCGAATAAGTAGAGTTGTGAAATTTGCAACATAGCTCATAAGTGGATAGCAGTGCTTTAACAAGCAATTTACGAGCACTTAAAACCTACTCATAAAATTAGCAATTACGAAGTTTAACTGGACGTTTTGTGGCATCTCCTACTCAAATAATGATGAAACCAGATTTCTGCGTTTGTTTGTATAAGGAACTTTATGTATCCGGATGTTCTATGTATATATAACTATCGAATGAGTTAATTTAGAGAACTGAGGAGTGGTGTGACCTCCACCTGTATATAAAAATTGACAATGGCAATCACCGGTCCACTGGGAGCCACTTAGCTGGATTATGACAATTATCCTTTCTCTAATCGTTTGCTCAGGAGTTGAGCTCAACGCAATGCCTTTTTTGTTATATTCATAATTAAATGTTAGGTATATTAAAACGAAACAAAGATTTGACCGGTCAATTTTTTGTAGTAATCTAAACTTAATTTAATGACTGGCTATAATGATAATATTTTAGACACGTATATATATATATATATATATATATATATATATATATATATATATATATATATATTCGAATATATTCAAAACACCTCACTTCTGTACCAAGTGAACATGTAAACAATCAAGCACTAAATATTAGCAAAAATATTAAGGAAAACTTCTAGATATTGCTAGTGGACACTTATATTATTAAAATGTTTTCCGCAACCTCCCAATTTTAATTTAAAATATATTTTTCAACAAGTTGTGTCAGTACATAAGTAAAATACTTTTTTATATGATAAGTAAGTACAATACATAATCATTGGGCAGGAAAACATACAAATTTTGGAAATTGGTAATTTTTCTTCTAAAAATATTCTACCTAAATACTTTCTGTATATATTGAAAATGCCTTAAGTAAGGAAGTACTAGATTTCGAAATTGTTGGCCCCTCTTATTTGGCAAAATCAATGTTTTAAGTGAAATCCTCCTCAAATTCCTACCAGTGTTACATCCCAGATGTGAGGATAAATGGGTGATCTGCAGTGTCTTCTTGTTCTACCGATGAAGGTTCAACTACAATATATATCAACAAGCTATATTTAAAAATCCAAGTTTTTTACCTATTGAGGACTATTGACACATTAAATCGTTTATACTTTTTGGAAACCTTTATTTATTTATTTATTTACACACGGTATACACCATTTCACATTGATATAGGTATTATGAAAATACAAGAGGCTTGATAAAAATAACTTACATAAATAGTTTACATGCATACATGCTAAAGCAAACAAAAGTAAAAATAAGCAAAACAAGTGCCAAATAACATCAACATCGTGAATAAAAAGAAAAATTACAACAGCAATATATGTAGTTCATAAGCAAGTGCAACATGAAGGTGGATCCGTAAAAAAAACTTAATTAAAGTAGCGTATAAATTATAGGGTTACTTATATACTACTGAGACATACATATGCATATGAGCAAATACAATACGAAAGAAAAAAATAAAGATTAGCGTAGCCTATGTTCATTGATATATAAAAAAATCTCAAGAAAGCATTTCCATTTTGCAAAATATAAAACATGCTACAATACATGCAAATTTTGATGCCATTATAATAATATATGAACAAAATTGTTAAGAAAACAGCAAGCAATAGATAACATTCACAAGAAACCATTTCTATTTAGCGAAATATAAAATACGCGACAATACATGCAGGGTTTGATGGCATTAAATATAAACAAAAGTGTTAAAAAAGCAAAAAAAAACCAGCAAGCTAAATATAACGTTCTTTATTAGTATCTTTCTATTGATGTATTATAAAGGTTTGTAACATCGGTCCAGATATATTCTGTTTGAAGCACGCAGCTAAACACGTACAGTTTTATTAGTGACTAAGCGATCTGGTCTACAAGTGGATGCAGAATGCAATATTCAGTCAGTAAAACCCACAGCCAGTAACATCCATTGTTTATCAATGAAGCCACACCGCACAGCCAGTAACATCCATTGTTTATCAATGAAGCCACACCGCACACCGCACAGCCACAGTAACATCCATTGTTTATCAATGAAGCCACACCGCACAGCCAGTAACATCCATTGTTTATCAATGAAGCCACACCGCACTGCCAGTAACATCCATTGTTTATCAATGAAGCCACACCGCACTGCCAGTATGGTGAATTTGATGAATAAAATATTAAATTAATTTACCGACGCTATCAATCCGTCACTTATCAAATATTGCTTTATTTGATAGTAATTTATTTTGATTTGCATTTACAATAATTCATAGTGGTTTTAATTAATCGATATAGTAATGCATGTTATACATTTTGTTTGTTTTATTCTATGCAGTGTGCTATTTTGTTGTATTCTCCACTACTTTAAACCCAAACACAATGTTTTACGAATTATATATTTCATCACGTATTATATTTTATAATAATATGAATTTTGTAAAGATTTATAGGGAATACATTGCATATTTTATTTATTTAATAATATAAAAATAACATGGTATGTACATAATAAATAGTACAGTAATTTACTAAATAATATTATAAAATTTCTATAAAAAATAATATTTTATATTACACCAACATTATTATAATTATTATTATTTTTTTATTATTCGATAAACATAAAAAAAGTTTATTTTTGCTCTATTAATATATATTTTTTACAATGAAGTAATTTATATCCGACCTATTAAATAATATAATACTAATAAATATTATAATACTAATCTATTAAATTCTACAAACTGTGACTCTTCACGGTTGGACTCATTGGTTCAGGCTGATGCAATACTGGTATATTTAGATCTGGCTAAGGCGTTTGACAAGGTAGATCATTTGGTTTTATTACAAAAGATTCATTTTTATGGTATGAAGGGTAATCTAATTAAGTCTTTTCATCCCTGTTTTATAATTAAAAAACAGTTTGTCTATTATAAAGGTTATTTGTCTTCTAATTCACTAGTGCAATATGGGATACTACAAGGATTAAATTTAGGCCCATGTCTATTTACAATAATGATCGATGATCTGTGTGACTATATAAAATCTGTAAATGCTCTGTTATTCGTGGATGATTTAAATCTTGCTTATTATATATTCTCAGTGAATGAAACGTAAAAATTACAATCTGACCTAGATAATGTTAATAACTGGAGCGTTCTTAATAAAATGAAATTCAATGCCTCGAAGTGCCATGCACTGTTATTTACCAGGCCAAATTACTTTATAATACAAAATTATAAGTTAAATGGAGAAGTAATTACAAAATTCAATTCAATAAAATTTAGGTGTTGTAGTTAGTAGTGATTTATCATTAGCAAATCAAATAGAAAGTTTTATCACATTGTACACATCTTTAGTCGGATCAAGACTTGAAAACGCCGTTATTGTATGGAATCCGATGCATTTAATTCATGAAGAAATGATTGAACAAGTATGAAAAAGATTTTTGAGATATTTTTTGTTATTAATGCTTAATGTTATAATTATTTAGTGCCATATAATGAGTTATTGGAAATGTTTGTGCTGGAAAGTATGAGTCGAAAAGACAGGTCCTGACGCAAATGTATCTCTACTGGTTGGAAGGCCTCAGTTATCGTGTTCCTAATTTCCTCAGCAAACAAATGTGTAATTTACCCACAAATTGTAACTGCGACACGTGCATTCTTTCCCCTGTTAAGAATGATAATGAATTATAATAAAATATTTTGGGTGGTTACGATATTGACATTTACCATGACAGTTTGATTGTTAAAAATATAGCTATTGATGTCATGTGATCCGTAAGTGAACGTTCTCCACAGGTTGTATTAAAATTATATTATATTTATTAAGTTTTTATTATATTACATTCATGACACCGTCTTTATATTAAATTTACAATATTACAGTCATAAGTATTTATATATTTTGTTGTTTTTATTATTATTTGTGTGCCAGAAGTGAGCAGTGTGCTATTTACTTTACAACTCAATCACCTGATGTATGTTATGGAAATTTTGTGAACTGCTGTAATATTATTGGGGTAAATCCTGTTTTATAGCATGTAAATAAAATAAAATATGTAAAATGCTGAGGAAACTCTTTCTTTTATATCTCGGGAAATACTGCATTACATACTGCAAACCACTCTGAGATGGGAGAGGGGACACACAACACTGAGGAAAAGCCTACTATAAACCTGCCAATGTGTTTGTGTTGGTTCAAACACCCTCGGTCCTAGCGGTGCGGTACAAGATGTGTGACGTCAGGGTTTACTGAGGGCCAATGACCTCTCTTTCACTCCGAAATACAGTTAACACTATAAGTGTAAATAATATTTATTAATGGTTAATATATTTATAGATTAATGAAGTTAATTTATAACTACACTCACACATATATGTTAGGACAAACTTTTAGTATAAATTGTAATAATTTAGATAATTACTTGTACACAATAAGTTTCTCTGGAACCCCATATTGAGGTCAGGAGAAAGAAACATAAGAATAGTATGTAATGGTGCTGTTACCTCGTTTTATGATACTTTTCTCGACTATAAAAATTGATATAATTCATTTCATAGGCTTCTACAGTTCATTGTAGATTATTCCTTTTGAACCAGTCGTTCTATTTGATAACATTAATAAAGACATAAACATGTATTAAGAATTTAGTCTGTAAAGTTATGGTGTTTATCACAATCCTGTTGGTTTAAATTTTGTCAATGGGTTTATATTTTACAACAGAATTGAACATGAATGTGTGTTCACATAATATGTGACCTAATGCTTTTGTACTACCAATAAATATACATTAATCGTCACTTTTTATAATAAATTATAGTTCAAGCTATTATAAATGAGGATTTTCTACAGTAAAAAGTAATGTTTATGATTGGTAAATATATTACGTCGTTTAGTAATCCTGACGAACTTTAATAAAAAAGACATATAATGAACACGTATAATGAAGTTGTTACTTCGCTTAAATATTTTTACTCAGTTATTACTTAACTCGTGACTTCATTTTACTTATTATTTTATTAAATGTGCTAACTGGGTGTACGGTAAAAAATATACGTGAAATTTTCCCTTAATAAAAAATCTGTGACACGACAAGACTGCTTTCTCATTAGTCCGTATTTTGATCTTATTGGATCTCATTGGATAGGCGTGCATCACAAATTTCACTGATCAACAAGGCTTATAAATTCCGGAAAGCTTGGGGATGGCGCAAAGGCACAAGAAAATGTAACCCTTAACAGTATTACAGTCTAAGGGATTTAATGATTATAAAAGAAAACGTGTTATTGATCATGTATGTCACTCGAGAGGCTGAAACAATTTCATATGTGTCCACAGGATGTATCAAAAACGAACATATGATGTCTTTGGATTTGATATTTTGCATGACTTTTCATTTCTATATAAATAAATATATAAATAATATAGAATTTAATTATGGTTAATGTAACTCCATAGGCTAAAGCTGACAGTTTAACTTTTACATTTTTACATTTCTCTTATTGGTAGCTTTATGGCAAATAGAACATCATAGAGAAAAAAATTATAAACAAACTAAATACAAGTATAGCATGAACCATTTTAAAACGTAACAGTGACACATGTAGCTTCATGAAATGAGCTACATACTTGAAAATGTTACAAGAAAACCTTAGGAAAGTATGTAATGCGACATTCGATGTAATAATATTGTTTATTTTTGTTTTAAAATGTGTTGATCGATTTCAACACAGAATAAGACTGTGCCTTTGTGATAACAACAGCAAAAAAACTGCAGTTTAATCAGTAATGCAGAACGGTGTCGCAAGCGTTACGTCAAATATTTTGAAATAACTTAAAGTTATTTACACAAACTATTATAAAAATATCTAATAAATTTTATATAATATTATTAATTAAAAAAAAAAATTAATTTAAATTTTATGCTATAGGGTAAAAGTTTTCTCATACTGCCTTAGTGAACTGTACAATAACATAGCCTATAACATAGCCAAACCTATAGAGAGGATTATCGAATAAGTTTCCAGGAATATTTCGATATTCGGAGAAAAATGATATATACGAAACACGATCCAAATTTACCTGACAGTAAACAGCTGTTGACAATTTCAACAATGCTCATCAAAGTGGCAGAGTGATTAGTTTACATTTCACTTTTAGAAAATACTAAGTACTGTGCACAATGCTTGATCGATAGTTATACAGGTTACAAAGACAAAGTTAGTAGCCTATCTATTTTTTCTCCAGGTTATGGAAATCACGAATTATGTCACACTTTTAAATGTAGGTTTCCGATACCTATATTTTTATATATTTTCTTGTCCTGTGCAACAACGCACACTCAACTGAGGTACCATAAATAAACTAGACAAGAATTGAATTTAAACAACCGGACAAGTTTAGAACCTCAGTAACCTCCCATAGTTACATCTTATGTATAAAAATCTCGTGTCGCGATTTTCGATTACAATTATCGCCAAAACCACTGATTTAATTTCATTAAAACTTTGTAGGTATGTATTGCTTGACCGAACCAAAAATAAAGAATAGTAGGCCTATTTATCTCGTTTATAAAAGTTAATGTTTTACTGCAAATTAGGTTTTTTTCATAATAATGTTTTATGACAGTACAACTAATAGATATGTATAATTAATTTAACCACAATTTTAATTTTTTTTTTAATATTTAAAGCCTTAATAGCATAGCGCAAACTTGATAGTCACATCACTTCTTATGTCAATTGCAATGGCCTTCAACATACACTTTTTGACAGGGTTCCTTCATCATGGCAACAAGGCAACCTCAACATCGGTGGTGGAAATATAATTCCGCCTTGGTAGACGCCTTGTACCGAAGAAGAACTCATAAATTCCAATTTCATTCGTACCAGAACTGGTCTTACATGTGCAAAGACTACGAAATTGCGGCCGAAGCCGTGGGTTTTTTATATACCACTGTAGATATCTTAGAATCAATGTGGATTAAAAGGGCTGGAGGTAGACGCCTTGTACCGAAGAAGACCTCATAAATTCCAATTTCATGTACTTTCTAATCGGAGTAATATGGTTAAAACTTTATTGAATCGAAAAAATGGGCAAAACCTAAAATGAGCCAGTAAAATGATGGAGCCATGGGCACGGATATAATAAGTACCACATTTGCCAACTTTTGCTTGAAAACATTCATAGCGCTTCATCATGTTAATTACAAATTATGCATTTCGATTTTTAAACTACATGTTAAGCCACGGGTAACTTTTATAGCACTTTTATAAAGATATATAATAAATTTGAAAAGAATTGAAGTTATCGCTAGGCTTTTAATACATTCTAAACTAATTACGATTACTGCGGTCAAAAATATAATAATACAGAAAATTTAACATAAAAGAAAACCTATTTACTCACACAAGATTTGTATCCATCACTGATACTATTATTCCATTATTTAAATCAGTTATTTAAACTCCTAACAGCTGATTGGCAGTTATCAATGCTGATAAACTATTACATCCAAATTATTCAGGCACTGCCCTGGACATCTATAAAATATGGCTACTTGATAGCCATATAACAAATACACCCATAAATATTTTACACCTGTATACGTAATTTTACAAATTGTTGGTTTTCATCCAGCATTTTAAAAACTACTGCAAGTGCTGGTGAACTAAACTTAATGACTACTATTTGTATATTAAATTAATAAATAAACAAATAATGAAAATCCGTTTCACTGCACAATCAATGGGAATTAATAATTGAAATTAGTAAAAATACTCTATTAAGAACTTAGTACGGCACTAATATTAGTAGTCGTATCATTACATGCTAATAATACAATGTTAACACAATAATCTAAAATAGAACATAAATCATAAAACAGATATAGAAATACACATGTAAACATACAACCTAAATCGCTCTATCTTAACTGGGTTGTTGCTCCTGTTTTCTGTAAAGTGCAGTGGGATGCGGTAATGTGTAATGCATATCCAATAATCGATCCACCCCTCCCCAAAAACATTCCATACCCACAATCCGCACTAACCTCTCTACAATAAAGTATTGCTTTATAATATTCTCCCTCGAATACAATGTTACATGGTTAAACTTACCGTTGGTTTTATAATGTGTTAAAGAAGGTGTGTTATCGTATTTCAGCATGAACTCTACTAAATTAAGTACATATTATATATCTGCTTGCATACCTGAAAAAGGTCTAAGAAACAGTGTTAATAATAAAACTGAAACAGAAAATGCATTATATATTTAAAGTATACAAACATAGGCATTGTTTTGCATTATTATCTCCCGTAACAGCGGTGGGCATAATGGGCATTAAGTAAACTTAATCTGAATTAGTAAGTAGTTTTGGCTCTAATAAAGTAAAAACAATAACATGAAAGCTATTAAATTAACTAAGTTTTTGGGCAAAATAAAGTTTTCAAAAGTTATAATAAAACATTTGCCTACAGGTCTTAAATTTTACATTCCTGAAAACAGGAAAAATAGCATAGCATCCAAACGAAAGTTTAGGAGCATCTTGTTTTATTTCCTTCATAAAATAATAGCGGAATCTTATAATCAGGCCAAAATAACGGTTGTAAAAAGATAATTTAAACTTAAAGAGTACATGAACAATGACTGGAAAGAATGACGTTTTAAATTTCTCTAATGTTATTGTTCTCAGAAAAAGATTATTTCAAAGGCTGAAATAAAAAATACAATCAAAAATATAGATTCCCTTAGACATTAATGAATAAAACATGCTCCGAAGCTAAAACTAATATACACAAATAAAAATTTAAAATGTAATTTTTTTTAATTACAGCCATATTAACAAACTGCAAAGACAAATCTCCGACATTAAATTCCGTTCATTCTTTGTCGATAAATAAAACACGTTTTTCATGTGTTTTGGGGGAGTTATCTAAAAATGCTATGAATTTAAAATAAAATCGTATGCATCCAATCAAAAGTAGATTACACCACCTTAACCCCTATACTCATGCTTGTTACATAGCTACCATAACTTGCACGTAAATAGCAGTACTCCGGCTCTAGGAGTGTAAGAATGGATGTTATCATGTTATTTTGATTAGTTATGAAGGAACACGTACATATTTCCCAGTTCCTATAATCTGGTGAAATATAAGCTAAACCTTTTAAGGTAGAACTGTCCATAAACTACGTTGTTGGCATAAACAATTGTAACCATAGGTTATAACCGTACCATCTAGTAAATTTCCAATATTATCAATTTCATTGGGAACCTTTAGTAATGCATAATCTCACTAAATAACCTAAAAGTTTAATCTAGTACTTTAATGAGAATAATAACACAAATAGCAACATCTGACAGTGCTTCAATTCCTAAGAGTTTGAAAGCTATTGAAATCAAACACATTTATTATGTCGTATATTATTGGTTAAGAGTTAGCGGACACTAACTTGAGGGCTAGAAAATCTTCATTTCTGTCTGACAGCTCGAAAAATATCTCGATAAATAACTGAAGTATAGACTTCAACATGAAGATCTATTTCTATATGCGGAACACTGTGTTTAGATAATAGCGCGTTTCATTCCATTGAATTTAGGAAATAGTTTTACATTGGTATTATGGAAAACCATTATTGCAACCAGATAAAAGCTGAGTAACTGAGATTTAGACAAATTCAGCACACTCACTGGAGATGTATTACAAATTTAATAAATGAAAACTAACTATCCCAGAGCATAGAGTATCTTTTACCTTGTGAATTAGTGGGTAGGATTTCTTTATTTCAACACAGTTATGAAACTTAACTTCATAAGAAAAAATATTAATGTATCATTTGGCAAGATGTTGGAAAAATTTAATTTGGCTTGAACTCAACTCAGACTTGAATTTTTCATTCATACACAGACAAGAATGATTTCTATAAAAGTGTGTATCAAATCATGCAGTTTGACTAAGCGTCGTCGAAGCATAACACACAGAAGGCTTTCACAATTTCTCTCCACAATTGCAGCAGTACTCTTTAGCTACTAGCTATTTCAATTTAAAGCATATAAAACTTAAAAATATATTTATTGAATTTTAAATACAAGATTACGAATAACTGATTCTAAACCTTTTTCAGTACCAGCTATCAATGACTTAACCTTCAAAGGTATTCCTTAATACTCACAAAATAAAACACTTATCCAATGATTTAAACTTATATTCATTTCATTTTAAACAAAAGAGTTCATTACAGTCTTAAATTCAATATCTAGTATATTATGATAATCTACAGCTCTGCTTAATTGTTTATCGATAACAGATTAGGGTGGCTGGTGTAATTTTATGCATATCAAGGGTTGTAATTAATTATGATTTGAAATTAATTATGAAGCAATCATTTGCTGGGTACCTCGTAATTTTCAATATACTTATCAAGTTGTTTTGTTACACCAGCTATTGGGTTTACTACCCTTGTATTATTTTAAATTAAATATGAATATTTAATTTATTATAAATCAAAATTTATTGTTGCTCTTACGCTTTAAGTAAATTATAATTTATGTTTTGATTTTAAATTAAAGTTATTATAAATCACCTGAACGTTAAAATGCGCAAAACATTGTCACCACAAAGGTGTTATATTTATCCCCCACTGTTCTTTAGTGAATTTCGCAAAGTCAACAGAATGATGGATTAATTACGCCTATACGGCGATCTCATCTGTGAAGACTTTTGAAAATAAAATTAGAAGAATTTTACTTACCCGGAAGATTTCCCACATAATGATTATGAAAGAAACTCACCTGAAAAATAATGTTATTATTACAAAACATAGCAAGGATTAAGTTATATACACTATATTTTATAGCTACATAATTTCTTCTTCTCTCTCTACCAATATACTTTATACTCGATTACTTTCAAGTGGGTGACATAAAATTAACGTATAACTATATGTATTAGTTATTTTTAATTTATTTCTTTTTTTTCGTTTAAGTAAATCGCATAGTTTATTGGTTATTATTACTTATGGCTTATCTAATTTTGTTTAAATATTTTTTGTAGAAAACAACCAAATAAATTATTTGTGTTCTTAATAAAAAATGTAATGCTTAAGGTCCGTAAAGTTATCTAGAACGTCGTAATATTTAATGCATTTCCAATAATCAATACCCCTCTAACACGGTTCTAAAACCGCACTGACCTGTAGGTTATACAGTGTCATTACAGATATGTTTACTCGCAAAATGCCTGTCCTGAACACTTTTATCATCATTATAGTACTTTGCAAATAATTAGTTACATTTTAGAGTAAAAAATTCTACTGAACAATAACTTAGTTAATTGCGAAGACCTATATTGAAATGAAAACAAAGTGAGAAAATGTGTATTCAAGGGACGACAGAGTATATTTTATCAGGATTCATTTCGATTCAAGAGCTAAGTACCTCACTTTAGAAATTTTAATTTTACAAATTTAAGAACTCTCCAAAATAACAGAGTAATTCATTACTTTAAATTACTGAGTGTTGAATACTGTTGAAGGATGATGAACGAATGTTTGATCGCAAGGAAATTTTTAATTTCTGGTTAAATACTATTGGTTTTGAAACAATATTTTCCCGCCAGAGTGTGTAACACATTAAAAAAATATCCTTTTCCAACATTAAATTATAGTAAAAGAATTCAAGGTTAAACTTGTTTGAATTAGTGTAATCTATTATTTATTAATATATTTTATATAGCTTATTTTTAATAATAAAAATCTGAAAGTAGAAATATCACATACAGATTTTTCTACAGAATAGGGTTATGATCTTTAGAGATGTTTTATATATGTTTAATTACATGAAATTTTACACGGAATTTAGTTTTAAGGTTATTTTATATAGGCATCACAATTTTCGATTATGTTGTTTTATAGTGTTAGGCTGATTGTATGCGAACATTTTTACTTTGGTGTTTTAAACCATGATGGTAATGATGAAATATTAGAATAAACAAATATGTAAAAATATTGATTGTAATCATATGACGTTTTAACATGTGACATAATATCAAATCTACTCTAATAAAATGAACAGTATATGTAAAATTATGCAGTCCACAGAGGTATGTTTGCAACACGTAATGAAGCGTTCTACTACATTGAATGTACAAACCAAGAAGAAACAATTCATTTAATCTTATGTCTACTACACGTTACTTGTTACATTTGTATCACTAGTTTCATTTATTATTTTTCTACATACAGGTTTTCGGTTGAAAAGTACATTTAAGAAGTTAAGTATAAGAATAACAAATATTTAAAATATTTTAAGACGTTAAATATTTATTAAAAGGGCACGTACACCTTTACAATAATACAAAATATCTTTGGAAATGATTAAATGAATACAGTAAAATTAATATAATAAGTGTTAAGACGCTTGACTTGGCTGAAACCATTCGGCTGCACAGGTGTTGTCGAGATTAGAAGTTAGCGGTTTCTTCAACAAAGTCCCCTTTGTTCCAAACTTCTCTACCACTATCAATCATAGTCGGCTATTGTGCTACTTCCACTGACTTTAAAGCCATTTCCCTTAACTTATGTAATTCTCTAAGGTATTCCGTGTCACAAAAAATTGTATTCATAAAGTTTTCATCACACGTGTCTAAACTGTTTATATACAAACTTGAAATAACATTCTCACAGAGATGTTTCTTTAAACGGAATGAACATTTCAAGTTGAATATTTATATGATATATTCTTTTTACCTTCATTTCACTGATATGTAAAAACATGTCATTCAAGTTTGTAATATTTACAAAGAACTATTTAGCAAGAATTTCTCGATAATCAAACAGAACCTGTTTAATCGCATATTTTTAAATTTAGCCGGCTAGGGTTTTAATCATATTTTTCTTATGCTTCCTAGCCCACGAAAAAAATAACTAGAATATAATAAAATTTTTACAACAAAATAAATAAAATTGTAAATTTAAACGGAACGAATACCTGACCTCGTCTACCCACTTGTTTTATATTTCTCATGTATATAGAATGATTGAGGATGGAAAACAAAATATTTCTAGATCTATACAGCTTCAGTCAAAAGGAACTTTTGGTGATAAAAATCATTGTAATTGTAGTTAGAAATTATTGAAAACTGTAGATTCATTAAAATAAACATTTGCATTACAAGGAACAGTAATGCTCATACTTGTATAATTCTGTATTGAGTATTTTTATAAATAATATTACAAGTTTCGGAGTTTATTTGGATAGTTTCATGATCATTTTTGAATAATGAATTAAAGGTGCTGTACAAATTAATATGCATAACATACATAACACAGCACATTCTTTACTATTCTCGAGTTGTTTACTGAACAAATAATGTCCGCACGAACATAATAGTGTTAATGAAAACAAATATTTAAGTACTCCTTAATCTTGGAATATTGTAATAATTCTGTCTGACTAATAACTCATCGAGATTACTGCCTAATAAAATAAAGTTTTGGGTGTAAAAATTCTTGAATCATAAGAAAAGGTGCTCTTTTCTAGTCAGGTATCGTCTAAGATTAGACGGGTTTCTCTCTCAACTTTGTTTTTTCCAAACTTCTACCAGCCGTTGTTAATCATAATCACAGTTTACCACCCGTTGTATTTTATCTTGTAATAAATTGAGTATGAAAATCAATATAATAAAAGCTTGATGTATATACCATACAACAGTTACAAATATAAACTCAATACCAATACTCATTACTCTATTAGGAAAAGAGTACACGTGCATTTCGTATAACATTATCTAATTAACAGTAAATTGAAAGTCAATTTTATTTTAGATAATCCTCTTAGAAGCGTCCGATGTGGGTCATCAGCGAGTTAATACCTTACATTCCAGGATCAGAAAGCTAATTTCCACTCAATAAGCACATAATCTGGTTTTTATATAAATAGATTGATACATTTTCCCTGATAAAACAATTAATTATCAGCAGCAATAATTAAAAAAAAATATAAATGACGGAGCATAGAAAGTCTTACACATATGAAACGATATTATTTATAAATTAATTCCTAACACCTATTGTCAGAAAAGTTTTGGAAAAATTGTCATCAATAACGTTTCAAAAGTACAGAGTGTTCTGTAAAAGTGTTGTTGGGATTTTGTTCTACAAAAAAATGAGCAAACAATTTCATATGAAGTTATGTCCTAAAAATTTTTCGTTTTTAGTTTTTCGTCTAAGTTTATGTAAGTGATTTTATCAGAAAAGATATAAATTTGAATAAATTGCTGCATATGCTCGTGTTTCCCACTAAAACTTTATCACAATTGTCATAATTGTTATTTACCATTGCTTGTTGGATGCTTCGCTTCCACGGAAGAACAAAGGCTGTAAATGACGGTAGAAGAATTTCTGCGGTTTACTGGAAATGAATATAAAACGTCACGAATTAACGTATTTTGTGTTGAGGCTTATTATTTATATCATTGTCTTAAACATTATTTAACTTACACTATTGTATATATATCACGTTATACCAAGATTCCAAATCATGAAAAAAGTATTTGCCCTATATTTGTTAGTTGATTAATGTAAAATATAATCATCCCTAACAACTCTTGTTGAAAATATGACACGCGACTTCAAATGTTTACAATCATTCAACATCAGTAATACAGTATTTTTTTTATTTTATTAATTTATTGAAATAATAAAATATTACACTTGAACTTAGAAAAGGCTTTACCAACTCTGACCAAAATTACATGTAATATCGGTCTTATTAATTATAATTGAAATTGCTTATTATCCTGCGCTTGCACTTCAAGGTGATGTTAACCTAATTTCAAAACTAAGTGACCGGTATGTAGTAAGATATCTTCTGTTTGAATTATGTAAGAAACCATAATAATTTGAGATTTTAGACCTTCGAAAGCACGTGATTTAGTACTACAATATACAAGGAATATTATTAAAAAGGGAACGGTTAGACCAGACTGTAATAGTGTATGGCTAGCTTGGAGATGACTAGTAATTGGCTTGGAGGTGACTATTAAATAGAATTCCAGCGAATAATTTGTGGGTGAACGTTTAATACACCGAGTTTATACCCTGACGAGATTATAAGTGAAGGCATACCTGACCACATTATGTAACTTTTATTTCTGATTTCCTTTACATTTGTCCCATAGTTAATGACATTGCTGTATCCTTGAATTATAGAAAGAGAGTAAAACACATAAACTTAACATTTACTTTTCTGTTCCAAAATACTTTGCAAAATATATTGATTTTATTGATTACAAATAAGTTGGGAAGCACACCAAAGCTAGTTAGCCGATGTTGAAATTATTCCGCATTGAAAAACTGCTTTAAATAAATTATGTAAAGTATATGCATTTTGTTTTTACGAATTCCCTTCAAGCTCCTTAAGTTTTGAGAGAATCGGGATTGATTTGCTTTGGCAATTTGGTTATATAATATATATATATATATATATATCGTATTTCTTAATGAAAATGGTTATGAAACGAAAGTTTTTTTCCAAGTTGATTAAACGTATTATTGATTAGATTAGAAGAATTAAATTAGATCATTTATTAAATTAGAAAATTTTGTTTTAGTTTTATTCAGACTATTATGTAGATTAAGCCTTACAGACGTTTTGAGAACGCATCCAAAGAATCACAGCAAAATAAAACCAATTTATTTTATAAGCGAAAACGTAAAAATGACCTGGTTTTAAGTTATATCACGCAAGCTTTGCATTAAAACATTCTAGAAAAATGTTTTTCAAAGAAACAAATATTTGTCCCAAGTCTAATAGCTTGTCACAATTTTCAAATTTCAGCATTGCGTATTAATCCATAAATCTGTAAAAAATAACTGCATAACGCATAATTTACCATAATATAGAAATTTTGACATAAAAATGTGTCTCAAAACATGTTTTTATTTTTGCACTAAGTTTGAAACTAGACGTAGTCGTAGAATCTTTGGCATGCATTGCTCATAGTAATTTTAAAATCACAATGTGTTAGACAAATGTGTTTATGAGCATAAAAACTTGAATATTTTGAAAACTTTCTTGAAGTTATATTTTCATTACAATTAAATTTGAGGACTATAATTAGTTTTTTACTCCACATTTATAGATATACACGGAAAAAAGGATTATCTAGTCTAACTAGCCCTGGTAAAATAAAAACGTGTAGAATCCAGTTTTTCTGGGAACTGCTACTGGTTTGCTTACACATTGGAATGTATATAGAACTAATGCGGAATACTCTCGAGTAATTTTAATATTAGTTACTAATTGGAAAAAATCCATATATAACTATCGTGTAGATTACTGACAGAGTATACTGGGTGAATTCTGAGCTTAGCTCCAGTTCAACTTCCTCTTAGTACAGCGTCTGGTATCTGACACTCTCTCATCACTCACTCCTGGAATTCGGGGACATATTCGTCGGAAAAGTCCCAAAAAATTGTGCGATGAATGAGCTCAAAATTAGTTTATTAATTCTTCTACCTCTGACGCGCCTAGATTTAAAATATAAAAATATAGTGTAATATACGTTAAAAGGTACTCCCATTGTCTCATCAGGTGCTCAAGTGGAGCTTATTTCAACATTCACGTTGAATTAATCCTTCCCAACACAGTTACGTTATGTGTAGGGTATTTTGTGTTAGATTCTGAGACTATTAAATTCATTCTTAAAAAGTCTTCATTTTTAGTTGGGACATGAAAAATATCAGCTTTCCAGTTATGATTATTGACTGTAAAAGTGAACAAAACATGGCACACATATACATATAGCTTTACTCGGATTACAATAATGCTAATATTTCACTAATGTATGCTTCATAAATTTTGATAAGGACACTATCATACTCATTGTGAATAGTATCCATAATAAAACTGATTAAATTAGGCTTCGAAATAATAATTGCTTATTAAAACATATTACATTACGGTTATTTACAATAAAATTTATCGTAGTGTACATAATCGTGATTAAAATTGGTATCATAAGTATGGACGGGTCAAACCATAATCCCTAAAAACTGTTGTCTACTCTAAAACTTAAACCACTTAAACTTTTATATTTCTGTCTTGTTGTACGTGAACTGGAAATTGAACTAGTAATCATTCAGCCTAAATTTTAAGTAAACCATGACTTTCGTGTTCACCATTTTTAAGTTGTGAAGTGGATGCAGTATCTTTTAAAACATCAGATTATTGGTAAACAAATACATTTAAATGTTTTAATACTGGTTAATAAATATCGTAATAGTTCTTTTGTATATCAATGACACATATGTTTTGTTGAAGAGGGAAGTAGTATAAAACACACATTTTCAAAGATCATATGTTTTTGACTTTTTATAATCACGCCATTTTTAAAAACAGTTTAAAAATTTATATGGATTAAATTTTTTATTATATATGCAAATTTAAATCTCCTTTTATGGGGAATAAAATAAGTACTTTGAAACCTTTAATAATTTACAGTCATTTTATTATCCCTGCAGCATGAATACATTTTAAATTACGAATTTTTCCGATCTACTTAAGTTTTAAGAGATCCAAGTGTACTTTAATCGAGAATGCCCTATATTTATATTATATGGGGGCTTAATTTTTAACATTTTATTTAAGCTTTGAACTGATGTGTAGTATAAAAATGATATAATGCTCTTTATTAAGCATTCTTAAACTCTTTAGTAAAATATTTATATTATTTGCCAATGAAATTTAGAATACTTTTAATTTTGCTAATTTATTTTAATACACTTGGAAGGAGAATTATATATAACGAAAATGAGTGGTTTTGTACGCCTAAAGTATTCTTAATATATTGATTATTTTCCGTACGAATCACAAAAATAAACGTGTACTGTAAAAAATGTACTGTATATTTAGGTTTATTCCTTAGAATATAGTAGTGATATTACCTCTCTAACGACTCATCCAGAGTATAGCCTGCGAATATGAAGTTTTAGGTTGAGAATTTCTCGGAATAAGAAGGAAAGTTGCTCTCCTCGTGCCAGGTGTCGGCTAAGATTAGACAAGTCAGGTTTCTTCCTCAACTTTGTTTGTTCCAAACTTCTCCCAGCCGTTATCAATCATAATCACACTTTACCACCATTTGTCTTTTATCTTGTAATCCAATAGTAATGATTTTAAGTACTAAGAATCAGTTCAATAAAAAGCCGTGTTTACAATATATTTTAAAAGCAACCATACATTCATTTAAAACTCACTACTATTATTTATCACACCTTTAGGAAGACTAACTGTGCAATTTAAACTATAAAATTATAGAAAATATTAATTTTATTAAATTTTACGATATTTTAAGATAAGTGAACGATTTGGGCCCTCAGTATTATTATATTATAGTCCGGTATCCCAGAGCAAATTTGAATTACATAATCACACAACCTGGATAAAGTCGATGGATAAAAAAAAATCGCGCTAGCTTTATTGGAGGTTCACATTGAAGATTATCGATAGGAAAAAAAAGGATGATTTCATCCTTAATTTACCTATATATCGGTAAGCTAGAAGAAGACTTTTAAAGAAATTGTAATACTAGCCTCACGGAATAAACAAATTTTTGACCCAGGATTAAGGGGAAAATTACTATAACAAAACTTCAAGAAACATTTAAGAAGGAAATAAAGGTTGATCTTTATACTGCCAGGCAAGACAAAGGACTACCAAAGATTATTAATAAATTCAGGAAAGATAGTATGAATTTACTGACTGGTAACAGAAATCGTTGTAGTACACAATCAGGCTGCAAAATCTCTTAATCATCTCTTTATTATTGTTAGCATGGATAAATTTTATGACTAGACCTACTATTTTCGTGTATGAATAAATGGAAAATAAACTTAAAATTTAAGAATATTGAGACATTTATTTATAACTACAATACCTTCAGTTGCCTTCAAGGATAGAATTTCTGGATATTACAGTAAGTGAATTGTATCCTAACTTAATAGTTTAATGGTTACAAAATGATCACGATGCCCAAGAACGCTAAACAAGGCTTAATATAAAATACATAAATTTTTGGCATGACTATGACAGTTGGAAGCTGTTTCTTGGTAAATGTAAAATAAAAAAAATGCTATTATTTTAATAAGAAAGTTAATACTTTATCATGGAATTTGATGATAATTGCTTCTATTGTTTATTAATCTCCAAACCCTTCTATAAACATCTTTTTTTATAACACATATATTCTTTCCATTTTGTCTGTAAGGAAAAAATGTAATTGTTGTAGGTGAAGTAAATATTAATGTTCTTGTAAATTCAGGTTTATTTTCCTATACGGTAGTCACGAACCTCTGAAACTGCTTATTGTGTTTACTAATCTAGATAAAATATATTTAAATATTACCACCTTAAATATTCAGATACCTGATTAAGATGGATTTTTCTTCGAGATTTTATACTTTTAATAAAATCCAGAAAAAACTAAATACATTAGAACTAACTTTACTCAAGGAATGAAGAAAGTTTACAATAAATAACATTTACAAGTTTAACAGTTTTAAAACTGGCTTGATACTAGATACGTAAACTGAATATATTGGCTTTAAATACAATGTATTTTTGATATTTTATATACTATTACCTTCCATTTTTTGCGATATTGAGGAAAAGTTCAAAAACATATTAAAAACTTATTGTACATGAATGGAAAAAATGGAAATGGAAAAATCTGTATAATATCTGCAGTAATGCCTATTAATTATTCTTACGATATAACAGGTATAGCATATTAATTGTATGAGTTTGACCATTACATGCGCAGACTATGTATTTTTAGGAATAAAGTGGTTTTCAATTCGATTCCTAGTTTTTTTTTTATTAATTAATCTAGATATTATTGGCCTTTATTATTGGATTATTTGCTTCGTTATTCGATCATCTTAGACTGTATCTGTGAACCGTTTTATCACGTAACATAATGCTAAGCTGACATGATTATTCATGCAAACATGCTATGCAGAAACCAGGATTAGAACCCAGAACCTCAGCGCGCTGGAATGTTCATTACTGACAAACTTTAAAGAAGCAACATTGCATCAAGATAATTTATTCAAAGTAAATATTTATTTTCATTAAGCTTATACTTTTATTGTTTCAAATCTGTGAGGACCAAAAATATTTATATTCTCACAGCATTAAGCAATGTTATGTCAATATTACTATGTACAGATTTATACTATGTAAAGTTTGGATCGATTTGGATCGATCGGATTTGGTTTAATATAACTAAGCGATATACTGAATGAATTATTAACGTAAATTAAGCAAAGGTAGCAAAATGCAGGCGTTATAACATCAATTTATATATTAAAATAAATAAAAATAGATCAAATGGACTATATATATGTTATTAGCTAGTACACTCTCATAAGTTGTCACAAAATAAAAACTAATTAGTATTCACATACAACACAATAGGTGTGCAAAATTTAATTTATGATCAAATTACATTCAAATGCACGTAAGAAATCTTCACAGGGTTCGTTTCGTTTCAGATTTAAACATCATACTATAATATTTAAACTAATAGACTATTGCCACTTATTTGTTTCATATATGTTTTTATAAACTTTGTTTAGTTATAATAGTGCTTAACAATTAACTACGAAACTTAGTCATAAAAGGGAGGACTGTTGGCAATACTGGTTGGTGACTACCCAATAGTTATAATAGCGCTTATCAATTAACTACTTAACTTAGTCATAAAAGGGAGGACTGTTGGCAATACTGGTTGGTGACTACCCAATAGTTATAATAGCGCTTACTAATTAACTATGAAAATTTGTAATAATAGGGAGGACAGTTGGCAATATTGGTTGGTGGTAACCTAATTACAACTTCAAGAGAAGATTGATATGTTGTAATGGGCACAATAGAGAGCTTTGGAAGTACGATCAGCGTTGATATGTCCGCTACTTTGTGCCCTACTTCAATCGATAACAGACAGGGATCTCTTCCATCCCCAGCCGTCACTTGACCTTTCAACAGAGCCCTAATATATTGCATTACGCTACTCCCTTTGGTAAAAGAAATATTACAGGACTGCTGAATACACTTTGTCTGTCAAAAGTCTTATAAAATATATTTCGTACACGTGTACGTATTGTTTCTGTTGTGATTGGCAAAGGTAGCATAGTAAAGTAATAATCTATTAGGCTTGAATTTTTGAGATAAATTCAGCAATAAACAAAATATATTATTTTTTTACAACATTGAAGATAATATATTCTTATTTATATATACGCCAACAATCATTTAAAATTTTAAGACAAATGCTTTTGGTGGATTGCATTCGAGTAGTTCTTAAATATTAAATATTAGATAGTTCGTAGTAACTTATTTGAGTGTTACTGAATGAATATTGAACTTATAGAATATAGCATACACTAGTTGGCTGCGCGTTAACGAAGGTTATCACCCGAGGAGTTTTAAAAGTGTAATTTATCTCTGACTGTACGTCTTCTATTATATTTGTCAGCACAATATGTAGGAAACAAGCTTGCGTATAGACCAGGCATAGTATCATTTCTGAAAAGGCAACAGCGACTTCGGTGATGGCGTTTGTCGTGCCATGATATTCGGATGTGCGTCAACAATGATTTTTTACAATAAATTTGGTCTTATTGGTAACATGACAAAATGAGTTGGTAAAATCAAAACAGAAGATTAAATAAATTCGTAAACAAAATAAGTATAACTATATAACATATTACATCTGAAATAGTAACACTTTCAGAATGACTATCACGATATATCGTGAAAGATTTTATCTCTAAACTTAACATAAAAAATAATGACTTCTATTATGGTAAATGTATGCTTATTGGATCCAGTTACTCAATAGGAGTGCATGATTTGTTTTTCGTCTGCCAGGAGATGCAAAAATTACTCTTCAATATAATTGTCCATCTAACGACAGGATATCTTGAAAATTACATGAGCTATAAACTTGACATATTTACTACATCTTCAGCAATGCCAGTTACGCGAAATGTTGTGTAGCGTACTCCTCCCTTGTAACATATAGCTTTCGAAATGAGAGGCGAGAGGATGTGAGAACTTGTAATTTCTCCGTAAGTGTTTTAATAACTATTATTTACTCATAATAAAGAAAAAGATTTTGGGTACTTTTACTGCACCAATCAACATTACAATGGTAAAATTTAACAAGTATACTGAAAACGATATACAACAAAAATGGAAAAGATTGGTTTTTATTATTGACAATATGTCAAAACTTCTGTATCAAACTATCCAAAAGTAAATTTGCTAATACAGACAGAACTTAAATAATGTTCGAGATAATGATGTAAATTTTCCATTTGGTATTGTTTCTTCACTCTTTAGATAAGCAGCAGCTATGGTTCATAGTGCTCACTTATCAAGAACACATGACGCAAATCAGCACAATGCCAGTATAATATGGAACCACAAAATTTTTGTACGTTGTCAGTCACAGGCCATTCACTAATTTAAATTTTTCCTACGTGTATTCAATTGTGTAAGTGTGTATGATCGTTTAAAAAGAGTGATAAAAATAATAAACTTTATGAGTGAGAGTGTTGAGTTTTGCGCTAGTTTACCCTTTGCTCAGTGCATCGTCTGAAATTTGATGCGAACATAGACTTTAATTCTGGAATCTGGAATTATGTCACTTTAAGACATAAAAAAGTCCGTGACAAAGAAGCTCAAATTGAAGTCCTCTTTTGGATATCTTAATACTGATGTGACTGCAGACTCCAGGACTTCATGTATCAGACGATGCACAGATCGGTGTATTAAATTTAACATTAAATTTAGTACCAATTCAACCATATAAAAGATGAGGAGTAACCTAGCGCTCATCATTAAGAAGTCAAATTACCACAAAAAATATGTACTGAACAGTACCAGTTTCACCAGGCAGCACGTATAACTTTAAATATTTGGATATTGAACAAAACTGAAATACAATCTGGTAAATCATGTTCAATAATAAATCTTCTTGGATATACTGTCATAGTTGAAACAAAGGAATATACAGTAATTTACACCAATGAACACCGAATTTTGAGGCAAAGATCCCAGTTTATTACATTGTGAAATTAAGAAAAGGGCCAACTGTACATATATTCCAGTCTTTACAGTTGATTGAAAGAAATCTGACTTTTTAAAATACTTTTCATAACTAAACTTCTGTTCGTTTTGCAATTTTACCAAATTGAAAACGTGAAATTCCAAAACAACAATTTTCCTAAAACTGACATAAGTGTATCATATCATGTATGTACGTGTCTTAAGGTAAAAACTAAAATGTTTTGATATGGTGGCCATTCGTGTTTGTGATAATCCTTCTTCTGAACTGCTCCTAATAGAATACACACAACTACGGTTATAAACAAATTTAAAAACCTTTTTACTTAACTTTTTATCTAAATTACCCAAATAATTAGACACAAGTGTAAGCGAAACAAACTTTTGCCTTACATGGGCTCCAAATAATATTCATCCAATAAACCCAACACATTCGGTCATTAAATTATACTTACATAGTAAATATGACAGGCTCTTGGGACGAGATTTTGTTTATAACCGCTAACTTTTTTTCACATTAAAGATGACGTAAGCTTTATGTAAGAAAAATATTATTTTAATTAATTGCTATCATCGTTTAGCATACGAAGTAATAAATAGAGTCGGACTTCTCGTAAGCATATTTCCCTCGATAACGTAAGTGACCTCAAATTCGTTTCAGACTGCAAGAGTTATGCCTTCAGATACGACGTTTATTGTAATTAGGTCCTCGCCTATTGGTTAACTAATTAATCATATTGTATACTCAAAGCTGTATACATGCTCAGTAATAAATATTACAGGTCGTATATAAAAAAACCTATTTAGTGGAAATATTCATAAGGTTTACTTAATTCGCGTAGTATTTTGTATCAAAACTAAGTGTTTATAAGATATTACAGTCGCCTGTTAGGTTATAACAGTGTAACACCCAAAAAGGCATTACACTACGCTTTAACATACCGGGATTATATAATTCATGAAATGTTTTAACTAATAACAAGGTACGTCACACATATATCGCTCAACAAGCTTTTGTGAAGTTGTACCCAAAATTTAAAGTTTACAACTCATTTCATCCTTGAGGTGTCCTGTGGATAAATAGACTGACAGTCAAAACATTGTTTATTTCTTTCCGCCGATAAAAGAGAAATTTCCCAAGCCTATTGAGTAAGTATTTCCCAGCTAATAAGCTTCATGACGATTTGCCTAATTCCATGGTAGAGCATGTACCAAAATAGAACGCATTCTTTTCTCTATAGAAATGAAGGCCAATGTAGAGTTCAATGTATACAGGTGGAATGGATTTCTAGATATCTTACTTACCACATGATAAATTCATTTTTGCGTTCAATTTAGGTTCAATTAGCAGTATTTGGATAAAAAAATGTTTGGTAAGCTGGGCAGAGTAATGTGCACCTACTCAAATCTTCTCACAGACCTTTAACATTGCCTTTCTACTCTTTTATTCTATTATTTTCATTCTAAGATAAAAATGCCACATTTTAGAACCTCATGAAATTGTGCTAATTTTTTTTTCTATTTATTTTGTAATTTCTCCGCTTAACGTGTGGGGTAGTATTTTGGGGAAGCTCAGTGTTAACAAAACATATATTAGGAATCCTGAAACACAACATTAGGATTATGTTCAAACTTAACCAGGGCAATCCTTCAAACCAGTTTAAAAAACTAAAACACTCTCAATTTACCACCTCTATATACAGTATTTTAGATATTGCTATGCAAAACTAATTGCAGTACAAAAAACAAGTATTGCAGCACTCAAAACCAGAAATCAATCCCTGCAATATCCCATATCGTTATTATTCAGATCTCGAAATATATATTAAATTACATCCAAATCTAAAGGGTTATAATTCCATAACTGTATGTAAAACTTGCATAAAATGTCATCTCATTAACCGGGCATATTATTCAGTTGATGAACACTTAAATGATTAACGATAATGACTTATTGTTGAATTTTTAAACTAATACCTACTAAGCTTACAAAGTAATGCAACTATTCGTTTATAGGCTATACGATTATTTTTTAAATATCGACAACTTACATGTTTATCATTAGCCTTGGGATAAATGATACCCTATTTGTAGCTGTGACAATAAAGATACATACATACATACTGTCCCTTCCAATGTAGGGGTAAAAAAGAGTGGTGAAGTGCTAGATATTGCTGAGAGTTTTATATAATAGTACGATGAATTGATTGATAAAATATAATTTATAATCAATTCAAACCTGTGAAATAAAGGACAATAAAATTTAACTTTTCTCCATAGAACTGAAATATTTGTTAACTTGTTAACTTTCACTAAATATCTGTCTTTATCTTCTAGCAATGTAACTAGATGTGTGTCTATATAAACGATCAGCACAACAAGAATATCTCTCCTATTAAGTAATGAACGAATATGCATTGAGTTTATATAAAAATGACCCTTGTATAAAACCTAATTACAAAATTTAATAGCAATTGGATTAAATTGGTTCAATTCAAAAGGTAGAAGGATTAGTATACGGGGACGGGATCTAGTGATTTTAGGTTTTGCAAAGTGTCGAGAGTAACTAAATGTAGGTGGGGGTTTAATGTTACAATGGGTTAGTGCTGATGAACTTTATAAAACATTTTATTGTATTCTTTGTTCCAACGTATATACCAAAGACACTACATTCTACGAGTAGATAATCATCTGCCTATATCTGCCTGTAGAAAATATAATAAATACAGAAAAATACTGATTTTAATCACTCAAAACTTCGTGAGAGCACTCTAACTGATGTTCAGGATCACCACATTACTAACTAGAGTTGTTAGTATTAGAATAACTAGAGCAATAGGTCTTGTTACAACGAAGGATTTATGGTTGAGTGGATTGGACTATTTTATTGTTGAGACTAGTGACTACCTAATAACATCTTAAATTGAAATGTACTTTCGATCCTTATCTTCTTTCTTAGGAATGTTGCATCAAATTTCAATCCTAGGGTTTAAGATGCAAATTATTTGCATATTAAATTATATCCCATAATTATTAACCTAGAATTTTTGTTGTGCTTTATGTTGTTATGCTTGTAAAGCAAAACGTCCGGTGCTATTTAGTGTTAGCCGATGTCATATGGATTCCATCGATTATCGTAATAATAATAATATAAATAATAAATTATCTATTGCGTAAAACATAAGAACAATGTTATAGCAATCGTCAAGTATTTTGAGCTAAATTTTCCATTCGTTCTACCATCAAAGTCCCTTCCATACGTAAAATTTTTTGCGTTCACTCTCTCTCACTCATTCGAATGTATCCACCACTTCCCCGGTCAGTCAAACCAATTGAGAGGTCTCCCAATTGTGTGCCATAAACTCATCTATAGCGTAGAACGCATGTGTAATAAATGTTGTTTTTAGACGAGCTTCGAATGCCTTCAGCATGGGGACACTTTTAATCAAGTTCAGCAAGTTTTTGACAATTCGAACTCCTGCCTGAGAAGGCAAACGCTCGTGAGGTACGGTCCTGTGTCTCCCAGTTCAGTAGCCATCCCTGCCTCTAGTTTCATAAGAGTGTAAATCACTACCTCTTGTGTGTTCGCATTTGGATTTGAAAAAAGTTACGTTTCCAAGACGTAGAGGCAAGGTAATGTCAACAATTTTAGATTTTTGAAAGCTGGCCATTATCATGTTTCTCGTTTAATGAGAACAAACTGTTTCTTAAGTCATTAAAGTAAATTGACTGATATCCAAACAAAACATGATTTTCCGTGTTAAATGACATACATTTGAAATGAACCATTATTTTATGATGATATAATGAACATATACAGCCCAGATGGTTATTCACACAAAAACTTGAGAGCCACCTCAAATATGGACGGTCGGCCAGTTCTCTATAATAAAGATGACAAATCCCACTCGGTCCAAGTTGATTGGGTCCTCTTGTAGTCCTCTCTGAGCCTCTTACCCACTCCTTCAGTATTGGAAAATATCAATCAAACTGTGTCCTCTTCACCCTCGTCTTCTCTTGTTTCTCATCTTGTGTTTCCTAATTCTCTTCCTCGGTCATCGTACCTGGCTAAGCCGAGTGTAACTGAAGTATCTCCTACAGACTTATAAGAAAATAAGGTGTGCATTTGAGTAATAAAATAATAATAAAGATAACGGAAACTGATATGATCAGACTAAAATATTTGAGTGGTGTACAACTCACTTTTCATTCCAAGAATAATTACAATGGTATAATTGTTTGTTCAAAGGAAACTAACAAGTCTAAACTAAATAGTACGTAGTAATGATATTAATATTTGGTTTAAATAATATAATAATAATAATAGTAGTAGTTATTGTTAAAATTTAAAAAAGTTATTTTAAATCTAATTTTGGAGGTGAAGTTCTTTAGAGTTCGTATTTTGATAGTGTGTACCAGTTAATCATCAGGATAAGTAATAACGATCCTCTCATACGTGTATGTAATTAATAATAAATATTCTTGTTACTATAAGACAAGTTTAAAGGGCAATATAAAACAGATCTATCTTAAACCCTGAGACAGACTAGAATATACGAGGAGATACGTTATAGTATCGATTTTATAGTTACGATAACGATGAGATATTTTATAGTAATTCAAATTAGCGTATCTCACCACTCAATCCGGTTTCACGCTATTCAGAGGAAATCTGCAACATGAAAAATGCGTCTCCTCTGATATGGTTATAATTAGTTGTGTTGAGTATTACAAAAATAGTAAGTATTTGTTATGTTCAATGTATTATCTGTTAAGTGTTAGTGCTACGTAATACCATACTTGTTCCATACCAACAAGCCACAGACTCGAATGTTTTTCCAATACAAAGTTTTCGAGAATCTCATGGTTTAATCGATACATACTTTTGTAATGACAGAAGTTTCTATGCATAGGCAAACACGTCCCCTTTGTGATTGCTTTGTTTCCGTTATACTCTGCTACCTAATTTAAGCAATATAACCAATTCGGTTAACTAAAGTGCCCTAAGGGCACTAATTAATGTTTATGTATGGAAATGAATAAATTTTGAACAGCTAGTGCTTGTTCTAGAGGCAGTACTAATGATTTATACAAATATATATCTTGATAGGCAATTAATCTTTAAATATTATGCGCTCAGACTATGTACAAAAAACGTTCACATACATTTGATATTCAATACTGTCAACTGCAATGCCGGTTATTAGGGTAGGCATAATAATTTTATGTAAAAGAGTAGAATTGGGAGACCTCTCAATTGTTTGACTGACCGAGAAAGTGGTGGATACATTCGAATGAGTGAGAGAGAGTGAACGCAAAAAATTTTACGTATGGAAAGAACTTTGATGGTAGAACGAATGGAAAATTTAGCTCAAAATACTTGACGATTGCTATAACATTGTTCTTATGTTTTGCGCAATAGATAATTTATTATTTATTTATTATTATTATTATTATTACGATAATCGATGGAATCCATATGACATCGGCTAACACTAAATAGCACCGGACGTTTTGCTTTACAAGCATAACAACATAAAAGCACAAAAAAAATTCTAGGTTAATAATTATGGGATATAATTTAATATGCAAATAATTTGCATCTTAAACCCTAGGATTGAAATTTGATGCAACATTCCTAAGAAAGAAGATAAGGATCGAAAGTACATTTCAATTTAAGATGTTATTAGGTAGTCACTAGTCTCAACAATAAAATAGTCCAATCCACTCAACCATAAATCCTTCGTTGTAACAAGACCTATTGCTCTAGTTATTCTAATACTAACAACTCTAGTTAGTAATGTGGTGATCCTGAACATCAGTTAGAGTGCTCTCACGAAGTTGTGAGTGATAAAATCAGTATTTTTCTGTATTTATTATATAATTTAAAATCTTCTTACTAATCATTTCTAAAGGTTTGCTTATATTTCTGGCAACTTATTCTCAGTTGAGACACTACAAGTGCACATGCAGCAGATTTGGATTAACAATTTCAAGTGGTCTGTTATAGGATTCAGTGAAAAGTTCATAAAAGTGTTTTAAAAGCTCATCAGAGGCACCAAGAGCTTTACCAGTGTGCTAGACTTTGACTAATACACTATGTTTCAATTAAACAATATTTAGGCGAAATTAATAAAATACTGCCCGGAAGTTTATTCACTTACAACAGAAATGTCATACCACTTCATAAACGAAGTAGTACCATAAAATTCATTCTGAATTATTTTTGTAACCAAATGAAAATTCAATAATTTTTCTGATAAGTTAAAATGTATGATTCTTTCATTCCATTTTTCAAAAATGACGCCAGTCAATACAACGTTACACGAATCTATTTTTATGCTAAAACTAAATTTTATTACATATTCTTACTGAGCATAAACACTCAATTTAAATTTAGACAGTGAACAGTTTTCTTAAATAGCCGTACATTAGAAGGCGTTATAATTACTTAAACCCCAAAAATAAACCAGTCTAAATTAACATGTGGTAAGAAAATCAAGAAAAAATTCATTCCATATGCTACTTCCAAATGTAATTAATTTAAAATTTAAACTGATATCAATGATAACACACCACATTCAATATTTATTGGCAAGTTATAACAAGAAAAACGAATCTAATGAAGAAAATTTACTCATTTAACGTCAATGAACGTAGATGTTCTAAGTATATCCTGGGCTGTAATGATAAATCTACCCCACGTGCAATTGCGATGTTATTACTTGATGGAAGACACCGTAACGATTGTACACACATTCAATCATCGTCCATTCATATATAATAGAAAACTAATCCAGTATTATCTTTCATGATTTGATATTGAAAATTGTTCTATTTAAAGCTGAATCACACATTATGAAGAAATTCCACCTCACTTAATTGAGTGAAAAAAAAAAAAAAACATATCCGTAGTTAGATTTCTTTAAAAATTACTACTTTGAGGTTGAAAGTTTTTTCTTTCTAAAGATCTTATTATTTTCAATTAGAAATACCTTTGCCACAAAATAATGCCAATATTGAAAGCATCAGTTCTTATCCACCTAGAATATTCTGAACCCCCAATGAAATTGTTCTTCTCAATGTTTGAAATAGGGCAGATTCCATTTAGTTAATGTAATTTTCCTGATGTTGTTCTAGTATTGGATACATTACGATGATCAATATTCGTAACTGTCTTTAGTAATAGTAGTAGTTTAGTAGAAAAAGGATTGAAAAAAAAAACAAATCAACACAAATATAATATACATATCTATATATGCACATAACTCAACATGTATGTCTTATCCCTTGGTCTTGATAGTCGCAATAGGTGTTTTGTATTGCTGACTAAAGTAGGTATGATCTGTCACATACTGGATATAACTTATTTGAAATTATCAGTAAAGAAAGAAAACTATAACTTTGAAACACATTGCAATTTATTGAATTCCTAGGACCAGGTGATTTGTTAAAAGATGTTTGTGAGATACGCCCTGTGACATTATATGTAATCACGATGGGATTTTATATGTAAAGTACCACATAACTCAGTTTCCTACCACGCGATCCCATTAAGGAATTCCACAGCTTTAAAACCTCGAGAACCTTTCACCGACTAAACCTGTTCCAACCAAAGAGCTTCTTTACAAAAATAATAAAAATATGTATTATAAGTTCAGTTAGAGAAACAACTACAACTGACCCCGATATTAATATCTTTAAAGAATAAAAAATACCTGGTAGTCTACTATATTAAATTGATATTTTGATACTAACTATTTCAGCCGATGTTTATCTTAATCTATGATGCATACATATAATTTCATATACGAAAAATTTTAAATGTATTTAACAGTTTATATTTTGTATGTTTTGAATTTATTAAAGAAACGTTATGATTACTATTTGTAATAAATATTATCTTTTTGTTACAAAACTCATAGTAAACCTAATTTAGATCTTATATTTTAAAAACAGTATTTATTGGATGTTCTGATGATTAACGTACACATGGATAGAAATCATTTATTACAAATGTGTTTCGATTATATAATATATTTGATATATAATCCATTAATATAAAATCCTATCGAGAGAGGAATATATTTTTTCCTCTCTATGGCATGAGCTTATTGTATTGTATATTATTACGAAAGATATAGTGACAAGAGATGAGGTCTTACCCATTTTTCTCTTCTTTCATTTAACTCACGTGCGCCATATCATGGGCATGGCGTATCCGTAAAATTTCTAGTGAATAATAACTTTTAATTGATCTCGGTATTTTAAAGATTTGTCCAGATATTACTTATGCAGAATGATAGAGCATTTATACCCAAAGAGATAAAATCTTATTGTTAAACTTATCTATAAAAAATAATTAGAAAAATATATAATTTACAACACTGTTAATAATTATAATATTGCGGTAAAAAGGAATTTTTTTAGACAATATAAATTAGCTGACATAAATAATAGGTATAATATGTTTCAACCCTACATTAGCAGTTTTTTCATCAAGCGTGTTCTGTATTATTACATGTATATCCTCTCTAAATTGACTGAAAATTGCCATGTTCTGCTTATTTATACAATAAATTTCAATATAGCTTGCAATATATTTTGTTGGTGTGATTCAGATGATAGTTTTCTATACATTGTTGTGACTTAAATTACAAATTTCCTACAACGGAATAATTATTACTTTATAGAGAATACAGATAGTTTGTAATTGAAACATTGTACAATATTACCTTTCAACAGTTGTTTCAAACAATACATTACGGTACAATAATAAATTAACACAAAATATAAATATATTTTGCAGGATAGCAGGAAAGCACCTTATCGGGATATTGTACAGCTGGTCTGTATCAATGAACGTCAGCAGTGAGCCCCCCGGTGTTCGTAATGTGCTTCTTTTAACACCCTGCATCGCCTGTAATCAGCGCTTCTTTCCTCGCTGTAGTGCCGATTGAAAGCCTCTGCCTTTAAAGTGTGTATTATATTTGGTTACTAGTACACCGTTATAGTTTAATTCTATACTGCTTGTCTCGTTATTAAGACTCCAGTTATATATTAGCGGAGCGTTAGTGAAGCATATCTTTAGAGGAACTACAATATTTAAATTTGATATATGAATAACACTACTCAGTACACAGCGTGACTAGTAAAGTATACTGCTACTTAAGTTAGAAAATATATTACTATATTAATCACGTTTTTGTGCGTATTACGTTTAGAACACTGAACATATAATTATAATGCGAGGACAGTAAATTAAAAAACCATGCAAATAACTAAGCTAGGTTAATACCATTGATTAAAGTTTTTAATAATATGATTGATTATTACAATAAGTTTCATTAGACTGTAAAACCTTCGTATTATGGCGTACATAACTATGTGTCACTCAAATAATGAAGCACATTGTGGAAACTTGTGGAAGGGTTTCCTGAATATTTAATATTAACATTTACTAAAAGTTTACTGTAACATCAGACAAAATTATTACTATGGATAAATATTTCTAAATAATTATTAAATATCTAAACAGAGAATGTTTATGAAAACGTAAAACTGTAGGGAATCTACTTCTAGAAAATAAAAATATCTTTAAATCGAAAAAAAATCAAATAAATTAGTTTCTTTGCTCATTTTTATATGATTTCAATTTTTTTTAGATTTTAATAATTTGTGATATCAGTCAAATGATAACTTTATAATATAAATAATTACGAAAAAAATGTTTAAGTTAAGTAATCTCTTTATAATTTACATTGAAATGTAAAAATATAACGTAATAGAACGTAAACCACTCTAGGAGGGAATTAAGTCTGAGAAATGTATATTGCTTAATCATATTATAATGCAATAAATGAACTACAGGTAAAAAACAAACTGATTAATAAGAACAAATATTTATATATTAGTCTTTACATAGATTTTATCCTACGAGTTACAACTTCTGTAAGGAAATAAACTAAATTGCATACCATAAACATATATACAATCTTATTACTATGATATTGTAGTTTACATAAATAGCAATAAATTCTGCCGCTGTCTGCATCCTTCAATAAAGATATCGTACAAGAAATAAATCTATTATTTTGATATCATAGTTATAACTAGTACCATTTAGCAGAGTGTCACAAGTGATTATCAAAGTATTCTAAAAATAACCTGAATTTCGTAAAATTTGTTGTTTGAAGTACAATTTTAATTATAATAAAAGGTTCCTCAGAGAACACACTTAACTTATATATGGGTTTATTACTGAATGTTTGATTAAAATAGGTGAAATTAGGGACAATTCTATTATAAAAAAACTAATTTTTCTAAAAAATTTGGACCTTTGTTTTTAAATTACGTGTACAAAGTATTTGATCATGTATTTAGGACATAATTGCTAATAGTTTAGCATGTTAAAAAAAATGCATACAAAAGTCAAATGTAGTTAGGGTGTAATCAAGTCCTAGATTGTGCAATATATACAGCATTTGATATTTAATATAAACAGAACTTATTAAGGCCCTTGTTATTTTTTTGTGAGTTTGAAAAATAAAAACCACAACATATTACAAAGTTGCCCCTAGCAACCTATATACAGTTTTGTTCATAAAGCGAGTTACTAAACACTTGAGTTCCAAGAACCCTTTGTTGACTACCCGTGGAGGGAGTTATCAATCTAATTAATCAATAGTTGATTGCTCTTGACAAATAAACCGACATCATCAAGTAGAAGGGCTGTGAGTGTTCTTTGTTCTCCACTCCCGCTCGCAAAGCTACTGATGACTGATGACTATATGTAACATAACGATCGTTAGTACGATGATTAGTATAAATCATCATACTCGTACAAAACACGATGCATTGTATTGCTTTTATAGACAGGAGTTATGGCATTACATATGCTAGTACCCGAGATCTAATTGTCACTGTATAAGCGCAAATCCTGGTTTCTCTTGAAATCAACAACAAGAATGTCCTAGAGAAGGAATGTTTCGTTAGCCACGCTGATTTTGAAGGGGATCGAAATGGGAATAATAAAATAATATTTTGTTCTTCCAGCTGTCATCAATTATAATTTCACTTTACCATCCTTTGTGTTTATCATTTATTCTGAAAATAATGGTTTTGGCATTAAAACCGATACGTAATAGCATGAGGTTTTAGATATTTTTAGAACAATAGTAAAGTAATGCCCATGATTTTAGTATTCATAATTTGTAATCTTATTTCATTTGCATCTCAAAATTGCACGTTAGAAACTAATTTAAGTTGATTCATCAAAAATATTTATACTAAAATTTCATGAAAACAAACTTTACTAGATGAAAACATTAGTGATCTTTTCGTTTCATATTTTTCATTTCGTAATGTCTATTTTACACTCATTCTCTGGCTTTCAGAATATGTCTTCAAAAACTTCTTACTAACTCAAAACAATTAATAACCTAATAGCACGAGATTTTAAGATATTTTTAGGACAATATTTAGTAATTGGATATGCATCTCTGTATCTGTGGCCTGCATAGCAAGTATCTGTTTCCCTTATACAATCTTCCTTTCCTTGTAGATTTGTACTTGCTTTACTGACTGAATAAAAATTCCTTTTAGTGAAGTGCAGCTGTTCTGTAAATTAAGTGTACATTACACAATCTGTAAAAAATATCTGTTTTTACTTAAGGTTTTCTGCTTTAATAATCTTAATATTATCATTAAATTTTAGGCTTTAAGTTCCTTATTCATTAATATTAAGAACTTCCATCAAAAACTAATATGAACACATTAATTTTTATAGTTTCACAAAATTCTTCTTCGAAATATAATTGAAGTCGTGGTGGTAGCTTTTAACAAAATAAAATGCTATATTTTAATTATAATGAATTTTCAAAATACGTGGTTCAAATTTATATGGAACTTATACGAAGTAACTTCATAAACATGTATGTAACTACATTGCTGAAGCTCTTTTCTTATTGGAAATTTTATATTAATTTAAACAAACTCTCCAATAATATAAAGTTTTTATTATTGGAGAGTTTGTGGGTCGTTAGTTATGTAAAATATTTTGATTAATGCGACTTTGTTATTGGAACCGATAGCAATTGGTTTATTCGAGATACACGTAGATTAAGATTGTTTTAATGAGATAAAAGTAATTGGCCCGAAGACCGAACCCTGTAGAACACAGTATCACCGTTTTAGTAACCTTCAACGTGACATCTCTAAATGAATACTCCTAAAACTACTCTGAATCCTTCCAATCAAATCAGAATAATATATAACGTATGCATTGGATAAATTTTTTATTTTATTTAAACTGTATTGAAATAATTACATTCTATCGTTTATGCATATCTGCGCAACATTTAATATTCGGCGCAAAATTTACTCTTCTGTCCAATTTAGATGTCAATAATTTAAAAAAATTTGAATTTTAATAATTATACGAGTATACGACTATATTCAGTATACTAATAACTTCTATCTATTAAGATCAACTTTTTAACACGTTTATTACTTGACATTAAACAGTCTTAAAACAAAATTAATCCCAAATCTTTTAAAGCTCCCAATATAATGTATATTTTATGTATACTTTTATAACCTCTAAGGTTTAAAATGTTTGTCAATAAAACGTTTTTAAAGTATAAATAAAAATTAAACTAGGTATGACCAGAATAAGAAAGGTTAATTAGTTTCTTATTTTTCTAGTGTTGGTGTCGAAACGATGCGGAAGGGGGGAGGGTTTGTTTGGAGCTTCATGATTCTTCGTCACAGACTATTTTGAAATCCCTCCAGACGAACATTACTCCAGATTTTTGGATTCTAGTCTGCAACAGCACCAGATTTCAGATGCTTTATGTAAGGGGAAGGTGAACTGGAACTAAACTCCGCATTCGCATTGAATCACCCTTCACACTACAGCTGCATTATTTGTACATATAGTGTTCGGGCGTAAACTGTACAGTGTTTTATGTCAGTGTTATTAAGTATTAAAGGAGTTTCGAAACTGTGAACACTATTATTCATTACATATCGTATAATAAAATCATTAAAGGATAATTCAATATAATCGTTGATATGACAACAACAATCAGCGACTAGTAGTTTGTTCGTTAATACACCACAATTTCTATAGATAGAAATGGGTGGAAGCTTCCCGCTGATAAAAGCCCTCATTTGTGATCATATTTTAAGTGAGCGCTTGTTTAATTCAAACGAAATTCAATAAAGCAGATTACATATAGCTCCCTGATGCACAGCATTATATAATGTATTCAAACACAGTGTTTCAAGTTACGGCCGTAACTAGCTTATCAGAGATGACATCATTATGTGAGTTGTAGATACCAACAATTATTTATTGACAGCCACGTTAATGAACGTTTCAACTCAACGTAACATTTTTTAAATTTATCCTTTATTCATAACATTGTCAAATACTGAAATGCATTGTTCCCCGTGAACTTAGGAAATTAAATTAAGTAATATTAATTATATACTCTCAATAATTATGTAATAATTTGAAATCAGTTCTACAGAGGCTAAAGTTTGTGTACTTACATAGTAATAAAAATAAGGTGACTTAAACCTAACCTTGATTTTCATATCCAGAGTTAAAATAATAAGTGCGGTCAATCTAATTACCATGAAATATCCGTAAAGTTTCATACCGTGAAACTTATTGAATAGTTCTTAATGCTTTCCTCACAGTAACTTTCGTACAAATTCGTTAGAGAAACATGTAGAGGTTTCCTTTTCAGCATATCCAAACCTTGTGACACCTAGAACTGGAAATTCAAATTTTGAACAAAAATTCCATTAAAATGAACAGGTATAGAACCATGTACCATTTAATACAAATATAACGTAAACAATTATTTTCAATAAATCGCAGATAGTGATTTTAAAATTTTGTAACACGTTAATAGTTTCTTAACGAAAATCATAAAAGGACACTATTTCATGTTTAATTTTAACATAAAACTAATCTAGTAAAATGGTAAAAATTTTTTCAAAATCATAGCACGTAGAAGTAAATTTAACATGCCATTAACTTTTTATAGAAAAACTCTTGAACGTCTTAATTTAGTATTATTATACACTTAAAAATTCCATTAAGTATACAATGAAAAATTCTTAAGAAAATGAAGCAACCTTAGATGATATTGTCTGATGAGCCAAACAACCTCAAGACAACAACAAGATTAAATTAGTATCGTATCACAATAGTATAATCGCAGTGAATTTCTCTGTTTATACACTCTATAATAAATAATATAAACAATGTAGAAGTACAATAGACTAGAATATGTTGCAACAAAATTACCTGAAATGACAAGCAAAGTTTTATGTAAATAACTCATTTAATTCGCGAGGTGTATTGTGGACAGATATATGACAGAACAGATTTTTTATGGCCCCAGGCAGAAAGAGGAGAATTTTCTAGGCTATTGAGTGAAATAGGCTTCAATGATGTTTAACCAAAACTACGGATAGACACGGGCTATCATGGAACTCAATCTTGTTCAAGTTTCTTGCAAAATGAAACCTAATGACGAAATCATTCTTGGAACTAGGCTATATTCATGATAATCCGAATCCCATAGAGGAAATTTCAGTCAAATCTGACACTGACAATGTAGAAAATAAGTTGTATGCAAAGGGTTAAATCCATAAATCAATTTGTTCTTCAGATATTATGCGGACAAAATACTCACAGGCAGGTACATATAAAGAGAATAGAAAAGGAATTTTCTACAACCCTCAGTCATAGGTAAGCAGAATATGTAACATTTAAAGTTTTTTTTCATTTATTCTAGAGATATAAAACCACGCTCTATAATTTGTGTTCAACGTTTAGTCCCAGGTTTAATATATGTTCGTGGCTACTTAAAATATAGCTTTCATTGCTTTAGTGCGTTAAATTAAGTTCACATTCATGTCAGATAAAATTTACAATCATTAGGGATGAAAGTAAGGATGTAATAATAAAAACATTAATTAAATCACAAATCTTTGTTTAACTTTTTCGTATAATAGAATTTTCCAACACATCGTCGTCTGGTTCAGCTTACAATCACGCAGAGTGATAACTTATTGGTCAGGACATGGAGCTATTTATCTTGTTGCGAAATTGGAGCAACTGAGCCTACATCGGAGTGGTGTTAAGAAGTTAACTTCTTCATTCAATTTCACAATAAATGTTACTGATTTTGTAAAGATGGTTTCCTTTGATATGACTTGGCTGATATTTAAATAGGCCTATTACTTGAAAGTCTAGAAAAGCTTCACTTATGTCTGTCTGTCTACCTGTCGATTTCCAAACGATACATCAATGACGAAATAACCAACATACTGGAAATTGTGCAAGAGGATTCATTTTTATATGACCAACACTTCAATGGCAGCGTTTGTCACTCCATCGGATTCGACTGAGAATTAGCGAATTTTGTACGTTCGTGTTATGTGTAACCATGATGGTCACAGGAAAGTCCAGGATAAATACAATTTGTAAACAAACTGCGCAAAATCATATAAAAATTTAACATGTAAAATGTTCACCCATACAGTAAAACAAAACAATAGTTGAGTATAAAGTCAGTAATGAGTGTTGGTGGGAATATTTTATTTCAGCGCACTCTTGCGTCTTATTAGACTACCTAGGACACTGAACCTTTTATTATTTGAAAATTTATATAAAAACCTAACTAACTAATTTTTACTTTTTAATGTGGCACGATGTTTCGATAAACATTTCGTCCGTAATCATAACCTTAGTATTAAACTACATAGAAAGAATTCTTTTATAGATTGGTAAGGTTTTAGTTGTTATCCTTTTTTTGTTTTTCTTTAGTAAACTCGTGACATTGATATTGGTGTATGAACAAGGCGTGATCTAGTATTAACCTAAATACCTTAAGAGTAAATTTGATTAAATATTATTTTCAAATATTTGTATTAAAATGCTTAGTCCTTATAATAATACATAACATATATTTGTAAAGTAGAATGTTATCATATCAATATTACTAGAAATGCAAGGTTTTGTTACAACTGTAATAAACAAACATTTAGTAATCTAACTGTAATAATTCCAGAGAAAATATAGATAATGGAAGTTTTGTCTTTTATTTTTTTAAAGTTAGTCCAAGATCACTCGTTCTAACGGATCATGCCAATTTTAAAAAAGTGAGCAGAAGAGATTGTTAATGTTCTTTGTTACTTTCTACATGTAAACATTTTAAAAGAAATCTACATCAGTGTGAGATTGATTTAAACAAAACCTATAGTAATTTTACATTCGATATATTTAATTGTACATTGCAGAAACAATAGCTGTCTTACAAATTTCTAATAACGTGTTATGAGTAATGCAATAACATAGTCAACATACATGTTTGAAGCAGACAGAGAATTTTAATATTCCTAAAACAATCAGCTAGTAAAGGAGAAGACAATTGGAGGAAATTTTCACAACTTGTGTCATTTAATTAAAAGCTCATCATTGTTTGAGTGCTTTCTCGTGTAATCAGATAATGTGTACTGGGTATATTACATTGCGTTGAATACTTATACGTCACAATAATATTCAACTACTCCTTTGCATTTAGTTCATGCACTGACATCTCTCATTTCCATTCGTATTCAATAGGTACTAATAACGTGTCATTAACAGAAATATTGAAAGATCCTTGAAGCAGATCGTGAAATCCTGTTTCCTTCAACACATGTTTATCCATAAAACTTAATAAAAAGCACATTAATAGATTACATTAAACGACAAATAAGGATATTTATAAGTGCAGTTTGATTTTTGAATCCTAAAAAGTACAACCAAAACTTAATTGATTCAATTATACTTTAGCCACGCCAGCTATAACGATCTTCAAAGTACTTTTATTAATTTATTAAAACAGTATGTTTCTATTCTTAGAAAGAATTATTAGGAGGTCACAAAAATAGTTGCATAACAACTGATAATAAGTTTAAAATTCTAGGTTATATCTCAAATAGTCCATTAGTTTAGGGGACCGAAGGGGTCGGGGTTTATGGGTGGGGGGACAACAAGCTAAAGAGGTGGATGGAATAATCAACACGGACACTCGGCCAACAAAGTAGAAGAAACCGACCTAGAAAGTAGAAAATATTTTTTTTTATGTCCGAGCATTCTTGCAACAGTTCTACCTCTATGTTGATCTTTATTTTTCTGTTACTGTATCTAGACATTTTCGCAGCATTTTCTACAAAAAATTAAATAACTTAAGCTATTTATTGATTGGTTAATTGGTTATACATTTCTGCGTTGAACATTCCAAAATGAAAACGTTGTGCTTTGTGTTTTGGAGTCATCACCCATTTTGTTTTCGCGTCTTCTTCAGTGAAATTCATTTTCTGTGATTTAAGAAAAATGTTAATCAAATAATGGAGTGAAATAGTACGTCAAAACTTCATGATCAATTTGTTAGTTTTGACGGGAAAATTAAGACGAAATTGCCACTTAGAACAATGAGCTGACCTGAATATAGAAGCGACTGCATTGCAATTTGCCATTATACCAGTTAATAGTTGTGCCAATAGCGATGCTCTTATACTAACCGGATGGACAATATCCGCTTAGGTCGAACCACCGTTATTATTCAATGTCACCAGATGACGTTCACAAGTTGGATTTATATGGGTATAGCGTTATTCTAGTTTAATGTTATGCTGCGAGATTATAAGAAAGTTTGCTGAATATTCTAAAGAATTTATAAATAATACTTTAATAATTTACATTTTTTTGCATAAATATGTAGAAACCTTTATTTCTATACAGGCAACATCGAATTTTATTATGGTGGTGACATTGGATTTTGCTGAACGTTAGGAACTATTATAACTGATTGTAATATCTAGTAAACTTGAAATCGAACTCATCCATAAACTTGTATAATTCTGTCTACCTGTTTTTCTTGCTTCTGTGCTGTTTTCCGCCGAATATCTCAATAACAAATTAAACTATGCACTTAAAATTGTCCATTGAATATTTGCAGTGTTAACATATCTATCTGCTAGATATTTCAAAAACTATTCTATCTGTTTTCTTTCATTAGTGTTATGAGTAGCTGTGATAGCAAAGTGAAAATTGTAAATAAATCAAATTTATCATTCCACATTATTAAGATTAATTTTAAGATATTTACGTCACGTAGGAGGACATTTGAAATATAGAATAGAATTATTGTTCATGGCTGAGATATGTTATATATATTTACTTTTAAAACTGAATCCGCCATATAAAGTTATCAAATCTAAGTAAAATATACTGCTATTACGTAGTTTTCCACAAAAGTTATCAAAATATTTATCACACAGATGTTTAAACCTCCTTTAACTTTTAAACCCAAAATAAATACGATTCCACCTTGGAACGAGAAAATATTTGAAGTGTTAAGGACCTTTCTATCTAGAGGTATCACACAGACTTTAAATTAGTACATGTTTTAGCTTAACCTAAACAACTCACCATTTCTCTTTCTAGTTTTTGTTTCTGATTAAAGAGTGCTTTATATAAAATGTAAGATATTACGATAGGCAATGAGCTCTAATATGAGCTACTTGTCTGTCATAAAGCTATATCAAATAAACGAGAAGTGTAATGAAAGACTTATAAAATTTAAATTTAATTCATTATTTCATTTAATGACTAAATAAAATTACATATAAAATATTTGTTGTGTTACTGAATATTAATGAAAACACTACTTTTCTTAATTGTTTATCGAGTCTTTGCTCCAATTGCTCCAACATTCTTCAATATTTTTTATAGTTGATAACTTACAATTATTAAAAATGTATTACAAATATTACATATTATTTCATAATTTAATATATTCATGTACGTGAATTTCAATTATGAAATAATTTTAAACCATTTTAAAATTAATTTAACTAAGAATTTGTTTTTGTTATTGTAAGTCATTGCTAACTGATATATCTAGGTAAAAAATACTTAATAATTTATTAAATAACGCTATGATTTATATAAGACGTTAAGAATTTCTAAATGTTGTCCTTGGCGAAATAATACTATCTAGAAACGTATCTTACATCCTAGACCAGACAAATTATATCATTAATTATATGAAAATAAAAAAATTTAGTGTTTAATTTTAAAACTTCATTAAGCGTATAGCTATTAAGATTTTGTCACAAACCTTATTTTTCTCTTTATGACTGTTCCAAGATAGAATTCTTATAAAAACCTGATGAAATCAATCCTTGTATGTAAAATAAGGTATAAATACAGTATACGTAACTATATAGTTCGTTTAAATTGTTTATATTTTAAACGCATAGGTCTGCAAACTGTTTGAATGAGCACACCAACTTAAGAAGTTCTCATGGCCACAGCACTAGCCTTAAAGTAACAAAGACTTTGAATAATTATTTATATCAAATTAACTAATTATAAACCATCTTGGCCACTATTCTGTTAAAGTCTTTACATTGTAAATTAGCTGCCGTTTAAACTACGTAATATATATAACTCAACATCTTACAATATATATATATATATATATATATATATATATATATATATATATATATATATATTGTAAGATGTTGAGTTTTATTTAAAGAAATATAAATTGAATGTAAGTAGTGAATTTAAGAAGAGATTTTAAATACGTATTAATAGCTTACTTACTAAATATTTTTACTTGAGTTTTCCTATTACAACTTACGTAAATTGAAAATTTTTGCTGTAAAAATTTAGATATCCTAAATTACATCACACTATAACGCTTGGGCCGTGGCAGCGCAGACCCTTCGCACGTGACCCGTTCACTTTCAAGATTTCCCTCGCGGCTTGTTAACTTATTAATTACCTGTTAAGAAGATAAATTTGCATGCAAGTATTAAATATGGATAGATTCCAACAATTCAGCGAGGCTTTAAATGAACATGCATGTTCCGGTAAATTTATGTAGGATTAAAGAGTATGCAAACATTTTAGGGTTCAGAGAAGATATTTAATATTTGAAGAAAGTTCATATTGAGAAGATTAGATACCTCTGGAAAGGTTACTCAGCTCATATAAGAAACAGTACTATGAGAACGCGCTTGTTTCTCTAAGTCCGTGACAACAAACGATTTCGCTCAGGAAAAGATGGCGGTATGAATTATTAAGGCATTCCCTTATAAAAGGTAATCACCCTTAACTATTATTGAAGCATATGTAAAATATAATTTAGCAACAGTTAAATATATAATTTGGGCAGCAATATGTTCAGAAATATAATAAAAAAATATGTTAACGTTGTAGTACAAAGTCAAAAATGTATACTAAATGTGAAGATATTAGGTTGAAACTCACTGGTAGCAATGTAAGGAGATATGTTCCAAAGCTTGCTTTTGAAGGATAAAGTAGGAAATTTGATTTGAAAGGTTCTCAATCCTCGGGTGGATATCAACCTTTCTCCGATATAAACTATTTCGTATTTGTTCTTTCATCATGTACTATATTGTATAGGACAAGATTACTTTATTGCACGCTCTCTCTAAAACAAAATTACGTTTTTCCCCATGAGGTGGACAAGAGTTTTCTCGTCTAAGTCTGTAGATATATGTATATTCTACCAGGTACTTTCTTCTAACTATGTTAATTCTTACCAGGGCATATTTTTGTTTTCAGTCATTTCAGGTAGACAGATTACAATCCTATAATTTAATTGATTCTTCTTCCTTCAATAACTTTACAATGAAGTACCACATAATGGAAGGTTTGTCAAAATCATTTACCACTATCCTTAATTATAATTACGCATGGGTTGAAGGTTAAAGATGTTTAACAATAACATCTTCATGTGGTTAAAAAAAATATTTTATAAAAGAAGAGTAATTGAGAAATTTATTTAAATTTCTAAGTTGACTACGTTTCAAAAATTGGCTAAGTGAAGTTAAGGTTTTCTCCTTTTCCAAACATTAGCGATTTTTAATGGTGAGAAATTTATGTACCTGGTGTGTTTTTTTTACTAATGAAGACAAAATATTTTTATGGAATTACTCAATGGGTAATATCATTCAAATTGTTTGAATAGTTTTCCCTAATATCTTAACTAATAGTTGTAATAAAAAATTGAATATTAATATAATATTAATTTTTATTCTAAGAATATAAGATTGTCAAATGTTCAGAAATAATTACTAAAGAGGTGGATTTTCAGAACATCTAATATTAACGTTTAACATCAATTCATATAATTTGATCTTTATTTTAACAATAAGGTTTTATCTTATATCTGTTTTTTTATGAATACATTCACAAGTTTTAGATTATTTTTTTTACACAGTATTATGATATTACAGGAAATACTCTAAAACTTGTGAATGTATTCATAAAAAACAGATATAAGATAAAATCTTATTGTTAAAAATAAAGATCAAATTATATATATATATATATATATATGATAAAATAAAGATCTATATATATATATATATATATATATATATATATATATATAAAATAAAGATCTATATATATATATATATATATACGGACCTTCTTGAATATGTTTGTAGTTCTGTTACGACTGCACTTATTAGTAAGTTCTTGAAGCATTATGTGACTTAAGCTACTAACTAGTACCGCAAGAAATACTTTATAAATATTGTATTTAAACGAAGCTAATTGAGGTATTTAATGTTTCCTCTGCCTCTTAGTCTTCTTAGTTTCTTTTATTTATATATATTTCAGCTATACAAATAGAACAATAGAAATTCTTTAGATCTCGTTCCAAAACTACACAGCATTAACAATTTCTCACGTAAAGATATTATTAGCATAACCAGAAGCTTAAAATAAAACATTATTTGTAATAACACTCGGTTTGCAATCTACCTTTTGAATCGTGAAAATTTAAATAACGAACTATTCACCGATTTAATAAAAGGCAGGACAGAGAGACTACTCCTGAAATACAGAAGTTTCATATTGTTCTCCAGTTTTGTTTGTCATTCCACGCTACATTTCGTTACATCTAACTTGTTCAGAAATTGTGGCCGTTGTTGAAATTGTATTTGGATTGTTTATTATATCTTTCAATATTAAATATACACAATTATTCTAGTATTACGTTTGTTTATGTAATATTATATATGGCTCTTCAGTAGTAAAGACCGTTTTATGCTTATAAAATACGCGATGTCATGAATTTGAATAGTTTATGTGTTAAGTGAATTATTAGAGATTTTATAATATTACTAATAAAGTAATTTATTACTTGGAAAGAGACAATTTTGAATTCAGTTTACTAAGAGATAATACCTTCTACAAAATAAGTTACATGTAACATTAACTACCAGGCTCCTTATAAAATTAATAGCTGTCAAGCCCTTATAAGTCATTGGGTAGCAAAATGTGTAACTAAAACTTTTTTAGATTTTATTTCAAAAACTTTGGCTAGAAACGTGATTAAGAAATTTATTTACAACATTATTAATTATTTATTTCAATGAATATAAACCTAAAATTCTTGTACGACCACGTACATTAGAGACGGTTTACAATTTCAAAATCTATCCATTTATTTATACTTTCCTTGATAAAATATTATGTAATTGTATAAACAAATATATAGTACAGTAATTATTCTAAAAAATTGTGTTCTTAAAATTTGAGTTGTGGCACACACACCCGGTAAAACACGGCTATTCAGAAAATATTTTCCCATCCAAAAGCGTGTGGATGTGAGTGGTGATTTTGGATACAGAAGGGAAGCCCTATATGTTGATATTATACAAAAAAAATTTTGGCATGAGGTGTATTTTTGTATGCAAATTGTTTTCAGTTCAATACTATTTGACATATTTGTTGACGTTTATTTTTTACGATGGGAGTATTATGAAGAAGGCAGGATTTTTTTCCGGGCATTTGTCCGGTCGGTGTCTACACTCGCCGGCCAACCAAATATAAATGACAACTGTCCAATAGTAAATAACGATCGTCACAGGAGAAACAAGATGATTACTAATAAAGGAGGGGACGGGATTGGGTCTTTTGTATTGTTTGTTTATTATTGACGAACTTATAAAAACACTACTGTCCATTGGTTTATTGAAAATGTCTAATCTTCTTGATACTTGAGGTTTTCTTGTAAGTTAGTTTTTCAGAAACGACAAGCAATGGGGCCTAATTTCAACTGATGGTTAGATGATTGATTGTTATGCCAATTTAAAATATAAATTAATTATTTTTGTTTCTAGAAACGAGGTTCCTGATGTATTGCGTTAGCTTCATCCCAATTCATACGATGGTTTTCAGACCGACAATGATGTAAATTTTTTACTTTTCTCGTGTTTTCTTCTCTTCTTTGTGTATTTTGTCACTGTTGGTGTTAATAACAGTTTTGTCACTGAACGATGGGAGAAGTCCCGAAAAAATCCAGTTTCGTACGACTGATCTGGAAAATATATTCAGTAAAAAATAACAAAAAATATAGTACAGTTATTTAGTTTTTACCAGTTTTACTGTTTACAAAAGTGCTAAATTGAATTTAAATAAAGGTTTTGAAATACTGGATTTCAATATTTTGTAATTTAACTGTACCTATTATAGGACCATATACATGATATGAGTGATATAATATTTAGCAATATAGTTTTCCATGTACAGAAAATTAAAAATATTGTCAGAGAGCATGAAATTTTATTTCATTTTTACAATTCAACTGTATCACTTATACAAACCTAAAAGTTGATAGATCGCAACAGTTATTAAAATTATGTTCTGGAGATTTTTTCCCTATTTCCACGAAATATGAATTGCTGTGTAAAAAATATAGTATCGGAACTAATTATTTTAGACCTTACTAGTAACGTTGAAACGGGAAACATTCCTGTTACATAAAGGAAGTTTTAGTCATTTTCAGCAGAAAATTATTTTGCTGAATCACAAACAACAGAAAACATCTGTTCAATATAAATAATGGGCGGAGGATTGAATAGATAGCTGTCCTCTAATACATTGCACATGACTAGAAACGTACAATGAGGAGCAAGGCTTAACGCACGATCCAGATCGTATGTATTGTAACGTTCCTTCTATTGTCCCAACGGAACCCATCTTCTCTTTCCTTTGAGCCATTCAACATTTTCACTGAATCTAACGACGGAAACACTCTTTGTAATATCGCTGAGAAGGGACTTGTAAAGAATGTATGAGATGAGAAGTCGGGAACCTCACATCCATACGGTACAATCAGAACCAAGCATTGTCAGAGACCCGGCTCGGTCTTCCTTCTTGAACATGTTTTCATTTCAGAGGAGGTCTCATGGATTAGTAATCTTACTTTCTTACTACTTCATTACTATGTGGTATTAATTGAAATGAAAAAAACGTCATTACTCTAAATGGAGCAAATAATAATGAAAATAATACTATTCTGATTAGGGTATTATTTCTTTATTGTCAGTTAACTTGTAAATGTTTAACATCACTTGGTCTGTAATATTTAAAAAAATAAAGGAATATACCGAAGTCGATTTAAATATTGGTATAATTATTTCAAAAGTACGGAATCTGCAAAATTGAATAACTATTATTTATTACTTCTCTTCATACACAAATGTTAAAACCACGGATAAAGTACGTATTTTGTATACATCGTTCAGTTTAATTTAAAGTATCGAGCGTAGCCACTATAAGAGGTGTATGTAACGTAGAATTATTTTAATGTTACTCATTACCTTTTGTCTATATGAATAGATAACAATAAGATTTTTTTATTCACGATTTCATGACTGCGCAGATTTTTTTTAACAATGCAAAATATTCTAATAATTAAAAACGATAGTCATAACTGGTAAAATTAACAACTATCGATTAAAATAGGATTCAAAAAATGTATGCTAACGATTGTAGAAAATTGGAGTCGTGTAATTATTTTGAGTAAAATGGTTGATGGGTGTCTGTCTCAAAATTAGATTTGCACAAAAATAAATCAGGAGATGTTTATATCCGGACTGAAACCTATCCTAAACCTCTCAAAATATTGCCTTGGATGTCATAAGGTAGACGTGTTTTTTTACGAAGAGTCCATTGAAATATCTTACCCATTCTCTGAGTCCTTCATTTATTGAACCTTGGAGAGCTGTAATCCAAGCTAAATTGGAAAGTGTTGGAAAATAATGGCTGCACACTTTGGGAAGTTTGGAAGCAACACTGTGATTTTACACAGCCCTAGCAAAATAAAAATAAACTCAAAGTAACAAATAATTATTAACTACGTATATTGGTTTGATATAATCTATTCATTTTAAATCTGTTTTGTATAACAACACTGGCAAAGTAAGATTAGACCACATCAGGTGTAACGTACGTTTATAGCTCATTTCAATCTTGTTCCCCGATCATACCAAAGATACATTTTGCCACCATATTGAGTACTAGGCTTCAATGACGCTCTGCCCAGTCCTATGGATGGCACTATTATATAACTAATTATTTCCTATGTAGAAATTAAGTTTCATGTAGAATTTTAAATTTTCAAATGACCATTTTCTTGAAATAACTTGAGGATAGCTACACTAAACGTGCTACTATGACACAATAACATTTTATATGATTGCACTGTTTGATTACCGTCTATGGACTGTTCATTCTCAAGATAGATGACAGACAGACAGGTGGAGAGAAATTAAATTTACTAGCCCTTCGAGTGATGCTCTTATTCCAGTAATATTTACATGACTCTTTTAAATTTTAGTATACAATTATTAATTTTAAGAAGAGGAATTAATACAATTATGAGATGTGATATTAGATTAACGTAATTAATTCATCTCTTATATTTATAATCTACTTGAAGAAAAATTTAGAAATGTAATAAGGATACCTCAGAAGTTCCTAAACTTTGTTAAAATAAAATTATAGTAATTTTAAGAAGTATGAGATTGAATTATATGACTTTTTTGTGACTAAAACTCTGTTTTAACCAGTAGTTGTATAAAGTTAAAATTTTCCCCCATTACCAGTTATTTATCAGTTGTACTAGTAAATGTATTGTCACATATGATTAAATTCCTTGTAATAATACATAACACTACTAGTAAATGCTAGTACTTTATATTTTTTGATATACGTTTGTAGTTGACATAAAGTAACAGATAGTAATAGAATAGTAATTTAGTTAAAATACTCTTAATATGTATGCTTCTCATGATTAAACCGATCTTGATTTTGGATTTTTTCTTCTTCAGAAATATTTCTACCATAAGCGCTAATGCCAATTGTTCGTGAATTGATGGAGAAACGTTGGTAAAAAATAAATATTAATTATGAAGTAACTGTTATGTATAACCCACTGGCTAGTTTCAGAGATCCAGCTGATAAATAGACGATAAGATATTAGACAATGTTTTTGATTCTGTATTCGCCCCGGCAGAAAATGTTAGGGAAAGTTTCTCCTTACCCGACCAGTCCCCGCTACTCAACCCCCCCCCCCCACCAACAAACCACGTCGACAACTGCCGGTTTTTGTCGTGGTCGTAAATGTAGCGGCTTTACAAGCAATTCCGTCGCCTACTCGGTTTTTGCTTCGTCGAAAGTCAACTTCTCTTTTCTCCGAAATCCATAAAATATTTGATTTAGAACATATTATGTTTAAAACAAATATAAATTATAAGTTTTCATAGTAATTCTAATTACATAATAGTTCTAGAAATGACTCCTAAATTATTATTTCAATGTTCAAACTGACAGTAAATAATTCTTTAGCATCTTATTTGATGGGCCGTAATAATTGGACTTCGGACATTAGCCGTCGTTATATGTTACAAAAAGTATAATACTACGATTTGAGGATTGTGTCTTTTGCCTTCACTGGTACGTGTAACATTTTTTGATTCTTTGTCCTTTACTGTGTAATCACTTTGGTTTATTGTCATTAGTCAGACCTCAATGGTGTGGGTGTAGCAGGAAGACTTTACCTAAATTTTCTGAGTTGTAGTACAGTGCCACACCTTATAGTTTTTACGTTTTTCTATGCTTGTTTATCTATTAGTTTATTCGGCACCTGACTAAGGGGGTATGTTTCAATTTAAAAACGGATTGTTAGGTTTTGTAACATATAACGTTGGCGAGTGTTCAATTCCTATTATATTATTTCACTATCCATCGTCTGCAACAGACTTTAAACAAAGGATGTGCTAAAATTAGTTTTTTCAAATATTAGATGGTGCAGTTAAAACACAACGTGTTGAAAGATATTTGAACTATTATAACTGCACAAACAGGGGTCAGTGTGTATTCTCTATACTATTCCAATAATGCAAAACCACTAACTGGATTTCCTCGAAAGTTTTATTTTAAAACATTTCTAAGTGTAGTTCGAAGTATTTTTGTTTTTAAATAAGTCAGTTTTTCATTAGCAATAACACAGCATAGAAACCCTAAAAAATTAAAGAAATCCTCCATTACTTTTCAAGAGTGACGCGTTAAGATGCTCAAACCTTCCATAAGACATACTTGTAATGGAACCAAGCCAAAAAAAGTAGATAATTTAATTTATGTTATAAATTTTAGAGTATATAGGGCATCCTACATGCATTCTCTAAATTTCAATACCATCGTTAGGAAATATTATTGCACAGACAACGAAGTACACATTGCACTCCTATTTGTGTAACTCCACTGTTCAGTTTTAGACTTTACGGCATAGTATTTGGCAAAACAATTGATTTTTCGCAACTATGTGAATATACAACCCAAAGATATTTAAACTTTGGCTTTAAAGTTTTCAGAAATTCATGGGCTAATATTGTGGTAGGTTGCCTTCGTTTGCCCAGTGGGAGGCGAAAGATCTTCTCTTGGGTTCGTGGCGAGGAAGGTTGTATAACTTTTCAAAATAAAACAACGGAGTCGAACTAATATATGATTTATTAAAATTAGCGCACTCTTTGGATTAGATTAATAAAATAATTAGGTTTGATTAATACATAATTAAGAATTTAGAATTTGGCTTCAGAAAAGTTAAAATATGGATAGATAGAGAGAGAGAGGGGGGGGGGAAAGGGCCTAAGTTAACGTCTGTCGCGTTCCGCACAAGTTAGCCGACTCTTCAAGCATCACCTCAACATCGCCCTATCCTCCCGCTGCCAAGGCTCCAGACCAATCAGAGCGCATTTCGTCTTAGGATGGTACTCTGAGAGGTGCTGCCGCCTAGGCGATTCATTTAGTAATTAACAAAGTACATGGTGCTTTTAGACTGCTCAAGGCCTGCGTACAACACAACTATTGCTGATTTCAGCGCATTCCGTACACGTGGCTGCGACAGCACCGGTGTCGTCGCATCACCGCAGGCTTCAATTTAATGCATATACAGGCTGTGGCAGAACTCCTGTCCCTTTCTTCTGAAGTGGCCTTAACGCCTATATTTTCCTATATTAATCCGGATGGCACTTGATGTGTACGGCAGCATTGTTACATATTGTGGAGGTCTTACCAGTATAAAGGTGGTTAAAATAATCACTAAAGTAACAATAAGACATTTTAGTAGTAACCTATTAGGTTAAACTAATTTATTTGTTGAAATTTGGGGCGTTAACACCGAGGTGTCACAATATTAAAAAATACATTGATTTCTCTTCTTTGTAGATACTAATTATACATTACACATTTTCAAAATAGATTCCAATTGTGAATATGCTGTGTTATACGTTTTGCAACATACAACGATGCCAAATATCCGACATCCTATTATCATTTCAAACATTATATCATCAATAACAAACTTTAAACCAAACATTTAGTATGGTTACCAACGTACATAATAGGGTCACTTTCCCCAGAATAGCATGGATGAATAAAACAACAAAAGTTGGCCATTGATATAACTTTTATAACATTGATAATTTTTAAATAAGGAGTAAACATTACATAATATGATTAATTCTCAAGAGGTGCTTGGACTAGCATTAAACAAACTCAACTGCCACAGATGAACGTCAGAATAAAACGGCGGTGAAATTGAACTAGGGTATTCTTGTTAGAAGTACACTTCATTTGCCTGTGCTTCAACTTGTGGAGATCAAAGTAGCCGTTTATTACTACAGAATTATTGAAGTACTTTAGTAACAACGCTGACACAACTGGGTATTTCATCAGTTTGTGACCTTTGTTACGTTTGTTACTTATGTATATACGTTGTACTAGTTTATTGTTTAATACTTCATAAATTTAACTCCTAGATGCTCGGTAACTTCAGAAATAAAAACAAAACCGATCATTGAAGCTTAATATTTGGCGCAATAATGATAGGATCAGATGATTCAATATCGCACACTTTATCAAGATTTGTTTGACACCAATTATGACATTACTCTTAATAATACAAGACATTCAATTTTATAATTAAAATATAAAAAGAACAAAAGAAAATACATTTAATACAAGTTTACTATTTATTTTATGTACTTAATATGAAAAATATTAGCAAAGTTATTTATTATTATATAAAATTTAGTGTTCTGTATGGAAACATTCTAAGCATTAATATGATGGTGCAAATAATATAACATAACTTATATCCTAAAATATTTAAACAACGAATTTTCGGTGTATGTCACATATTATGCTTCTCAAGGTTAATGTTAAGTTTTAATGTTGCGTAATTTTTTTTTAAATTTGGGATTAGAGTTACATATAAACCGTTTTCACACGCAATATTTTAATAAATTTGAGAGTATTATGAGAATGCCATGCAATGTCATTGGAATTAAAATACGTTTGGTTATATTTGCTCACATTAGCACCGTATTTGTGAAGGTGTCCTATGAATAAAAATTTATTACGAATACATATCAACTTTAATTTCAGTATTAAAGTCATTAAAATCCCGAAATACGTTAAAAATGTTCTGTACATAAAATATGTAGTTACCACTATTGTAAACTTTAATACATTTCTTTCTTATCACGCTACATTTATAAAAAGGTATAAATTACGAGACATACGGAAATCATTTTATATTTGAAACCAATAAGTATTATAAAACTATAATAGGTCTATGCCTTACGTCGACATATTATACATATGTCTAACCTTGTGTCTCTATAAATGTTTTAAGTCCTAGCTCCAGTTATGTCACTGTAGAGGCTTATAATTTCAATAACGTTACGCTTGATCTAAGGGAACTGTTTGGTAACACTATTATTTGAAAACAAAGAAGAATATAGTAAATTAATATGTAACACGCTCAACGACCTTCGTGTTACAGTTTTTTAATAATTATATACCACAGTCATATTCATAGTATCATAACATTAATTAATGTTTTAAACTCCACTTATAGGGTTATCTATTTATATTAATGTAATGAAAATAACTAAAACCCTTTAAATTAAAACTTTTTATTACATACACGTGTAATAATAAAATTCAAAATTCTCCATCAGTCACCAAACAAGAAATAATACATTTAAACTTATTGAAAACAAAGTCAACCAAAATGATGACAAACAGGAATTATACAAACAATCTGGAGTATACAAAATTAACTGTAGTGACTGGGAAAGCTATTATATTGGGCAAACTGGAAGAAATTTTAATAAAAGGTTTAAAGAACACATACAAGCTTTAAAAACAAATAACATGTCTACAATAAAATCAAATTTTGCTGAACACCTATTGGAGACTGACCATAACTACACAAATATTGAAAAGAAAATGGAAATTTTAGATATCGAAAGGAAAGGAGAGAAATTAAACACAAAAGAAGAATTACACATTTATCTAAATTATAATAAAGATCCTCATAACATTTTAAATAGTAATCTGAAAAATAAGACAAATCCAATTTTTGAAAAAATTAAAATATTAAATACAGATTACTAATAAGAAAATTACAACTGTGTCATTTAAATTTAACATATGTTTAAAAGGTCCACATGTGTATATCTAATTTGTTATTATTTATTATTTATTTAGAGGTTAATGTACACTGAAGATGGTTAAAAACCGAAACACGTGTATGTAATAAAAAGTTTTAATTTAAAGGGTTTTAGTTATTTTCATTACATTAACATAATATTAATAGATATGTAATACTTTCTATTGCAACGGACAGCCACTGTCTAATCTAGGATATGTTGTAATGGCTTACTAATACCTGACGCGTCAGTGAAAGGATTAGCGAACAATACAAGCTATATTGTATGCTTTTACTATGACCCTAACTAGGGCAGCCAACGGGTGGTTCATATTCAGATAGAAGCCTGCTGCATCAGTCTGTTACCACCGAAGGTAACAATGCAATGCAGAACGGTAATTATCACAGTTCAGGTCAGTTAACTAATTTACATTTTCTGCCATTACTGTCACACAGTAGTGAAATCCTTAATGCTTTGTAGTATACAGCTTATATAATTATTTTATATAGTTATTTTACTGATTGCATCTGTTTAGTATTAGAATTCTTTATTATTAAGTTGATAGCCGTTCTAGTTTATCTACCCGTCCTCTTAGACCACTGGCCTGTGAGAATCTTATCAAACAGAATAAGGGGAAGAGACGGTACAGTACAAAGTAGACAGTCAGGATAAAAAGTTCATAGGTCATTGACCCGTGTTATCTTTAACTCCGACCCAAAGATAGCATGACCACTCAATTCCATTCCACAATACTTTGCCATTAATCGTCTGGAGTAATGTTTAATTTACTGCTATAATAACTAATAAACCATCAATGAATACAAATATAATGTATTCTTCTCGATTTTTGTGAAAATTTAACATTTTTATAGAGTTCTTAACTTTAGGATGAAACTATATTAAACAATTTATTTAATGGCTAAGGAAGCTGGTACAACTTCTCTTTGTCAATATTATTTGTGCTTCTCTGACCACAAAATATTTTGAAAACTAATTACGGCAGACGTTTGAAAATTTGTATGTTATCTCTATTATGTCCAACATCGAGTTTTGAGATGGTGCATATTGTTAACTAAGCCTAACTTGTCGTAGAATATTTTGAAAATTGTACGTATATTTTTACCCCTTATGAGACTGGAAACCTCTTTTGCACGTCTTTCTTCCGCACTATACCTCAATAAAAAGTGGTGCATTATAATTTATTTTTACAAATAAATGTGGAATTTGAATGTACTCCATATCAATCCATGGGACTTGTCTGAGTGTTAGTGAAGGTGTTTTAGCTAGAGCGTTCGTATTATTATTAGCAATCTTGCACTGTCTATAGCATATTTATAAAACAAACAAGATAAAAATTTTTATATTTTCCCGTATTTTCTTTGGAATGAAAACAATGTCTAAAAGTGAGTAGCTTGTTATAATATTATTATATTAATAGAGACTTAGTTTTTTTAAGAACCGTTGTCTTTCAAATGGTAACAGGCATATACTTTATTGCATATGTAATGTTATTTTTATGACAGGTCTCCAATCATCACTTTTTAACCGTCCTGCAATCCTACACGACACTCAATATCGGCTATCGGATTAAGGCTTGTAAATTCAAAATTTTATGTTTGTTCTTTTGAACGCGCTCAACATACACATAAAAAGGTACTAAAACTATCCAAATTGGTTCGATATTATACTTAATATTCAGGACAATGACAAATAATACTTGCAATACTATAAAATAAACGCCTAATTAAAATTAAAATTGTCAATATTATACAGTAATGAAAAATATTAAATGTTTACTTGTGTTCAATAAAAGTGCCTAATTTCTAGTATGAGGGCTAAGGGCGAGAGCGCGCCAGGGTGGAAAGACTGCCGTATAATGCAGGATGATTGACGACCCGCTGCGGGAGGGATAGAGAGAGGGGTTTACCCAGTTTCAAATCGCTGAGCTACAAACTTCCCGTTTTATCTTCGTTTAACAAATCCCTCTTTTGTATAAAACTGAGTATCTTTGAGTTTTCTCCTTTGTCATTCTGAGGGCAAACATTTTCAGAACATCAGTTCTAAGACGTACAACTGTAATGGAACAGATAGCAGATTTTGCTTTAAATCAATTAATTATTGTGCCCATTTCATTGATAGTATTCTAGATTAAAATATGAGGTATTTCTAAACTATTTTAGTAGCTGTCTGTATGTTAGGAAATTCAATCTAATAAAGTGTATCCAGCCCTACGACCGAAACGGGATTACGTGGTATTTAAGGATTAAGTACAAATCTGGCAAATATGACACATATCTAGTACTTTTGGGATATTAAATAACAATTTAGACGAAGGTTTGAGAACTGTCACCCTCAAGTTTGGACTTGGAACTTGTAAAAATAATCCTTAATCGGATAAATATATCAAGATGTGACTCCTCCACTTGTATGAAAACGTACAGTATCTGTTTTCTTGTACTAGAAATGTTCAAAGAGTAACAAATAACACCTGTGTATTGCACTGTCCAGGAATGTTACCTTTTTAATACCAACCAACTTCACCAGTCAAGCAATTGTACACGTGCTACTGACTTAAAATGTTAATAAAAATCAATATTTATTAAAACAGTTTCTAAACTTATTTGAAAATAATTTAAAATACTCAAAACTCAAACCCTATTTTAAAATATACTCTACAGCATAAATAGTTATATTTTTCAGGTTAATGGAAATTTATGATGTATTGGGAAAGATATATATATATATATATATATATATATATATATGAGATTTGATTTAAGTCAAATATCTATATATTTAGATATAACTGATTATATGTAAGAGCTCATCGTCAATTTTAAAGTATTAATATATTCTATAGCAACGCGAAACTGATTTATTCTGTCAATTTAATCAAACTCAGCATCTATTCCTCTGGAAAACATTCAAAACCATTTGCGTTTGTAAATAATTTTAGCTAATAAGAAGAATATATAAGTCATGGTTGTAATATACTCCAATTAGTAACTATTTTATAAATTATTGTATGCTAGCTAAATTGATTAAACTTTATCTTGTACTGGGTAAATGAATTACTGACGAAATGTGAAACAGAAATAAGTTTCTTGAATAGGTCTGTGCAGTGCTCTACATGATAAGATACTTGCTGTAACATGTTTGTTGGGCAACCTTTTAATAACATTAAAAACCGTGTCTCATACATAACCACTAAATTTTAAAAATTGTTTCTTACATTATTTTCTTATATTATTGCGGATTTATATGCTTTATCTCTCAATGAAATATAAATTTATTACACTCCACTAAAATATGAGTGTAAAATATTCCGGTAGCAGAGCTTAGAAAATGCGTTTTTATCTATTGCAGAGTTTTAATAAATAAAGATAGATAACGACCAACATTTCAGTACCTATGCTAGATAAAGGAGCTGTTATAACGTCAAGCTTGTGAAATTGTACCATTGTGCATTCTAATCTCTAATCCAGGGCATAATTTATTGGTGTTGATTTTTCCCCATTCGTAGTAGACTGCACTCTCGTCGATAAGCAGTACTTCAGAAATCTAAGGATGAGCGGAAAAACCTATAGTATCTGTTTGAAGAGTCTCTAGTGGGCAATTCAACGAGCTTAGCTGGGCGACTGTGCCTCTATAGAGAAGTCCCAGGGGTGCCAGTGGATGTTGAATAGATCATGTGATGCATCAGACTCTATACTGACGTCAGTACTCTATAGCGTGTCAATAATTGGTGGATACGGGTTCTCTCACTGTTCTCAGAAGCATAAATACTAACTTAACAGCGCTATACATACACTAATTAAAGGAACATCCTTTTAAACTGCAAAACATGATAGCTAACAAAACAACTTTTCTGGAACATTGCATCATGTTTATTACTATTGAGTGGGCGTTAGCGAATCATATTACTCCAGGGACTGGTATTTAATTTGCGTCTATCTGTCTCTCCACACGATTTCTCAAGAACGCATTCAGAAATAGTGCTTAAAAAAGTTAAGGCTTTGAGTTTTGTAACACGTGGTACGGCTTGTCCCAATCTTGTAACTTTTATGTTTGTAAAATGCCATCCATTTTATGTTTCAAACAGCTGTTATGTACAACATAACATATTGAATAATTCATTTAGAGCTCTCAATTTCCAGACAATTTTGCTCCTATAAAAAAAAATGATTGTACAGTGTTTAGTGTGATACATAATAACACTGAATCTACAAAATTTAAGTCGATACTTTCAGAAACGTTTTTTATAGTATATTACAATAAAAAAATTTCATATTCTTAGAAGTAAGTTAATCTACCTCATACACTGTGGGACAAAAAAGAGGGGCAAGCTTTTAAATTGTTTTAACTGTGTAATATTTTATTTAAAATTAAATATTTCTATTTTATCTTATCTGTAGCTGATTCCTCACTTTATTACTTCAAATCTATCCTGAAACATTTCCTTACTTTATTAATATTGCTAATCTTATCATGATTCTAAAATAATGTCTTCCTTATCAGCTCAGAAGTGAACTTTCAACTCCTTTGTGATCATTGCCTGCCTCAGTATGTGTGTCTATCCATTACTGCAGGTCATTCCCAGCTTACACAACAACAGAAAATGCCTCTGTCACCAACAGATTGTGCCAGAGCCGTTGCTCTAGTTGATAGTAGCTTAACATTGCGAGAAGTAGAAAACTTCACAGGGTTCCCTAGATCCAGCATAAGCAGAGCTGTGATTCGCTTTAGATTAACAGAAAGTTATGAAAGGAAGCAGGGATCAGGCCGTAACAGAACAACAAGTGCCAGAGATTATCGTTTTGTTGTGTCAGTAAGTTTGCGAAATCGGTTCCGAACTTCTGTTGAAGTTCGTAATGAGCTTATGAGAGCCCGTGGAGTGAATATTTCCACACGAACAATTAGAAGAAGGTTACAGGAGGTGGGACTTGGAGCTTATCGCCCAGCTACAGGTCCTAGGCTTCTCCCGCGCCACCGAAGAGCTCGTTTGGAGTTTGCTCGAACTAACGTCAATTGGACCGCAGAGCAGTGGAGCCCAGTGCTGTGGAGCGATGAGTCTCGGTTCTCCCTGAGATCACCAGACGGTCGTGATAGAGTGTGGAGACGGGTTGGAGAGAGGTTTGCTCAATGTGCAATATCGCCAAGAGACAGTTGTGATGGTGGGTCCATAATGGTTTGGGGAGGAATTTAAAGAGAGGCTCACACTGAGCTTGTAATTGTTAATAGAGGAACATTGAATGCTGAAAGGTATGTGGAAGAGGTTTTGTCAGAACATGTAGTGGTTTTTGCGGGATTTGTGGGTCCTAGATTCATGCTGATGCAAGATAATGCTCGTCCACACACCGCAAGGGTGGTGCAAAATTACTTACGTGAAGTTGGAATCGAAGTAATGGAATGGCCCGCACACAGTCCGGATCTTAATCCATTAGAAAACATCTGGGATGTCATGTAAAGAGCAATTAGAAATCGTCGAGGTGAGTTACACTCTTTACAACAGCTTGGCCCGGCCCTGCAGGAGGAGTGAAATAACTTGGACCAGGAGGTGATACGGGGCTTCATTGGCAGCATTGGTCGCAGACTACAGGCAGTCATCAGAGCCTGAGGTGGGAACACAAGATACTAAAACGCCTTTGGACTACTCCAAGTTCAAGAAAAAATCATTCTAACCATTTAATTTCTTTCTCCTTTTTTTGAATTTTAAGTTTTTTTTAGGAATTAACTTGTAATTACGAATAAATCTTTGTAAATTGTTCTTCATTTGTTGCAGAAATGTGTAAAGAACACTTTTCAATTTGGTTTTTGGTTTTACATCAATTATAACATTAAAAGATTGAAAAATATTGAGTGTCCCACTTTTTTTGTTGCTCAGTATACTTTAACATCACAGGTGTCATGGACTGTATGTTAATATTTCAATCTAATCAGATACACAATTACTACAATTTTATAAATTAACCTAAAATAATAATGTATATTGAAATAAACTTCAGGAGGACAACCATTTACAAAACCCAAATTTTTCTGACATTGAAAGAAAAGATATTCCTGTTGCTACTGTGATGCTATTTTAAGCCTCGTTCTATATAAACGAAAATTAGCTCGCTGTTGTCAATCCACTAATAAAACTTGACTCATTTCGCGGGAGTGTTTTCAAAATTTTCTTTACATTTAATAGTTGCTAATGTGGTCCTCTAAATTCAGAATCATCCGGAAACAGTTATAAAACTATATACGTTTATTCACGGCAAACTATTTTGTAATTTTTGTTATTATCTAATTACTGCATGTTAATAAAAATAAAATTCATAATTTAATGTGATACACATTATCATGACGCCAGATATATATTTGATTTTTAACTACGATTTTAGTTTATAACCTTGAAGACGGCTACTTTTAGGCTGTATATAACATAAAATAATGTATTTGTGTATTCTATTGTAAAAAATTATATGCTTATCTATATTGTGCTTAGGAGCGTTTTTAAATAGTTTTTGGAGAGCATGGTTTTTACCTACCATATATTAAATTAAATATATCACACCCTATAGAAAATCGGATTTTACGGCTTATATTGAAACTTTATGGCCCATTTATAAAACTGTTAAAGGACCCTGAGTGAAAAATTGAGTGATGGAAAAACACGACAATAAAAATATTTTTATTGGTCGTTGCATTGAAGACCGCCAAAAGCGATCAGATAAGAACAAGCAAGGATTCATAAAGCATATCCGGATAGTTGTCACAGAGGAAAGGAGGGGTTGTGAAAAGGCGCGGCGAAGTGGAAAGGTTGGTGTCTGTCGTATAATACAGGGTGATTGAAGACCAAGGGTGGCTGAGAGGGTGGTGAGGGGGGATTGATATTGCTACCTGATATCCCAAACCGGCACATACTTCACGCGGTTATACCCACACACACACATTGCTGTTGCGGTTACTCAATAATAGTCATGATAATTTATGTTTATCGCTTAAGTTTAACCCAGTTCTAGTAATTCGACCTACTCTCCTAATTCTTAGTAGAATTCAGTTTGCATTTGTTGCATGAAAACCGCAATTATTTTAAAAGAAAGTCGTATCATTCTTGTTATTTATTTCAGTATATACTAATAAATATAGTATTGAGATTTAACTAAATACACTCAAGACTTCACTTCTTAAATTTCCTATAAAAAGGTGATTATACAGGGTGAGGCAGAAAGGATGGATGTTTTTAGAACAGATAGTATTCTGATCTGGGTAGTGGGAGTGGGGCGACTGAAGTGGCCATGTGTTCGGTAGAACATACCATTTTGTCTAGTCATTGTTTAGTCGTCATCATGGAGTCGTGGAATGTGCAACACCGTGTGTTTACTTACGACAGTTTTGTTCGTAATAATGAGAGTATTGTTGCAGTTCAGCGCGAGTTTCGTCGTCATTTCAATCTTGCGAGAAATAACAGTGTACCCACTTGTAACACCATTTTTACGTTGGGTTCAATTATTTCGTTCAGTAGGAACAGTGATGTATAAACGACCGCCAGGGGCTCATCGCACTGTACGCACTCCAGAAAATGTGGAAAGAGTTCGGCAAGCCATACTCCGTAGTCCTGGTCGATCTGCTTGGAGACATTCTTCTGAACTGAACATCAGTAATCGGTCAGTAAGGCGTATTTTACATAACGATCTAGAATTTCATCCCTACAAAATTGCCATGGTTCAATAATTGAATCCTGGCGATTATGTAAAGCGGCTAAATTTTGCTCGAGAAATGAAGGCCATACTTGACCAAAATGAAAACATCATTTTGTTTACGACAGATGAAGCACATTTCCATTTGAATGGTACCGTTAATCAGCAGAACTGTCGTTATTGGTCAGATGAAAATAAAAAATTAATGCATGAGAGACCATTACACAGTCCCAAGGTGACAGTTTGGTGTGCTGTGAGCAGTACAGTTATTATTGGTCCATACTTTTTTGAAGACGACAACGGGACCACTGTAACTGTACCCTCGGAACGTTATATAGACAGATGTTCACTGAATTCTCCCTACTTGTACTAAGAAGAAAACGTATTCCTATCCGGCAAGTATGGTTTCAGCAGGACGGGGCGACAGCTCACACAGCAAGAAATTCAATGGAAGCAATTCGAGCTGTTTTTCGTGGTCGCATCATTTCTCGGTTTGGTGACATTGATTGGCCTCCTCGTTCCCCAGATTTGTCCATGTGCGACTACTTCTTGTGGGGTTTCCTCAAGTCACGTGTTTACCAGCATAAACCACGTACACTTCGAGAACTAAAGGAAGCAATTCGTGTGGAAGTCGAACAAATTGGCAGGGCAATGTTAGAAAGAGTAGAAGCCAACTTCCGAGAGCGGCTTGTAAAGTCCATCACTGAAAACGGCCGTCACCTGTCAGATGTTGTTTTCAAACATTAATTTTCTAAAATGGTAAGATCATGTGAATATTATTCTGTAAATAAATGTTTTTTTTTATGCACAGGTAACGACATATTGCTTTTTTTTAAACCGTTCATCCTTTCTGCCTCACCCTTTATGTAAAAATACATGTGTCAATATTAGATTACTAAACAAATTAAGCAGTAACAGTCAATTGTAGTGACTTGAAAAGTTTGGCATCGACTGGTTATTTAGGTGAAAAGAAAAGCTAACAGTTCACAGGCTAGTCCACATCCATTAAATTGTCAGTTTTTTTGGCTTTCGGCACAAAACGTTTTCCTTATACCTGACGAGACCTATATCAATATGTTTACATGACGAACACCAATGTCATCTCAGTAAAAAAACATATTGATGTCCGTTCCGGTGTTAAATTGTAATAAACCTGATATAGAAATGCGACATATTGTTATTTTCAGTTCATGAACCTATTTTAGCTAAATGGAGCCTTGTTTTACTGAAACTCCAGCATTTATAAACATATATGTTTTGTAAATTTTAAGTAAAATATTAGAAATCTTACCTACATAAAAGTACCACTGAGCTTTTTGACGTAACGGCATCCTCACGTAAAACTGGAACTAAAGAGTAACTGATCTCAATTTGTCTCAGCTATAAGATGCAATGGAGAACTTTAGTAAATCGTTATTTTTAAGACAGAATTTTAAGGCAAAATTTTTAAAATTAAGTTCATACGGAGAGGATTGTGTGACAAATAGCGGTGAATGACAATAATATCTTCTTATTATCTGTGTTTCAATGCTATTCTTTCTTATACACACCTTTTCTCATCGGTATAAATACATATGTGTTATACCTTTTACAAATTACAACGATGGCAAATTTCCGAAATCCTGCTATTCTTTCAAACCTTCCATCGCCAATAACAAACATTAAACAAAGTACATGTGTGTCATAGACGAATAATCACCTGATTACGCCGCATCTTATATACACACTTTGTTCAAAGTTTAGTAATAACAATGGATGATTTTAATGGATAACATATTTTTGGACTACAGAAATAGGACACTTTAGTTAAAGAGCCGGTGATAAATATCCAGAACCTGTTATACCCTAATCACACAAAATCATGATGGAAGCTAAATTTTGGGTGATAACTGTGTGTCCTGTTTACACGGTGATATTGAGAATAGGCTTTGGGTTTGGAATTGGTAGCTCAAGTTTCGTTTATTTTTATAAAAAAAAAAAACAGATGACATAAGCTTGGCCAAACAGAGATTCTGAGAAGAATCCTTGCTGTAACAGAGAGTAAGGATTATCCTTTAGATAGACTCTATCTGTAAAACCTATACCTCAAAGGAGTAAAATTCAGTTTTAAAACCATGCCAGTGAAACAAAATTAAAGATGAAAGATTGTTATCCTTATATAACTGCCAAAAGTTACGCTCTCAATTTATTTTCCGCTTAAACTTAAACAGTTTCTGGAATATAAAAATGGTAAATAAATTATAATTCAAATTTTTTATCCAGAGGGTGAGAAAGAAAATGGGAATATTTTTGTGGTGCAATCGATTTTGAGTATGGCAAAAATGGTTTGTATTAACACTCCTTGCTTAAAAGACGATTTCTAAACATACCTTTTATTAAAAAAATAAAAACATTCTTTTTCGCACAAAATTTAAAGCATTTATAATGGGAAATAAAATTTTGTAAATAATACCATTTAAAATGGAATGAAAATAAAGGACACGTAAATTCTTTACAGTATGCAAATGGTTACAGCTTCAAGAAATTACGTGTTTTTTCATTAATTTATGATTTATGGAACTTATATTTCTAAGTAGCCTATGTAAAATCTATGAAAATTACACGTTTTATATATTTCTTATCTGAAAACAATTTACCCAAAAATTTAATAATTATTTTATAGCTACTGCCTGAATTGTAACCCAGGACCATTCTGTTCTAATTTCACATTCTTATCTTTGAACGGTTTTTTTCATTCTGAATTTCATCACGGTATCTCGAGAACGACCAGTCGCGTAGACTTGTGAAATGTTGCATAACGCTTATTTCCTTCTGTCCTACTTCATCATTTGGCTTATTTGCTCAAAATAAGTAAGAAATGACACGTAGAGTATAGTCCTACCTTGCCAAAAACCAAACAAATACTCATATAAACGGTAAACTTACCAGGGCCTTACTTTATATGAAATTTCTGATTTATACTGACCTGAAAAATTAAAAAGTAAAGTTTGATAGTTGCGTTATTATACTATACTAATGTACATTGAGTTCGTTGATTATGCATACCACGAGAATTGCATAAGTATTAGAAAGTTTTTGTACATTGGTCTTGTGAGTATCGTAATGGCAATGATATAATAATAAAACAAAGCTTTACTCATACTGATTACAGTCGCATCGTATTTTAAAGTTTTATTTTTAGTAGGTTGATCGATAAAGTTTCTGCACATTCTATCAGTTCCTTTGATACTCCGTTTATCATACAGATACGTTTATCGGCAGGATGTTTAGCGAAGGTTCTCTCGCCAGTTGCTGATGAAGAAATGCGATTTCTGTCCGTCTGTACGGACAATATGTTTCTAACGAGTTGGCGTAGAAGGTTGGAATGTCGTATAATTGGTCGTGCAGATAACCATATTGTCTACGAGAAAAAGCACAAAATTAACAAATTAGTAAACAGACTGCAGTATGAAGATTGATCATATGTCATTTATCAGTAACTTATTAACACACAGGACTAAGTTATTTTTGTGGAATGGTAGGTTTTCATTCAGAGCTTGAACATCTAAATTTGACCTGCAATGTGACATGGAAAACAGGAAAAGGACAATTAATTTTACTTATTATTTTGACTGGAATACTGATTAAAATGGAATGAACGGAGCATGCATGAATTCTATGTATGGTTGTTAAGAAGATTCTATTACTCAATTATCTTGTGTGCTTGTGAAGTAAAAGTATACTATTGATTTTAAACCATCTTGGCGATGACCTAAAGTCTTGTAAATTGAAATTAGTACAGAAACAGATTTTAGTGATATAATATGTGGTTTATTTCTCCATATAATAACAGTTATATGTGTACTTATAATAATATAAGTATTTACATATTCTTATGATAGCATCATCTAAAGAAAGGAATTACCTTTTGCCGCCTGGAAATTATTAAGATTTCGTTACTGAACAATGTAAGAATAATTTGTATACATATATAAAAATTTTAACATTAATTTATTAAGTACAACATATAGGACCTTGAAACTGAATTGTGCTGAGAGTATACTTAAGATTAGCTAATCAAAGTTTATTGAGCTGAGCGTTTAGCACAGTTTCGTCCTATAGTTGATGACGAAAACAGCTTTCTATGTTTGAGTATATACGTTTTTATAAACGTCACATTTCGATTAAATTAACTTAGATGGCTAAAATATGGTTTAAGTTCTACCTCTAACACCTCTACATAAAAATTGATATAGGTAAACTCTTCGATTTGGAGTAGCTGACTGGTCTAGGTTATTGTCCACTGTGAAGTTAGTGTGAAGTCTGCCGCGTTGACCTGAAGTCTGACGGATATTTCACCTTGTTTGTATATGGATAGCATAGAGTTCAATGTTGGTGCTGAAAATTCATGGGATTTGGCTGAGCTTTATAAAAGCCCTTAACTAAGTATGGTATCTCGAAAACTATTTGAGCCACAAACTTGAAATGTATAATTTTCTTAGCAATCACTATCGGTTCTGGCTAAATTCATAGCGAATCACAAGTGATTTTGTGTGTCAGTGTATCTATCTGCCTGTTTCTTTTGTCCGTTGGATACCACCAGGACGTATTAAGCTCTTGACTTCAAATTTTGTCTTGTTACGCGATTTCTTCATAGCGAAAAACATATTTAAACGCGAAATGTATTTCGTGTTTGATGATTGACATGTTCTCCTATGGAATTTGTCTCAGCCTATACGTAGCCTAACTATCCATGGGATATATCAAGAACAATTTCGACTGTAGACAATAAAGGTTGCATGGAATTTCATTTCATGTAGTAAAGAATGTGTTCGACGAAAGTACATCTAATCATGGGATTTAACTGAGCGTCATTGAAGTCTACGACTCTGTAGATTGCCAAATTTATTCTTGTTTGCCTGGGGGCAGTAAACATTTATTATTCTGTCAGTCTACACGACTTATCGAGAATTAAATATTCTTTAGGTTGAGATTTGTTATTAGACGATAAATACGATTAAAATAATTATGAATTACTTATAATAGGCTTCGTCATAAGTAATAAGGAAGTATAATTTGTATCGGCCATAACGAGTACTTATATAGAGATCATTCGTTTTTTAGACGCATATATTGTACTTCTATTGTAAATAATTATGTTACAAGGATAGTATTACTGGATAAGTTAAAGAGAAAATTAAAACTTGCGAGTGAATTGAGGTACAGACTTTGCCATGTTGCTTGCAACTTCAGCGAAGCCTGTTTAGAGACACGTCTTTGGGCATATACCTACCTTGTTTAAATATTAATGTAGGTACTTCCATATTATTTATTTGTAGTAAAAATATGAGTTACTGTAAAACTAATAAATAGCTATTTGGTCGTTAACTACCTCTAACTAAAATGTGTATTACTTTAATTAGGCTGCATCCGTGGCATCGCAACAGAACATATGGGAATTTTTCAAAAGTTTGTAGAAAATAATATTGGATTTGAATAATAAAAACCAATATATAGAATGGTTTATTACGAAATTAATGAGAAAAATTTAGTAGAATGTCATGTAATTTCAAATCTAGATCAAAACGTGGTAGAAACAATAGTAAGCTACACGTGACTTGACATGAACAAAAACTGTACATGGGTAAAAACTTACGATCTGATATTCCTTATTTAAAATAAAAATTACCAATTAAAAGAGTTTATTCCAGGAATAAAGTATAAGTTGATTACATTACCACAAACTGCGGCATTTGTACATTCACAGACCTCGATATACTTTATGTAAGAGTTTTCTTTCAGCTATATTATTACTAGTATTGCCTTTCTTTGAGACAACGGAGCTAAAGTGTGTACTTATCAAACCATAGAAAATAATTGTAGGTATTAAATTATTGTAACTTATAAATAAATAAAACTTTATGTTACTTATAATTTAATAATAACTTTCAATTTATTACCAGATTCATTAATATACATATTACATATACATATTCAGTAGATTAAAAACTTCTATTTTAGGATAATTAAGGTTGTAAGTTTGCATAATAGAATTATAGAAGAAGTTATTTTTTGGTTCATAATGTTCCAGTTGTATAAATCCTGTTGTATAAAACTGTAAAGCTGTGTATATTCAATATTAACACATACATTACATACCGATTAATGCACAAATTTTCATAGAATTGTGTTTGGACCGTTTCTATAGTTGCATTTTTACTACTACTCTTTAAATTAATTTGATAAATATGAAACAAACTCGTGTAATGAAAATTAATGAATGAAAATGGGCACATTACCTTGACTATACTTGTTTAAGAATTTGAATCTATAAAAGCAATACAGTTAACCAATAATGGTTTTCAACTGTTGTCACCGAATAACGTGAAATATTCTTAAAGAATACAATGGATATATTATATATATATATAATAGTTAATTATATTTAATTACTATAGTTAGCCATATAAGCTTCACATGATGTAAATATATGTTGAGGACCACTTACATGGTGGCATAAGGAGACTAAGCGTTGCAGCAGACAGGTAAATCCAAACAGTAGAAACAACGCTCAGCAACATGTTGAGGTTAATCACATAATCGTCGATACACTACACAAACAACACTGACAGATCTGATGTACCACCACCAGAGTGCATCAATGAACACTAGTCATCGAAACACAGGAAAGGAACTCTATTTAAAAATATATTACAACATATCAGTGTTAAATTACAGAAGCATGGTCAGTTGTCTAGTTTGTATACAATGACTTTGGAAACGTCACCACAAAGTATAAGTCTCACAGAACACAGAAAGAATTCACATTATAATGGATTAAAAAATAAATAAAAAGTTTTTAATTCGATGAGATAATCTGCAAGGACTACGACTGCGGTCCGAACTACCGAACTCTAGCGCGACGACTGGCTGCTCTCTAGTCGGTCTCCATGGCAACCGATGAGCGCGCTCTACGCGACGCAACTTATCGAACGCACTCCCTCCCCCTGCCCTCCTTCCACTACAGTCTGGCCGGCATTCAGAATCTCTTTCCAAATTCTTCCCTGTATCAGAGTCACGTGTTTCCTCCTCCTTCCACCCCCCTCGCCCTTTTATTTGTATTATATTCTCTGCGCCCCGATGTAATTCATTGTTTGTTTTTAACCGCCCGCCATACGCTCGGCGAGGGCGGGTGGCTGCATTCATTCAGTTACAAAGCTCCCTTTCATGTACTTGTGAATTTCAGTTGCCTTTCTGTTATATTCCGAAGTGGTTTTTTTTTTTCATTTTATTGCAACGTCGGTGTTTCCGCTTAGCTCAGGAATTATTAAATGTGACGGTGTGTTCTGTATCTTCCGCTTAATATTGGATGCAGGATTAAAAGTTTATCTCATTTAACTCCACACATTTGCGGTAGATTAATAAAACGTTATCTCAAAGTTGATATTCATAGGAATGTAATTGTAGGTACTGTAAGGTATTGTTGAAAATTTTGGTAAGTTAAAAACAGTATTCATTAAATTTTCTGTTTTAAGGACAAAATGTAGTGTATTTTGTATCATTAAATGCTGTGAAATTCATACAATTTCTTTTTTCTTTGTATTTAAAAAAAAAAACTGGATTCACTGGCAACAATTTATGGTATTTACCAATATTATTTAATATAGTATTTAATATTTATAATAGTATATAATAGGCGTAACATTGTAATGTAGGAGGACGCGAAACCATGTGTCACGTAACGGGCTTCCCTGAAGTTGCATGCAAAATTCAAGTCTCCAGTTCATTTCCTTAGGCTACATGTATCACTATCTTACTTTTAAATCTCATATGATAGTACTCACCTTATTTAAAAATGTATTTATCATTTATTGCGATGATGATTAGTCATAGGACCAATGTAACAATGTTCGCATAGCAACAAATCTCATTTGTTTTATAATTTGTTATTGGTGTTGTACAATTTTAGCCTTGTCATTTAATGTTTGCTTTTAAATCGTCATTGTTTAAATATTTGTATGTATAATATGGGTACCATTAAAGCATATTATTACGCTGAATGTATTATTGCTTAATTTGATTGAAATACAAACAGTAATGTACTCATTTACTGGCTATTTTACGACTTGCAATTTTTTTTAAACACAGATTTTCAGATATAAGATGAATGTGACACGCTCATAGTGGTTTGTCAAATGGTTCCATAATTATATTTAATTTGCATTAAAAATATTATTTAGCATTTATTGATATTTTTCTCATTAATTCTTTATAGCCCAATAATTAACATTTTACATCCAGTCAGAACCAGTAGCTATATCCTAATCATAATTATGTGTTCTTACTTAAAACTCCCATACCTCTGAGTGAATTGTGTGTACGTCAGGGAATAGATTAAACTTTATACCGTTGTAACAAACTAACAACATTTAGCCTAAAAGCTGGAACAAAAACATTTTATTTATACATCAATGTAACAATTTTATGTATGCATAAATGTTATGTTTTAATTAAAACGTAGATGTTGATCTAGCAGTTACTTTCCTACTTGTTTTATTCCGTTCTATTCATTTCTTGTTTTAAAAGCTCCATTAATGGATCAAAATTATGAATATTCCCGTAGCCACACGACATAGGTATGAACAGAAAATAAAATAGACTTGAGTAGTGTAACAATCACACGTAGTACACAACAGAAAAGCAACAGTACAGGAGTAGGGCTCCAGGACGCTAGTTAAAAGCCCTTTCACTTGACCCGTCCAATTTCTTAATTAAGTCCCTCATTCAATGAGACCACTCCTTAGCTCGTTTTCTACAGCGTTTCGTCTGCCCTCACCGTCTGTTTGTTTACAAGTTTAAAGCTTTTCTCGTTATGAACGCAAAGGGAAGATGAAAAACTGTTTAAGATGAATAAGTTCCCTTTGATGGAGAATTCCTCTTTTGACTTTCTCCTTGCAATTCTTGTACGTAGCTACTTTATGCTGCGAAAGTTTTTCATAAACTTTTTATGTTACAGTCTTTTAATAAACCACGAATTTTTAAAAATAGTCAGGTTTCTTTAAATGCCTCTTATATACAGATTTTCATCGTTTACTCTAAGACTGTAGATACTGTACAAATTTCATAACTAGATGAGTAAATGTTTAAGAAACACACATTCTTTTTACAAAAGAGGCCTCTTTAGTTCGAAAAGAAGTTTAGCCTTTAACAAATCAGCAGACGCTAGGTATTATCTTATCGTAAAATATATTGAATTGATCAGATATTTATTAGCTTCTACAATATTAATAAGTACTTTTGACATAGACAACATTCCGTCATCTATACTTTGATTATTAACAAAATATATTTCTCAGTACTAGTATTAAAGCTTAATACTTAATTTATCGACATAGACTCATATCTGTCTTACCGTACGCATTTTAGTTTACAAACTATAATAAAGAATGGATAGAATAGTAAAAGTCTGAAGAGCTTAAACTTATTATTATCATAAAGCTACTATAGAACCCTCCACAACGTTTTAAATGATGATGCCTTACAGGAATTTATAATCCAACTAATTAAGGTATTTTAGGAAATTGAAAACAATATAAATGTTTTTTTTTAATTATTTTATCATATTTTATTGTAAATCATTTTATCATATAACCAAGCAACTTCTATTTTCTAGAATAATTAAATAAACTTAGAAAGATTTTAAAACTTAAATACATTAATTAGGTCTCTTAAATACTATTTTAGGTGACCTGGACAATAATTTCTCAGTTAAGGGTGAGTTTATGAAAATTTAATAGCCAATTTTCATAACTCTGTTGAATTTGTGCAAACCAGGATAAAATGTTGTTATAAATTTAGGACCATTTTTGGAAGTGATTTTTAATATTTCTAACCTTTTTAGGTTGTCTGAGCTGCAGGTTTTAAATTTTTTTAGGGTATCCCCTGTTAGTAAGAGCTTAGTAAATTTGCTTCTGTTACTTTTTAAACCTGGAGCGTTTGTGCATAAGGATTTAACTCTAATGAAAAGACTCTTTGGTATAGACTTTTTGACATGATTTGGGTAGCAGCTACTGTAATTTAGGTAGTTCATTTTATAAGTACCCTAACATGTATTTTGGTTTTAAAATATGATTTTCTAGAAAAACTTCAACATAAAAAAATTGACGATTTTGTTATTAATGTACAAATTAAATTTAAGACATTAAACTTTATTCAAACTATCAAGGAAATTATTAAGTTTCTCTAACCCATGATCCCAGACTACAAACATGTCGTCCATAAATCTGAGCCACAACAGAGGAAGGAAACTTTGAGTTTTAAGAAAAGTTTGTTATACAAATTCCATAAAAAATTTGGCGTATGATGCGGCCATTCGAGTATCACTAAATGGGGTTAAATCAATTAACTGTAAATGGAAATAGATCCACAGTCAGACTGTATTTAATTGGATGTCAAAACGTTCTGATATAACTACCTTTGACAATCCGAAATAATACTGTTAATATTTTGCATAAAAGAGGCAAATTTTACATCGCCGTTCCTTTAATTTGGAGATAGTTCTGATCCATAAATTCGAAATAGTTCATTTTTAAAATTAAATGAATGAGTGAGGTTAAAAAGTTTGATGAAGTTGTTGTTTCGAGAATATGTGTGGCGGCTTCCAGACCCACCTTGATGCGGAATGTTCGTGTAAAAGCATTCCGCATCTACATCTATCGTTACAAGAATCGTCTCATCAGGAAGTGGCTGGTGAATATTACATAACAAAATCATATACAAAACTCGGTTACGCAGTCTTTATGTTAGGATTGTATCTATAACTTTGTAGTACATTTAATTGTGCACCTCATAGTCAATGGGATCAAAACTATATCAAATCTATCAAATCAGTATTTTCTAAAACACACATAGTAAATAGTTAATAGATTGAAAATGATTATTTTATATTGATCTTTAATACGGTAAAGTATTATATGAATTTCTAGTAATTACTATTTTCAAATATTAAAATAGAAAATAAACATTTATTCTGCTGTAAAATTTGCCTCTTTTATGCAAACTATTAACAGTATTAGTGCGGATTGACAAAGGTAGTTAAATCAGAAAGTTTTGACATGCAATTAAATACAGTCTGACTATGGATTTATTTCCATTTACACTTAATTGGTTTAACCCTATTTAATTGATAACAAAACAATACTCATGTTTGTACTGATGAGGTTTCCAGAACTTGATATTTTAATGTAAATCGATTAATAAATATTTAGTTAATAATTGTTTCACCAAATTTTTCTAGCAAGATGTAAGATGTTATTGAAGATACAGACAGATGATAATAAATAAGAGGAACCCCACTTTATGGAAGGTATGTGTAATGACAATTGCGTATTTATGTTACGAGTAATATGTTCAAAATGGGACAATGTCTCTGTATATTTTGAAGGGCCGCTATAAACCAAGACAATATAAGCAACGTAATATAGCATTGATATTGCCCAGCCAAAAGACTGAACGATGGTTTGTAGTAACTCGGAAAGCGGCCCCAAGAAGGAGTGATGACTGGGCCAGTGGGGTTCTTAATGCCTGCAAGTCGCACTTACCAATAGAATGGTACATGGTACATGGCTGGTGGTACATTATCATTTTCAAATCAAATCAATGCTTACTTTTGAATATGCTAAATTTTGAATTGTTAACTTATTAAAAATGGTCACTTCGTACTACACCAGATGTAAATATAATTCGAACACAATTTGCTTAGTTAAAAGTAACGTGAAATTTTTAACTAGACCCTAAACTGGTTTATACCTGCTTTAAGTTTATAGCTTGACAAGCAACGTAGCCATGAGTTGGTATGAATGGTAACATTAGCTCCATTTCAACTTCCTCGTAGTAAAGCGTCTAGAATCTGATGAATCTTGGAATCTGGAGCCATGTTCGTCTGAAGAGATTGTAAAAAGGTCAAACGAACAATTTACATAGTTTTGACATCCGCAACTCTTAGATTACAAAATATACAATGTAGCATAATCCAGGTGTACTACATTCTCATTGTCTCACCAGGTGCGCAATTGAGACACTACTATGTTTATGATACGATATATAAGCTCGGTGGAGCAACCGAGTTTTCTATACATAACGAAACCATGGTGGGAAAGGTGATTTAATAATGACTTTGAATTAGCTCCAGTTTACACTCCTCATAATTTAGGTGAATATTTATTCTCATACTCTCATCAGGTTCACTATTGAGACATATCTGGTCTGTTTAATACATTTTATGTTTTTAATCTGTCTCCCTGATTTCCAAACGATGTGAATTGTTCATTTTGAGCTTTTTTGTCGTTAATATTTTTCGATCCTTTCAGACGAACGTGGCTTCAGATTCCAGAATTCAAGTCAGTATCTGCATCATATTCCAGAATTCAAGTCAGTATCTGCATCAGATTCCAGAATTAAAGTCAGTATCTGCATCAGATTCCAGATGTTTCATTAAGAGTAAGAAGAATTAGAGCTAAACTCAACATTCATGTTTCAGATTTTGTCGATATATATGTATGTAGTTTATTCATATGTTCAGTGTAAAAAAGTCGTATGCTACTAAGAGAATGGCCTACTACTAAAAGGGTTCGCAATATGTGCTTTTTAGCAGGGTTTGTATTTATTTTTTTGTCTACTATACAAAAAACCCCAAGCAGAATGCTCGTCTTTATACAGGATTATTAACACCACATCATTATAGGGAGAGCAATGCAACATTATATCATTTATTGAGTAGTACGCATTTGTATAATAATATTGGTGTACTTATATAAAATAAAGTCTTGTAATAAACCATAGAAACAGTCCAAATACATATAATAAAATAAATTACATTAAGTGCAGCAACTGAAACTAGCATCTTGTAAGAAATAAAACATTTTCTGATAGAAAGGTAAGAGTATATTATATTGTTTTGGATTAATCTAATCTGTAAGGGCTAGGATATAATATTGTTCAAATCCTTGTTTTATTGTGTGGAGAAAATGGGATATCTGATGTGGGCGGGATGAGAGAGGGTGAGGGAGGGATCGAGTAGGGGGGGGGGGGTTAACTGACCAGGACACTGACAAATGTGGCTTCTCTAGTGTCAAGCGAATCAGGTCAATTTCATCCTCGGTCGCTTCTGTTAGGCGGCTTAATATCTCATCTTACGTTAGTTAATGAAAGCTGTCTAGAGACTCTAGATCACTCTATGACAAGCAATATTGTGCATTACAGATAAAAAAAACACTGTTTAAGTAGTTTCAAGATGAGAGTATTCATTAAAATATTATCATTATTCCCACTGTTATGAAAACTTATAATAATTTGTAAGTTCAAATACTTAAGACCAATAAAACATCTATCTTAGATCGTAGTATGTATCGTCGAAAAGTTTCATTTATATGTCCTTATTATACCCTACTCTCCGTAAGTCATAAAAAGGATCTAAGATTTTAACCATAAATAAACATTGAATTAAATATTTGGAATTTAATATAGTTAGGTATGTTTTAACCTAGTGATAAGTATGCGATAAAATGAGGGCCAAATAGGTAATAAGTCCTTTAATCATAAAACAATTAATAAAATTCTTGTTCTTGAGAAATATGAAAACAAATAATAATGTCAAACAATACATTTCAGTACGCCATAAAACGTAATTTCTTTCCATTACGTTGAGAACTAAGTTTAGCTTCAGAGAAAATAATTAATATTGTCTTTATAAAACTTTACAATATACCATATTTAAAATTGCTTATAATTTGAAAGTAAATTGTATATTGTAGGATAGAGAATTGTAATGGAGGTGAATCGAATTTGAGTGTAGTGTATTATGAGCATGGACAAACTACATAAAAGAAAATTACCACCAATTAAATAATCTGTGTTCGAGTTGAATTTCCCCTTCGTAGGTGCAGTAATGATGTACCAAATTTTATTACACACCCTACACCCTACTGATCCTTAAAACTCCTGTTCCGCCTTAATCAGCAGAATGTAAATATTTGTAAATAATATGTGACAATCTTATCCTTTTTATTTTATTTTATTTATGTGTTATTTTTATTTCTTTACGTTCGTATTATTGAAAGAATGAACGCCACAACTTATTGTAACTGATGAGCACTGAGGTTCTAAATATAATAATTCCGGGATTTTTTAAAATAAAAATACCAGTTATCCACTGGCAAACCCCAGTTTGCCTATTTGCCACAAGCAAGATAATACTAAAAAGTGTATAAGTATGGCCATTATAATTTATTCTGTTCTTATAAATATATGGTTCGCCATAATTTATTTTGCCTTGTTTCCCCCATCAAACAAAAAGATACATATACAAGTCTTACCTCCATCTACCAAAAGACAACTAAGGTGGGTTTTACATAAGTTTCTATATTTATAGTAAAGGTAGATAGTAAATTTACATTTGATATCTATATTATAGTACTGAATCTTTATTTTCTAGTTTGTGATAAGTGTAATTCAGATATCTAAGACCAAGTTACTACCTAAATTTTGCAACATGTATAAAGGCAATCTTTATAAAGACATATATAAAATTGTGTGTTTTAACAAATATTATTTTTGGAATATGTTTGAAAATATTATTAGTTGGAACAGAGCTGCCTAATAAACTGTCTGCTAATCTAAGAATATTGCTAATGTTATAGAGTCCTGAGTGGTATTTTATGAAAAATACTTTGAACCATCATTGTAAAATTAAGATTTATTTGTTGCAACTTATAGTGATTTAGTGTTAAGTTTTTTGTTTGAAACATTTCGAAGATAAGAATAAAAGTTCCAGTTAGAAAACGCTGATAATAAATCATCAATATATTTTTCTCTATGATATTTGTTCAGTGCATACATGTTAAGCTAATTTTACTACGGTGTTTGGATTTGATTTTTGGACATCTGACGGACGATATTTTTCATAGTTTATATTTTGAAATATGTTTGTGTTTTTTGGCATTGACATTGTGTTTTCAACGTAAGATTTTCAATAGGAATATATCTATATCCAGAAAACTCACAAATGAGTCTGATATATACCACCTAAACTTAAGGTTGCAAAAAATTTTCAATTAATAAAATAAATGTTTTAAATGATCATAAATATATGTACATGTTAAAAAGACATCATAAATGTAACGTTTCAAAATTATGTGTTTGTATGTTTAGTTTTCAATGAAATCATGTTCAAAGTTATCTTATGAAAATATTAACATAAGAAGGAACCATTCTTGTTCCCATTGTTCCCTTTTGCTGTAGATAACAATTATTTATTTAGAAAACAAAAGCAGTTCATATTTAAAAATAAAATGTATTAAAGTTACAGAAAATCTGAAGATGATAGTGTATTTTTAAGGGGGTGGGGAATGTAAATAATAGTGAACAAAATCAATTCCTATAATTAGCTACAAAATATTGAAGCAACAAACGATATTCCTGGTGGATGTAAAATATTGTAGTGGACATTTAGTAATATGAAGAATGTTTGTAGATAGATATATTAGTAGCGTAATTGAATTATTACTTAAGCTTTCTTGTAAGGCAATATTTTTTTAAGTAATCAAATGTTTTTGAACAAAGTGATTTATTTACATCTTTATTTATACAGTTACAAGTAGTTGTGTCGCTATGTTATGCCCAAACTGCAAATGAAATATTTAGATGCTTTAAACACAGTTTATTTTTAATCGATACAAAAATTTCGTTTTACTGCACAATATATAAAGTGCATTTCATATTGTCTTATTTATAAATATGGGTTTTGCTGTTTATCTTTACAAAACGCCTCATACATTCCGTTCCTGTTAGAGTTGTTAATTGAGATACGAGAAAATGTTTAACGCGACTTAGTTTCATGATATTTCTGCGTCTTAATTCAGAAATTATTAGATACAATCTTCTCTCCTAATTATATTTTATGAATTACATAACGGTCTGTTACGTCATTTCAAAACAATGTAACAATCTGTAACGTCGTTAACAAGGCTCAGTGTTCCAGCACGCCAATCAATGGTTCATTGAAATTTCAATGCGCCGCGACGTTCGTTAACAGGATTGGAACAACAGGAAACTGTCTTGGCCAATAATGAGCATCAAATAAACAACTTAGTGCTTTCCAGTTCTGCCAATAATGGAACAGAATTCAGTCTCTTCTAAATATATCGGTAACTGTTATAAAGCGTATTTAAAATTCAAATCAATTAAATATCGGTATAAATCTTCCGCAGCAGCTACTGTATTGCATATTATATGTATTTAAAAACAGTTCATAACAATTAATTGAAATACATTATTGTTTACAAATGTATTAAATAATATGATAATATTTCTTACTGTACTAAAACAAACTTTTTACAAGAAAATCTTTAGTGAGGTTTTATCACTAAACCTTTAATATCATATTATCATTCATTTTAACAGAAATTACAGTAAATTCATTGAGCTATATTCAAGTCTGTTTTATTATGTGTACCGAAACTTAACTAAGAATCTATAAGTTTGTTTAAGTTATATCATAATATTTGTAAATTATTAATTTTAAAGAAGTGTGGATTAAAGATGTAAACACTTCTTCAATTTGTAAACATATTCTACATTAAATGAGTAGATAGCGTACATGAATATACTTAATATTAATTAATCGCATTTAATATTATAATAGCATAAGTTTTATCTCTGTTTATCGTTATTAATTTATAGTTAAAGTAAATTTTATATGTTGTTAAACATGTATAACATTTTGCAATGTTGTCTATTTATTTTATTTTTCGGGTTATATTTATATACTTCGTTGTTTGATATTATTTTAATACTATATATGTTGTTACCACAGTAAATGAAACTACGTTTCCGGTTTTTAAGTAATATTTCCTCACTTCGCACATACAATTATAGTATTTTGACCTAAAATCTATATGAAATGATAATTATGTTATAGCCTGTAATTGCTTATGGATTAATTATTACTGCCCTCAGTTATTGGAGCGGGTAAGGTTCCACGTTCCTGCCAGTACAAGGTCGAGAGACCTGTTTGCAAGACTGCATTACTCTACAAGTTACGAAAGGAACAGCACGATGGTCCGGATCCAGACGCTTGGGAATACCCTACCACTGGAACTAGACATTTTCAAAACTGGTGCTGCATCGTTTAAGAGACAGATTAACCAACTGCTCTCCATGGAAGGTTAAGAAAGGAAGGCTCCATGTAAAATATGCATTGTTTTTATGTAATTTGTTATATTTACGTTATTATTATAACAAACTAATAGTAAATAAATCATTCTTCCTCAACATAAAAAAATAACATCTGTATTTTATTGATACACTTTTTCATTCTACGTAATACAATTCGTAATAATTCAAACCCATACCTGTGTATAAGTACCACAGTAGAGAAGTATCCAGCCAAATTGTAAAAATTAGGATTAACAAGTCCATTTTGTGTTTTGACTGTCAGTAATATAAATACAACAGTGGTTTGTTCACGTATCATAATTAACTGATGTTCCTGGAAGAGTCTTGTGCAAAACACTTGGAACTTTGAATTGGTAAATTATAAATTTTATTTTGAATAAACTCGATCGAAATTTACAAATATTATAGCAACTTTTTATATGTAGAAAATATTATTCATGTTCCTATTTTGTAAATAAAATAATGTTTTTTTGCTGATACGTGATTTGCGAAATATTTAAATCCTCATTAAAGTGTTCTAATCCCCACAGTAGTAAGAGTATGTAAATAAAAATTAATAATAAATTACTTAAGGAAAGGTTTTTAGGTTGTTTCACTGATTTCCAAATATCAAATGTAAATAGTTTACCAATAAATGTTTGTCAGTTAAAACTGTAAATACAATAATACATATAAAAGTTATACAAATTTTCAATAACAATTATTTTTAACGGGTCTACTTTATTTACAGGTATTTTCCCCTATTCATAAATGTTGAGTGGCGTGCTAGTGGTAGATTGCGTGCGACGAGTGAGTAACCTAAGATAACATCGACAGAATATCGCTAAACTTGTAGAGTAAATACGCTGTAGCCAGGTCCTTGATCCGATTTCACCTTGACTAAACAATTTATCTCTATGAAGTTGAAACACAACCATGTATGTAGATAAGTTTTATTGTTGTCTTACAAGAACAATCTTCTAATGCATTATTTTATATAAAATTGAAATATTATTACAAAGTAATTTAGTTAAATAAAGTTCTTAATCTTAAAAAGTTAAATATAAATTTAAATGTTAAAGAAGAAGAAATTAAATATTATAAAAAAATTATGGAATATATTAATCCAATATTTTAATTTTTCGACCATATAGTTAATTGTTTTACATAAAGGTTAATTGCCAATATCTATTGAAGTTATCATTTAATCAAACCATTATTAAAACTTCCTTTCTTATTCTTAGGATTCCTTTGTTTTTATACTCTCCTCAAAAATATTTTAATAGGTGTATCCACTTCGATCGAATTACGAAACACCAAGGCAAACAAAACTGTTTGTAATTATGTTGTTCTCTTAGGTAATAAATGGAGCAAACCTCTTATTACAATAGCACCATTGCACATGCTAACTAGTGAGGAATTTTAGGAGTACAGGCCGCAATACGTCGATCTAATCTCGAGCATGAAGCCTTAGAAAAAAGAGAGGCTACCTGTATTACAGCCTACTCCAGTCAAAGTGGACACCAAAAGTAGTCACTCATGTTGATGCATGCTATTGCAATTTCTTATAAACACCTTCACCCACTCCAACAAACATTCTCTGCAGTAGAATAGTGCTATCGGTTCATCTTTTTTACCCAATCCTTTTAAACACTTAGATGAAAGTGACACATCGGTTTTAAACGAACCCGGTGACTTCAACTACGAGTTATAAGCATGACAGTAGTAAACCCTCCTTAGGAACGTTTTACACATATTTTTTTTTTTTTGCGTTGGGGTATTGGGGTGGATTCACAGATCCTCACACGTCAACCTGAGCTTATTGTGTGCCCCTTTGATGTTAGAGGGGTAAGCCTATCTTTGTGCCCTTAATTAGGCTAAGAAGCTTTCCCCCGATACTAGCATCTGGTTCGTCGCCTGGTTGATTATCACCGAAAAGAGCCCTTCTCCTTGCTCCCAGTCTCTCACAGTCCAGTATTATGTGTTTTGCAGTCTCTTCAGACTTATTGCAGAGTCTACACTCCGAGTCCTCATTTCGTAAACCTAGAGTGTTTAGGTGTTTCCTGAAGTGGCCATGTCCAGTGATCAAGGCAATCACTTGCTTAACCTGATCCCTGCCCAGCCCCATCAGCCATCTGGTAAAGCCGGAGCTAGAATCAGCAAGCAGTCTTTTGCCGAGTGCTTGTCCTTGGTGACTCTGCCACCGCAAGCGGTGTGTATTCCTGGACCATTTGTTTATACTTTGATAAGCAGCTGACTTGCTTATACCAAAACTCGGTTCTGGACCGGTGTATGGCATGCTTGCTCCGCTTTTGGCAAGCCTATCGGCACATTCGTTGCTACCTATGCCTGTATGGCCCGGTACCCAACCAAGACGTACAAAGTTGCGTGATCCAAGCTTTGCAGAGAGTGTTGAAGCACTCCCACACAAGCTTGGATGAAATGCTGTTGGAGTCAAGAGCTTTAAGAGCTGCCTGACTGTCTGACATTATGCATATGTTCTTTCCCTGGTACCCCCTGGTGAGGCCTAGGTTGGCACAGGCCAGGATACCATAGGTTTCGGCTTGAAATATGGAGCAGTTCCGTCCCAAACTGCCGCAAAGGGCAGTTCTAAGAGATTGACTAAACACTCCATATCCGGTTCTGCCCTTAATAAGCGAGCCATCCGTGTACCAGACAAAGCTCTTTCTTATTGTTGTGATGTTATCTTGCGATTTCCACTCATCTCTGGAGTAGAAGTCAACAGAGAATGGCTTTTTGAATACGAACTCCGTTCTCATTATGTCCGTTTTTCACATACTTCATACTTTATGAAATCTTTATTCATACGGGAAATTATAGGGCACTTTAATAAAAGGTTCCTAGTCTTTTATGATTCACAATATAAATTGAGTATATGTGACTTATGTTTGATCTAACTATTGACTAAGTATTTCATTATTTATTGTTACAAACCCGTGAAACTGTCCAAACAAATCTGCCATGCTGGCACTATAATGTGAATTCTTACTGTATTTCTATTTTATTAAGTAAAGTAAAATTGTTTGTACAGGTTACATTAGTATGTTACTTTACTACATATTAACTTTATGTCAGTAATTGTCTGCTGTGTGTTTCGGAGAGTATTTATTCAAGACAATTCTACATGTTATTTCAAACAATTTATTCAAGTTTATTGTTAGTGTTGTTTTTAGTTTATGTTTGATTTTATCATAAAAATTGCAAGCAATTGTTTTTGTTATTTTACTGTAAAATTACTTCTTTATTATGCATGATACATGGGGTCCTCAAATCTAATTATGTCTATTTTGCGTGGTCGATTAATTAACAACTAACATTTTAATTAAGCTTAAAGTACATTATATCTTGTAAACTTTTACCCCTTTAAATAAAAAATGTTATTCTTATAATCTGAGCTTCGAATATCATAAAAGTTATGCTTTAAGGAATTGCTAGCAAAACTGAAATGTCATGCCTATGTACGTCTTTAGAATAAACAATTCGTATTATTTCGTACTTGAATTTTGAGTCAGACGGACATGTAGCTAATTTAACTTTTTGAATGGTATTAAGCTTTAAAGCATTTTAATACTTTTTGTACCTTTCTCACTCAATATTACAGATGTACAAATTAATGTAATGTGAAGGTACACGATATTTTCACTAATGTAAATTTGTGCTAATCCATTATTTAACTAGAGTTTTTACAGCGTGGATCTGTGTAGATTACGTGTTTTAAAAAATTAAGTAAACACGTTTATATCGTTCATTCCAAGATTGTGAATAATAACCATATTATCTAACATTATCTTGGATACAGGATTACTATAAATATATTAAGAAATACGGGAGTTCTCGTTTTCACAGTTATTTCCACAATATTATTTAATACGTAAAACTTTTAAGCGGTCGAACTGGAAATATTACAACTTGCAAATCGCACGAGTAATAAACAGGATTGTAATTTACCTGAGAATACTAAACACTTTTTTGTTTTCCCATCTCATGCAAACTAACTTATACAGTCGTATACAAAACTATTTCCAAATGTAGACATGTTGAAACTTTAAGATACATTGAAAAATTATAATAATAAAAGTGATTTATGTATAGTAAAAAAATAAACTAATGTAATTTTTAGGCCTAAGTCAAGAATAAGTTAGTTTCAAAGCTTTTTGGAGTAGGAGTGGTCACCATCCTGCATTTTTTATTCAATAAGATTGACTGAAAACTATCCAATCTCTCTTCAAGTTCTACTTTTGTACTTTTATATACGTACTTTTGAACAGTTTATTCTAGGTATTTAAATGATACTATAGTTATCGTGTTCTAAATGCAGTATTTAAGGTGTTTACATAGGCAGATGTCTATTAAATCTACCTAAAACGAAAACATAAAACCTAATAATATCATAAAATTATGTTCGCATAAATGAAAGTTTGCGGTAATTTGATTGACATATAGTCATCATTTCATAAGATTTACATGTATTGCGTTTTATAAATCATTCACTATGACAACCACTGTTTATAATGAGGATTTTTAAAAGTAAAAAAAAAAACACGTTCAAGTACCCATTTCAAACGGAATAAAATGTTTTTGAAAACCAGGAAAGAAGAAATAATGTCTCGGTTGTTCAGCTACAATTACCTACAGCGGTAATGTGCCACTGGCAAGATGGAATGATATTCACAAAGGCGTATTGTAGCGGGAGAAGCCAGAGAGACTCAACACCAGTTGAAAGACCCTTCTCTCAAACCGTCCAATTTCCTAATTAAGGTCCGCTTTTCAAGTAACCGCTTCTTGTCTCCATCTCAAGCGCCCCGTTCCCACCATGTTTGTTTGCCACTTCAAGTCTCTTCTCGTTATAAACGCACTGCACAGAATCAACAGGTTTCTTCTTGAAAACTTTTTGTGCAAAATTATTTTTCAAAGAAATATATATTTATTTATAATGTACATTAAGCATTGAATGCAAAGAATATTCAAGGACAATGTGATAGTGGTTTGTATAATAATTATATACAAACTGCGTGTAATTGTGAAGTAAAAAAACAGGTCGTTGGATATAAAGAAATATTTAAATTTTCTTAAAGGCACGTTAATTTTAAACGTATAGATTGTAATCTAATTAAACTACTACATTGGTTTTAAAATTAATTTATAGTTATTAACGTACTCTTTGTAAAAAGTGTATTAAAATAAATCTCAACTTTTAACACAGAGTATGCCTCTTTAATGTACATTTTAATATTTAATCAGAACAAATAAAGTTTTATTGGGTAATATTGCTTTTCTTATCTAAGCGATTCTGCTTCTTGTGTAAAATCAATTATAAATAGACACATCTGATAATGGAATTATTATTATGTAAATTATTGAATTACTTTAATTATTGATAGTTAAATGTTTGTTTGGAAAGAAATTTACAAAATATATATTTCAATTAATGTAACATACCAGCTTTACTTTTAGAATATTTTTATTTATACATACAGAGAAGTTTTGGGTGATATCCTGTCGATTTGTTCCAAAGCCTTCGTTAAAGCTTGTAAAGAAAGGCATCTCTTTAAATGGTATGATGAGTCAATCTATCGTAGTATTAAGGATGGTTTGGGCTTTTGAAATCAATTAGATTTCATAATCTTCTTTATACTCATATATCGGAAAATCAACTTTAAAACAGCAATACATATACGTCAATTTTCTTATCTATATTTTATATTTTGTGGAAGATAACTTATTCTATGGTTATTATTTAATTCTTATTTATGGTTAGGTGTGAGAGAGGAATTAATAGTCCTAACCTCGCCAATTGAGTATGTTTTTCGTTGTATTCAATAAAAACATTTTTCATTTCATTTCATTCTAGCAAAGTTTAAAGGCACATAAAATATATGCATTAATATACTAGAGCACTGATCAGTTCAAGTTTGCAGAAAATATACTAATCTAAAGGGTCCTGTCAATATTGGCTCCACACCTATTACACATTTGTCCTTAATTAACATAATAAATAAACAAATAAAAATCACCGTATCACTAAGATGTTACATAAAGTGAGCTAACAAAACATTTTGTGTTTACATTAAAAAACTTTAAAAGGAAATGATTTAGTTTGTGTCATAAAAATTTTAAAAATGATTTATAAATCGTGATTCTCTCTTGAAGTGCAAATGTTGCAACCGATTGTAAATAAATTTAGTATGAAGTGTCAAATATTTAAAATTAAAAACATTACTCAGAGTTGTAGAGAATTAAATAATAATAATGTTGGTATATTCAATTTTAAGTAATAATAAAATAAAATTGTAGTATACTACATCGCTTTTATGCGTAAACTACGAATGAAAAAAGCACACGGAATAAACACTGTTTCAAGCAAACTAAGGAAACTGAAAGCTAATCATGTGACATTATCTTGCCGGCATATGGAGTTTATGGTTTCAAAGAGATGAGACAATTTATACTAAATCATGAAATGTTACAGAGCTAAACTTTGTACCGAGCTAAACATCTAAAGATGTTTCATGTTTTTATTACATATTGTTCACTAGAACGAGTAATAAAAAATGAGACATCGAAGCATTAATTTAAATCTTTACGCTATAAAATCTTTGAAGTAATAATATATTACATTTCTCTGTTTGATAATTTATTTTCATTGAAAGTCCTTAAAAATCCTGTAAATGCTTCAATTCAGTATAAATAAGTTTTACATAGGTAGGAATTTAATATTTTTTATTTATTGGTAGAACAATTTTTATAAAACTCTAAGTTTTTTTCAGGAGGGGCGCAATCTGTTTTGGCCCCTACGCACCCTAGAAATTTAATCCAACCAGTGGAAGCTTTCATGCCATGTAGACGATAGAGCAGCAAGTCAGAACAAATTGTCTCTACCTTTTCTACATAAACCCATTAAAATATATTATCCTAACCTCACAGTTTCTTTTATGCAGGAAGAATTTTTCACCAGTTTACTCATTGGTAAAGCGTTAACATTTCAAATGTAAGTCATAAAAAAAACAATTATAATTTCATAACCGTAGCGAAAAAAACGCATGTCACCTGTAAGGCAAGTCAACGCCCAAGATGAAACAGCACAAAATAAGTTAGAAGGAATTCAAAATGTAATTTTTTAAATGAAATTCATATGTTACAATTGAGGGTCGGTATATTATTTCCAAATAAAATAATAAATCGCTCTTGCCTAAGTGAAGGAGATTGCGGCTATGTAGTTAGGTGGTCGTAAAATTGTTTTATAAAGTCCATAACACACGCATGGGGCGTACAGTACGTGTTTATTGCCTACCCTGTTCAGGCTCAGGTTATGCGAAGGAGAAGTACACTCGGTGATGACGGCAAGGTTGAGATACATTACACATCAACAACCAGATTACATCTACAACACGCTAGGCCTACAGTTAGCGCTTGCCGTGTTTTATGCACGAGTCGCTCGTGCCGCATACAAAAGGCACTATTAGAGCACTCACGCGTAACAGTTAAGTTAGTATCTGGTTTATTCATTACGGAGGCGTCTTCATTTGCCTTTCTACCCTTGGTTTCTAACTATCTTAATAAACTATCTTATTAACTGTACTTATAAAAATAAATTATATTAGCATCTTATAATTAGAATACTGTTATATTAATTCCTCTTGTATGTCTTGTATTATAAATAATTATATACACAGTATAAATTTAAACTCACGGAATTATACGTTTTTGTGCGCGAATTCTTAAAATTTCTTAAAAAGTACTTTAACATTGAGGATTTTTGTTTGATAACAATCTTATAAAGTTAAATATACCTCCATAAGACTGAACATTTCGTAACAATGTAATCGTTAAATTATGCCTATCATTCTACCTAATATATTTTGTATTGATACTCTTTCACTTATACATTTCTACATTAAACATAAGTTATAAAATGTTTAGTTTTAGTATTATATTCTGTACATGTTGAGTAAAATGAACCTACATTTTCACATCGTGGATAGAAGAGTTATATATTTTAACTTATAATACAAATATTAACAATAGAAACTCAAACAATAGTAGACCTGTTGCTTCATGTAAGTCGACGGCATTTCTGATACATTCTTTAAGAACAATGCAACAACACTTTCCTAGGGTAAAAATTCATTCTTGTAGTCATGTGAAATTATTTATAATATAGGAATAAATAGAAACAGTAAAGAACTAATTTAATTTGTTATGAACAATTTATTTTCGCAGCTGACAACGAGCATAGATTTCAAACCTCGAACTTTGTGATGTACATTTTATAAAATATAACGTCCTAAATCACAATATACTTCCAAACCATCCACCTTCATTAACAAACTTTAAACGAGGAATATTAATGTGTTATTAATTGCTGTCTTTGTTATATAGTTACTCTACTATTATCCACCAAAATATAATTTAGAGTAATTTCATTTCCATTATGTTCTTTTCTGTGGCACATTGTATGGTGGTTAAATAAGAAAATTGCCTTTCCGTTAAACGTGTACAGTTTAGCAGAGATTTATTCTGAATCAACAAATAACAGCTGTAAACTGTAACTATTCCTATCCTTTCAAATGGAGACCGGTGCTTGTGATGTGTGTTGTTTGGATGTGTTCCAAACAACGGGGCATCATCCTAATACCTTAGTTTTTGCGTTGATTACTCTATAAATGTAGTTTACTCTTTATAAAATGATGATATAGTATATGTGTACTGGAAAGAGCTAAAAATATCTATCCTTTTGCACGGAAAAGTGCTTTTGTTTATTCTTTTTCTTTGGTAAACTATCAAACCGATTGTACTGAAATTTTACATGTACATTCTTAGAGTCCCTGGTATAAAAATAAGACTATTATTATTTATAAATCCCCTACGAACTCGCCTTAATGGTCCATAAAGTAACGAAAAATATCATCTCTAAAGTTTGAAAAATGTAAATTTAAATAATCTGATAAATGTAATCAACTGTTCTGTGTAAACATTATTTTATGACAGCACACCATAATGCTTTCATTAATTTAAACATTACTTTAAATTTCTTTACATTTGTAGTTTAAAAGAAAAGAGGTATCTTGATGGTAACAACATTACTTATTAAAAGATTTTCTGTAATAGTTTTTGAGTACAGAGTAAGGAAACATCTGGATAATAAAGTAAGGAAAGTTTTAGTAATAACATACACTTTACACTTAACTGTATATTTTAGTACATATTAATTATTCAGTGCTTGGTCAGTACTGTGACACAAATATAAAAAAAAATATCCTATATATCTTTTATTGATATACAATAAATTAAGGAATCTTATAAAACTAATATAAGTTGTCTATTGATAGAAACAGAAAACTCTTGTGTGTGTCTGTGTGTGTGTGTGTGTGTGTGTGTGTGTGTGTGTGTGTGTGTGTATATATCTTATATATATAAAAATCTTGAGTCACGATGTATGTTGCCAATAAACTCCAAAACGACTGAACCAATTTCAATCAAATTTCACATGTATCCGTAATTTAGTCTAACTTAGAAGATAGGATAGTTATTATCAGAATTATTTGCTTATGTCGTGAATATAAACGAATAAAATGAAGAAAAGTTTTCAAAGCGCCTGCACATTATAACCTGCAATTACGAGATAGATACGTATATTAAACAGTGAAACACTATTTGAAGGCGCTAAGTTATGATGTATAATTGTCTATACTAAATTTTTTGTTGAACTTAAAGGTTGAGTGGTAGACCACTTTGTAATAAAATACATTATGCATGTACAATACATTTTTGACATATTTTCTTGATCGTGACATCAAGGTAAAATCTACATCGGGGTTGGAAATATAATTTACTTCAACCAGAAATGCTCATACGCGGGCAAAACTTACGAAAAGCGTGCGAAGCCGCGGGAAACAGCTAGTATATATATATATATATATATATATATATATATATATATATATAAACCGGCGGAGCAACAACTTTTTGTAATTCATTGTTTATTTAAATTAAATAAGGCTCTTGCCATTCATACAGTTTAATATATATATATAGTCCCGGCGGAGCAAGTACTTTTTGCGATTGAAGATTTATTGAAATTAAATAAGGCTCTTACTATTTATACAAATTATATATATATATATATATATATATATATATATATATATATATAATATATATATATATATCCTAATAAACGCTATAAAATCTGTGTTTTATATATAATTGGACAAAATACAGTATGGAACATAAAAACTAAGACCGGCTTATATTACAATGGTCATAAATATACGCTTTATAAAGATTTTGTTCATCGTGGCAGCAAGTCAAATTTAAAATTGGTGTTTAAAATATAATTCTCTTAAATAATAAGTGCTAATATACGCATATGCAAAATCTACGAAATTGTGTGAAAAGCCACTGGAAACTGCAAGTGAAATCACTAAATGGAACTTTCATTAACATTACATCTTCCAGGACATTAAAAAATCTAAAAACTTCGCTTATGGATTTTTTCACATGGGTATACGATATTTCCAGTTACTGAAATCGCTGGATCTAATCCAATAAATGGAATGTTAGAAGCAATAGAATACAAAGAAATTGCAGGTGAAGTCACGGGTAAATACTGGTCAAATAACAAATGTCTAGAAAAACTCATCTGCACGAAATACGACTAAGAAACTATATTAGAATTAAACGTAACTATAAAGACGATATGTACAGTAATTCTCACTGCTGCCAACGAATAACATAAAAATGCAAAGTACAACGTTTGATAACGGTTAGTATTTATTATCTAACATGTATTTACCCGTAGCTTTTTGTATTGTATTGCACCTAACATTCAATGTACTCGTATTGGATTGAATAGATGTAAAAAATACATATTTATGGCCAATGTACTCAGTTCTTTGTAATTAATGTTTTCCCCTGTAATATTTGACATTATTAAGATCGTGATGCGGAATTTTTTAATAGAAAATGGGAGAAAATCGTAATATACTTACACCATCCAAAATGTATAGTCGTTATTTTACTGGATAATCCTATGTTATATTGTTTAAAGAGATTTAACGTTAGAATAATTGTGTATAAGACATTTGTAAGGATGTTATATAATCCAGTACCGATTTGACACGATCAACAATTTCTGTACAAGCTAGTTTCAACGAAACGTTGCATGGAATGACAAAACAAACTGGAGAACAATATGAAACTTCTGTATTTCAGGAGTAGTCGCTACTCCTGCCTTTTAACGAACTATGAATAGCTCGTTCGTTTAATTTTTACTATTCAAAGTGTGTATTAAAAATAACAAATATTGGAAAGATGATATTTAATTCTACGCTCAGGATATGCTTAAATAATATTCTTAATATAAAAAAAAATTGCTTCGTATCTTTTTAGAGGGACCCAAACATATTATAGGGTTCTACTTGTGTTTAAGCTGCATACACACTGAATTAAAGAAACTAAGAATATGAAAAGTCTTAAACAACGTTGAATGTTTAATTTTACTTCCTATAAATCATATTATTTAATTATTATCTATCATGGTGTAAGTTTTAGTTTACCGTTTGCAAGGTTTTAAAAACGAGTAAAGTTTGTAGTACCACAGAAAGGAAACTTTTATATGACTGTCTATATGAATTAAATAAATTGTAAGTATTTGAGGTCTAGATACCTTAGTAAAATCATGTTTGCTATCCACTATCTATTTTTATGATACAGAGAAGAATCATTCTTCGGTTCTAACAGGTGAGTGTATTTTAAAACAAACGAGTTTAAAAACAAAATTTATTTTTAAATATCTAGATCAAGACGTTAGACAAGTAAATAAAATACATTTATATCAGCTGTTAGAAAATCTAAATTTACAACTAATTTAGAACAAATGGAATTTATCACCTTTGTACGGGATATGAATTAGTGCAAAAACAATATAAATCAACTTCTATAAAAGTACATCTATCTCAGTCATTTGGGGAAGACGATTCTAAGACTTTTAATTAAATAAACCATTGAGATATGCCATGATTAGCCAAAATATAAAACATCAGGAATATAAATAGCTGTCCATTATATTATAACTTGATACTGTTGTACCACCAATAAAACTACTACTTAAACTAATCGCTGTTTTCAACGTGATAAATTTATATATGTAAATTTTCTGCATTATTATTCTTTTGAATGACCTTAGTAATGAATAGTCACATAATTATTGGGTTAGTGTCAAATAATTTTAATCTCCTTCCAATATTAAACAAAATTTTTAATCAGGTACATAAGTGAAAGCAGTTTCGACAGTAACATCATTTGATATTTAATTAAAAATGTATTAAAGAAAGATAAATAACTCTAAAAAATGGATGCCTTTAATTTGCCTACCTCAAATAACTAAAATTAGGAACACACATAAAGATAAACATAATTAGAAGCCAGTATCAAGTAGGAGATACGAATAAAGATTTAAAATAGGATCGCTCGCGACCAACCCAAGGGAAACATTTTTAGTGCTTCAATCTCAGTAGAAATAGAACTTCTTAAAGAGAGAGGGATAGGGTGAAATAAATTATAATACCTTATAAAATATTATACATGATGAAAGAACAAAGACGGAATAGCTCCCATTCATGAAAGGTTGATATCCACCCGAGGATTGAGAACCTTTCAAATCAAATTTCCTACGTTATCCTTCACGAGCAAGCTTTGGAACATATCTCCTTCCATTGCTACCAATGAATTTCACTGTAATATCTTAACTAGAAGAATACCTGATTTATTTAATACTATAAAGTTAACCAATTTTGATCTGATTATGTAAAACCATAAAAAGAGGTTAGATTAGTTACTCAAATATATTGCTACTAAAATAAATTTGAATTTGACGATTGCTGTAGTATATTATTTGCTTATGTTAAACTTTTCCTTACATTCACATAAATATCTTTTCATGAGCCAAGTATTTTGCTCTACAGATCCCTTAGATAAAAATATGAGTACAAATGTTTTCAACTTTTTGAATTTAAAGAGACTCCATTGTTACCATTTTGTTTAAATCATACAATAATTAACATATGAGATTTTTGCACACGTAAAAGCATCCCTTTCGTGAATGTATTATTATAAAAAAACATTATGGTTGCCTGTAAAGTCGGTTTTTACGGGCGAAGATTTTTCGTGACAACGTCTTTTTCTCGGTAGAATATTTATTGATATGAATATTATTAAATTGCACAATAGGAACAAGGAATTGAATGAAAATAAGAATTGCACAAATTTTAACCATAGAAATATATTTTGTTTACTAAAACATTTTACATAATTTGAAATTAATTAAAATTTGTTATTGTAAATGGTAAAGTTGAATAAAACATTTACTAAAATTGGAATTTGAAATTCTTGCTAAACACAGTTAAATTCTAACTCCGCGCGTGGTGATTGGTCGGTTTAGTTCGTTTGTTTGGTCGCACTGTTATGACAGGTTAGAGGTTATAATTTGTTATTTTAAATGTTTGACTAGCAATACGCGCTGTTTCTTCTCAATCGACTGAATTACGATTGATTGCAGAGTGATTTAAACTAATAATTTACTTAACACTATCAACATTAATGTTTGACTAGCAATACGCGCTGTTTCTTCTCAATCGACTGAATTACGATTGATTGCAGAGTGATTTAAACTAATAATTTACTTAACACTATCAACATTTGTCAATAGTATGACATAACCTATAAACTCAGTTTCTCAACTTTTTTGTCAAACTAACAATTAATCAATCAATCATAGTTTACGATAATGAAATATCAGTGTACAATTATTTACCTTTATTGTTGTAGTTGTTGTAAATGACGAATCTAAGCACTCCACATTTTCACGAATAAACATAGTTATCTGCTTTATCCCGTGCGGATCCCGTGCGGCGGACCCACTGGACGGGCATCGTAACGTTACCGGGCGTTACACTTTTTCATGAGTGACTCCGAGCCGCAACCTAATTTAAGACGTTGTCATGTCAAAATATGTATTGTTCATTAACTTTTTTACCTTTTATTCACAACGCATACGAGCCTGAAGTATCAACAATTTCTTTTTATTACACGTTAAAAGCAAGAGCCTCATGGAGTACATGAAATTTTTTATGGTTGTTTTTCCAGTGTTTCCATTAACTTGAATTTTATGTTTATGTATACGATAACACCAAGTCACCAAGTAATAATGATTAATTTGTTGGGGTAGTTATGCTGAATGAGTTATCACGTCACGTTTAAAAATGTCATAAATGTGCCCTGCTTGCATACAAATTAAATTCATCAGCGTTATTATCGTTGCCTTCATGTTTACGATAAGACATGCAAAATTGTCTACTAACGATAAGCAAAATCCCATGGAGTGGATGAACACCATTTTGAAGTCGGTGTTGCTTATATAGAAATTAAGGTTCATGAAGAATATACGTATATCGAAATAGATTTACTCTCAAGATATCATGCAGACAGACATAAAGTTAGACATGTTTGGAAGATAGACAAACAGGAAGACAGACAGAAATTAAATGCCATAACTAGCAATCAATGTTTTAATAGCTCAATCTAGAATGTCATTCTTTAAAAGAAAATTCTATAGCAGTCTTTATAGTGCAAAACCTACACAACCCTAACATTTGCAAAACAAAATTATAGTTTTGGGTATTACTAACTACTATTCTGATACTAATTCGTTACTATTTATTTGCGAAAGTAAGTGTAAAACGTACAGAGTTTAAAAGGAAAAAATGAACAAGAGAAAGCTGAAAACAGAGGAAAATGGTTAGGTTGAGAGGTGTGATGGCAATGTTGGCTTATTTGCAGCTCGAGAACAAAGACAAACTTTCTTGGCAGATAACGAGCAGCGTATAAACACAACTCCCCTTACAAGGCCTTGTAGCTTTACATTATTAGGGATGAATTTATATTGCTGTTTTTACTGTTTAGAAACCAGCTTTCTTGTTAAATTTTACTAAAGTGCTACAAATCTTTTCATGTGAAATATAAACATTGGATAATATTATTCAATTGAATATATATATGATTATTTGACAAACAACCAAAAGTATTTAACTGTTTGATTATACCCATGATATTTTAACTAGGGATCCACAAAATCTTTCTTTTTATAAGTGAAAGAAGATGAGAAAGAGGTGAAATAAGGAGAGAAAAAGTAAAAAACTCATACTTTCGCTTCTGGGTTGCAATATGGAGTACTTTAATGGATTTAACAGCAGTACATAAAAAATGATCTAAAAAACACGACAAATAAAATAATATTATGACAAAGATTTATATAGGAATTACTGATTTAAATTTATTATTACATTGTTTATCACTAGGTATGAACTTAGCGGAGTTTAGAGCTTTACGCAATGGTATAAAGGGTGAAATGTGGCAGTCAAGGGAAAAGTAAACAAAAGCTGGAATATAACTGGATAAAAATATTGAACACATAAAAGCTAAAAGGTATAAATCTTCTAAAGGTAAGGTAGCCCTCGTACTGGATAGAGGAACTGTAAGTCAGATGCTGTGTTTATGGCCCCTTCACCAATCACAGCGTGGTTACTAGCGTCGTAAACTGTTACGTCTGAGAAATACGACAGTATAATACCCAAGACAGAACCTGCTGTGGGAGACATGTAATCCTTTTGCCTCGGGTTTGACTAATTGTAAAAGAAACTAACTTTTAAGAAACAAAAGAATTAATATTTAGTCTTAAATTGTATTTTAAATATTGCAATATGCGTATAGATTTCGAATGTCTTGTGTATTTCACGTGGCAATGCCACAAAAATACTAAATTATTTTCAAGATTCAAATCTATAAATGAAAAAAGGTTTTCTTGAATGTGCTGAGTGTTAGCAAAGCCCTTATTACTCAATCAGATAGAAATAAATTAATATGTCTGTCGATTTGTTAACTGTCAACAAGAAAATCACAAATGAAAAACAAACTGAGTTGAATCACATAATATTTTACATTTAAGTAGTAACAGAAGTCTAGGCGCGGATCTAAGCCACGGCTCTGATTGGTCGAGAGGAGGTCACGTGATCCAAGAGTGTGAGGAGGGAATTTTTCCCTCATACGATGGAATTTTCCCGCTCATAAGGGAATTTCCCCGAACATATAGGAATTTTTCCCGCACATGAAGGAATTTCTTTCTGTGCGTGCGCGGCCGCCATCTTGGATCACGTGACCTCCTACTAGATCCGCGCCTATACTACTAGTAACACATGTAGCTATTGATATTACATTAAACAATAGTCTTACGCGGCACGTGGTATGGTTTATCTCACCTTGTTAAACACATTTACTGTGAGAGACGCTCCAATTAGTAATAACTATCATACCTAATATACCAGCAGTGAAGATGTTAACTTCAGTTATTATAGCTAAACAGTTATTTTATAGTATTTTGTACAGTGGGTTAAAATAGTACAATCATACAGAATAGACTATCATTGAATTGTTTAATAAGGTTTTAATCAGTTGTACGCAATAATATTGTATTTAAGCCACAAAGAATAGCTTATACTTTAAGTTTAACGTGTATTGGCAGAAATACTCCCTCCCGTTCCAGCTTGCAACGCCATCTTTCGCTAATGGACTCTCTGTTGTCAAAATCAATCAACTCCAGAACACGTAATTCAAGACCACACTGGGAGAGAAGTTGTTGAAAGATATATAGGTTTAGTGGATCATCTTAATAACATCTACTCGGTTGTCTTTACTGATCAACATTATTGTATACCTCCGAGAGAGCTTTTTATGTGCTCAGAAATAGTGCTCTTTGAGTACAATACCATTAATATAAGGGTTATAACTATTATCTGTCTTAAAACTAATTTGCAATAAAAATATCAATAATTCTCATATCGTTTTATTAAAGGTAAACTTTTAATATCAGTGTACGTTACTAAGATTCTCTTCAATTCTTAATTGGCTGAAAGTTAGCGTGGTCTATTAGTTGATGAGCTCTAATACTTGAATTTTGGTCTGTCTCCACAATATGTCGAAAATAAACCAACCTATAGACGTAAATTTTGCGCGAATTGAACATTGAGATCGATGATAATGCATGCCACTCAACTAAATTTTTGCCGAGCGTTAGCGAAAATTATTACATTGATCTTATAGCTAACCGCTATGCCACCAAGAAAATTCCATAATATATAAGTTTATTAACAAACGGAGTACATTATTTTAAATTTTAACGTGTGACAGGAATACTTTCTAATTTCTTTATAAGAAATCTCAATAAAAGTTCATCAATTTTTTGCATGAAACTTTACTTTCACATAGACAGTAATTATGTTACCATGAGAATGGTGCATTTCCATTTGTAGGATTTAATTGAGCTTAAATGAAGCTTATCAATCAGTAAGCTATCACAAATTCTCTTTTGTCTACGGAGAGAATGGATGTAATATTTCAGCACAATATAATATTTTTCTCTCTATCTGTCCATCCACAGAATATTTCAGGAACAAAATTAGCCATGATGTTGATAATTATGCATACAACCTCAATGTTACGTGAAAAAATTTGTGGCCTACTGCCAAACTTTTTTAAACCTTTTTTGGCGTATGAGGTGCATGCACTACAGGTAATTGCAAGGTAAGGGGAGGTAATTGCAAACATTGAAAGTAAATAAGAAGTATATTTAAATGATCAATGATTAGAAAATGTCAGTAGGTTTCCTTTTATCACCCTATTCCAAATTTCGTCAATGAATGGATTTTATTCGTTTTAACTTGAAAAGTGTCCGTTAAAAAAAGATACATACATTTTAATGGAAGTTGAAAGGAATTTGAGTAAAAATAAAAAAAAACCATTATTTCATTAGTATTAAGTCAATTGCATTTAATTGATATAATATTACATTACTTTAGAAAATAAAGAAACTTTTAATTATTTATGTTAAAGTAAAAGTTATAATTATGTTTTCAGGACTTAATTGCGTTAAATTAAATGTTTGAGTGTAGGGAAATTAATACAAAAGAAAATAAGTTTTAAGATAGGTGTACCTAAACTTACAGGTTTTTAACATGGTCAAATAAGACGTTCCAAATCACTTTAACATTAGGTAACGCAAATTATTGTCAAAAACTACAGCTCACCTTTTTTATTAGTTTACTATTAAAGGGGACATTTGGTAACCCCTGCAACACCACGAAGATGCTGGAAAATTATTTGTCATCTGTATGAAAAAAAATTATGCAATCCATAAGATCTTGTAGCAGATATTTCATTAGGTTTTCTAGTATGAAAAATATATGTATTTCTAATTTGGGCCTTGAGAAAACAACGTAAATATTATACTCACCAAGAAACATAACTGTGTTTAACCTATGCACTATCAGTACTTAAAATCAAAATGTTTATTTTTAATACAGGAAAACTGAATAGAAATTTTGCTAAAAAAGGTAGTATTGGATATTTTTTATTTTTTGTCTTTTGTAAATAAAGTTGAAATTATATCAATATCCAAAAGTAAAAAATTAAATAAAACCTTTTTAACCTAGTGGTCAAAGAGACCGAAATGAAGATTAGAACCCATCATCCTATTCCAGGATCTTGAATTTTTTGAAAATATAGGTTTAGCCAACTATTATGCTCTGTGGTCTTCAGTTTGGTCAAACTAATTGACACATTCATCGATATCGTTAACGTCAGACATATTGCCAAACTATGCTATAGCTAAACAATAGCCTTTATATTATTCTCAGTGGTCTCTTTGTCATATCTAAGGCACTGGTAATAATCTAACATGATCATCTTCGTCAAACAGCCTCAGGTAAACATTGCATGAGGAGAATATTGTACCATTTTCTGATGCCTAGTATAATGCCTATCCCTGACCATACATCTTTATATTTTAAACAAAGAAAAAGATTTTATGATAGCCTTTATAATATCAGTATTTTCGACATTAGCATTAGAAGTGGCACAGGAGCTTAAGGTTTTACTTTAAATGTTAGCATTCATCCTTTCAATAAAACGAGTGTTCACTTCCTTCAACCCCTAGCCACCCATTCGTCCTCCCGTATCCCCTTTATCCCGAAGGGATTTGCAGAACCCTCTTTCCAGGCAATTTCAGTCACCAAATATCATCATTCTTCCTTTGATTTGATTATCTATATTTTGAAATTTTAATACAATTAAAGCTAACATTTCTTGTTTGCACGGTACTATTTATCGGCATTTTTCTTACGATACCTCAGCTTTCTTTTGTTTTCTAATCTAAACGAGTAAATTCATTTGATGATTTTATAACGTAGCATTTGGTAGATAGGAAATTTATTACCAATTTAAATACATTGTCAAAAAATTAAAAAATCACTTTCAAAACACATGGCTTTCAAAACTTCGAATAGCGTGGGACTTTTAATAAAAAACAAAAGCAATTTACCAAACCAAAATCTAAATTCAACAATAGTGGAGTGTACAAATTAAAGTGCAATGATTCTCAATCCCACTCTATCGGATAAACCGGCCAAAGCCTTTAAAATTAGATTTAAGGAACAAATAAAAGCATTGAAAACATCATCAAGTTCAAAATATGCTGACCATTTAAATAACACCTGCCATACATACACTAACATTGACAACAATCTTGAAATGTTACACACATGCAAAAAAGTCACCTATTGTCAACTTTAGAACATTTTTAATTTAACAAAATTGCCAAAATATTCATAATATATTATTTCATGTCAAAGATTTTCTAACAACAAATTTATTATTCGATAGACTTTTAAACAATATATATTGACCAACATAAAATTAAAAACAACAAATTTAGACACCAAGGTAGTTAAAACATGTGAAAATTTGATTATAATTATATATTTTCTTAATTTAACTCAAACTAATAGTACCTGAAGATGAATTCCTAGAGTTTGAAATGTACATTGTACGAAAATAAAAACGATCAAAAAGTGTTAAAAAGGTTTATTATTGTATATATATATATATATTTATCAAAAAAATTTTGAGGCTACATCTCTAATACAAATTTAAAGTATTAATTCATATATAGACCCTAAATGAAGCCATTACATAGGACATTTTAGATGATTATTATAAGCTCAAAAAACTCCTAAGTTGAAAAAATAGTAAAGCACATTTCCTCACAAATTACGAAAAACCATCCAATTGAAACATATTCTATCAAACACGGAGATCAAACCACCTGCTGTAAAAGTGCAAGTATTCAACACTCTAAAACAAGAAGTAACAATATTTTAGAAAACACGTTTGTCGTATCTAAATTGATAATCATCCTTTTATTGCAGTAGTGAGTATAAATTATTTTATCAGTGCACAAAAGAAACCAGCCTTCTATAATTTTATGTGCGTGTTTCTTTATTTTAAGTTTTATTACCTGGCACATAGTTTATTGATAGTTTTAATTCATTAAGTTTTGTAATGGAACATAATCATATTAAAAACAATTTTTTCTGTCTCAAGGTGTCTTTCACTAATGGGCAGTCACATCCACAGTCTTCTCTCTCCAGCTTTATACCTATACCTGTTACCACCCGACTAGACCTTTCCAATTTTAATACACGAGAAGGATCTTTTTCTACGTCAGTAGTCTCTTTTCGAATCTCCTGTGGCCGCTCATCTAAACATCCACAATTTCCTCCTGGGCTGTTTTTTATTTCCAAGCTAACTAGGTTGTGCCAGTCACACTGGTTCTTACCAAACTTCCTGAGGTCGGTTTGATCAGTAGGAGGTAGTACATCTCGGCACAAGTCAGTTTTACTTGATTGTGGTAACTGTAACGTGGATATTTCTGGCACAGTCTTAGTATTTTTTGCACTTTTTGTTTTGCAGCCACATTTCCTTTCCTTTTTTGTCTCTGCATCCTCACTCTCTTGGATACATGATTTCCACAATACAGGTAGCTGGAAAGTATGGTCAAGTTGTCTTAGAACTGTAATTCCGACAGTTTTTTCCTCCTCTGCAACTATCGGTTTCAAAACCTCGCTTCGTTTATTGGCTTCAGAGTCACCTTCCTCTGACTTGCTGGTCGTCTCCATAGCACTGGGTTTGAAAACGTATTGGCGGTAGTCGTCGATGGACTGGAAAGAGGTGCTAATTACAGGACCAAAACACGACAGACGGCAGTATAATTCTAATTGGCCTTTTTTAACACTAAAGACATTCACAATGTCACTAGTCTCCTTGTGGACGGTGGTTACTGGCAGGATGACGCCCTCCTTGCAGGACTGAATGATGGAGATACTGAAATCATCCGGTAGACGTACTCTCGCATATCCTACAGGATCGCACGTTGTCGAATCCTCGTTACAACGCAAAACTTGTACTACCACTGGGTACCGCTCTAGATCCTGTATCAGTTCCAACGCTGTCTTCGAAAACAAGAAAGATTTCCCTGGAACACGAAATAGTGTCATGCAATCTTTCGTAGAGTTGGAATAGATTTTATTTATTTAATAAGTTACTATTTTAAAATGACTCGAGGAATAATATTACAAATCAGTAATATCGATTTAAAATTGTTCTTAAACAATTACTGAATCATTTATTCTGTACCAATATTGTCTTTGGGGTTCAGAATAATTCGAAAAATAGATAAATCGGTAAAATGCTAAAATAATTTGTCGTAAATGTAATACATATTTTTTACTACCTATTATATAGTTTAGGATGGTAGGTTGAAGCAATAAACAAGATGAACTCCATTTTATATACATTGCTGGGTTATGTATTATACAACGCTTGATAAAAGTAACTATATTCTTAACTTTTTTTTGTTGTGAATGAAACTAGTAGTTCAGTGACACGTGATTACCATTATGGTAATCATTCATTTTATATTTATTTTATTATTTTATGTCTCAGATTAAAGGTAATTGATTTATGGTTGTATCTGGTGTTAAAGTGGGGAGTGTTTATTATTAAAGATCTCGTGTTAATGGAAACATTTATTTCATAGTTAACATTCTTAGTACAAATCTGAGTTATCAGCTTTGCAAGAACATCAGAATACAGTGAAATTAAGTTAAGGAGTCAAAGTATTTTTTATGGTAAATTATTCATAATCTTGCGATTTTAACAATGAAGTGTTCAGGAATCAGTCTTATGTATACATTTTCATACAAAGGCATCAAAGCCAGTGCACAAAAACTGTAAGTAATATTTGTCCTGGACATAATATCTGTACCTAGCAGATTGTATTTACGTAATACTAATTTATTTCATACAACTGTAAATAATTAATAAAAGTACAGAACGTACCAGATGCATTTTCCCACCTGGATACTGGAAAATCTTGATCGCGTTCATCTTCTTGAGAAGTACCAACCCCATTACCTTCAGATGAAGCAAAAATATCTTTCCGTTTGGTTTCCGAGAGATTTTGGAAATAATCAGTGTGCTGTGTCTCTTCTAGGTTTAGTGGTCTTTCGATCTGAAACAAAACTATGTTTTCAGATTGAAATGTTTTAAAATTCGGAGTAATAATTTCAAAATAAACCGGCGAAGTATGCCAAATACAATACAATGGTTTTATATCATCTTTCTAGTTAAATTTTAAAGAGATTGGCAAGTTTCACAAAATCCTTTTACATAATTATTTATTAGTTTTAGTGTCTTTTTTTAACATAATTATATTAATGTGGGTAGATAAACAGAAGAATTATTTCCCAAACCACATTAAAGATTGTTTACTAGTAGTTCAGTAATTTCAAATAAAAGTAGACTTACAAGAAAAATCCAAGTCATTGTTAGATATTTAGATTTTTTTTTTTTATGAAATTGAACTAAAAATTTAACTTTCCTTTAAAACACAAATAAAATAAGTTTTATAATTTAATTTCAAGTAAATATTCTTTTCTCTAATATAAATGAGGCTCAATAAAAAAGGAAACATTTGAAACATTCGTAGTACGTGATTAACTAGCAAAATACTTTATTTCCTTAGCATCGTCCAACCAAATTAAAATTGCTGTCAGATAAAGGAAAACATATATTGAACAGTCGTAGCAGTAAAGTATGCATATTTTAACGCAAATCACTTTTTAATTGAATTCTTAAGCTTGAACAAAATATATTAAACTTCCCACCAAATTTTGTTCCATTATTTGATAGTTCTTTATTAAAAGCGGTGAAGAACGAAGTGTTAAACGAAGATGTTGCATTGTTAAATTCACATGTTTGTCTTCAATTATTACATTTATTAATCAAATAATCTTAATAATAAAGTCTTTGTTTATCATCTTACCGGATTTTCGTATATTTCTATGAAAGAAGAGTTAAGGAACTGAACTTTAGCTGCAATCCGGGATTCCTCGTTCTCCGACAGTATCCCTAAGGTACTCGCTCCCTTCACCTCCAGAGTCTCTATCATTACTTCGAAAAGGAAGAGTTTATACCTTTGCAAATCAACAAAGTCTTCAAGTACACATTGTTTCTTCACCTTCTTCAAAAACAGCCTGTTCGCTTGTATCGCCTCTATGCGCTCTTTCTCCTCCTTTTCTCTTTGCTGTTTCTCTTCTTCAGTTTCTGTTGGTTCTTCAGGATACCAACCATAACCATAAGGATCATAACCTACGTCGTATGCTCCCGGGTGTTGGTTCCAATCCCACGCCATCGTGATTACTAGAATTTTATTCACTTGGAGCACCTAAAATGTAATCATTGTTGCCACGCAACGCTTTCCGATACGCACTGCAGTTGTTCCAGCTTATAAATTGAAGAAGGGGCGAATTTTTTTTTTATTTTAGTACAAAAGACCCTTACTCTTCTACATGTAAAAACTATTAGGCGTTTACTGAATTAATCACAATTTGTATTTATTATTACGAATTTGGAATTTTATTTTATGTTAAAATGATTTACTGAAAAAACTATCGTTCTGTAAAAAAATTAATATGTAAGAATAGTATTTTTGTAAATAAAAATGAATAGCTAAATCGGTTGCTAAGCGCTAAGTGTGTGAATTACCATACTAATATGGATACATGTATTCTTTAAATAATCATTGTATTCCGATGAATGTAATATGAGAAGAAATAGAGAACAAGTTTCCTACAATACCTTTACATTTATGCTTTTACAATCAAAATTTAACTGACACTAAACAGCTGTTAACAATTTCAGCCTTGGTTTATATGTCCCAACAAGGTACTCCGAAAATTACCGAAACTCTTACAACGTAAACCATATGATAGGATATTATTTTGAAATTATGCATGAACTTAATAAGTAAATTTGGAAGAGCTGGTTAAGGAATAAAGAATCCGACCTATATTTGCACTACAGACAGCTTGGGTACAAATCCTGTATGTGTTAATTACTATTTTTATCAATAATATCGTTATTATACTTTACCGACTCTCCTCCTTATTCTGCTTTATAACATCTTCAAACATGCTATTGACCCATGATAATGAGCAGTATCAATAGAAGGAAATGGAGTCTAGTTGAAATAAAAATTCCCGGATGTCTCACTTGCAGGGTGAGCATGCTACTAACACAGCAAATGTCGCCTACTTTTTGTTATTATTTTGTTGTACTTCACAGTTTTTTCCAAGACAGGAATATATTTACTTCATTTGTACATCAAGATGTTAAACTATATAAGTGGAGTTACCTTAGACAGGAAATAAAGTTCAAGAGCTGAAAGTACACTTTTTGACTGAAATTACCTTTCCGACATCTATGTGCGCATAGTCTTGATCAGTACAACAATAAAAATTCTGTTGTTTGATCAAAAAATGCCCTTAAACTTGAAAACTTGATATAAGAGGTAGCTGCAATTTCCCTTAATCTCTGATCAGGAGGATTGGTTAGGAGAATCATATGTAATGAATATATGTACCTGATGTAAAAATGTTACTGAGTAGGCTACGTAAATATCCGTGGGCAACAGTTAGTGAATAAAATGTTAAGCCATTTTTTATCATCAACAAAGAACTTGCATGAAATTGAATTTGTTACAAATATTATGTTTATAATTTTGTGTTTAAAGCAATATATTTTATAGAATTTACCATTATTTGGCACGGAATCTGAATATTTATTAATTTAGAACACTGTTGAGCACGTGTTTCCCGTTTCAATGAGTACAAACAAAAATTGCACGTTATTACATCTCCTGTACATTATTGTTTGTATATAATAGAACTGAATACTAAAATAGAACTGAATTGAATAGGCCACTTTATGGATAAATTGTGGGTTTCTAATTAAATGTTACAGTTTGTCCATAATAAGCTATATATTTTAGAAGTCTAGGAAAAGTACTGCTGTCTAAAAATGTTATTATTATATCACATAGCAGTTTAAGTTTGTTAAATGTACAGATAGTTTACATTAACTTTTCTGAAGAATACACTGGACAATCCCATTTTCAACGTTGCGTACTTTCGAAATCTCATCTTACGATATTGATATAACACTACAAAAATCAATAACTTTACTGAATATAATGCTATATTAGTGTGTATGTCAAACATTCTTTAGAATAACTTTTCAATTGCTTAAAATGGTTGAATTATTTAACATCTTAAGATTATGAGTTTTGTATTACGCGATAGGTCTAAGAAAGCAAATATTTTGGTGGAATAATTATGTTTATTAAACTTCTCTTGGAACTTGGAATATTAGTTGGTTAATATTGCCAGTCACGTCACGTACTAATAAAATAAGAGCACGTTGTCGCCCACGGGAACAGGTGTTTAGAGGCACCTTCTCCCTGAAGTGCTTGTTATTGTGTCCTGTGTACACCCAGGTATAATGCATACGTTACAATGTGTTTAGACTACGTGTGTATCTACTTAAAGTATAATGGAATGTTACTTGGTGGATATTCGAGATGATGTTACCTGCTAATACAATACAATACGTATCACTCAGGAAGTAATATCATGCCCACTAAGGCCGATTACTCAACTGATCGATGCTTTTCAAGGTCTTCAGTACGATGCGTGCTCTCTAATTTGGGTGTAGTGCAAAAACGAATATCGGTGTGAGGAATCTGGACGTTAGGAAAAACATAACTGGTTAGGTTCTCATGCAGATATAGGAGCTCTTAGTGGTGCGCTGAAGCGGTACGTCAGCTCGGCTGCAGCATCTTTCGTTCGTTATGGGTCTAAATTTCAGTTTCAAGGCCCAAACTAGCTTTCAAGCCAAAGTTATTCCTTATACCCCAGTGTGAAAGCGGACACATTTTAGTGGCTTCAGGCCTAGAATGGGATCAGCTAGTCGTTTAGTTCCATGACAGTAATATATTTAGCAAGGTTAGTTGCGCTCTGGTGTATGACCTTCCCATATGGAGAAAGGCTTGTTACGTTTTCCTAGGTTTTGTGAAGTTAACCAACAAGCCAAATGGATTCTTGGAGCTGGTTCGTGTCTCTGAGTCAGTCGTAGTTAGCACATAATAGTAGCCGCGCTAATTCAGAGCAATCGTGTATTGCTTACAACTGAATGATTTGGTTGGAGGTGATTCCCCACCAGGATGGGGCCGCAGGGGATGGGGCCGTCAAGTCCTCTAGGGCCTCTATAGTTCACTTTTATGGTCTGGAGCTTTGTGCCTGATGTCGTGGGCCCGCAAAGACACTTGTACGTACAATCATGAGAGGAGTGTCCTTCTCGGTTGGAGGTTTGTGATTTGTAGTGGGAATCGGCATTAATGTTTAGTAGCTGTACGTTTATCCAGAACACAGTGTGCACCGTGAGGAGTAACATAGGTAGTAAAATGTGACCGGCAACCTATTAAAGGGTGTTCGGCGTGTGGAGAACCTCTACCTGGGCTTTTCTACGTTATTGCCAGCAAAGATTTCGACAAGGGGCCAATTGAAAATCCTGGGAAAGCACACACGTGTGCACATGTGGTGAAAGTTATTAACAAATTCCGTGACTGTGAATATAAATCAACTAATACACTCGTAATCATACATTATTTCATGTGTTTGCTTTTATGAGCAGTACACAATAAAAAGTGATTAACGGGGAAGGTACTTGAAAACACCTGTTGACAAGGGCCACCGTGAGCAGTTATTGTATTAACATATGGCGTGAGGTTATACAGTAACTAATAATAAAGGTTGCAAGAGCGGTTTATAATACTGATAACAGAAATATTTTACTGAAATATTTGTTTTAGTTTACGTAATATAAGGTGTCTTTTGATTGAATACCCAAACTATTTTTATTTGTTAGTTTACAGATAGATTATTTTGGAACTAATATTCATGTGGTATAAAACATGTGTACTGTTTTAAGAAAATTAATAAAATATAATTTAAATTGATTTTATAGCACTTAACTTTACACAGAAACGTAATTTAAACGGAATTTGACACTAGGATGAAGATTTGTTAAAAAAAAAAAAAAAAACATAGAATTTCAAAGGCACGCGTAGCACACAATTTTATTCATTTGAATTAATTAGATGGTATCTCTAAACAAAACCATGGGAAACGTCTGATTCTTAAAATACTTTTTATCAGATGATGCTTAACCTTCTCACACTATAGTGATTTCTTGTCTAAAATGGCCTATACTTTCAGGTAACAATAGCTAAGGAGATTTGCATCTAGAAGGGATTTCTAGGGACATAATGTCCCCAAACGTCTAATGCAGAGTTAAAATTCGATGAACCTCAAGAACTCATATATTTTCCAAGCTGTTATACTTTTACTCGTAACTTTATAAAATTATTGCATGTAACTTTCCAATCATTCTAAGATGTAACTTTTCAGTCAAGAGCTTCATACTGTATCTTCTGTACACCCATAAAATTTGATAAAATATTATATTTATTCTATATTACAATAAATTATATTGGTAAAATATTTGCTATTAGTATTTTATTGTTCGGATTGCTAATACCCATATAATACATTGTCATATTTTTATAATAGTACACGAAATGGAGTATATTGATGAAAAAAAACCTTATTACAAAATTGAGTGTTGAATTTCATTAATGCTTTAGTATATACTGTACAAATGACATGAATTGTATGTGTTCAATGAAATTGGTGTTCCTAGTAATAATTATTGTAAGTAATGTATCACTTTCAAATAAAGTATGTATTATTTGGTACCCGGAAAATACATTACTTGCTTAACACTTTTTACACCTAAATACATGATTCTAAATTGCTTTTAAAGGCACCATATTGATGATGCTCACAATTTGCACAAAACTGGTCTTAGACAAATAATTAAAATTTATCTTTAAACATTTAATAGGGATAAAACTGAATAACTTGTTATGAGGATGATGTTACAAAGTTTTTCAACATGGGTGACGTGAACTATGACTTCCGTAATTTTCGAACTAGTTAGATACTTATAAAAAGAAATAAAAAAATAAATATAGCCTGTATGTAATTATACTATGTAAAAGTGGTCAAGTTATTGTTTAAACTTCCAGTTAAATGAAACATATTGGATAATAAAATATTATGCAATCTACTATAGAATACAAATACGTGCTTTTATATATATTTCATGCTACACAATAAGTCTTTTCGTTTTTGAAAATTGCAATACTGTTTAAAAAAAACTGAACCTAGTTTTTTATATAACAGTGCTTCTATTATTACCTTCACAATAATGCAACATTGTTCGATATGATATTGTTTCCCTACCAACGCCTCTCGGGTCATGAGAGCAATGCAGATGTCGCCACCGCACTGCGCCACTCTCGCACCTGAATAACAAGCAACCGACAATCGGTTTAAGGTGTAAATTCGCTAGGCCTCATTGTTTTTCACGCGGCAGCATTAGAATTGTTTGGTAACTCTAATTTAATAAGAACCTTCCTCTGTAAAATCCGTACGGCCTAAGTAAATAAGAACGGCAATAGCTGCTGGTATCCAGTAGAGTTTATTGAACTAATAAAACAAAATATTAAAATTTTTGAAAATGTTTTGCTTATAGAGAGTATTAAAATTTTAAATAAATAATATTTTTAAATTAATTTTGTAACACTAAACTTTATACAGAAAAGTAAGACATGTCATATGTCAGTTGTAGGTAAACATTACGGTAGCAAATACTACTAATTTAATTAAGAAAACGCACGTTATTACATGTGATTGCTGGTTGTAAACAGTACTCAATATCAATCACTTGAAAATCACTTGAGGTATAAAGAACCTCTAAACACATGTTCCCTAAGAAGACCACGTGTACTACTAATACTCTGTAATAATAGGTTGTAGATTTGTTTTAGAAATTTAAAAAAATTTAAGGCTTACGTAGCACACAATAACAATCACTTGTGGGAGAAGGTACCTATAAACACCTGTTTACTGGGGCGAAAACGTGTACCTATTGTATTATTACGGGATGGGACTGTGAATGACTGTCAACTGTGACTCTAAGTTGAAGATTAGTTCTAGAAAAATAAAATATATAACGTCATACGTAGCACACAATAATAATCCCTTGAGGGAGAGGGTACCTCAAAACACATGTTCCCTGGGGCGACAACGTGTACTTATTGTATTAGTATGTGACGGGAATACGAATGGCAATCAACTGTGACTCTAGGTTGAAGATTAGTTGTAGAAAAATAAAAGATTTAAAGCCATACATAGAACACAATAACAATCAATTGAGGTAGAAAGTACCTCAAAACACATGTTACCTGGGGTGACAACGTGTAATTTTGTATTATTATGTGAAGTGAGTGTGAATGGCAACTGAATTTGACTCTAGGTAGAAGGTTTTTTTTTAAAAAAAAAACAATGAATTTCAAAGGCATGCGTAGAACATAATTTGATTCATTTGAGTTAAAAGGTAACTCTAAACACTACAATGGGAAACATCTGATTCTTATAATAATTTTTATCAGATGATGCTCAACCTTCTCACACTGTAGTAATTTCCTTTCTAAAACGGCCTATACTTTCAGGTAACAACAGCTATTAACACCTTGGGTGGAGTAAAGATCAGATATATATATATATATATATATATATATATATATAAAATTTCAATAAACATTGAATCACAAAAATTACTTGCTCCGCTGGGACTCGAACCCGGATCTCACTTGCCGGGTGAATATGCTACCATTATACCACAGAACCCTTACTTTTCATGATTCGATTATTTTGTTTTTTCTTGTTTCTTTTACATATATAACCAAACTAGCATTTGATCGGAATAGCAAATACGTATCAAATGACTTATATTTATATTCATTTAATTTGCATAAGTGCCATACAAGTTATTGAAGATTTTAAAACATATTTTCATCCATGAATAAATATTAAAATACGAATTATCAATCATCTGGATAACTTCAATTTACTGAAATATGCTTTCATAGCTTATTGGTTACACGATATCAGAGTCTTTTATTGTTACTATCTATAATATTTTGCTACCGAATAATAAAAAATAAACCATATATCTGTCATTTTATCTCTATTGAATTATAAACATAGGATTTGTAGAAAGAACAGTTCATATTAAATTATATTGTTAATAATGTTTTGTTCGATAATACTGAGTGAAAAGAATGGATTTTGGTTATGAGAACCGTGAAACAAGATTTTAGAGGCTCGATTAAGAAGGACCACTTCACACTAGGCAGTGAAGACGCCGAACACACTGATTTTAACAATAATTCACCAGGTTACACATAATGAGTTTATGAACAGTGCATATTCAAATAAAGTGCAGAAAATAAACAGTTACCTTTGTTTTCATGAGGGGTAACCGTAGTCTGCTGTTGTTGAGGGCCAGGTTGTGATCAGGAAGTGTGGAAATAGGCTGCTGTCTTGTAGGCAGGCGTGAAGACGGAAGATGTCCTTCACGGATTCACTCACGCACAATACGACCGCAAACGAATAGTTCATAACACTGTGGCCAGTCCTGTAGAGCACGGTAGACGCGGGTGTCCGGGAACAGAGACGTTCTGGTAGAGATTGCCAATCCAGAGCACTGACTTTAATGTTAATGTAAATGTGCAACAAATAGAGATAAAAACTAATATTTAAATGAGAGAGTAACACATGGGGCATAAAGTCACGTGTTGAGTAAGTATGGTCAGCAGTGGCTGAGAGTGCACGTGCCCCAGGCGGGATTTTTAGTGTACTGGTCAAGCGTGCCGTCGCTTGCAAGGTGGGTAACAACACGGAGCCTTGATAAGTCAACCGTTGTGATTGGTTGGTGAGTGTACAGTAAACAGCTGATTCGTGAAACAATAGTTCATTGGTCTGTCAGTGTACGTGAATATTTTAATCCAGTAAGGAATGGTATTGTAGGCACTAGGCCGCAGAAAGAATTATAGAATTAATGCAGTATATACAGTTTAGTAAAATAAAGGCGAATATAGAGTATAAATTGCATAAAAAATATATACATAATTATTGTTCAATAAAAGTAGCCTTTTCATATTAGGCAATAAAAAAGAAGTTATTTAACGCAATAATACTTAACACTGAGGGTTAGTTACATTTAAATATATTTCTATAAACACAGCTCTAGGATAATCCATTAATGTTTTACAGTTGTGTAGGGTAACAATGGCACCAACGAGCCCTTTGATGTCCTAAATCACCGGAAGTGCCCGAGTCCGTCTAACTTTACTGTAGCCAGGAGACTGATCCGTCTGCCTGATATACGGTAAACTCTACAGTTCATCCGAAACTATCAATACGAGCAGAGAACCTACAATCCAGTCAAGTTTTATCTCAAAGACAATGACGAATGTCTATTTTTTTATTATAAAAATATGGTAAAAATTAATATGAGTTACTGGATTTTTAATTCCATATATAAATTTAAACTTTGCATAGTTATGAATAATAATTATGTGTTATTGATAGCAAAAATTATAAGAAATTTATAAAAGCAATATGTGTCAATAATATGTGTTATAAGATAAATTTATAAGAGTTATAGTTCGTAATGATTGTATCAAACATGTTGGTAACATAAAGATCACAACCTTTTATAGATATTAGCACTTATTCTATTATTTGTGGACATAAAATAACTTTAACCGTGCGAGATATATACTTACAATGTTCAAGACAAATGTGTTGAAGGGAAAGTAGCTAAAGTGATAATTTCTTATCCGTTTTAAGAGACAGCTGAATGACGCATAGTGAAACCTCAAGCCCAAGACTGATGGGAGACTTACGTGAACAAATTGCAGTAAGTCCAACAATAGGTTGCCAAGACAAACTCTGATGGCAGCGCATTACTGGCACGTTATGGCCAACGACATAAACCTCGTATTTTGTGAAACAATGCGTTGTTGTTTACTTAATTATATCTAATTTTATAATTTAAGTTTTGAAATTTTTTTAATTATTGCTTTGATTCTTGTTACTAGTACCAATCAGGATAATTTTATTAAACTGTGAACAAAAATATTTTTACAAATAGTAATCCCCACCAAGTATACCAAGGTACATGAATATTTTTATAGATTACAATTTCTTTACAACTAGATCTGGTACGAGCCGTGGCTTGCCTTAACACGTAGTACTATTTTATTAATTACAAATTGTTTTAAATACACGAAGTGACAGCGATTTTTCAGTCCATTCCTAGAGCTTCCTATTCTTCCTGCCCTCACAGTTCTTTTATAATTTCAGTGATAAAACAGACGAGAATCTACCTGACTAAGACTGGCTCACGAGTTCATCATCTGAAAATGCATTCAAACGGAAGAATGAATAGATTAGACATACAGATTTACAAGATGAGGTTATACTGTGGAACAATTATGTTCTATAGGAAAAAATTGTGATTTTTGGTTAGGGAAGATTTAGGCTTCATTATCAATATCTAATAAATTTTAATCGCTCATGATATTCTACTTAACGCGATCTCCTGAATACAATTCCTATGTCAGGTGTATAGGCCAGTATGGAACCCTTATCAGGGATCAATACCCGGAAATATATGGAGCATCTTATTAAGCTTACCATTTTTCAGATTTAAAAGTCCTTCTCTACCATTACCGTCTCCTATACGTCTCAAGTATTTGTAATCTCTACCGAACTGTATATTATAAGTTATGTAACTTTAAACCACAACTCGAAAGCTGTAATTATTTATGTACCTATGAACTAATATCAGTGCATTTCATCGAACAACTATGTTTTAAGTTTAATAATCTCGAAACCCGTATTTAATATATGTTTTATGGATTGAATAAATACATCACTGCAGTAGAGATATCATAAAACCTAAAATATGTTTTTAGTATCAATTTTAGTTATAAGTTTAACAGTTCTAGCAACAATAATGATGAGCGTAACAAATCTTATTTAGAATAACATTCATTACCAATATTCCTTTCGGTTTTGTTATCGTGTTTTTAATGATTTTATGTAAGTTCAGCTAAATGTTATATAATTTAAATGTAGTTATGTTTAGTTTAAAATGTTACATTAGTGTTTACCATCTGCTAATAACTTTACTTGTAAGATCTGTAACACGTAAGGATGTATTAATTTTAAATCATGCTATTTTAAACCACTTACAATGTCATTACTAGAAGCTTCGAAAACTTCTAGTCCAAAGATAAAAAATCTAAAGATAAAGATTAAATCTGTAATTCTTGGTAATGAGTTTTGCCCTTAAAATTTTGAGTAGCCAGTATTTGAGTTGATTCAGGGTGTACGCACCAAACTGAGTTTATGTTAAAGAACGCAAAGTTATTTCTTGACCAACCTCTCAATTTATTCATATTTTAACTTGTAGTCAACTCATATCCCAACATAAACATTATGACTAGCATTCCCAATTGTGGCAGTTGAGAATTCTATGAGGTATCAAAGTGACAATTATACAAAATATGAAAAACCTTAATAATTAATAATATTTATGAATTAATGTTCCATGAGTAAGTGAAGTAGTGTTACACAAAACGTTTAATCACAACAATTTATTGCAAATAACGTAAAATTATTACTATAAAAGTTTTGTAAATATTCTAACAGATTTTTGTACTAAATTTCGCCTTATGGTTTTCCCCATTTAGTTTTAAATATAAATATGTTTTATCTTAAGTATTTTTTTAACTTAAAGAATAGCGTACCTCCCCCAATAAGTAATTTCAAAGAAATTGGCCTTTAGGACAGTTTTCCCTACACTTCTCCAGTAACCACAAAGATAGAAATACTATATGAAGGGATTTCATTAGTTTAATCACTAATCATGATTCGTATTTGTAACAAATATAAGAAATTATTTTATAATTCAGATTTGTTTTTATTAATTTAATTAACCATGTATTGTTTCGTTAGTGTTTGTATACAGAGACTGAATAAATTGAAATATTCTTTAAATAAACGTAAACACTATTACTAAAATCATTTTGCTAATTTATAAGTTAAAAATAGATAAATAATTAATAATAGTGGTTTATTAAGAAATAAACAATAACATTAAGACGGTTAAAATAATTTAATTTTATATTTAAAATTTTGTAGGAACAAAATGCAATTATTTTATTTTATTTAAAAGAAATAAGACGAAACGCCAAAAGTGAGTTTGCATCTGTGAATTCGGACCGTCAACTATTGCACCAGCAATATCTTAGATTCGACGTAGATTACAAACATTGAAGACTATTTATCTTAATAAACTTTACAGAATAACTTAATCTTTTCCGTGATCAACCAACAAACTCAACATTGTGAATGAAAATTTTATCCTATAGAAAAAATGTTTTTCTCCACGGCCTAACTCGAAAAAAGGCCGGTACTTCGGGAGGCCAGTTAAGGAAAGACCGAGAGTTATCCAAGTTATATTAACATCGTGGACTTTGCACGAAAATTATTGACGAAAAAGTTATTTGTATATCATATTGATCCTTGTTTATCAAGTGAAAATTATATATCATACAGTTCAGTAGTTACACATGTTCCTGAACTTGCAGACATATTTTAAGTAAAAAATAAATAAAAATCATTAAACATTAATGTTATTATGTAATAGTTTACTACTAAATCACTACGAATAATGTACCAGGAAAGTGTTTCATATTATTGTAATTTGTAAATTTAAAAGCTAAATAATAATCAATCTAAGAGCGAAATATTCTACATTAAAATAACTTATTAAAATGCTGTGTACGACACGACAAGGACATGCAACAGGCCAAGTAGTCCTTCTGACTCCGATATTCTCTCTGATAGACTCTCTTGATTTCCCTCGGGACGAGCTTTCCTTTCGTGTCCGCTCCTGGCCTCAATACAAGTATAACTTGCCCCATCGAGTATATTATCATGCCTGTGAATAATGATAGAAGAGTCTAAAGTCGTATATAGCTTTATCTAAATATCTTTTAATCTTATTAAAATTAATACCTTTCGTAATTGTAATGTATAAACATTTGTGTTGTATAATACATAACAGTGAAAAATACTGATACAGTTTTGCATTAAAACATCTTTGACATAAGATAAGTTTAAAGAAGAATGTGGATTACTTAAGTTGGATCGTGAATGTTAATAAATGTAAGGTTAGTTCAAAACCAGACAGAGAATTATATACTCTACCTAACTTATTTAATAGGCTGGGGAAAAAAGTAATCTTGTGCAGGAAAGAATGGAGAAGAGAGAGGCACAGGTAATCAAATTCACGTTTGTTATTACAAACCGTCATCAGTCATAAATGATTTACTAAGGTGTTTACAAGTAATAAATATCACACAATTACAGCCCAAGTTCTGTTCAGCGGTTGCTTTGCTAGACTTATAACCGAGGGTGGGGTTTTAAGATTTGGATTAAAATCAGGTCTTTTATATTATTTATTACATGGTCTCCTTCTATTACATCGTGCACGCCACACTAAATAACGCGTAAAGGGCTTCTTTACCTAGGCTGCACGCAAAATTTCTAATATAAAACTCATTTCATAATAGAAATATCCTACTGATGGATACACAATCATATAAATTCAATGACATTCATCCAATTCGATGTTTGGCCATGCAAAAACATAGAATACATTCTTGTCTATAGGGATATAAAGTTTTATGTAAATGTTTATGGAAGACATGTATTTTTAGGATATTTAACAGTAAGCTACGTTAGAACTTAGTATACTTGTGTTAGAATTCATAGCAGTGTACACATAATAATTGTTATCGGTGAGCAATGGAGGTTAATACAACGCAAAGGGTCCTAAAATATGAATAAACGTAACTCATGATATAATTTCACATCATTCTACTTAGTTTGTTAAACTTGTTGTATTTTCAGATATATATGTTATAAATTTATTGCTATCATGGTTACCCATAAGAAAAATGTCGCTAACGCGCAGTTACGTCATCTGGAGTGACATTCACCTTGATCGAACTTAGTGCTTCTTGCGTAGAAATGCATAATGAAAGATTTCAAGTCTATAGTTAATTTCGCTCTCGAGACATCGTGTGTAGGTACCTAATCGCAGTAAAGCTTTTCCAGCCCCACGGGTTAGAAACTTTGCTATCGATCAGAAAAGAAAATAATGATGAAAATTATAATAGGTATAATGAACAGTTCTGTCATAAGCTAAGCAATAAAACAAAATTTTATTAATTCCACAATTAAAGTCTTCAGCACGAGGATTAATCATTCCACATATCAATATCAATAGCAAAGTTCACCGACAGGTAACAACGTGACATTTCTATTCCCCATTCTGGGATGTGTGCCACTTCACACGGATTTGGATTCCAGGAGTCAAGTATGTGGAAGTGTGGATTTCAGACGAAACAGTTAGTGGAGGGGGACGTGGAGGTAATAAACTCAATACATATTTATTTTTGGTATTGAATTCAAGATTATTAATATGGATTCTAGTATATTTCCCCCCTCACACACAAACACACACACACACACACACACACACACAATTAGTGTATTATTTCTACACTAAGCTATATAAAACAAAATCTGCTTAATAGTACCCGAAGTACTGCGTAAATATCCCTGAATATTAAACAAATATAGCTTAGTTTTCAGACTAAGTTTGTACATTTATTTTTCTGAAATACATTTAAAATTGTAATAGGTTTTATAAAATATATTATATTTTTCATAGCTTATATAGTCTCAACATATATACGTCTGCGGTATCATCAACCTTATTTATATATACATCGACAAATGTAAAGATTATGCATTATGGCAGTAAATAATCTATTACCAAATTTTCCGATTTCAATTTAAATTACTGTATTAATAAGCAGGGTTTTTAAGACGGTAAAATAAGCATTTACTGAGTAGTGTCAAAAGACAACTAAGATAGGTTTAATACCAGTATTTAAAAGTAAAATTCGATTACTTTGTGTGACAAAGCACTGCTTGTAGTTACCCACGGCTTCACCGTAATTTATATCATTCTCACGTTTATTAGCATTTTTGGTTCCAGGGAATTGTCAGAATATAATTGCATGTTGAGTTTGCATTTTTGCCATTACCAAGAAAATCTGTAGAGAGGTTTTATTTATGGAAATATTACTTTAATAACCGGTTAGTAATTTTGTTTCATAGTTGATTTTGGCTTTTTTCTCGATTAAGAAAATATTTATACATATTTAGAGAAACCTACTTTTGTCAGATTACAATTATGATAGGTGATATAATATGGCCCTTTAAATTTTTAATAAAAGTTAGATAGTAACTTTGTCCTTTATATCAGCATTATAGAACTGAAAAAGAACCTCACACTTAATAATTACTAACAATCTATAGTTAAAAGGATATTTTTACTGAAACTTTTAATTATGTTATACAGATATTTGTTTACTCTGTAATTTATTTACAGAAAGTTTGAAATAAGGAGTGTTGTTACTACCAAGCTTACTGTATCATTTCAAGCCTATAAATTTAAACTAATTGAAAATGATTTTAAATAATAAAACATATGGGTGTACTGTAATAAAACAATACTATACAGTACAGTTTATTATATTTAACAAGTTATTTCAATTAATATTTCTCAACTTTAGAGACCAAGATAGGATTATTCTCTGATTCAGAGACCAGTAGCGAGTAGCCCAGAGCGGTTTCCGAAATAAGAAGAGGCCTAAATTTTTAGCAGCGACCCTAAGAATATTATTTTAAAATCTGAATAAAATCGGTTGAATAGTTTACATAGGTACGGGTGGAAAACAAAAAACTCATTTTTGCATTTTTAATATTATTTGTACGCTTTTACAAGGCATAGTTTAGTAGATATCCAGGATTACTTTGCAATGCCTACACAATAATGATCCGGTGTAGGTAATACTGGAAAAAGGTTTTAATAATAATAATTGCGTAACAGGTTGCATCATGAGTCTCTAGGTTATTTAATTTTTTCCGATGTCCTATGGATATTAATAGAAATACAAATATTAATGAACAAATTGTCATATCTCTGCGGAAAGCAAAAATGAAATTATCACTGCCTACTGAGAAGTAGGTTTCATTTAAGCTTTTTATAATTCCATGGTTGGAGATACACCATTTCAGACGACCTTCTTATCTATGTAGGAATGAAGTTGCATGCAAAATTATAGATAAATATTTAATAAGGTAACTTGCCACATGATACATTGAAATTTGTTTTAAATTTCGGTCTCTAAGATTTTAAAATAAAGTAACCAATAGATAACGTTGTATGTGCTAGGGTAGTTAGGGTACCTACTCGTTTAATTTCATATGTCTGTACTCGATTTGATTACAAATGTATTTATTTCACTATTTTATATTTGCCATAATAGTTACCAATAAGACCAATGTAAGAATATGCACTAACCCTTAATCAGAACACGTGCCACTGAGTATTAACTCCCCTTTTGTAAGTGAAATTGCATGAAACATTTTAAAGTTTATACGTCACTTTGCTCTCAAGGTATCATTCAGAGAGATATAAGTAGGCAGCCGTAAAAATACATTTTTCCAGCCACTAAAGTAAGCTTTTCCAATTTTTAGCTAATTAAATATTTATTCTTATTTATGAAGAAAAAAATCATTATAGGAATGCCAAATATTACTTTAGCACCAAGAATATGGAAAAACAATATCATAAAAAATAACTACTATAGTACACGTAACTATTGGGAAATCATTAGCCTAACTCTATACAATTTTCACATAATTTGTATTTAACTAGGGGGTTCTTATTTAACCAAAAACGGTTTATTAACAAATAAAGAAAGCATCCTTTTCAGTGTCAAAAAACATGTACCTATGGTGGAAATGAAGTTGAAAAATAACTTATTCATAACACGAACAGTCGCCAAAGACTTGTTTGTAAATAGTTGACTGGCTAGAAAAAGCTGATAGCAAGAATTTCCCAGGAGGTTTTCAGATCATAAATCTTGTACGAAGATAAAACTTTACAAGATATCTCAGTTCTCTACTTTGATGTTCTTTTCACCTCAAGTCTCGGGTGTTTATAAAACATGGCGGTGTTAATATTTATTAGAGTCCGATTTAGTTTTAATTTATTTTAATCTACAATAAACAGGACTTTACACACTTTATGTTATTTAACAAAATATACTTGTGAATTTATTTTCAACATTAAAAGATGTGTTTCTAAATTTTCTTTATATTTATAATATGCTATATCATGTAATATGGCACAAAAGTTAAATTCATTAACATATGCAAAGTTAAATGTGGGTAAAAGATGAATTTTACTTTATAAGACAGTATTAAAGATATTTTAAGATTTGAATAGTGTGGACAGGCTATTAGCAGTTTAATAACATGCAATATGGACCTCACGTTAAAAATTCATATACATTTTTATTCAATAAAGTGCTCCCACAAAATATATATTTTGAGTAAGTGCATGTCACAAATTAAGAGTAAATATTCTATATACTTTCATTTTCATTCAATTTAATTCTCTATATAGTATGTTAAATTTGATATTATTTTGGTTACATACATTGTACTATGTAATTTTTATTAGAGTTTAAAGAATTGATTGATTGAATTATTTGACCTACATCTTATATAATTGTATATGAGTGAAAGGTGAATTAAGGCAAGCTTATGTCAAATGAGCAGGTGGATAACATAGGAGATAACAGTGTTGAGACGGTAAAGTCTCGGCGGAATACGAGACAAGGTAGTGTTACTTGCCATTGTGCACTCGGGCGAGTTTCTGGGAGTTCTCCCCAGAATGTACTGCGGTTGAGTTTGTTTACTATATTACCTAAAGTGCAGTTTAAGGAAATTCTACAAACTTTTATTATTCACATAAAACATGTGAAATATTTGGTAGATTAAGGATAATTTAGGAAGGTTCATGATAAGAAAACTAACAATCTGTTTCGCTTTCCAAAACATTTTTGCTTATTTTTTCTTTTTTTTTTACTTCACTTTAACCCCGTCCTTTAGAGCATTTGCAATTATTTACGGTAGTAGTAAGCCGCACCTGATTGACATACCAGGATTCGATAAGTTTGCATGTAAAATTTTAAAACTATATTGCTGATTTCTTTTCCTAATGTCATGTGAACAGAAATTGAAATGTACATTCGTACATAAAACCAACTTTTACATACTCTTGGCAGACAAAAGATGAATTTTAGAGTCTACTGACTGATAGACATTACTGGCTCTTATGCAAATTCTATGGTTGGACGTGCACCGTAATATATCTTATTCTTGTTTGTATGAAAATAAAATGTCATGGAAAAATATTAGCGTCTATAGATGAAACTTTTATCGAGACATTATGCCACATATATGTGATTTTTTGCAATAAGTTAAGATTTATAGCATTAAAAAAATAATAAAGGTTTAGTTAGTTTAGCGAGTACATAAATGTTATTATTGAATCTAAATCTTTTAATTTTCTTCTTATTCTATGACAAACTTAGAAGTATGCCGCTCTACGAGCCATAAAAGGTTTTGCTGACGTTGTATACAAAGCACTTAATTAACTAAACTCTTATTATTTTTTAATGCTATAAATATTAACTTTTGAATCATTATTGAAATATTATTTAGTATAAATAAATGAGGTTTGCAGAGTCTGCAGATAACATGTTTCCAAATGAAAAATTCAAATTATTTTCACACCACAGGTTTTCAAATCAGTTTTAAATAAAAGGCTACGGCCAGGTCACCTTAAACAATGTTGGCAGAGTTGGGATATCTAAATATATATATATATATATATATATATATATATATATATATATATATATATATATATACGTATATAACTTTAACGGTTTGAGACATGCACTTATTCTACATGAAACGTAAGGCAACTAAAGCGATACAAATAATTCCGATTGATTGAAATGTTACAATGCTAACACGATTCAAACAGATTTACTTAATAATTCACATGAATATGTCTAGGTAAAAAGATTTACTTATTAATTGTTCCAAAATTGCATGTCATATTCAGGTAGTGCGTAGTTATTAGATATATTAGAAATATAAATTTATTATTAATTTTATTTTTTTATACTTTATTCTCCGCATTATACATAGATCCACCGACCCCAGCCTGCCCTCATCCTGACATCCCTTGCGTCGAATCACGTGTCTGTCAAGTTTTGTTCCGTAAAGAGAACTACAACAACTTTATATTTATATTATGGAACGACACAGTAGTATAAATTTAGTATATGGATATATATATATATATATATATAAATATAATATGTATAGTATGTAATATAATATATATATATATATATATGTGTGTGTGTCTGTGTGTGTGTGTGTGTGTGTGTGTGTGTGTGTGTGTGTGTGTGTGTGTGTGTGTGTGTGTGTGTGTGTGTGTGTGTGTGTATACAAGGTGTTTGAAAAGTCTGGTTACGGCTTAATATTTTACAAACCATAGCGGATAACATCTATAACCTTTGCACAGTGTCATATGGCCTTGTAAATTATTGCCAACCATGGGGGGACGTCCCACAGAGGAAAACATGGAAATCTTAAATTAAAGCATGGGTCGAGTAATAAGGTCGCATCAGAATACGACGATCCAGTCAGAAATGGCAGCGCATAATGTACTTCACAATGTGTACCTAAAACAACCCGCCATTTATGATTGGATAAACCTTTTGAGATGCGGTTTGCGTCATTCAACTCTACTAAGTGAGCTCTTTAAAATGAGGCATCACTCGACCCATGCTTTTATTTAAGATTTCCATGTTTCCCTCTGTGGGCCGTCCCCCTATAGTTGGCATGTCATGGTAATAGCAAGGAAAAATAGTTTAAAAGGCCATATAACACTGTGCAAAGTTTATAGATGTTATCTGCTATGGTTTGTAAAATATTAAGCCGTACCCAGACTTTTCAAACACCTTGTATATATAGGTGGTGCCGAATCTGATTGCATGGGGACCAAGTTTTATGATGTAAATCCTGACTAGTGAGTCTGTTGATTTCGTCTTATAATATAATAAGCCTTGTATATAAATGCTATTTAAACCTTTATTTGAATATATAAAGGTAACTTTTATCATAATAGAATAATGAATTTCTCTTAGAGAAATATTATATTGTAATTATTTACTAGTGAATTCGTAGGAGTATATACAGTTTCCATCGTGTCTAGACAAAGGAGAGGAAACAAAACATCAAGACTACAAAGATATGTGGCCACTTCATCTTCAAAACTGCGACTCGACAAGGGCTCTGTAAGGCCACATTGCCGCTTAATTGGTCCTCTAGGGTTCCACTTAAAAGCAAGCGTTCCTTAAACGAGACAGTTACTGTCAGTAGGCTACAACAGAGTACAGTACTTACTATGGAGGACCTGTGTACAATAATGATACGTCTAGAAAAATGAGAATTGATGTTTCTTGTTGTTGCATTTGTCCGTGTTTATAAAGTTTAGGAAATATATTTTTCACTTAATAAACTTATCATATGAAAACAAGATACCCTTAAATTGTATTGATCAAAATGTTTTAAATAATATATAGGGTTTTTATGTACACAGAAGGTATCTTAGAAACTATAAGAGATGCCTCACAAATTTAACGGACCAATTTATACAATTAACGTAAACCATCAGATTACTGGACTTTGAAATTTTGTATTACAATATTTATAAACTAGAAAACACTTTCCTGTAGATTAAATGTAAAACATTTAACTGCTGGTACTAATAAAAGAGTTCTGACAGTTAAAAATCTTTGACGAAAAATGGTTTCTTGAGCTAGCGAGTGAACGACGCAACCTATAATTAAAATAGATTTTTATATTCTTAACATTACACACATAATTGTCCATTTATAATTTTTTAATCTTTTATATTATCCAAATCTCTTCAGTGAGCAACAATTTGGAACACACTGTATATGAAAAACACTTTCAAGTTATTCCGTGTGTTTTTTTAATTTAGAATTATTTCTGCATAAAAAATGTTTTATTTAATGATATTAAATTGTCACTTAAAGCTAACATCACAGATTCTAATGCTTAGGAATTAAACATACATTGATCCATAATACGCAACTATAACTAGTAAAACCATTTACTATAGCTTTTAAACTCAACTCCGTCCAGTCCAAGAAATAAGACTTTTGTAGTAACACCATATAAAGGTGTGCTTATCAGTAGCTTGTAGCTATTTTAGATATATCAACTCCCGAATAATTTTACGAACAATCATTATCCCTTCTGGATGTTAAAAATAAATCCCATTGATGTCTAATTTATCCTGTTGGTTATTTATTTTTTAATCATTTATATATTCAGTGTAAGTAAAAAAATTTGAAATGTTTAACATTATCTTGTAAATTTTAAGGACATTTATTAACATCATTACACAAAATTAGTTAGTAGAAACTGATCTGAGTCGATCATCAATTAAAAGTACAAACCTTTTTAAAGTCAGGTCCTAAGAAAATTTTGTTCCAGTAAGCATACGATATTTACTTTAGTATTGAATCTAATTATATGATAGACAGTTTTAAAAGTTAAAATGGACTACAAAATACTTGCTTACGAGAAGTTTTATAACTTGCACTATAAAAATAGAGTGTTTTTTTTTTTAGAATTTGGATTTTCATAACATAGTTTGACATTGTACACTTATACAGCATAAATTATCGTATCTGGATTCCATACTATTTTACATATGATTATGCCTATATTAATCTACAGAATGTGTTGTTAACAAACTGGGTGTAAGTGTTTATATACCTACTGGAATTACTAAACTATTTAATGAATTTTCGACTTCTTCAAAAGGAAGTGTTGCTAATCTACTGTACTTGGTGCATGTGTTTTTAATTTTATCCAGTTATATATTATAAAATAGTAATTAGCCAATTTACTATATTTATAAAAAACTTTAAAAGAAGCATTATTAAATTATCTAGTTAATATGCAAAGTTATTGGTATAACATAATTTATTCAAACCAAATTAATATATTTTTTCTGAATTAGACACAGAATTTTTACTACATTGAAATGTGATAAAAATATAAAAATTATAGATTAAGGGGACCCGGCCGAACGGTTTTTCTCCATATAACTCAATAGTAACATAAGGAACATTTTCTCAGTCATCTTTAAAGTTACATTGTTATAATTTTTACCATAGTTTCTATGCTTACTTACACACCTTTTAACATGGGATTTTTTATTAATTTCAATTTTAAGTGGAATTATAAATTTTTTGTATATTATCAAATAAAATTCCATTTTTTTACATTTAAGCTATAACAACTAAACATATATTGGTCATATTGAAAATTCCCTGTGTCTAAATGTGTATTGGGACCTAATAAACAAGTTCTGAAAGTTTCATAAGGATATCTCAAGTAGATCCTGAGAAAATGTTCCTTATATGTAAAAAAATGCAAGTTTCGGTAAATCGGAAAAAACTATAATAAACTTACATTTGTGATGTTAAGACTTACTTCTAAAACATTCCAGCTTCATATTGCTGCTTATCTTCATACTGGTCTTCTAATTTCTTAGTCTGCAACCTCTTCATCCTCCTAGCTTTCCTTTCATAGTCGGTTATACCTTTATCAGCCGCATAAACTCTCGCCGCATCCAAGGCCTTCATCGTTGAGATCATATGACAACCAGGTCTTATCTTCATACAGTCCAAAACTTAACACTTTGTTACTAGTCCTAGGTTGAATGAGGCTATGGCATCATAAACCCCAACTTCCAATGTGTCAATACCTACAAAACTTTTTTTGGAATACGGCTCCAGATCACGTTGTTTAGGCTCTCGTTTACGTTCTGCGTATTTCCATGAGTACACTTTTTTAACAAATTCTCATCTGAGAGATCTATAAAAATTGGTTTAATTTCTGTCATAATTGCAGATGGTAAGCTATTTGTATGATCATATTTTTCATTTGTAATGAGGGATCTATTATATTTGCACCAGGTTGTCTCTTCTTTTGGACATAGCCCATGCTGAGGCGTCTCATTAGTTGATAGTTTATGGAAAAAAATTGCCCATATGGCTTTCTTCATCTCTGTGACATATGATACATTCTTTCTAATGGCCTGGCCATAATAGGATTGTAACACATCAATAATTGAGTCTGTTAGTCTATTTTTACCACCAATTGGTTTTCCGTCTGATAATTTTTGTTTGCCCAGTTTACATTTCAGTTTTCGCAGTCTGGACCCTATCCACTTTTGAATGTGGCCTACACATTCTGAACATCATTACTGTCACTAGCTGAATCAACTGCCTTTCGTTTACCAACAGGCCCTCTCTTTTTAAATACTTTATTAGAAAACCTCGGCATTTTCAATACAAACACTATTTACTAATCACAATTTCACTTCACAAAACTCAAGCAAACATAACCGTTGTTTAGCTTTTGTTCAAAAACGGTAGTTACTTAGAACTAAATGCAATGCCTGAACAATTTTTATTGTTAGTATAAAAACATAAAGAAAAATATTAAAAAACCTATTGGATATATATACATATATTTTATACACTTTAACGTAAATAAAAGTCGTTTGACAGGTGTTTGGTCTTCCGATCATATGCTAGTTTGCTTATTTAAACCCATATGTGACAGATACGGCCAAATACAAAATAATTGAATCGGAAAAAGTAAGCGCTCTGTGGTGTAATGGTAGCACATTCACCCGGCAAGTGAGAGATCCGGGTTCGACTCCCGGCGGAGCAAGTACTGTTTGTGATTCAATGTTTATTGAAATTAAATAAGGCCATTGCCATTTATACAATTTAACGTAAATAAAAGTCGTTTGACAGGTGATTGGTCTTCCGATCATATGTTAGTTTGCTTATTTAAACCCATTTATGACAGATACGGCCAAATACAAAATAATTGAATCGGAAAAAGTAAGCGCTCTGTGGTGTAATGGTAGCACATTCACCCGGCAAGTGTGAGATCCGGGTTCGACTCCCGGCGGAGCAAGTACTTTTTGTGATTCAATGTTTATTGAAATTAAATAAGGCTATTGCCATTTATACAATTTAACGTAAATAAAAGTCGTTTGACAGGTGTTTGGTCTTCCGATCATATGCTAGTTTGCTTATTTAAACCCATATGTGACAGATACGGCCAAATACAAAATAATTGAATCGGAAAAAGTAAGCGCTCTGTGGTGTAATGGTAGCACATTCACCCGGCAAGTGAGAGATCCGGGTTCGACTCCCGGCGGAGCAAGTACTTTTTGTGATTCAATGTTTATTGAAATTAAATAAGGCCATTGCCATTTATACAATTTAACGTAAATAAAAGTCGTTTGACAGGTGATTGGTCTTCCGATCATATGTTAGTTTGCTTATTTAAACCCATTTGTGACAGATACGGCCAAATACAAAATAATTGAATCGGAAAAAGTAAGCGCTCTGTGGTGTAATGGTAGCACATTCACCCGGCAAGTGTGAGATCCGGGTTCGACTCCCGGCGGAGCAAGTACTTTTTGTGATTCAATGTTTATTGAAATTAAATAAGGCTATTGCCATTTATATAATTTAACGTAAATAAAAGTCGTTTGACAGGTGATTGGTCTTCCGATCATATGTTAGTTTGCTTATTTAAACCCATTTGTGACAGATACGGCCAAATACAAAATAATTGAATCGGAAAAAGTAAGCGCTCTGTGGTGTAATGGTAGCACATTCACCCGGCAAGTGAGAGATCCGGGTTCGACTCCCGGTGGAGCAAGTACTTTTTGTGATTCAATGTTTATTGAAATTAAATAAGGCTATTGCCATTTATACAATTTAACGTAAATAAAAGTCGTTTGACAGGTGATTGGTCTTCCGATCATATGTTAGTTTGCTTATTTAAACCCATTTGTGACAGATACGGCCAAATACAAAATAATTGAATCGGAAAAAGTAAGCACTCTGTGGTGTAATGGTAGCACATTCACCCGGCAAGTGAGAGATCCGGGTTCGACTCCCGGTGGAGCAAGTACTTTTTGTGATTCAATGTTTATTGAAATTAAATAAGGCTATTGCCATTTATACAATTTAACGTAAATAAAAGTCGTTTGACAGGTGTTTGGTCTTCCGATCATATGCTAGTTTGCTTATTTAAACCCATATGTGACAGATACGGCCAAATACAAAATAATTGAATCGGTAAAAGTAAGCGCTCTGTTGTGTAATGGTAGCACATTCACCCGGCAAGTGAGAGATCCGGGTTCGACTCCCGGTGGAGCAAGTACTTTTTTTGATTCAATGTTTATTGAAATTAAATAAGGCTATTGCCATTTATACAATTTAACGTAAATAAAAGTCGTTTGACAGGTGTTTGGTCTTCCGATCATATGTTAGTTTGCTTATTTAAACCCATATGTGACAGATACGGCCAAATACAAAATAATTGAATCGGAAAAAGTAAGCACTCTGTGGTGTAATGGTAGCACATTCACCCGGCAAGTGAGAGATCCGGGTTCGACTCCCGGTGGAGGAAGTACTGTTTGTGATTCAATGTTTATTGAAATTAAATAAGGCTATTGCCATTTATACAATTTAACGTAAATAAAAGTCGTTTGACAGGTGTTTGGTCTTCCGATCATATGCTAGTTTGCTTATTTAAACCCATATGTGACAGATACGGCTAAATACAAAATAATTGAATCGGAAAAGTAAGCGCTCTGTGGTGTAATGGTAGCACATTCACCCAGCAAGTGAGAGATCCGGGTTCGACTCCCGGCGGAGCAAGTACTTTTTGTGATTCAATGTTTATTGAAATTAAATAAGGCTATTGCCATTTATACAATTTAACGTAAATAAAAGTCGTTTGACAGGTGTTTGGTCTTCCGATCATATGTTAGTTTGCTTATTTAAACCCATATGTGACAGATACGGCCAAATACAAAATAATTGAATCGGAAAAAGTAAGCGCTCTGTGGTGTAATGGTAGCACATTCACCCGGCAAGTGAGAGATCCGGGTTCGACTCCCGGCGGAGCAAGTACTTTTTGTGATTTAATGTTTATTGAAATTAAATAAGGCTATTGCCATTTATACAATTTAACGTAAATAAAAGTCGTTTGACAGGTGATTGGTCTTCCGATCATATGTTAGTTTGCTTATTTAAACCCATTTGTGACAGATACGGCCAAATACAAAATAATTGAATCGCAAAAAGTAAGCGCTCTGTGGTGTAATGGTAGCATATTCACCCGGCAAGTGAGAGATCCGGGTTCGACTCCCGGCGGAGCAAGTACTTTTTGTGATTTAATGTTTATTGAAATTAAATAAGGCTATTGCCATTTATACAATTTAACGTAAATAAAAGTCGTTTGACAGGTGATTGGTCTTCCGATCATATGTTAGTTTGCTTATTTAAACCCATTTGTGACAGATACGGCCAAATACAAAATAATTGAATCGGAAAAAGTAAGCGCTCTGTGGTGTAATGGTAGCACATTCACCCGGCAAGTGTGAGATCCGGGTTCGACTCCCGGCGGAGCAAGTACTTTTTGTGATTCAATGTTTATTGAAATTAAATAAGGCTATTGGCATTTATACGATTTAACGTAAATAAAAGTCGTTTGACAGGTGTTTGGTCTTCCGATCATATGTTAGTTTGCTTATTTAAACCCATATGTGACAGATACGGCCAAATACAAAATAATTGAATCGGAAAAAGTAAGCGCTCTGTGGTGTAATGGTAGCACATTCACCCGGCAAGTGAGAGATCCGGGTTCGACTCCCGGCCGAGCAAGTACTTTTTGTGATTTTAATGTTTATTGAAATTATATATATATATATATATATATATATATATATATATATATATATACCTAACCGATAAGATATAAGGCCAAAAATATAGGAGATTTATCACTATTGGACTATCAAAAAGATAATCGGTAGTACAGCGATTTCTTAAGCCTTAATATCAACTATAAAAATGTTGTGTTATTATAAATATTCTTATAAGAAAAGGGCTGATACCTTAATAAATACATAGATAAAATGTAACTATCGAATTTTCCCACAATAGATACACTAAGAAAATACGACTAAATATCAATATTCCTTAAACCTTAACAATATATAATTATGTAAGGCCACACAACGTGTAGCCTAGTAGACTTTACTGAAATTGCATGTAAACATTTCACCTTTGTAGCCAATTTCATTCTTGAGACGTTCTACCCATAAGTACGCGGACAGACAGTCACTAAGGAAATACATATTTATGAGTAAATAAATATTTATTCTCGTACATTCCTCGGTGGAGAATAAAAATATTTGCGTCTATTGATACGCAGCCAAATGGTTGCTTATGGTAAGATATGCACTATCATAAAGCTCTTGTTTGCTTTTGTTGAAGTGGAGTTTCTTGCTAACTTGTAAGTCAATAATTGCAATACTTTTTAAAATATAATTTTGCTAAATGCAAGTTCGTATAAAAACTTGTAACATAAGTGTTTCACGTTGAAATTAACATATTTTAAGATATTGGGTTTCTTAGAAGTGTATAAATAATAAAATTCTACACACCAACTATAACGCTTCGATGCAAAGTAAAAGTGTAAAAGTGCATGAGGTTTAAAATCGCTTTTAAGTAAGAAAAATTAAGGTTGTTTTACATCCAATCAATACACGACTGATAAAATAGATATGAAATGTCTAAAGCTTTCTCCATTAAAACGTTATGTTGCTATTTATATACGGTCCTGAATACTTCCTATAAAACAATTGGGTCTAATTCTACATAAATATTGACAAAAAAATAATATATTAAATATTATTATTGTTTACTATTCAAATAAATAATTTGCGGTAAATAAATTAGTTTACTGTTGTTTAATAAACTATTGTACATATATATATATATAAATTTAAAACAAAGTACACATATTTATTATTTTCGCTAACAATGTAATTATTCTGGTCCAGTCAAATTAAGCATTTCCTGAGAAATATGAGGACTGTTTGGACGGAAACATTGTGAAAAAAGTAATGAAGTCTAAATTGAAATCATTTGAAGTTAAATGGCGTCGGATGTGAGGCCAGATGTTGCTGGCGGCTATTTTTGATTTCCGCAGATATTTCCCGCCATCAAACTCCAAATGGTGTTTCATATTTTGATTAGTTTTATCTTTTGTATGGACATACAGAAATAAAATGTCATATTTACAGCGTAAAAACAGAATCTTTTGTATTTAAATACACCGTAAGATCCATTTATGAACGCTTTATTGAACATTGCATTTCACACGTGTTCTGTTTATTTGTTTACACAGAGCTAAATTTCTTTATATATTGTTAATAATAAATGGCTAGGGAAAATAATTTTGAGTATATCTTAGGCCTTTAATTTACTTATATATTATAGCGTTATATTAAGTACTCAATAAAAAAAGAAAAAAAAGATTTGCTTAGAATTAATAATTTTAATAGCTTATCTACTGCAAAGTTATTGCTACTTATCAAGACTGCGTGGTGGACGTTCCATATTATATATTCCATATATTCAAGCACTGTTAATAAAAATAAAGAGGGTCTTAATTATATATATTTAACTATTATTCCCTATTAATTTATAACGAATTAAGCCAACAAAATATACCGATAGTGACAGATCTAATACTATTACCTGCCGCAAGGTGTATTTTAATTTATACGCATTAAATGTTTTTAGGTAATTTAAATAATTCAACAGTTCAGCTATATGCAAGTCATAAATGTTTTAAAACTTTTCAATTTTATTTTACGATAACAACCATTAACATCACTTATTATGAAGACTACAGTTTAATGAAAGCAACGTTTCTATTGCACTTTAGAGTACTGATAATAATTATAAAATGTTTATATCATTCATAATTATAAATTCCGCTGTTATCTTTGTACTTATTTAAATTACAAGATTTCACTATTTGTAAGGATGTTGTAAAAATGTTAGGTATTTCTCAACGGAGATCTTAAAAACGATAGCCACTTTAGACTGCGTTAAAAGGGATTGATACTTAAGTAATAATCGAGCGTGTTTATGTACGAGTAGCATAAATATTAAAGACTAGTTTTATAATAATAAATATACCAACAATGTGTTACGTAAGAAACGTCGCTGACGCTTCATGCATTTCATGTATGTAGCTACATCTACGTCAGATATTAAAATTTCGTATGTTTATAAAATTTATATTAAAACTAATTTATCCTACGTATTTTTTATGCCATCACGTTTACCTATAGAACTAACATAAGAATGTTTACTATCCATCAGCCAAATTCTACTGTTACATGAAACATTATCGACCTAGAAATTGCATAATGGAAATGAACCGTCTACTAAATTTCTAATTCATATTTCATAGATCGTGCAAATAGACAAAAATAAACAGATAGACAAATATTGAATAATAAGATTTGGTTAAATCAGCCAGTTATTTTTAGTACTATATTTTCGAGTAGTAGCACTTGGGAATGAGTCACTGTAGTAAATTTTACAGATAATTTACTAATAAATCAAGTGGAAAATAAAATTACCAATATATATCTTGAATTGTTCAATATATGGTGTAACCTGAGTAGAGAGAAACGATTTTCTAGATATAAAAGAATTCACGCTTACTAGTCATCACTAATTATTCAATTTCCCGATATCTCAGAGAGTTGAAATTTGTTACAAGCATGCCTCACGAATCGACATCTACAGCGATTGAACAGATATTCAACTCCTAAAATAACTGCATTTTTCAACTTCTGAATGTCCTAGATAGATCAATCTTTGCATACACATTTCTCCTGGCTAAAACAGAGATATTATGAAATCAACCATCTATAGCCGTTTATGGGGTTTAAATGGCCTAACATTATGAAATTTGACACATATGTGAAGTCTTTGAACTGAAATGTACTAAATATTATTTTTTTAAATTATTATTATTTAGTAGTATACTTATTATGATTTAAGGAGTTTTTTCAAAAAATAAATACTGCCCAAGTACCTATAGGTTTTTCTTTAATTATTCAGAATAAAAAATAAATTTCAATTACATTTGAAAAGGATATTGGCTATTTAAAATCATTTTATTATAATATTGAGTTATTAAAAAAAATTTTTAATGTACACAACATTTTATTTTAATAAAACTTGAAGAAAGATTCCTATTAATAAAACAAATGTGATAAATAGTACTGAACCAAAAATAATAAATAAAGATATATATTATATATATAAGATATATATATATATATATATATATATATATATATATATATATATATATATATATATATATTTTTTTTTGTGTTTGTGGGTGTGTGTGTGTGTGTTTGTGTGTGTAATGTTGTGTGCTATATATGTGTGTGTGTGTATATAAAAATTACTAGTCAGTATAGAAGCTTATGTATGCAGTTATTGTAAAAAAATTCATTCTGTAATATAGATGAAAAGAAAAAAACTATTATTAAACTTAATTTTTTATTTCTTCAGAAGGGATCGTCTATAGAGGCATTAGATTTTTAAGCCCAAACATATGACTGAATGTACGTAGATCATTTATCATAATAATCAATTTTTGCATGTAAAATGGCAGAATAGTTTTTATTTTTTATATTTATAATGTAAAGGTAGTCCAGTTTGAACATCATTCCTACTAATATTAGAAATGAGAATATTCGTAAAGAAAGATTTTTTAATATCTTTAAATACACACAACTTACTATTAAACAATTGTTCCAGATTTATTTATATCTGTGGATAAAATACTACCTTCAAAGAGTGCTGAAAATAGTTACGACTGTTATACAGGGAGCGGCAAAATGATCTGACGGTTTTCGATGCCGCGCTGTCAAGCGAGTGAGTGGTGGAGGGGGGCGGTGGGGATAGTTGCGTGGCAGAGCCTACGTGCGGATATTTTTAGTAGCCATGGAGCGGTGGGACGGCTGAGCACCGTGCGTTCGTTGTGGAAGCATTTTTTTAAAAGTGGCGATAGTGTTGTTGCTGTTTCAGCGGCAGTTCCGCAGACGTTTTAATGTGGCTCCAAGAGGGAAAGTGCCAACTCGAAACACCATTTTGCTGTGGGTGGGTAACTTTAGAGCTACCGGTTCAGCTTTAAAACGAAAATCAACAGGCCGTCCAAGGTCAGCCCGGACGCCAGAGAACGTCGAGAGAGTGAGAGGAGCTGTGGAAGCCAGTCCTCGGCGGCCTGCACGTAAACAAGCTGCAGCTCTGCAGATGTCTGACCGCTCGGTAAGAAGAATATTAAGGTACGATCTGCACTTTCACCCGTACAAAATAGCCATCGTGCAACAGTTGAAGCCCAGTGATTATGCAAAACGCATTGAATTTTCAGAGCAATTGATTGATTTGCTTACAGATGAAAAAATTCTCATTATGAGCGACGAACCATTCATTTTCATTTGAATGGTTATGTTAATAAACAGAATTTCCGATATTGGTCAGAAAAACAATCCAGAAGAACTGCATGAACGACCTCTTCACAGTCCCAAGGTCACTGTGTGGTGTGGGCGTAACAAGAAATTGTGTTATAGGCCCATACTTTTTTGAAGAGAACGGTCTAACTGTAACCGTCAATTCACAACGATACCTGACTATGTTGAAAAACTTCCTGATCCACGAAATATATCGGCATAAATCGCTTCAACCGCCACAGAATTTGGTTCCAGCAGGATGGGGCAACTGCCCACACAGCCAATGTGGTAATAAACTTCTTAAGAAGCAAGTTTCGTGGTCGAGTCATCTCGCGTTTCGGGGACATTGCGTGGCCACCTCGCTCCCCCGGATCTCAGCATCTGTGACTTATTCTTGTGGGGGACTGCTGAAATCTAGAGTATACACAAACAAACCCCGCACATTGGATGAACTGAAGGAAACCATACGCCAAGAAATAGCCAACCTCTCTCCTGAAATGTTAGGGAAAGTGTTTTGACAATTTCAGTGCAAGATTGGAAGAATGCATCGCCAAAGACGGACATGATTTGAAAGACGTTATATTCAAATCTTAAACGGATCAACTCGCCCTTTCTTGGTTATTTTTATAAATGTTCATAAATACCAATCTGAAATCTGCAATAAAACACTTTGTACCACTTTAAACGTTTGAGTTGTTTACATTTAAAACCGTCAGATCATTTTGCCGCTCCCTGTATTATCTAAATTTTATTATAGATGACAGCAGGAACGAATCCATTTTTATGACAGACAACTACGAGGGAGCAGTGGGCTTGATTTTCACTGACATATGACAATAAATAGCTATACAAAGAACAATATAGCTCCTATGCTGAAGAGATAAAGTCGTATGATTTAGTCAAAAGATATTGGGAAGTAAGTGCAGTATACAGTATTATGTTTGCAGATACCTTTAAAGAACAAATACCACGGGAACAGGAAATGTCACTTAATATTGGAAATCCAATTATTCGAAAATAGTTCAGGAGAGAATATTCTCCAATAATCATTACTTATCAAAGGAGTGTTTGTTAAACCAATTATCCCGTATCAGCCTAGATAATACTATGAGAAATAAACACTGTGCGAATTATATTTGTATGTAATTATATAAATATATCACTACAGAAAGTATTTGCACTGATGCTTATTTGATGTAGATATCCAGCTTTCTTACACAAATAATTATGATCTTTAAACCCCCATAATGTTCTTAAATAAACTAATAAGTTACCTAATCTAAATATAATCATACTTGTGACATCTGAAAAAGTTATAAAATTAAACATATTATAGGAACAATGATAATTTGTACTTATTAAAATTTAACATTTAATAATAAACAGCTTAAGGTTAGATTTTGATATCAGGTTAATAATGTGTGACGTTTGTGTTATTTACATGCATGTTAATTTCCTTCCGTGCTATAATGATAAATCAGTAGACGGTAGAAAAAGAATGTAGCATCATGAAGCAGGTTGTCTCATCTAACACGTTACCTTGAACATTACATCGTATAAGTGAAAAAAAGAGAAGCTCAATGCTTAATTTGGTGTATTTAAGGTCACAAGTATTCAGCATATTTTAAGTATGTTTTTAAAACTAATAATGTTTATGCATGTGAGCTAAAAATTATTAAAACTATTTCGGATTCTGTATGACAAAACCACTCAACGCCAATTTTTTTATTCAACTTATAGCATTTTAATAACACCATTTTATAACATTAATTGTTTAACTAACGCGTTGAAATAGTGAGACTAACTTCTACCAGTGAGACAACCAATGCAATTTAACACTTCCTCCCTTTCGGCTTAGTCGGAAGAAAGGTAAAATTTGGGTGTGGCTTTCATCATCTTCATGTAACTGATAGACGTTACTGGTATACTTTGTACAATACTAATAGTACGAATGAGATCATAGTTCGATTTTAATATGGGTCTACTACTAAAATCTTTAAATATGCGTAAACTTTGCAAACTTATGTATATACTTGTAACATAACTGAAATTAATTACTATTATATTGATGGTATGTTTTTAAACACGTTCACTTACAACGATAAAATACAATGTTTACTTCTAAAACACCTCCATGAAACCTGTAAAACTATTTATGCTTTAGTGAATTAAAATTTAATTAAAATTGCTTGATAATTTATACATATGTCAATTTTAATTTTGTAGAGAAATATCTGTCATACAAAGTTTTATACAATTGGGAATGGCTGCAGTTTTAAAACCTTTTATTGGTTGAATATTTTAGTACCAAGGTTATTTGGAATCGACCATAAGTTATGGTAAAGTTTTCCCCATTATTTCCGCATATTAAAATTTGTATTCACTTTGCACTATGTATGGCCGCAATCCTAAAACTCCTCTACACACAAGAACAAACAATATGTCAAAACTATCTAAGATTTCTAAAACATTTTCTTGGCTTTTAAGTACGATGTTTAATAACTGAGCTATACTACTCCATTTCTGAAGTTTTAACATTTGCCTTCTTGATACCTCAAGATGTATAAAAAATAAGGAGTAAAAGTTGATAAAAAAGTAATTTTTATTTACTTATCATTGGGAGTTATATTAATTTATAAAAATGTGAATATCCGATATAATGATAATTTTAATTTTTATAGCCTTGTAATATATAACCCTTCCTAGCTCGGTAAAATATTTTTTACATATTAGGCATTACGGCAATAGTGTTCAAAAGTTTGTGTTATAATGTATGATTAGTGAAAATTAGAAAAATAATTCTTCCGGTTATTCTGTCATGAGACAGATTGCAATAGGCAGATTTCAAAGACTTATATCTAATAAGATGTTACAGTTAAAATATATTTAAAATATAAATGTAGACGTTGTTTTAAACTTAAAATTAAAATGTTGCAAAGTCTATACCGCTGTATAATATAACATACTCTTATTTACACGATCCCTCCGGGGGTAACTGCAAATGGAATCAAAAAGCTAAACGCATTCGAATTACACCAGACACTAAATGCCAATTCTAATAAGATAACACTGTCGAAGGACATTGCGTCCCTTTTTATCTCCGTCGAATTTTATACCATAAATCCTCTCACTAAACTAAAACGATCAAATTTCTTTGTTTCTTTACATTTTTCAAAGAGAATGTCGGTGTTAATAAAATCGTTATAAATGCATATTAAAATATATACAACCTTTAAATGCAATGCAGTTAAATTGCGGAGGAATCCGAGTGTAGTTGTTAGTATATTATAAATGTTGTAAAGTAATAATGCAAATCAAAACTTCTTTTTTTTAAGGAATGAATTAGGTAACAAAGAGAAAAGCTTAATTTATAAGTTGGGTAATAGTTATTATAGTCCTTCTAATACAAGCAAAGAGGGGACTAACAGTGAGATTTCCTGGGATTAACAGATTTACGAAGCAGAAAACGTGCTCTGACGGTGGCTTAGTGAATTAAATGTCGCCGGCTCCTTCACTAAGTCGGGTAGCTGGTACAAACGTAAGCCATGGTAATTATAGTTAAGCCATGTTTCATGCATTTATACATTCAAAGCTACTAGTCACCAACATTTCTTTTATATGATTAGCATTAAAATTGAATTAGCTTAACAGCATTCTGCTGTGATTAATGCTATTGGAGTACAATTGATATTACAAGCCTTGGTATGACAATTTAAAAAATAGAACAATGCATTGCCTCGATGCAGTATTTACGTACACATAAAATCATATTTTGGATAGAATATTTTTGAATATATATACCTATATTAAATTTGTATAAATGGCAATAGCCTTATTTAATTTCAATAAACATTGAATCGCAAAAAGTACTTGCTCCGCCGGGACTCTAACCCGGATCTCTCACTTGCCGGGTGAATGTGCTACCATTACATCACAGAACCCTCACTTTTAACAATTGAATTATTTTGTATTTGGCCGTATCTGTCTTTTTGCGATTCAATGTTTTTAGAAATTAAATAAGGCTATTGCCATTTATACAAATTTAATGTAAATAAAGTAATTTGACAGGTATTTGATCTTCCGATCATATGTTAGTTTGGTTATTTAAACGCATATGTGACAGATACGGCTAAATACAAAATAATTGAATTGTAAAAAGTGAGGGCTCTGTGGTGTAATGGTAGCACATTCACCCGGCAAGTGAGAGATCCGGGTTGGAGTCCCGGCGGAGCAAGTACTTTTTGCGATTTAATGTTTATTAAATAAATATATATATATATATATATATATATATATATATATATAATATGTATATGTATATAATATATATATGTGTATATAATATATGTATATTGTGTCTGTGTGTGTGTGTGTGTGTGTGTGTGTGTGTGTGTGTGTGTGTGTGTGTGTGTGTGTGTGTGTGTGTGTGTGTGTGTGTGTGTGTGTGTATTATTAGTTCATAACACTTATTATAATTTATCTAGACTTATAAATATCGGACTTAATGATTATACTAATGTTCGAATGGCCGACATAATCAAACAATAGAGTACCAAGCTGGCCAAGGAAATTATTCAAGAAATTTATTACATCAATATTATAACAAATCTGAATCTTTTTCAGAACTCTCATTGCCAGTTCTTGGTAATAAATAATTTTTATGGGATTTAAGTGTACAGATATCAGGGTTCCAGTCCTGGCGAGACAAGTACGTTTTGTGATTCAATGTTTATTAAAATTAAATTCGGCTATTGCCATTTATACAAATTTAATGAACGTAAATAAAAGTCGTTTTGACATAACTTGGTCTTCTGATCATATGTTAGTTTGATTATTTGAATTCATATGTGTGAGAAAATCCAGGTACAATATAATTGAAGAGTAAAAAATAAGGAGTCTGTGGTGTAGTGGTACCACACTCGCCCGGCAAGTGAGAGATCCGGGTTCGAGTCCTGGTGAAACAAGTACATTTTGTAATTCAATGTTACAGTCCAAGTAAACAATTTTCTTAACACAATTTTTAAGTTTATATGAGAAACAAACATACCTTCGCTGCCAATTACTTCCAGGAATAAATAAAAAAACAATAATAACAACCGTATAACGCTACTACGACTTTCCAGTATTACCATGTTTTTATTTGCACTGCGAAATACTATATAAACTCAAGTTGTCGTAACAATAAAGTGAGACGTGCAGGGAGACTTCTTGTTATTTTCCTGTAGTATGTAATCTAAATAAACACCAAATATGATTATGATATTGATAGAAAAAAACAATGTTGACCTGTGAATGTTATTCAATCGTATAGAATGATACAATATAAATACAAAACCAGTCGCATCAGCTTTATGATGTTATTTTAAAACTGTGTGTTTTTGATTGACATGAATAAAGTTAATGCAATTTAAGTAATTACAACCCAGATCGTTTCGTAATGAGAAAATGAGAATAGGATGCCCTCTATACTGCGAAACTACCGGTCTCACTTTTATGCATGTGCTTATTTAGTCTCAGCTTGGTATTTAAAACAAATCATCGTTAATAAGACCACTGTAATTTAAATTTTATCACTGGGATTTTATAATTCAAAAGAATGGCTCTGCTTAGCTTAAAATACGAATGGAATTATTTCTTCAGTGTTGTAATGAAGCTGGGAATGGCTGGAGTGACTGGAATAGCAATTGTGTGGATGACAACATAATACTCCCCAGAGTTTGAAATGTGGTTGGCCTACTAATATAACTCTATCGTAATAACAGTCTATAGATGAATATGATTTACTAGATGATACCAGGATCTCCTAAGATGAGGGAAATGCAACGTATTGGTTGAAATATTACAAATAAATATTTTAAAATATAAGACACGCCACTATTTTAATGGACTTTTTTATTTCAAAAGTTATATTCATTTATTACTCAAAAATATTGAAAAATTGGGAATTGGGTTAAAATAATTACCAAGTATACTTATTTTCCATCAATTACAGAAGGATGTAAATTATAAACAGCACTACAAAATCAGATAGTATCGGAAGGGAAATAAAATGATAATAATTTTTTATTATAATTTTCCTAGATTTGTACACATTATAAGGACCGATAAAATGCATAGTAGCTACGAGCTTGCATATAATCGACCAACAACTCAATAAAGAAAATAAAACTCACAATTTAAGTGTCTGTGGATGTACAACCTTCGATAATATTCACATCGGCTCCTAATATGTATTACCTTTATCGTACCTAATCCTCTCGAATGAAACTACCAAATCAAATCTTTTCGTTAAAAAATTCTGATACATTTACTTAGAATATAAGCTTGGTTTACTCTAGTAGTGTAAAGGCTGAATAGACAGTTATATTCTTGAAATTTTGATTACCCTAAAGGATTAACTGTTGAATTAGTATTAGACACTTTTAAGGCCAGTAGCAGAGGCTAGACATTTCAAAACACATATTTCGAATTACGATATAAATGTACATTACCTTAGGTATTCTTTATAAATTACGTAAAAACAGTGTCTCCCAGTTCGGTAGTTGTTTGTCCCTCTTGTTTCATACATGTGAGTACATTGCATTTTTCAGGCCACATTTTGACAAATAGAATAATATTTTTCTAAAATATAGAGAGCACAGAGTCAATAGCTGTGATTTTCTAAAACTGGTAGGCAATACACTCTAAAACTCATGTTTATTATTATTTGAACTGATTTTACATAAAGAGGATGCTCCTAAAATTGATTGTTTGTAGGGGATATTTGTGTAAGCTAATCAATAATACGTTGTCATAATTACCTGACTTAGGTAATATTTCGCTAAAAAGCTCTACAAATAAATTATCGTAGCTAACTTAATGGAAACAGACTCGATGTCATCAGTCCATGGTAACCCTTAGGGTAGGTATATAAAAAAATCTGGATAGGAAACTGAAGGTATTATGGACTCTGCCGATTTGCTGGCATTTTCGTCCCCTCATAATTCGTAATAAAAAGAAAAAAATGAATATCCGCAAACCTGATTTGTTTATGCTTCCCAATCCAAGTTCGCTATATCATACTATTTTCTGGCTCTAATCTAGGAATTATATCAGTATTTTTATACCTTATCAGTACATCGTTTAAGACATATAGATGCGACGTCCCCTTGAAGATGTTTTTTTCATAAAAATTGCATTTAGTGTCTCGTGTATTGCTTTGTAATTCCAATTTGGTATAATACGAACTCACTGCCCTCGCTTGTTTACTCAAATATGCAGTAAGGAGTGAATGGATTTTTGAACTATGCTAATGCCCAGTCCCTTCCTTTTTGATCGTTTAGCTGCTAAAAATATGCTTAACATAAAACCAAATCCAATACCCTTCATTTACATATTGACAATTTTGTATGAAGTATCATCCGGAACAAAATAATTGGTTTGACTTCATCAATTGTATATTTATGGCCATTTTACTTTACTCGATGGTCGATTTTTCGAGTATCAATCTTACTACGGTCTTTCACGCTGTACATGTAATCAAATTGAAAAATTTTGTTAAATTAGTTAAACATAGATTCGTTATGTCATAAAACAATGATCTTACAGAACATCTGTTTTTATTTATATTTTAAAATATAAGACACACCACTATTTTAATAGACTTTTTTATTTCAAAAGTTCTATCCATTTATTACTCAAAAATATAGAAAAATTGGGGAATTGGGTTAAAATAACACACTCCTTCAATTATTATTTTGCAACTTTAGATGCTAAAATACGATGTTTCATCGTTTCGTAGGCCAGAGAACCGTAGCTCGAAAGAAGTATCGAAAGAAGAATAGGCTTATATTTATCTCAGGATCCAGTGAATATCCATAAAAGTCCAAATTTCAGAACAATCTGTTGAATAGTTTTACGCATTTTCGAATTTACAATATAGTATTTTTGTAAACTATTATATTACAATAATTGTATTATAATATAATATAATTTGTAAACCAACTGAGAAATGTATCATCTTTCCCCACCAAGATTACCTTCGAAGGTAGGACGGCTGAAGACTCCGATTCTATCTCTAACATACTTTGCTGACTACTTCTCCACAATCTTCAAGGAACCAGCAAAGTGAGCCCCCAACTTACAACTACACCAAGTCAAAGAACATATCAATCTGGCAAACATCTGCTGTGACCGTCGAGAGGAAACTAAAAATCTCAACCCTGACAAAGGAGCTGGTCCTGACAACATCCCTCCTTCTGTACTGAAGTTCTGCAGCTCAATTCTCGCTCGTCATATCTCCATCTTTTGGAATTGCTTCTTCTCTTCTGGCATATTTCCCTCCTGCTTTAAAAGCCCGGTTTTATTTGCACCTATATTTAAATCCGGTGACCGCACAGAAAGCCAAGAAAACTATAGGCCCATAGTTTATCCTCTCTTCTCTCTCTCTCTCAAAAGTATTTGAATCTCTCATAATGGATGGCCTAAAGTTTGAGCTGAAACACACAATTATTCCTGAACAACACGGTTTTATGAGTGGTAAATCTACAACTACTAATCTTGCCTTATTCCACCACTACATAAAACATCTGCATTCTCAAACGGAAATCAGGTTGACTGCATATTCTTAGACTTCTATAAGGCATTTGACAGAGTGAGCCACAAGCACCTTATGGCTAAACTTGATGCCATGGGATTCTCAAACTCTCTTTTGACGTTCCTTTCATTCCTATCTCAGAGATCGTACACTCAAGGTTAGATGTGGAGGCGCTATTTCTCGGTCATTAAGTGCTTTATCAGGGGTTCCCCAGGGATCTCTCCTCGGGCCTCATCTGTTTAACCTCTTTATAAATGATATCGACCACTGCCTTGGAGTTGAGCTGCTACTATTTGCTGATGATGCAAAGATTTTCATAGAAATAAACTCTTTTACTGATCAACCAACTGCTTCAATCAGCACTTTTTCCATAACGAAATATGGTGCCTTATGAACGCTATGGACCTTAATATATCTAAATGCGCTGTGATGACCTTTTCAAGATCTTTTACACCCTGTCTCTTCAACTACTCTCTTTTACAACACCGTTCTTCATCGAGTAGATAAAATAAAGGACCTTTGCGTCATCCAAAACACCAACTCTTCACCCTGCTGAGCACATCCAATACATCTGTAATAGAGCAAACTCAACTCTTGGATTTATCTTCCGCTCTACTCGTAATCTTTCAGTAGACGCCTTTGCTGATCCTCTACAAAGCACTTGTTCGTCCTCTCTTGGAATACAACTCTTCCATCTGGACACCTTCCCAAGAAGGACTCAAAACACAACTTGAAAGAGTTCAGCATCGTCTTGTCAGAACAGCTGGGTTCAGAGATGGCCACCACTACATGAATGTTCCAATTGCTGGTTATCAACTACAGCATGGCCTTGCTCCTCTTGAGGCTCGTAGAAAGATACATGATCTTATCTTTCTCCACAAGATCATCATCGGAAGCATTGATTGCCCGCAACTACTCAACAAAATCTACTTCCATGTTCCTGGGCATACGAGACTGCGAGACACCTTTGCAAGACTGTACTATTCAACGACCTACCAACAACAGAGTACGATACCTCGACTTCTACGCAGCGGAAATGAGATGGGACATCTTGTTGACTTCTTCGCCACCAGCCCTGCTAGATTTCGAGAAGAAATCATCAAATTAGTATATGGCACTCTATAATTCTGTTTCAACTATACCTTTTTTTCTGTTTTTACTCGCCTTTTTTTTAGTAGTACTTTGTTATATATTATAGTCTTTGCATTTAAATTGTTCGATATTTTTGTTTTTATTTATAGTTTATTGATTATTTCAATGTACCTGTTCTTGTTGAATCTTGTTTAATCAACCCTGTTTTGCTTGACTCTCTGTGCAATCTTAAATCTCCAAAACTTTTCTTGTTATATTGTCAAATGGTTACCTGTTGTTGTTATTGAATTATTGTTATCTATTGATTTAGTCGTTATCAAGTTATTGTTATTCCAATTGTATCAGTTGTTTGTATTCGCTTGTTGCACTCTTATTCTATATTGTTATATTATTTTACTATGTAATGGTATTGTAAAAGTGGCGATTGCCGTGGAAATAAATAAATGAAATGAAATATGATATTGTTATATTTTCTGAACCTACTACCCGTTAAATGTACAAAATTCTATTTCGCATTTACATATTGTTGCATCTTATGGTTATCTGTGTTCCCAATCTCGTTGGGGACGTCAAAACTTTTAATAACTTAATAACTGTTGTTCCTACCAGGGGAAGATGCTTAAAGTGTAATTCTTTTTTTAGTTAATTTTTAATTAACGTTTTACACTTATTGGTTGTTATATTTTTAATTGTGTGCTGCAGAGTTTATTTTCTTACTTCATTCATTATGATCTTCGGACGTTTATTGCTTTTATTTAGTAAATATTTTGATAATTTTTTTATTGTTCAATACAATACGTGTAGTCTTACTGCTTATTGTTATGAGATATTGTCATAGTCAGAAGAATATAATAGGTTAGGTAACAGAGTACAGATAAAATAATACACTGACACTTTTACTATACAGCTTATTTAGTAAAGAATCTGCACAATAGCTTTAGTGGCAATGCAATATAGCGTACGTCTCATTAACTTGTCCCTGCTGTACACTTCATGTCGGGACTATCGTTTGATGTCACACGTCAGGCCATGTTTTGGTTGCCCTGGCAACCCTCTCTAAACAGCTTTTCCCATGTTTGTGTTGCCTAAGTCAGCAGCTTATTACCTCCACAATATGACATAGTTTACGTAGCTAACCCATAATTGCTTTGAAAATTATGCTAAAACTACCAATTTTCATAATATGTATATCAGTTGAAATTAATTTATAATATTTACACAAATTATTCTTAGTTTAGATTACTCAATTTTTGAAATAGTTTGAAAAAATAATAACAATAACATGTTTTCTTGTACGCATTTAAAGACAAATGGTAATATTATACGTTAAACTGGTAAAATTACTCAGTTTATATTCGATTAGAATACTTTGTTACAATCAGCTGGGAGATCGAAGATTTTTCAAAATGCCATTGGTCAGGGAAGTGGAAACAGGGTAAGAACGGGTCTTATTAATGCAAATTTGTGTGTTTTAACGTGTAATTGTGGTAGGAGTGATAAAATATTTGCCATACAGTATATCTTTTGCAATACCTTTTTACAAATCCATTAATCTGAATTAAATTAAATACTCTTTAATTGAGTAAAAATTACTGTGTATCGTAAATAACAAAGATTACGGTAAAAAGTTATATTTAAGATCTTATTATGTAAGGTATCATGGTAAACAGCTTTTACTTTATGATTTGCGTGTGTATGATTTCTTAATATTTCCGACGCCAAAGTTGAGTTTGCTTTGTTGCCTTATCTTAGAAGATATAATAATGAATGTACGCTTGTCCGAGAAGCCTACTTCTGTCAAAAAACTAATAAAGCGGGTTTCGTAACATTGCATATAGCGATAGTAAAATGTGGACTGTGATATTTTTTGTATTTATATTACAGTACTTTTCCTAGTACAGCATCATTAATATTTGCTTACATGTACAGTATATGTTTCTAGTTTTTTTATGTGGGTAAAAATTGAGCTCAAAAGCGATTGGAGAAAAGTTCGAAAAAGAACTGATTTACTGTAATTATCAAGCTTACTCAAATATTTATAAGCCTATGAATATGTTATGAACGAGTAAAAAAAAACAAATTAACTAAAGCAGGTGTATGTCGTTATTAAACAACGTTTAGATAGAAGAGTTGGTTATATTTAATAGGATGTGTTAATTATTAAGATGTTGGCAAGAATGCCTTTTTTATGGGAATTTTCTTACCTTTAGAGGTTATTGAGCTGTAGTATTGAGCTAGGAAGGAAAATACTTCCTTGGCTATTCGTTATTATTTCATAGTTCGTTACTATTTCAAGCAGTATGGTGCCACAACCAGAAGCCAAACTCATTGCCACTTAAGGTTGCGTACAATTTATAAATAAGTAAGCGTTTGCAAGGCCTATCATTGGACGGGATGAAAAAGTTTCATATTTGTATAACCGACTGTATATGTTTGCAATATATTAGATATTCGATTTCCAATCTACTTCAAACTCTATATGAACATCCATTTTTATATAGAACACATTGGTTTGCATTGGGCATAGGGCTTGATTGGGTCTTAGCAAACTAGTCTAAGGGTAACCAAAATGGCAGTTAAAAAGATTGAAGAGTAAATAAACTTGTAAACAAACGGTTGGAACGTTTCACGTTTTACTATATGAAATTGTAACACATTTATCCATAGGTTTGTAATATTGAATGAAACTTTTGTGAAGCCTGTTAAACTACTTAGTGTTACGCACTACTGTTCTGTTGTTTTTAACACATTAAACACAATTAATAATAAATTGAGATGTCAATGTGCTTAAATCGTAATAAAACTAGTTCAGTATAACAGTTATGATATATTGATAATAAAATATTTCTAGTTATGTATGTATTGTGAATAATTTAAATTGCATATCAAAGTTTTAATTACTGAGAATTGAGATACTGTGACTATTGCCATTTTTGGTGTACCACAAAATTAGATTTAATTGAGTTAGAAGTAGAGAAATACACAAGGTTATTAATATAAATTCTGAATTGAAATAATTTCATACCAAGTGGTTAGTCATTTTTGTACAAATATAATCTTATTGGTTCAATACCCGTCCCATTGTACATCAATGACTGTTTTGTGTTGTGGAAAGTTCCTGTGGTATTTGAGGAGTCAAAGTTAAAGGCTATCAGTTTGCAACCTCAAAGGCTGCTTCTAAACAAAGGCATTCAAGTAGCCAATACAATCCCCATTGATTTGTGTTGAGCTGATTATAATTGGGAGAATTAGTGGCAATTGCAAGTTCTTCATTAGTGTTGGAATATTACACTGATTCTGTTCACATCGTATACTTATACTTCTTATAGAAACGTTTAATTGTTCACAAATAAACTTAACTTATATAGAAATTTACCTGTTTTGCGACTTTCATAACGATAATAGCGAAGATAAATAATAATAAAATATAAACATTCAGTATTACAATTCAATATACATATAGATACTGACAATTTCTAGACTAAATGTATATAAAGTGGTTAAACATTTCGTATTATATCTGTTGATAGGATTTTAAGATATTTTACTAAGATTAGTAACTAAAACTATTGGACATAGTTTCCATATTGCTGTGGAATGGTATTCCGTTAAGTGCCGTTATATATGTTTTAAGCGATATGTGCTTTTTTCACTTGTATATAAAAGATCGATACAGAAATATAACTTATTGCACCTATGTGAAATCTGCTGAAATACATATATCTGTATGATATAATGAACATTTGCATTCATATTAGATTTACATTTCCCCCTGCAGCAACATTGATTTTTTGCTAAGTGGCATAGATGGAAAAACCTAAATAGCATACAATTCCCCATGAGGGTTTTGATTCTGGCTGATTTATACACTTCTACTTGAACCTACATTGGGTACAGCAAAAACCGATGTGTCACTTATATATGGGCATACCTTTTGGATGACCAGAAGCGGTTCATCACTAACCGCAATTTTCGGGATTCTGGGGTGCAAGGGTGGATGGATAGGTCTAGTTTACTGCGTAAGATGACTGTTGGAGTTCGTGTGGCAAGTGTAAAAGATTCTTGATAGGCTAGACATGAGGGCATGCCACATCCTGTAAATTTTATTTTTGTAAAAATCAATTCAGACCATTCATCCATCGGGAAATGTATTATGGATAAAAAGCGGAATACACTGTAGTCTGAAATAAATATAAAATAAAATTATATTGAGTGGAAAATGGAAAGTCATTACATGCACGAATATATATATATATATGTTGATATACGTCATATAACTAATATGCATGATTATTTAATGATTTATATAACTGGGAGCCAATACCTACCAAAATTTAAAACAGTGATATGATCGGATTAACTCTCTAAGGAAGAAGTACTAAATATGTAATCAGTTTTGATGAAGAAAATATATATTTAATCATTTAATAATTCACATGTAAGTAATATAGCAGTTTTATTAAAACAAAAGGTCACAGTGTGAAATTACTTATTAACCAGATTTACAATCAGTCAAAAAGCGACAGGTTTTTATTCTATATTAACAAGGAATTTAAATTTATTATATATATTTACGTAAGCGATGCAACAATGGCAAAAGAGATATGAACTTGAATGAAGATTATATTTCAAACTATGTTCCAGTTCGTTGGATTTTTCGATATGTTTCAAGGCGGAAATTTGTTAACAGTAAAAGAATGCGGACCGATTTGTAAAACAATGTTGGATGGGGAGAGTTTAATTTAAAACAATGGAGGAAGGACGACGGACACATACTGTCACAAATAACAATTCACAAACAATAGAGTTTTTGAATGAGCAGTTATCAATATATATATATATATATATATATATATATATATATATATATATTTATAAACGACTCATGTGATCTCTGGATATCTATGTATATATAGATATATTGATACTCTCTCTCTCTCTCTCTCTCTCTCTCTCTCTCTCTCTCTCTCTCTCTATATATATATATATATATATATATATATATATATATATGTATGTATAGTAAATTTTATTTGGAGAAGGTATTCGGAAATACAACAAAAAAATTTTAGGAGAATTTTAAAAATGTAACATAAAATATAAACATTTTTTAAAGGGCTTCATCTTTTCCTATCTTAATATTGGGTTACTTTTATTTAATAAATTTTATTACTTTAATCCACACTAAGATTATTTTTGTATTTTTACATTATTTGAATATTTTTTTAGTTTATCAATTTCACTCATATATTTATACCAATGAAACTCTTAATTGACCCACATATTTACCCAAGACCACAAAGCTGTAAAAAGCCATTCTTGAACGCTAACGATATAGTTGACAGGTTAACTGCAGATTGCGTGTTGTATACGCCTCGATAATTTACAGTATTTAAGTCAGAGTGTACAAACTCAGCATATTTCTGTATAATTACATATTTCTCTTTGCACATACAATCTAATTATTTTTGACTAATCTCGTATATCTAATCGAGTGTAACGTGACTAAGACAAGAAACGTGACTGCAATAATTTAATTATTTAAAATCTCACTAGTACTAATCATTTACTAAAAAGGTTTCAATATCAATTAACTGAACCTTAAACAAATCTTTTTTGTCTATATATTTTTTTTCGTAGGCTCTTTATATACCAGGTACATTCTAAAAGTAAATTTGTATAGTAAATCCATTGTGTCTGAAACCGATTTAATCTAATCGAACAGTTTGCTACCAATTCATGCGAAGTTAAAATATATACACTTGATATTTTGACGTGACAACGTCTTAAATTAGGTTGCGGCTCGGAGTCACTCATGAAAAAGTGTAACGCCCGGTAACGTTACGATGCCCGTCCAGTGGGTCCGCCGCACGGGATCCGCACGGGATAAAGCAGATAACTGTGGGTCCGCCGCACGGGATAAAGCAGATAACTATGTTTATTCGTGAAAATGTGGAGTGCTTAGATTCGTCATTTACAACAACAACTACAACAATAAAGGTAAATAATTGTACACTGATATTTCATTATCGTAAACTATGATTGATTGAAATTTTTAATTGTTAGATTGACACAAAAGTTGAGAAACTGAGTTTATAGGTTATGTCAAACTATTGATAAATGTTGATAGTGTTAAGTAAATTATTAGTTTAAATCACTCTGCAATCAATCGTAATTCAGTCGATTGAGAAGAAACAGCGCGTATTGCTAGTCAAACATTTAAAATAACAAATTATAACCTCTAACCTGTCGTAACAGTGCGACCAAACAAACGAACTAAACCGACCAATCACCACGCGCGGAGTTAGAATTTAACTGTGTTTAGCAAGAATTTCAAATTCCAATTTTAGTAAATGTTTTATTCAACTTTACCATTTACAATAAAAAATTGTAATTAATTTCAAATTATGTACAATGTTTTAGTAAACAAAATATATTTCTATAGTTAAAATTTGTGCAATTCTTATTTTCATTCAATTCTTTATTCCTATTGTGCAATTTAATAATATTCATATCAATAAATATTCTACCGAGAAAAAGACGTTGTCACGTAAAATCTTCGCCCGTAAAACCGACTTTACAGCCAACCATAATTTTTTTTAAAATGAACTTTCATATTTAGAAGTATAACTCATAACTGCCTTAGGAAATTCGAGTACCTAGATTAGTTTAGTCTATTTTGTTTAAACTGAACATCTAAATATTTGTAGGTTCTACCTTTTTATAATTTAAAAATAACATTTATATTGTATAGTGTTTAATCCAAATATATTATGTGTAATAGCAAGTAATTGTTGGTGTAGGTACGAAATAATCCTTGCTATTGAGTGTTTATTGCCTCATAAATGTAGTCGATATCGAAGGTTGGAGATGAAACAGTTGACGACATTGCTTATTACTATAGCAAGTAACTTTGGCTACATAGTATAGTTAAAATACAAATATGTATGTTGCTTCAAAATATTTTGAATATTGAATTATTTTTAGACAGTTATTATTTAGTATACCGCCATTCCATTTTTCTAGAGGATCAATGAATTTGGATTGGTCAAAAGAAAATCCAGACTTCTGTTAACCAAATATTTCTTGTGTATGACCTGTTTGCTTTGCCCATAAAGCATTCAGTGAAAGTAGTAAAAGGAGAGTAAGATGTTGGTTTTATTTCTTGTACTGATTTTTACAATAGTACATATTGTCTACATTTATAATGTAAGACTAAATTATTTACATACTGCCGCCCAAATAATTAATAATTTGTTTGTTCCGGACGATTTTAGACTCAACTTGACGAATAGCATCGCCAGCTTGTCAAAATGTGTAAGGTCTTTATGGTTTATACAATACCTCATAAACAAAATATAACACATTATAAAATGAAAAAAAGATATGATAAACGGTAATTAAATGAATAAACGACAGGAAATAAATAATGTAAAGATGTCAGGACTCAGAATACAACCACGAGAATATTACAGTGCGGGCAAACGGTAAAGTGCTATTACTGCCTTGTTGTAGTCGTCGATATTATATTGAGTCTCAGAATTACAACTACACTAAAATTCTTAAATATTAAGCAGTAAGAAGTTTTCTGATTTCTGTCATGTCTCAGGAAGGATTTGAACCCAATGTTCTGCCGTCCTGATTGTAAAACACTAATTACGACTGGTTACCACCATGTTATCTGGCAATCATTTTATATGGCTTTCTAAAAATGCACTGGACTTTTTTGACAAAAATCCTGAACTTTGTGCCCAAAAAGGTATAATTCCTCAATATATCTATTCCACTATTGCCTTTAATTATAGAACAAACTATTTATGGACATTTTGCCAACAAAAAACGTGGTTAAATAGTTAATAAGTTCAATACCCTCTTCCTCTTGTATTTTAGCATTATCTGTATTGGGCATTTTATTTTATATGTTACTGTATAACATTTTATTATGTAGTAATAATAAACAATAATAAAAGTTTTAAAGATGTGCACACTTCGTAGAATAAGCCTGGTACTCTTCCTAGTTGGTCTTTATTTATTTAGTTATTAAGGTGATAACTTTCACCTTTTAATTTATGTTTGTTGTTCTTTAATGTGAAGAATCATATAAGAAAATTGACATGTGGGCCCGCCAGGGGATAATAAAAGCCAGGACACATACCAAAATCTTGAAATTAAACCTTGGTTTGGAAAGTTTAATGAAAGGCCAATCAAGAATTGTAAACTGGTGAGCAGTAATGTAGCATCCAAAGCTCCATATTAACTACCAACAACGAAATGCTATGAGTCAAGAAGCGGAATTTCAAGTTATCCTTTAACTATTATTATTATTATTATTATTACTTTAGTATTACTCATAAAGTCACCCATTTATCGTGCACCATTCTATAAATCAGTGTATTGTTTACTGTACAGTTAAACTAAAACTATTTGCAGATGGTCATTAGGTCTGTAATCCTAATAAGTAATATTATATATATTTATATATATATATATATATATATATATATATATATATATATAATTTTATAATCTTTGAATGGAACCTTCTATCAATTTACGCTATCATGTTTACTCCTTTTTTTGCAAAATACACTTACGTTCATCTTTCTCAATCAAAACTATTTGTATCTACTTGTATTTTGGTAGTGTAAGATAGCTATACAAATGTGTACTATTACAAATCAAACAAACAGCAAAATTAATTTAAAAGTACGATCAATAAATGCAATTATTAACTTTATAGATTTTTTATGGAAATTACCATAAGATGTGACATTAATTTTGAGTATTATAAACTACAGACAAGGAAACTGTATAAAAAGGTAATTAATGACCCTATTACAACTGAAGAATCAACAAGGTTAAAAGTTACTTAGTCTCTGTCTATTGAGGTATCCTTATGTAACTAAAGGAGCCTCTCTAACTGGCTCACAGTCACCAAGAATATCTTTAAATAAATCAGCAAGGTCCACAATTTGTTGCACATGAGCCGTTAGTAGCTAGGACAGTCGTTCCACTGTGCCATCAGTGTTGAAGATGGCACAGCACTACCACGTCATGAAGGCACCTCCAAAACTTTGTGTTCCATGGTTTTATAGGTGTCACACTTACTTTTAACCCTAGAACACTACCGTGCGTAAATTTTACGTACATGCGTCATGTTTATAGTCACACCTACTCTCCCCCCAACCTTCCGGTTTAAGCTTTGGGCAGTGCTTCTACTGATCAATGGTGGTTCGTCCTCCGAAGTGTAAAGGTGTGTGTAGTTCTTTTTCTTGTCTCAATATTGATTTTTATTTAGGCCGTGCGTCAATTTTACGTAGCGGTAGTATTGCTTGATAAAAAATACGTATATTTTACGTATAAGTGTATAGTAAAATAAGTAACTAAACCTATTTTAGGTTGTTTTTTGGTAAATAAAAGTCTTGGAGTTAGTAGACAATTTGTGGGCTGTTTGGAAAGGATGAATTTCTATGGCATTGTAGATACGAGATGAAGACCTAACCTCATATGAAGATAAGGTTAGGAAAACACCATGTATCACACATGCACGCATTACACACCCGCACACACGCTTAAACACACGCATCATCACAGTAAGTAAGCACATAGGCAAGAAAATACACAAACACAATACACAGGTATGAAAATAAACCTTTACATTACCTAAAAAACAAAAATAAACATGCTACGTAAAATTTACGTATCGGTAGTAACAAAGGCATATCGAAACACGGTAGTGTTCTAGGGTTAACGTAGGCAGATAATTTAAAATAAAATCTTGTAAAGATAATGGATGATAGTTGCTATCATGGTAGATAATGAAATGTAAGTTTTTAGTAAAAATTGTACTAACAAAAAATAGTCCATGTATTACACAGTTAATTGAAATAAGGGGACATATCAAATTTCAGAGAAATTTATCAAGGTATTTTGGAAAAATAAAAAATAATGGCAATGTCTTTTTCAATCCCTATTAAATTATATTAACATATAACAATTTAGTAACGTTTAAATAACTTTACTAACACTTAAATAACACTTTGAAACACTGTCATCATTCTACTAACAGCTGCAGTTAATTGGTTCACTACCTTTTCCCTGGATCATCGGTCATGTTCCAATAATACACTGTAAATCGTTTAAACCATGATCCTTCCATTCAGCAGAAATGTTCATTTATACATCACTTTTGCGATAGTAGCTTTTCATCGTTAACACCAGGATTAAACGATCTCTTAATTAATGGACTAAAAAATTGGAAAATGCAACTCATAGTCTCTTTGTAATAAGGTTGTTACCAGTACTTTTATTTTTGCTGTATTTTTAGCAGTATATAAATAAATATATATTTGTAAGGAAAATGTCGCTTACATAAATATATATTCACTTCTGGTGTATAAAAACAGAATTGCTCTATTATAACAATTATTAGACTTCTTAATATAAATTTCCTTTAATATTTCGGCTTTGCCGTTTTCAAAAAGGTATAATAAAAATAACAACACAGTAAACAAAATTTACAAAAGTAAATAAATACAAATTTACATAAATAAACAAACAGGAATTTTTGAACATGTGATTAACACCAAAGAGAAATAAATAATATAATGAACAGAGAAATAATTTAGAAAAATAAATATAAATATATATATATATATATATATATATATATATATATATATATATATATATATATATATATAAACTAGAATTAAATAATTAAATTATAACTAAATATAATATAATACTGCTCAGTATGTAATATTATTATAAATATTTGTTTTAAATATTTTACACTCTAGTCTCATACTGTCAAATGTTGTGTTTGCTGTGTTTGTGTTTGTGTTTTGCTAAACTGATGTCAAATATGTGTGTTAAAAACAGAATATGTCATTATAAGTGTTTTGTTATTAAACTCTACTTATTAGAGTGAAATAAGCTATTAGGGATTAAAATACAATTCTATTTTACAGTTTTTATTCCTTTTAACAAAAAATAATCAGGAACGTTTTAAATTTTTTTTTCCTTTAACATGTGTCAGATTATCTACCATATCAGCATAAGATTAATACAAACCAGCATTATAGATTAATTTGAATTTTATAAAGGATCTTTATAATAAATTATTGCAGGCTTTTATAATAATGCAGGCTTTAATAACTTTAAAAAATTTGAATTTGCATAAACAAGAATTAGATAGAAAATATAGGAGAGTCATTTTAATCTTCTATGTATTTAACGTAAACAAATTAAAACCCAAAACTCGATTGCACCTTCTTAATGGAAATTAAATATAGGAAGTAACATCTTGACAACCACACAATGACATAAGTTTTTATTTTTTTATTCGTTATTTTTTTTAATAAATAAGTATTATTATTACTTCTGACTATACACACGTTAAAATCAATCAATAGACGAGTCACATGGTTAAGAGTAGTGAATGTGAAATCTTAGCAATCACTTTTCGAAATACTTTTATTTTAAAATTCTCTATTTCGGATCTGTTTCATATCTGCATAAGAATATTCCTTCCACAATACTTAACATGACATATGTATAAAATCTAAACATTAGTTTATTTATTTACGATGTATAATAGCTGCAAACACGAACTAACTCAATGTATTGAGGAGATTTCTCGTTTCCTAAAAGTACCTTTGTTGCTTTAACAAAAATACAGCCGCGGCTACTTCACTACTTCTACTACTATTTCTACTTCATTTAATGTTGGCACGAGTTTCTGATATTTTATTAATTATTTGAAAATTTGAAAACACATTTAGCTAACCAGTCATTGGCCACTTCCACTTTTCCGGATGCATGGAAGGAGGCAATTGTACTGCCTCTTCCCAAAGTCAAAGCACCTTCATCTGTGTCCGAGCTGCGTCCAATTTCGGTATTGCCTGCCCTGTCGAAGATAATGGAGAAGCTGGTTGTTTCACAGATGGTACAATTTCTGGAGTCGGAGAATATCCTTCCAGCCTTACAGTCTGGGTTCAGGAAGGACCATAGTACTGCAACTGCGCTTTTGCTCGTTTGTGACGAGTTGCTTCACGCAAGGGCGGATAAGAAAGCATCTCTTCTTGCAATGCTGGACTTTTCACATGCATTCGACTCAATAGACCACAGGATGTTGTTGGCTATCATGCATTTTTATGGTTTTCGACCAGAGGTGGTTTCTTGGTTTGATTCCTATTTGGGGAATAGGAGACAAAAGGTTAAAATTGGGATGGATTTCTCCTCATCTTTAAGTAGATTTGCTGGTGTTCCACAGGGAAGTTGCCTTGGGCCCATTCTATTCACCCTGTTTTCCGCCACTATGGGTTCAGACTTGCAACATAGTCGCTTGTATTCATACGCCGATGATGCTCAACTGTGTGTTTCATATGAAGCCGGAAGAGCTGACTCAGCAGTTTCCATTTTGAATGCTGACTTAAGCATTGTCCATGATTGGTCTGAGAGGCATGGGATTAAACTGAACAAGGAAAAGTGTAGTGTCTTGTCGATTCCTTCCAATGTGGGTTCGGAGACAGTGGGTGAGGTGTTGCTTGGCAGTGTCAGACTGAAGGAGTGTGTGAATCCTCAAAGCTCTTGGGCCTCATGCTTGATAGTGGCCTCACACTATCTGGTCATGTAAGTGCTGTTTGTCGGCGAACACTTGGTCGACGGAGAATGCTATACAAGCATAGGCACATGTTTCCTAGAGAGACCAGGCTTCGCCTTGTCCGGGCTCTTGTGCTCTCTGTGATCGATTATTGCCTCCCTGTCTATGGCAACATTGTGTCTAAAGGAGATTTAGAAAAAATACAGAGGGTCCAAAATATGTGTGTAAGGTATGTATGTGGTTTAAGAAGGTTTGACCATGTTTCGGAGGCTCGACGATCGCTGGGTTTGTTGACTGTAGCTGATACTTGTATCCTGCGCTCCTCATGCCTGGTTTACAGAATCCTGACCACTGGCAGGCCGGGATATCTGAGAGAAAAACTAAAAAGCAGGTCTCAAGTCCGATCTCGCAGTACTAGACAGGATCAAGTGTTGGAGATGCCTCGCGTTCGCCGTGAATTTGAAAGAAAACGATTTGCGTACTTTGCTCCCAAATGATATAATGAACTGTCCTCCAGCGTAACAGGCCAGGGTGTATCTGAAACGACATACAAATAAAATATATACAAGTATTTAATGTACAATACAAGGTGATATAGCCATATATAACTGTATGTCTAATATTATGTTTTATTTATTAATAACTATAAAATAAGCTTTTAATTTTTTAAGAACTATAATAAGACATGAGTCGTTTTGTAAACCAGCAATTATTGTTGAAAACCGCTCCAAAATAAAGTCCTTATTTATTTATTTATTTAAAATTATTTGTTCCCAGCTTTGTCCTTACGATCTTTAAATAAAATATTTTATTATAAAAAATTGTGACGTCGGGGCCCATGTTCCCGCGTCTGGAAGTTCGGAGGGGGAGGTCAGCAAGAGAGGATGCGCCGAGGCGATTTTGTACGTGAGAGGACTCCGGCTCGAGCGGACGTCCGAGCTCCTGAGGGACCGATCTAGTGTTTAGGGCTTAGCCATAGTGATGGTAGTGACGCGTTGGTGTCATGGGTTCGTGGAGTGTTGTCGTTTGAATAAAGTTGCTACCTGTAATCTGAACTGCGTTTGGATTCCTGAGTACACCACCTTCCGCCCAGCTGGCAGGCATGGAGGCGTGACAAATTGTGGAGGGAGGGTATCCTGAGGTGATCCAGAACCAAGACGGATTAAACGATCCCGGTTAGTAATATAATATATTTTAATAGTTATATAATATAATAGTAAATATTTCTTTTTTAAATTCGGATTGTTTTTTTTTTTTAAGATAAATTGATTAAGTTGAAAAAAATGTAGATTGAGATGAACAAGAGAGAAAGTTAGATTGTTGATCAAATAATTGTAGTTACCTTTTGAAAGCCAAAGTGTAATTTGGAGTAAATTCAGTTTTTATTTGTTTGTCTCGTAGCTTGTAAGGCACGAACATCAATTTTGTCAGTTTGTAAGAGTAGCATATTTAGCAGCCACAGTGCGTCGAACAAACGGTAACCGGTATAGGAGGCCAACCTACACGTGATGTAAATCAAAGCTGTTTCTTTTTATTGTGTGAATAGAAATAATTTTGAGAAATAGTTGTGTTTTTATAAAGTGGTTTGTAAAAAAAAGAGAGCTTTTGTCCATGGGTTGGCCAGGTCAAACCCCATTGGTACGACGACTGTCGCGCATTGGAAATGTTGTGGTGTTTTGAATAACTTGTGTCAGGGGGAATATGTATATTTAAATTGTTTGATTGTATTTGGATTGTGATTGTGATTTTGATTTTGTTTTGATTTAATTTTGTTCTGATTTGGTTTTTATTTAAATCTTAATTCGTGATGGTTGGAGCAATAGTATGTGTCCCCAAACATCCAAGTTTAGTGTGAAAACAAGAAGTCAGTCAAGGCTGACATCAGTTAGTGTGGTTTCCCGAAGTCCCAGGACACCCCCAAATAGACATGTTGAGGAAGTAAGAATCCGTAGTGATGTAGATTTAATTCCCTACCTGGTAGTGGTCCTGACGGTGAAGAGGAGAGTAGAAGCTATGGCTGAGCCAGGGGGCCTGTTATTACTCCAGGAAAGTTCAGGGGCGGAATGGAGGACAAAGTTGGAGGAGTATCTAGCCCAATTGCAAGAGTGGCAAGGCCACTGGCATGGGAACGAGGATATGATGTTGGTTATTCTCCACTGAATGTTACCTGGATGGAGACAGCTCTGGGAATGGGACGAAAAACCTAGAGCCAATTTTAGGAGCCAATATTCAATGTGGAACGGGTAAAGAAATGGAATGAAGGATACGTTTCAGCAATCGCTTGGGATGAACAGATGGAGTTCCGAGGTGCGGATGCGGATGCAAGGGATGAGGAGCCGTTAGAACGTATGTACAGATGTGTTAATTTATGTTCAAAAGTTGGACCCCGGAATGAACGAGCGAAAACTAAGATCAAACATGTTTTAAGAGGATTAAGGCCATTCTTTTGGATGAAAGTGATGGTGATGACCAATGACACTCTAGAATGCCTACTAGCTACGTAAGGAAGATCCAGACCGGCATGTTTCATGGCTGGACAGCGGGGTAGAAACTTACTGGGGGAAGTTTCATCAAAGGCGACAAAACTACTGGGAACGCCAGTCAGCATTCAAGACGGAAAGAACACAGGAGCTAGAAAGCAAACTAGAAAAAGGAAAACTTAACTATCTGAATTTGCCAAGTTAAGCATGGTCTTCTAGAAAACAGCAGGAGGAAGATTCGAGATACACGAGGCCGCATGGATGAGAACATAAGAACAGCAAGGGTTCAGTTCGAAGTTCCGAGGAAGAAGAGCACAAGATGTTGAACAGTATGGAAGGTGAAACCGGAGGGAGGAGCAAGAGGAGCTACTCCACTCGAAGTGGAAGAAAATAGTGACGGTTTCGAGTGATATGCTACCAGTGCAATAGACCCGGTCAATTCATGCTGTTGCCTGTCGCCTCGGAAATCAGGGAAAACGACAGAGGGAATCACTAAATCAGGGAGCGAGTGGTTCCGCTAGAAAAAAAGAGCTCCAACAAAAGATGAGAAATCCTAATGAACATTGAGGATGAGCGTCTTGTGCAAGAACATGAGCGCCGAGAATGGCATGACACATGGAGGAGATACAACGTAACTCCACGCCATGAGTTACGCCGTGGAGATTTTTACCAACGCTATACCACAGGAATTTCCTCGTCCGAGGCCAGTACTGTTAGGACCGTGGGACTAGTATTGGAAATAAAAAGGAAATATTAAAATCAGTGGACAATGCCAATATATGTAGATACTGGGGCTGGTGTTAGTTGTGTTGATGAGAATTGGTAGCAACGTGAGTGACAGGATTAAAGAGTTACAAGAGATGAATGTTAAGACAGCCACCGAGGAGACAGTACAGATTTTGGTGTAGAATAGAAATTATTTAGAAATCAAGCCACTGTGTGATATTGTTCCCCCCCAAGTGTTTGTGGCCAAAAGGATGGGTGACTGTAGTATCCTGGGTAACGATTTCCACATGAAGTTTGGTTACCAACAATAGATTTTCGAGGAGAAGAGCCAATTTATAATCGCCAACGGAAGAAAAAATTTCAGTAGATTTCCTCAGCGCGGAAAAAAGACGCCAAGTATTTGCGTCCACATCCAGACCCCTGTGGTTTGAAGCACATACTGTTTGAAGACAAGACAACTGAAGATACCCGGCGAGAGTAATTATGTGATGATTCTACTGAACTCCTTCCAGAAGACAGAGACTCCTGAAATATTAAGTACGAAAGGATTTGTTAGCCCACTTTAGGAGTTATGGAACCAAAGGAACGGAATATTTGAGAAAAATCTGTTTCTTGTGCCATACGGTTTGACTTCACGACGAGCCACCTAACCAAGTATTGTTGATGAATTGGAGATGATAAAAGGTGCCTACAAAGAAGGCGAAGTGTTAGCGGGAAGGTATATGAAATCTGTGACTGAGAGAAGACCCGACCAGCGAAGTCGAGGGAGGCAAAGACAAGAAAGAGCGAGCTTGAGGAGGGCGAACATAGATATTATCCGCAATTATTCCCAGAGAAAAAGAAAAGCCCTACATAAGCTGCTGACAGAGTTTAGAGTCGCTTGCCTGGAAGAAATCTCAAATTAGGACGAACATCGATGTGGGAAATGGCATTACGTCTCACTGACGTTACCAGTGCTTAAACACGCCTATAGGGTGTGCATCAGTGAGCGAGAGATTATCAGGGAGCTGGGTGGATGAATGCTATCGAAATGGAATCATCCGGAAAAGTTAATAGCGCTTACGCATCCCCCAGTTGTACTCGTAAAGAAGGAAAGGACGACACATGGAGGTTTGTGTAGATTACCGTAAATTGAACATTTGTATCCAAGATCTTTAGGCGTGTATCCCTTTCCAGTTTAATTGGAGAATATTATTGACATACTTGAACGGATGTCAATGGTTCTGCACCCTCGACCTGAAAATCTGGTTATGGCCAAATACCAATTAAGGAGGAGGTTAAAGCACAAACTGCTTTTATAACGCAGACGGCCGTTTGGGAGTGGAATGTACCCCTGTGGACTCAAGGACAAGCCCAGCGGTGTTCCAGGATGGTATGGACCAGGTACTAGCAGGGTTGAAAATGGGGTAAGCTGTCTGGGTTTTCCTTGAGTCGTATTGGTCATGGCACCAGCATATGATGACATGCTGAGCAGATTATGGCTGGTCTTGGAAAGGCTTAGATCTAGCCTCTATGATCTTAATCAACCAAATGTTCGTTTTAGAGGTATAGCGAGTCAAGATCTTAGGACATACGGTAAACGCCCAAGGTTATAAGTCCCAACCCTGACAAGATCAAGTAGTTTAAAGGACTTTGAGGCTCAAGACGAAAAGAGCTCTGCGATCCTTTATTGGTATGTGTAATTATTACAGATCTTTTGTGCCGAATTTCTCTAGGTAGTTGGTCCTTTAGTCATCTTACCAGAGAGGATGTAAGATTCCATTTGGGGTCTGACAGGAGGCAGCCTTTGTAGATCTGAAGAGCGCCTGACATCAGCTCCGATTCTTCACCCGCCGACATTTTCACCAAAGTTGCATTGGTTTGCACACTGATGCGAGTGGACCAAAGGAGTAGGCGCAGCCCTTATGCAAAAGGTTGGAGAACAGTGCTCTCCAGTTCGGTATGGATTCACGAAGGTTATCGGACGCCGGAGAGAAGAAATACATCAACTGAGAAAGAAAGAAGTGCACGCGGTTGGTCTGGGCGGCGCAAACTTTAGCAGTTCTTATGGGGCCGAAAGTTTACTATTAAAAAAAGGGGTGGGTGAACCACCACGCGCTATGTTGGTTAGAACAAGAACAGAGACCTATCGGGCAGGACTGGGCGTTGGGCTCCAACTTATGAATGTTGACTACAAGATTAAACACAAGCAAGGGAGAATGCAGTGGTACCAGGGATGTTGTTCAATGGAATCACGGAGGGGTTAGACGATCCCGGAGGATTCAGGACAAGACCAATGATATCCATTGTTAGCAATTAACCTGAAGATCTCCACCAGTCTACAGAGAGAAGATCCCGATTGCAAGTGGATTAATTGGATGCAGTTCAAAGACCCCGAGCGGATCAGCTAGCGCAGATGACGGTTGGTAAGAGGCTTTATGGTTGAAAGACGGGTTACTATTAAGAAGAATGTCCGCACATGTAGGTTCACAAGATGTTTACTAGTGATCCCAAAAAGTATCAGAGATGAGGGTGTTATTGAAGGTCATGACAAGTCGATTATCTGGCGGCCATCTGAGGTTCAGTTAAAACATTCTTCAAGATAAAAAGCAGATACTCTGGCTCCAAATTTGGTTAAGGAAGTTGAACGGTACGTACAAATCGTGCCCGGACTGCCAGAGTCGCAAGGACACCCAAACGGCTGCCGCAGGGCTTTACAACTGTATTCCGTGGGACAGCCATTAGATACCATAGGAGTGGACTTTTGGACCGTTTCCGAGGTCAGCGAAAAGGGAATGTGTATATAATAGTCAGCAGTATGTAATACGCTCAAAAGTGGGCAGAGGCCGATGCAACGCGAAACCAAGACTGCTGAAACAACAGCGAGGTTCCTAGTAAACAGGATAATCTGTAAGTTGGATGCCCCAAAGATGGATATAGTCAGATAGAGGGACTGATTTCACATCCTCCTTGGTGAAAGAATTGTTAAATGGATTGGGAAATACGAACAGTATTTAATTACAAATGCCTACCCACCCCATGTGTAATGGAATGACAGAACATTTTAACGGTACTTTGGCCAAATGCTGTTTCGAATTATGTCAGCACTAACAGGATAGTGAATGGAATTTGTATGTGAGCCTCTACTTGCTTTAGCTTATAACACATCTGTACAAGAGACCACTTCGACACACACCTTTTTCCTTGTATGGTCGAGAAGCACGGCTCCCCATAGACGTGTCCCTACGAAACATGCGTCAGAGTACCACCAAGTCGAGGAAGGCTGGAGAGGTTCAGAAGTGCCGGTGAAGACGTACACGAAGATAGTCAGCGGTACACAGTGAAGAAGAGCAGAAAAAGAGTTTGATTAGGGACCCATCGACATGTGGAAATTCTGAACCAGGGGAACAAGTAATGGTTTGTGGACTCCCATCCGCAAGAAGGGTAGATCGGACTATGCTGTACACAGATGATGTATGGACCCCATACAGGTCGAGGATAAGCAATCGGACGTGAACTACGTGTACTAGTCACAAAGGAAGAAGAAGCCTCCGTTCCAGGATACAATTCACGTTAGTCGGCTGGAAGCTGGTACTACCTAGGACACTGTGAGAGGGTTATGGTAAACAAAAACCAATAGTTCGACTAAAAGTAGTTGTAAATAATATTTAGTAAATAGGTTAGATTAATAATTATTAATGTGGACCATGTTCAATTTTTGGACTTTCCAATTTATTGTGAATTGTAGTGAGTGGTAGTAAGTAAAACCTTAACATTAGTGCATCGACATGAGGAATCATGAAGGTTGGGCTTCACGACAATAAATAGCCGGGACATGAACTATGATCGTGCGTCAGCAAGATCTAAGTTCGAAGGAAGGGTGAGAGTGTGTAGAAGGACCTTGATGAGGACAATTAGTTCGGTTAGTGTCGGTTGTCGCGTGGACGTAAGTGAATCTGAGACAACCTGAGTTCCCATAATCGTGGTTCATTATATATATTCATATACGTTTATTTCAGAACTGAATTTAATAATTTTCAATTATTAATTATTTATCGTACAGTGGTTTAAACACTTTTTTATTTCTTTGTTTAATGTGTTACTTGTGTGTGTACCTAAGTCATGACAGAGACGATGAACGAGGTGAGCGGCTACTGGAATACCAGATATGCGGTGATGTATGAGTTAAGTGTAAGTGTTCTCTTTGTGTGCAGTCGCAGTTACCGGGATTTTTTTTTTTTTTTGGCCTCCCCACCCCCCCCCAACCCTGCGACACCCGGGTGCCGATATCTGTAACTAACAGGGGTGTACTGGAAAGAGATTACCCGAGATGGTGATGTACGAGTCATCAGTTCCTCTAGTGTATCAAAGTGTGTTGCCTAGAGGTCAATATGGTATCATTTGTCACTGCCACAGATAATGGTTTTTGTAACAGGAGTATTAAATGTTCCCCAATGTATGTTGTTCGCATGGATTCTTCAGGCCGATAAAAGTATAGCGACAGCAAGTGAAATGGCTGAACTCGATGCCTCAGTGGGATATCCGATGTATATGTAATCTAATAGTATGTCTGCTAGAGTCAGAGGAATTTTGAGTATTGATAGGAGGATTTCGCCCATTGGTTGTGTGGCGAGTAGATAAACGACTAAACCGACAGTTAATACCTTTATTCATAAATCAATATATAATGTCAAAATTTGTAAATAGCTTAAGTGAGCAAGTAAAACTGAAGCCTTTTCAGAAATTAGAGAATGCTCATTTTAGGTATAAGAATTACAGTGCAGAAGTAGAGAGGACTTCGCACGTGTCTTGGATGTTGGCGTTAACAAACCAAGTTAATCGATCGATTTCAGAAGCAGGAATTCACAAACGAACAGAGAAATGATCACAAGAGTTAGTTTATGTTACAGGTGAGCGCGCACCATTCAGTACGTCAGTTACAATTGTTACAATTGATACACGCATAGAGGATATTGGAGTCAATGTCGAGAGGGGAAAGATCCCGATTTCCTATTTTTTTTTTTAAAACACAAAAAAAATAACTGTAGATAAGCTAAGAAGAGGATTTAACAAAATTAACAGTTGCATTTTAAAAGGCGGACAGCTATGACCTAGCAGATACCAGTGTTGGAAGTGTTAAAACACTGTAAGTTAGAAATAGGTGATTGTGATAATTTTTAACGGTAACTCAATCTTAATAAATTTGCAGATTCCAATCAAGAAAACTTACGTCCCCATTAAAATGAGAGATTGTATACACCTTTAAATAATACCTTTTGCGTGGTATATACCAGACTTGTACCATTAAGCAGGAAACGTCATTTTTGGTTAACAGTGAAGAACAGTATGGTTAGTGTTACAGGGGCAGCCTTGCAGCACTGTCAGCCCTGAATTTTAATAACTATGTATGTCCCCTGATACGCCGGTTGATGTCTGTGTCGGGTTTAAGTTGACCTAGAAAAAACATTTTAGGGTGCGACCCTACACGAGCTGAGGGCTCTCTATGTGTACTTTTCATGTGTTGTCAGGTGGGACGTCCCACTTATCACCCGATAGACGACTTCCACCTATGTACTAACCCATTTGTTGAGCATTTAGAGTTTGTGTGCAGAGATACAGTTCGAACACTTCAGTTTAAGATACAGTGCGTAAGTGCCTGGGTGACTTTCAGGAGAGTGCGTGTGATTGTAGCTTAGTTCGCTGACTCCCAATTTTGTTTCAGAAGTATCCGTGTAGGCAGAGGAAGCGGATTAAGTTAGCTGTGGCACACACATACTTCCAGCTTCGTGGTCAAAATTAAAAACTTTGAAAATCACCTCTAAAATTAATCATGTTTCCAGCACTTTCGAGACACTAGACGAATGCTTAGACAACGATTGGGCTAAGTACAGCTGTCGCACTGGAATTTATCTTTTACAGAACATAGAAAGTTAGAGAGCCCGACGCTTAAGGTTTTGTCAGTGGAGAGGGAATGTATTACATACACTGTCAGCCGTTGCTTGCTCTCCATTTATTTTTTGTTTACTAACCATAATTGTTGTGGATGAAATTCCCCATCTAGTAGGCTTAGGTATAGGAGCATTTGTGAGAGCAGAAAATGAATTAATTACCCCGAATCAGGAACAATGTATGTGGATTTATTTTTGTGCATTATAATAATATTGGTTCTGATTGGTTGTCGGTACGTCGTGGGATTGATGGGTAAAACTGGGATCCACAAGGGATCGAGCGAAAGGCGAACGACATAAGCGGATGACCGCCAAACGTGACGTTAGAGACGTGGCTTGCCAAAGAACTTGCCTATCACGGAGGGAGTCGATGGAAAGGAGTGAGAATAACTCTTGATGGTGGGACCACAGTTCAGTGATCAGGTATAAAGGATACCTGGTTAATCGTTGTAACCATAGGTAAATTCGAGGGTAAAACTGTATAACTGTGAAACGTTAATAGTGTATGATAAATTAAAAATGTCTAAAATATATTATTTCAGGAGATTATTGTTTCATGAATTCTAAAATGTAAGTACAGTGTGTGAATGAAAATGTCTGGGGTGGTGTGAACGTTTGAAATGAAAAAAACGTGTGGCCACTCAGAGTGAATGTGAGTGACATTTGTGTATTAGCTAATATAAGAGCTTATATTCCAAACTCGTTTATTATGATTGACTAGGTGAAATACATGTTCTGTTTTCAGCTGGTACGTTATACATACGCCAATATCAGGTAGAATGGTTTAGACGTTGATTTTGGATCTAATAAAATTAAATTGTGAAACTCATAATTATTCTGTAAATAAAGGGGACCCTTGAAATAGTTTTAGAATTCTAGATTAGGTTGAAGACTTAATGCTTTAAGAGGATTGGACGTCGCAATGAATATAATTTGTTAGCTAATATATATGGCTATTGTTTTATAACATGATGTTAAAACTGTTAATAATAATTATGTTGTCTCTTACAGTTGTCATTAACGTAATCATCGAATTTCAGCGTTGGACAAAGTTAGTTTCTAAAAAATATGATTTGTAACACTGTATACGAAACAAATGTTGTATATGGTTATGCTAACCAATGTTAAGAAAGAAGTAATTGCTTTTGTAATTTGTTTGTAAATTGGGTGAATAAAAATAATCAACAGTATTAGATCTGTCAATGCATTCAAAGTAACTTATAAGATGTTACGGGTATAGTCAGCTATTAAACATATTCTTGTGTGGTGTTTAGTGTAGTTATGTGAAAGGGAGTTAGATGTGTGTAAAGAATAAAATTTAAGAGATAAAGCTTTGTTTGAAAGAAGTCATTTTATGCTAAGCTCTTAAGGGCACCGGTGGGAGTCAGTAGCTCAGAGGCCAGGCCGGTGACGCGAGGTCAGGTGACCAGAGAGGCCGGCGGCTACTGCTGACCTCAGCTACTTTTGTCAAGTATGACACTGCCGCCGGTGTGCAACATCTTCAGTTACAAAAAAAAAAACCCCCCCCCCCTTTTTGTACCACCTATTACACTGTTAAATATCTGTATCCTGTAGTACAGGTTAGCTTTTAATGTTACTTAGTTTGGTTGACTTGTCTATGTTAATGAGTAGGAAGATGTCAAATATCTAGTATGCCTTTTCGTGGACTTTTTATTAACATTATTTAGTTTGGGTCCCTATATTAATATCACACTTTGTAAGGTTTTTTCTATAAAAAAAAGTGTTTTTTGCAAATCGTAAGTTATAGTAATGGGTAGATAATAAGGATTAATGTTATTAGTTAGTAATTTGGTAAATAGTTCTTAATAATATTATTATAGTGTTTGAATAGGAATATCGTCATTGTACTAGTATAAGAAAGGGCAATATAGAGGATTAATATATTTTGTTTTTTACTGACTCGCACAGAAACAGCTGAATGGTTCCGGAATGTGTCATGACTCATTTTTCATATACATTTATAATTTCCTGCTTTCAGTAATTAAATAATGTAAAGTTGTTTAATGTATTTTATAACTAGTAAAATGCTCGAAGTATACCTTACACGTAAGTATAGATGTTAATATAAGGGAGAATGGGACACCCACGCGGGTATTTAAGAGTAAGTTTCTTTGAAATCTAATGTTTCTGTTCAAATAAATGCGATTACACCAATAGAAACCATTGCTAACTAGAGTAGGTAGATAGGCTCTGTAGGACAAACATGTTTTTGTAGATTGAAGGGGCCAAACCTTTGTGAGAAACGAATTCATTGCGATGTTGCTGGAATAACATTTTAAATTAATAAAATTTTCCATGGAAATGATATTAGTGAGCGGGGTACGTATGGGAGCGGACGACTGAGGCTCGTGATCGGGCCGTCAACGCCAGAGACCTTTAAGTGTGATCGAGCCGTCAACGCCAGAGACTTTATGTGCAGTGTAAATGACTGTCCTGAGAAGTGGCTGCCGCAGTGTCGTTGTTCCAAGTGTTGCCTCCAAAATCTAAAACAACTATGACTGTTGGAGAAACCGGCGCTCTGCCACATGTTGCGATTCGCGGGCGAAACGTGAGGGTAACTTGTGCACTTGACCAGCCGCCCAGACTGAACACAACCAAGGGACCAGCTTGCCAGGGCCTGGAATAATGAAGAAGGACGAAATCCTTAGAGGGCATCAACCCCCAATAACTCCTTAATTTGGCTGGGTGGTTCTTTTGTGAGACGTCGGGGCAATGTTTCCGCCGTTGGAAGTACTGAATGACGGAGGGGGAGAGCAGAAGGTCGAGGAGAGAAGTAGTAAGAGCAAGAGCAAGAGAAGAGACAGAGCAAGGAGAGGACAAGAAGTGTTAGAGAAGGGAGAGGCAGGTAAAGAGAAGAAAGAGTGTGAGAAAGGAGTAAACAGGAGAGGAGAGATGCAGAGAGGAGGAGAGGTAGAGACGGGAGGTAGAAGTAAGGTAAAGTTTGAGAGAGAGGTAGAAGTAAGAAAAAGGTAGGGTAGCCAGTAAGGGTAGAGGAGAGGAGGAACGAAGAGGAGGGACGAGAGGAGGACGAGAGAGAGTGTCTGAGAGGTAGATGAAGAGAAGTGGCGATGTTACAAGAAAGAGGAAGGACGAAAGAGAGGAAAGAAGGGGACAAGAAGGGAGGAGGGGAGAGGAGAAACAAGAGAAGTGGGTGAGAGGAGCATGAGCGGTGAGACGAGAGAGGAGAGAAGGGGGAGTAGTTAAGAGAGAGAGTTAATAGTGTAGGTCAAATAGAGAGGTGAAGAAGCAGAGAGAGAAAGGTTGAGGTTAGGATAGCGTCAGAGAGGAGAGAGATGAGGAGACAAGAGGATTAGAGATGAGAGTAGGAGGACGGAAGCAGCAAGGTGAGGAGGAGAGAAGGAAGGAGAGAAGAGGGAGATGAAGAGGAGATGGAAAGAAGAGGAGAGAGGAGAAGAAAGAGAGAGAAGGAGAAGTAGAAAGAGAGTGATGAAAGGGCAGAAGAGTAGAGATAGTATGAAGGGCAATGTATGAGTGAGTAGGAGAGTGAGAAAGAGAGAGGAGGGAGTAAGCCGAGATAAGGGAGTAAGAGTATAAGAGTAGTAGTGTGAAGAGGTAAAGCGAACAGAGAGGGAGAAGCAGAGGAGAGAGTAGAGGGAGTAGAATGTTAGAGAGCAGCGAGCGTGGAATGAAGACCAGTAGTAAGGTAGTGAGTAGGTGGCAGAGGAGGTCTAGGAGAGAGAAGTAGAGGAGTCAGGAGGTAGAGGTAGTCGAGAGAAGGTAGATGGAGGGTTAAGGAGGAGTGGAGGAGAGAGGGCAGGGAGAAGAGGAAGAGGCAGCGAGGATGAGTGAAGATGAAGGAGGAGGAAAGAAGAGAAGGAGAGGAGATGGGTTTAAAGAGGATGGAGAGTGAGCATAGGTAGGTGAGAGAAATCGGAAAGGTTATAGAAGAGAGAGAATTAGAGGAGAGCAGATAGAGGTGAGCAGAAGGAGAGGTGTGTGTGCTTATTAACGTAAGGCCTGGATTGGCCGTGTGAGGTGTTGTAGGGTGGGTGTGTTGTGAGTTATTTGAGGGTGTGGGAGAGAGTAGAAGAGGCAGAGAGTAAGAGAGGTCAGCAAGTGAGAGAAGATGAGGTGGAAGAGGGGAGGTGAGAAGGGGTAGAGATAGGTATAGTAGGGGTAAGAATTGAGTAGAAGAGTTAGAGAGAGAGTGTAGAAGTAGCAGAGCTAAGGAGAGAGAAGGGTAGGAGGTCAGAGGTAGGCAGAGAAGAGGAGGTTAAGAGAAAGGAGAGGAGAGGAGAGTAGTAATATTAGTGGAGATAGTTGGTAGGAGAAAGGAGGTGAGTAGAGGTAAGTAGGAGGTAGCAAGGTAGGAAGCAGAAGGTCAGGAGAGAGGAAGAAGAGTTGTAGTGGAGGAGTGAGAAGAGGGTCAGCATTGGAGAGAGAGAAGAGAGAGTAAAAAAGTGTGAACGCAGGTCTGAAGAAAGAGGAGAAGCGAGGGTAGAGGAGGAAAGAGGGTAGCTGAGCAGTAGCGAGGTAAAAAGAGGAGGAGATGGAGAAGAAGGTCAAGAGGAGAAGTAGAAGAGAGTGAGTGAGTGGGAGTACGAGAGTAGAATAGTGAGATGGGCAAAAGGGCAGCAAGAGAAGGTAGGTAGAGAGGAGAGTAGGGAGAGCAAATGAGAGGAGTAGGAGAGTATAGGTAGAGATGAGGAGAATGTAAGAATGAGAGGAGGGAGTAAAGTGTACGATGAGAGAAGGAAGGCAGATAGAGGGAGAGAGGTGAGAAAGGTACATAGTGATGGTTAAGAGGCAAGAGAGAGGAAGGTCAAGAGGGATGAGGGGGAGAGGCAATAGAGTGTGTGAGAGAGTAAGTGAGAGAGAGAGGAGAGGGTAGAGAAGAGAGGAGAGTAAAGCGAGCAGAGTAGAAGAGAGGTAGGAAGGTGAGAGAGAAGGAGAGGTTAAGCAGATAGAGGAGAGAGAGGTATAAGAAGAGAGAGAAGATAAGAGAGGTCGAGAGTAGGAGTGAGTAGTGGTGGGAGAAGTTAGAGTGCAGGAGTAGAGAAGTAAGGAGATGGGGGAAGACGTTCAGAAGAGAGAGAGAAGGTGAAGAGAGGGAGTGGCTGGAGTAGTTAGTAGTGAAAAGAGGAGCAAGTGAAAGGAGAGAGGTAGGTTGAGAGAGAGTATTAGAATAGGTTGAGAGAGAGATAGGAGAGGTCAAAGAGAAAAGTAGGTCAAGTAAGCGTCTACATATTAATATATCTATTTAACATAATCTCTCTCGCGAGAGTAGACCGGAATTCGTCGGAAATGACTAATAATCTATTAATCAAGAGATAGAAGGAGGCATGAGCCCCCAATCACCCCCCCCATCAGACCCACCCCCCCCCCCGCCCATCCTCCGCAGAAAGGCCCCCCCCCCCCCCCACCGCACCCCCCCCCCCCCCCCCCCCCCCCCCCCCTCCCCCCTAGTAGTGGAGGAGCTAGGAGAGCGAGAAGAGAGAGAAAGGTCAAGACGAGAGAAAGCGAGGAAGCAGGAGGGTGATAGACGTAATGGGGAGGATGAGAGAAGGAGTGGTCAGGGTAAGAAAGTATAGGAGAAGGCGAGGAAGTAGGAAGAGAAGAATAGAGGAGAGCAGGTGAAAGGAAGCGTAAATGTAGGTCTGAGTAAGGAATGGAGAGAAGAGAGAAGAGATGTAAGGAGGAGAGAGGTAGGGCAGAGAAGAGGAGGTCAGAGAGAGTAGGTCAGAAGTTCATGGAAGAGTCAGAGACAGTGTAGGTGGGGAGAGAAGTAAGGAAGGAGGTCTAGGGATGAGAAAGACGAGGACGAGAGTGAGTAAGAGAGAGGAAAGAAGAAAGCAGATAGAGAGCTCAAAGAGTGAGTAGAGGAGGAAGAGAGAGGAGGTGAGGAGAGAGTGATGATAAGAGGAAGGGTCAGGTAAAGGGTTCAGCAAGAAGTGTCAGGAGAAGGAGGAAAGAGGCGGATTAGTAGAAGTAGTGGAGAGGAGTAGAGTCAGAGGATGGGTTAGGATCGAGGCCGGGAGAGAAAGTAGCGGGTGAGGAGAAGGGCAAGAGTGAGGAGAGAAGGAGAGGTAATAGGAGCAGAGAAGAGGAAGAGGTAGTAGAAGGAGCCAAGTAGAAAGAGAGGGTGGAGTTGAGGTAGCAAGGAGTAGAGGAAGGAGGAAGGTCAAGTATGAGGGAAGAGAGAGAGAAGGAAGTGGTAGTGCAAAACGTGAGGAGGTGAGACGTATAATAAGGTCAGAGTTAGGTAAAACAAGAGTGATAGGAGGAGTGTCGAGCAGTGTCAGCAGGAGCCGAGTAAGGAGAAGAGTAGGAAGAGTAAGCAGTTGGTAGGAGAGAGGTGAGGGAGAAGATGAGGAGGTGGAGAGTGTCAGCAAGGGGAGATCGAGTATGCGCAGAGGAGAGATAACGAAGGAGTAAGAGAGAGAATGGAGAGAGTGCAGCGTCGAGAGAAGAAGGGAGGAGGGAGAGAGTGGGTAGGAGTGAAGAGAGAGAGTAGGAGAGTACGGGTGAGATGAGAGAAGAGACGATGTGTAGGATAGGAAATGAGAGAAAAGGAGAGTGATAGGGAAGAAAGCGGGACGTGTATTAGAAGGAGAGTAGAGTACGAGAGTCAAGGATGAGGTGCGAGGTAGGGAGGGAGGGCAACAGTACACGAGGAAGAGAGAGTAGACGGTGGAGAGAGAGGAAGTGGAGGAGGTGTGAGTAGGAAGGGAGGAAAGGAGATAGGTAGAAATATAGGTAGGAAAGGTAGTCTGAGGAAAAGAGAGGAGAATGAGACGAAAGGTAGGAAGATAGAAGGAGGGGTAGGAAGACAGTGAAAGAAGGAGTGATGTAGTGAGCTGCTGAAAAATTAGTTAAGAGCAAGAGATGGAAGGTAGTGTAGGAAGCAGGAAAGAGGTAGTAAGAGAGGGTTAGAGAGAGGCAAGTTGAGGAAGAAGCAGAGGAGGTACAGGTATCGTAGTGAAGGAGGAGGTTTAGGAGAGAGGAGAGGTGGGGCGGTAGAGGGAGTGAGGAGCTAGAGGATGGAAGGAGAAGGGGTCTGATGTAGCAGAGAGTAGGTAGAGAGGTAGAGAAAGAAGGAAAGTGGGAGAGCGAAAGCAGAGAGGTAGTAGTAGAGGAGGAGTGACAGAGGGGAGAGAGGGAAATAGCAGAGAGTAAAGAGAAGGAGAGAGGAGTAGAAGAGGGTACAGAGGGACAAGATGCAGTAGGGTAGAGAGGGAGTACGTAGAAGAGGAAGAAGAGAAGTAGAAGAGGAGAGACGAGTCAGAAGAGGTAAGTGTAGGAGGCAAGAAAGTAAGAGAGGGGTAAGAGTTAGGTTCAAGTGAGGAAGATGAAGTTCAGTGAGGAGGAGAGTGAGAGAGTCAAGAGGCAAAGTAGTGTTTAAGAAGACGGAGGTCAGGTCAAGAGGTCAGCAAGGAAAGATCAGAAAAGTAGAGGAAGACTGGGAAGTAGAGGAGTAGAGGGCGTGAGGACGGAAGGTTAGGGAGTTAGGTAAGGTCATGTGTCAGCAAGGGGAGCGCCAGATGGCGTTTTACGTGAGAGGCACTCCGGTCGAGCGGACGTCCGAGCTCCCTGCGGGCCCCGATCAGTGTAGGGCTTAGCTAGTGATGGTCGTGACGCGTGGTGGGTCCATGGAGTTCGGGAGTGTTGTCGTTTGATTATAAAGTTGCTGTAATTCTGAGCTGCGTTTGATTCTCCTGGGTACACCCACTTCGCACCCAGCTGAGCAGGAGGCGTGACAAAATAGTTGGAGATGTATAAATTAAGTTTTAGTATCCTGATTTAAACACTCGGCATACTTAGTACCTACATTACTTGTTTTAAGTTAAATTTTAGATATTTTTAAATACAATATTTTGTGATTATTCTGCTGTACCTCTTTAATTTATTACCTCTTTCTTTATTCAATATTATTACTGGAACATAATTTATTTCTTAATAAAAGGAACAGTGGATTATTTATTTTTAGCACGTAATAGTAAACACAAAGAGATAGAAAATGCGTTGTACTTTAATCTGCATATTTGTAGCTCTAGGCTTAAGCTCAGAAGATATGCATCCATTAGAATAGATAAGATCTGAGTCACGCGAACTCTCTACAAGGTTGAGATGACCTCGAGTGTTTCGTGGCTTTGTCTTTAGCACGAGTTTCCTACTCATTCGGAAAAAGGTAGATTTCACATATCTATAATCTTAAACTCTACAAGACAAAAACACATTATATATGCATATAAATAGCAACGATTGAAGTCTACATACTTATAATATTTTTTAAGTTTTTAAGTTTATATTATCTTAGTATTTAAGATAATAGAAAATATTTGTATTTTGCACAATCTACTATTTTGTATTTTTAAAACAAGAGATGGTTAATATTTAACCATCATATCACATTGTAAGGTGTTAAACTATTGAATACGTTAATATAGATAGCAACAGAAAATAATTAGATTATGAAAATATAAATATTTTTGTTCAATTTTGTTAAAATCATATGTACGTAAAACTACGACTTATAAATTCTAGTGTTGAAACAATGTAGTTTCCGTACCACAGAAATAATGCAGTTTATTTCAGCAGTTCAAATTACATAAAAACCTTTTAATGGCCTATTTTTATAATCTAAGAATAAAAATTACGAAATTAAAACTTAAAATTCAATTTACTACATATTGACTTCTAATCACACTTCATTTCAAACGTTGGTATTAAATCAAATAAAGAAAACTTATCCCATTATTGGTTGACTGATAGAAAAGCTTATCACACACGGTGTTGGACTATTGTATGAAAATTTACTTCACTATAGGCAATACTGAATTTGATTATTGTGCATTAGGAAATATATTATAATTAATCTTACAATATTATGACAAAGATGAAATAGTTGAATAAGTGCCTTTGTATACCTAAAGCAATCATATGATCTCTAATATATACTGTTTTTACAAATGTAACCTAACTATAGGATTGAAATAATGAAATTAAATTTTTTATACAACCTAAGCGATGTCGATTAAATGACACGTGACATATTAATACATGCAGCCTAACTATCACAACACATACAGAATTATATTTAAGATAAGTTTGTGATATAATTTTAACACTCCTATCAAAACTTACTTAATAAAGTCACTTATGAGAGGCTGCTCCCTTTTCTGCCTTATTATGTCCGTCCTCATGGGCCACTCGCCTAAGCGAAGATACTATCAAACAGAATAAGGGGGAGATCGACACAGTACAAGGTCGACCGCTAACGTTTATACCATTTAAACGTATGAAACATTAAGTCCAAAATTGTTTAATTACTAACAGTGATTTAAACCTTGTCAACGAAATCACTTATTTCGTCTCATAACGAAATAAATTGTGGCATGTCACGTTATTGTATCATTGTATACAAACTATCAATATAACAATACTGCTCCTGGTTTCACAAACTTATAAATTCCTATCAATTACTTAAATTCTGAATACGAAGTTACTTTATTTGGTCTTATAACATAATGAGTCTCCTATGTACGTTTTTTTACAACAAAGATAATAACCACATGTGCTTGTATATAAATACAATATAACTCATTATTAACAGAGTATCTATTATGCACTATTATACTTGTGTACATAACTGTCTCCGTATCTAGACAAAGGGTAGGAAACAAAACATCGACTACAAAGATACGTGGCTACTTTATCTTTAAAAATGCGCCTCGACAAGGGCTCTGTTAGGCCACATTGCCGCTTAATTGGTCCTCTAGGGTTCCACTTAAATGCGAGCGTTCCTTAACTGGAACAGCAGCTCATGTCACTTGTCTACAACAGAGTACAATACTTGCTATGAAAGTCCTGTGTACAATATACTTAATGTATAATAGGAACTGGTGTTACTTGTTGTTACAGTTACCCGTTTCTAAAATGTTAACGAAATATTTATGAATTTCTCTTGATAAAGTTGTCATAAGCAAAAATGTTACTTTTATACTTAAGTGATAAAATTGTTTTCTAACATATAAAGAGTGTAACAAAAGCATGTTTTGTGATACACTGAGTGTCCCAAACTTTATGCACACGGAATGGTTCTTGGAAAATGTCGAGATACATAAAAAAATTACTATAAAAAGTTATAAAATTGACTTGAACCCCGCTTACTAGTCTCAAAAAATGTTTTCTTTATACTATTGGGGAGTCGGATGACTTTTTGGGAAAAAATTTTTTTTTTTTTTTTGCGTGTTTCTTATTATTTTGACTTTTAAGTTTCATTTGACACCTAAGTTATTAAGTTCTGACATCTAGAACAGTTGTTATTGGCATTTTTATAAATGCGCGCACTCAACTTTTAGTGGGGTCGGTCGGCAGTCACCAGCTGTTTGAACAAACTTACGGTACAACATTATACATTATTATATATACAGCTTTTTGTAAACTGTGAGCAAAATGGAGTCATTTGTAAATGGAGTCCATAAAACCAATTTCCAGAGACTTATGCCAAACAAGTCTCCTATCTAAATGTTTACATGGGGGCACTCAAAACCCGTGCGAATCACTGAACAGCATTATCTGGTCAAGGCTCCCCAAAATTACATTTATAATGAAAACCACTTTAGAATTTGGAGCTTATGATGCTGGAGCTTGTTATAGCGATGGAAACATTGCTAAGTGTAGAATTTTGAGTAAGCTAAACATTAGACCAGGGAGAAACTGTGTGAAAGTGATGACGCGATTGGACAATACTAGGATTTGGAAAGCCGATAAAGCAATAGAAGACATAGAGACAAAGTGTTGTCGGGAATTGACCTCAGCTAAAAGGAAACTAGAGGACCATTATGAACAGCAGGAAGACCCTGACAACCCTGCATATGGAGCTGGAATGCACTAGGGTGAGTTATTGTCATATGATAACCTGCGTTTTGACTTAAAATGCGTTTTCCGGAAAACGGTGTTTTTTTACACAAATGTATCTTTATCTCCTAAACCAAAAAAGATATTGCCCTACTTTTTTTTGTTTTGATTGCCATATATAAATACAGATTGAAGGCACAGGAAATTACATTTATTATTTTCAGTTCCAAGTTACATACGTTCAAACAGTAACTTTTTAAAATTTTTTATGCTAATATATAAAAAATTACTTAAATATATGATACCTTAAAATGCTGTGCCTTAAATATACAAAAATATATGCATAATAAAATAAAAAAAGGTTTAAGTTTTTATCTGTAACGGTTTCTTAGAAAATGGTACATAAAGTTGTACTATTTAACATGGAAAAGATAGGGTAATCCGACTCCCCTTAAAAACTAGAAGAAGGTCATTCACGTTTTAATGTATAAAGTTTTAATTACAAATAGTAATAAGAGTGCTGACAACTACTTAATGACAACTAACAACTCAGACACAATATGTGACATTCGCCATGTAAGAAACTATAACACAAACAACATGCAAACGCTCTATCCCTCATCATCATCCAACCAAAAGGATTAGGGTATTAGATACGTACATTTATCAGGTGAATTGCATATCACATAAATTGGCTGGAGTTTACACAAGAGAATAAATTATTACAGGTGAATTAGTACAATAAAATGCAGATTAATGAAGCTCTTAAAACCGTTTGAAAATAGTTGTAGGAATAGAGCTATATTAAATTCAAATAAGAAAAATCCGAAAAAGAGCCATCCTCCTTACATACTAAAATCTACTCATAAAATAGGAAACATATTAAGGGATCTCAATACAAAACCTTTATCATACCAACTTATATTTTTTAGAAAAAAACTTAAATACTATTTTCAGTTCTAGATAAAATTACATATATTTCTAAACATCTCATTAATAAATTTAAACGTAGAGAAATTATATAGTATTTTTTATTGGAGAATCTGTTCTTACTTATATAGTCCACAGGATGCCATTGTTTGTTAACAGAACACTCTACAACACAACGAGTAATGAGAATGTTGGGTTTGTCAGGAACAAACCACGAGCCAGAGATGAGGTTGGTACAGTGTGACCTGGATTGTGCACGTGTTACATAGTACAATAGTCTACTGCGATTATACACTATAAATAGGTAATAATATGTTTATAGTCGTAGAACTGGTGAAATAGATTTTGTTGTGTATAAATTGAATATTTTCAGGCAATATCCTATGAAAAAACGCTTGCTAATTATATTTTTAATTAGCTGAGCATTAGCTATGCTATTACTTTGTTCTAATAGATTAATCAATTATTTTTATAGAATTAACATTAATAACATTAAGCTTGTTGGACATATCTAGAATCTTTAAAAAGACTATTTACAAACCCTGAAATTTTTAGTTGATGATAACAGGAAAATAGTGAATCATGGACTGCTGAAATTTTTTTATTAGGCTCCCCTATATTAACAGAGTTCGAAAAAGAAATCGCAGCTCCCAGCTCCGCCATTTATACTGAGTTATATTGCATAACAATTTTAACATGACACTTTCTTGAACAAAATTCAGGTAGCTTTGCACGCGAGAGGATATAATTTACTTGTATCCCTTGGCATCTAGCCTAGACAGGTGTTGCAAGAAGTAGCTATACATTTTTATACTAGATATCAGCACTTGACTGATTTTACTTCTATTTGTCCACTGATTAATGGAATGAGGATATGATTTCTGCAGTAAAACATTTATAAAAAAATATATATAAAATCATTTCACCTGTACCCCTTGGCTTCTCAACCCTTCATGTGGGGTTTTAAAGTTTGCCATACTAACTGGTGTAGCCTAGTTAACCCTACCAATACAACTCCAATTTTCGGCTATTTAGCGTGTACCATTTTATTATTTATACACTGCTATTAATTCCAAATTAATGAACAAAAAGTGAAGGTCACCACGAAACACTATCTTGAAATAAGTAGTTACACTATTTTGTATTTTGTAAAAAGATATTTTGACAAATATTAAAATTTTACTGTTTTAGTTTTGTATGAAACTTCTTTTCTACATAGCCATGAATGAGCACTATGTCTAGCATGCATCTAAGTTTCAAGAATAAAAATCATTCTGATGTGCATAAAACCATGGTCGGTTACTACAGCCAGTTTTTCCAGCATTTAATCTTTAAACACACGACTAATAAAATAGAAGTTTGGAACGTACAAACCTAACAATGGACAAACGTTATGTTGTCGTATCTAGATGGTCATGCATTCTTCCTGTTACACAAATTTAATAAAAACCCTGCTATAAAACCAAAGAAATTTTTATTAGAATAAGATATATTTAATATCATTATCGCTTAATGCCAATATAAATAATTTACAGTAAATAAAATCGTTTAATAAACTCATAGCACATAGAAAATTTTAAACTTTCATTAAAGATTTTCTTGTTTTTGCTAACAATGTTAACAATGCTAACAATTATAAAGGTTCAGTTTAAGTAATTATTTTGTAATAAATATTAAGACTGGTTTTACAGAAACATGCTGATAAAAAAGTAATATACAGGAAATCGAAATCATTCAGAGTGTAATGGCGTCGGATATTAGACCAGATGTTGCTGACGGCTATTTCTGATTTCCGCAGATATTTCTCTCCATCATCAAACTGTTAAATTGTGTTTCATATTTAGATCACTTTTATCTTGTGCATTTACATACAGAAATGTTTAATACTTAATACTTTCAGCACAGAAAATGTTGTATATAAATACATTGTAAGATCTGTTTAAGAAACCTCAGTTGAAGATTGCGTTCCACATGTGATGTGTATATTTTTACATAGAACCATATGAATTTTATTCATTTTTAAGTAAATGGATACTGAAAACATTTATTTATTGTACACCAGGTACTTGTTATTGGTTCTTAGTAATATTGGTATGGATATAGTAGGTTATTATTGTACTGATCAATTACACCATAATAAAACCACTCAACGAGCAAGACATACGAATTTTCTTAGAAAATCATTTTATGAACTTATCCATTTCGAATTTTTTTAAACATTTATAGAAGTTTCAATACAGCGTGATGGCCGTTGCTTATTTTATACTAATAATAATATAGATGCGAAAGTGCCTTAAACAAAGGCACATACAAAGGCATTTTTCTTTTTTTTGGTATCTGTTTTATAAACAGTTTACTTTGATTTTACGTGTAAAATACTACACAGATTCCATTAAAATTGTACTTGGACATTCTCATAGATACTGGGTAAAAATATAAGTCTATTTCCATTTCGAAAATCCCTAAGAGTTACGCCTAAATGGTCTTTAAATTATATGCATTAAAAGCTCTGAAGTGATTTCAGCAAGGTTTCAACAGTGCAGCTTTCACTAATAAATGACTTATCATAATTGAATTTGTTTTGACAATAACAAAAGTTAACATAGTTTTTTAATAGATTATAAAATATAATAAGTCCAACATTTTTATTAAAGTTTCTAGTCCTGATAATTTTAAAGTCTTGAAACTATTTATAATCATGTGTTCGATTTTTATCCTTGTACTTTTTTAAGTCCTCTAAGGTATCACAGCAACATAGACATACCATCAAGTATTTAAAAATGTAAAAGATTCCTCAACACACATCTTAAATTCGTTATTAAAATATGATACCTACTTTAGACTATGTTTAAAGGGATTGATACTTAATGTTAAATCGAGGGTTGAGATCTTTATATACAGGTAGCATGAGTTTTGAATACTATTATTATAATAATAAAGTAGAAGCCACCTTGCATAATAGGTGTCACCTAGGCTACATGCATTTATAATATATGGCTATATCTATTTTACATATTAAAATATCATATATTTATACTAAAATTGTTTCAAGACCTTTTTTTATAGGGCTTTCTCATTGCCAACGAGGTTACCCATAAGAGATGTTTACTAATCCTCAGCCGTTTACAAAATCAAATATGTCTATGACATACCTGGTATTCCATAACAAATTGCGAGGTGAAATGCAGGTAACTGCTAGTTAATAATAAATAAGAGCAAATTTATTAAGATGTACATCTTAAAATCCTCACAACCTGTGTAGTTAACGTAGAATAGTACATTTTAATAGCTTACAATGTGTTTGCGGTTAAAAGAACATAGGAAGAGGTCGAGACAAACTCACTATTTCGGTTACGAAATCCACCTCTTTTGGTTAAGAATAAAGTGACACTTTTAGAATGTCAAGGAAGTTGCCATTTTGTTCTCTGCTTACATTAACTTAACAATTTTACAAAAGATTATGTATATTTTAGATCAGGGAGATGAGAAAAGTTGTAACAGTGACTAAAAAGTTCTCTTGTATTTCCTCCATAGGTGCTCGTATTACATCCCTCCATTTTATGGATCTTTATCCATAACAATCCATGAAAAACTAAACAAAATGTATTAATACACTATACACACACATATATATATATATATATATATATATATATATATATATATATATATATATATATATATATATAAATACAGACACAAACACACACACACACATGTATATATATATATATATATATAAATATATTTATATATATATATATATTTGTACATATATAAATACATTGTATGGATACGCTCAATAGAAGTTAACTTTGCCCAATTCCTTAAGATGCGATTTTTGTTGGGGGGTTGGCAGAAACCTTATAAATGTAAAGACCTATTAAGTGACATCTTATTTTGAAAGGTCTGGATAAAAGAAGAAGAACAGTGTAAAAAAGAGCTTTCTAGTTCAAGTAAGTATAAAATGGCAACTAATCTAGTCTAATAATTAGACTAGATTAGTTGCCATTATCATAATTATTATGAACATTCACATTCAGACGGTAAATAACATCAATAGACAACCACTTTCCTTACAAACTCCAACCTGTTTTACAGTTATTACTTGCTTACATGATTTATGGTGTTATAATACAATGTATCATTCAAGCCGTTGAGTAGGAATGTAAATAAACAATACATCAAATCGATACAGAACTGAGTGTACGTAATAAAAAATATTACTTTTTCTTATGTTGGTAAAATATATTTTGGACTTGTTCAGTGAAAATTATAGAATATGTGGAAAACAGAAACATATAAGAAGATAACTTAAATGATCAAATATTGGTGAAAGATAGAGAAAAACAATATACGGTTTGTACTATACGAGTAATTCAATCTATTTTGTATTTAATTACTAAAAGTCTATCTAATTAGTTTTTATAAAAACACTTAATATAATTCCCATTACTGTAGTATATAATAAATTTTAATAAATAAGGGACATTACATACTCAATTCGACTCCTTGTAATTGTAAGGTAATCATCATAAGAAACTAAATTAAATGTTTAATACGTTACTTCCAAACTCAAACTAAAACGTTTAAATTTATTTTTCACAGTGAACAAAAAAAATTCAAAATATTATTAAGAAATACACAGATCAGTGCCGTTTTAACTACCATTAAGTTTTATGATTATGGGATTTAGTTTATGTATATATTCATTCATCAATACGTATTATTTGTTATCTAGCCATATAAATAACAGACTTCTGATTTTTATAGTGTTCGCAGATACACTATAATGAAAAGAATTAGAGTAGGCTACCAAGATGGGCAAGAAACTTATACAAACATTAATCTAAAAAATCGATATTGTATTAGATTTAAATCAGTTTTATAATTCCTACCTCAAATGTTTTATGCGATATATTTTGATTTTAATTTTTAAGATATTAATTACATTTAAATACTATACAAAAATTAACAATATTCTACTATAATAGGCTCTCTCTCAAACTTTCGCTATATATACGTATATATATATATATAATTTTTTTATTTCATATATTTTTTTTATTACCGAATTACACAGAACAAAAATTGTATTTCAATATAAGTGCATTAACTGAAATGCTAAGGACTTTGACTTCAGGATCCCTCTACACTTGGTTAAAATAATTTATATGTTACTAAAATGACTTGTACCAACCAAATATACCACAAAAAACCAAACTAATATATGATCGAAACTCCAAGCAAATATCTGTCAAATGAATTTATATTTACATTAATTAAATTGTAATAAAAAATAGCTCAATTTTATTTTAATAAATATTGAATCACAAAAAGTACTTGCTTCCCCGGGGATCTCTGACTTTCCAGTTGAGTGTGCTGCTACTAGAGTGAGAGATCCGATTCTCTCTATTTAGTTGTCTCAATGATATATAACTATTTTTTTGTATGTCTACTGGTGCGTTTTATGTATACCAAGGTGGGGTGTGTCATTTTATATAATTTAGTCTTTTTGATACTCTATAGTTTGAACCACTACCCAGCTTAGCGTGTTTGACGATTAATTTCTTTGTAAACGGAAATTCCTCATAAATTTCAGGTAAAACCAGTTTGTGTGCTTGTGAAATGAAAATTGCTTCTCGGCTCTTAAGCTACTATGTTTCACAGATTTTGAATACATTATATCAATTTATTATTGTATAAATATTTATCAATGCAAGTGAAAACACTGAACAGTTTGTGCGTAAAGAGAATTTTAAATGACACTACCCTCACACTCTCTTTCATTTCAGTATTTGGTTTGGTCTATTCTTAACGACAAATGTCGACATTCAGTGCAAATATATAGGTTGTTATTTAAATAAAATTAGAAAACAGTAAATAAGCTATATAAGAGTAGTGTATATATGTTTGTATGACTCCAAGTCGTGAATGAAGAGATACTATAATATCTGGAAAGATACCTTTTTTGTTTAGGCTACTTTGGTGTTGTGTGTTACTATAATCTATAGTTAACTTGTTACTACAATTGAGTGATAATAGATAGATAAATTTAAAGACGACTATTTTAAACTCTGTTTATTTAATGAAGTTTTAAAGATTTAAATTTAATATTTCAAAAGTGAGGTACAGTTTGCTATAGAAAATTCCAGTATTTTTCTTGGATTTCATGTGTAAATAAACCAAATATTAAATAATTACCAATATTTCCAAAACGTTTCTACAGCAATGAATATAAAATCTTATACTGAAAAGATCAAAACTACTTAACTGAACAAATTATTAAAGGTCAATTTAAAACTAAAAGTATAAAAGTCTCAAAACTTTAATGTACGTTACAACCATTACAAATATAATTTTGTCCATTACACATTTCAGCTTCTAAGTTTGTCCCCATAATTTTCAAATATATTTAAATTCTTATGATTTATTATTATTGTATGTATTAAAAACTACCACTTTCTAAAATAAAGATCAAATTTAATATCCAGTCCTTTATAAAAATGGTCATTTACCAGCTCCAACAAGAAAATGAGCATTGTAGGTTTCTTCCAATATTAAATTTCAATCATGTCAATTTCGTGTTATATTTAAAAGTTATCAACAAACTTTACTAAAATTCTAAATACAGCATTTTAACTCTATTTAATTTATAAAAAAAGAAAAAATCACACTTGTAAACACAACAAAATAGTTGAGCAAGAAAACCCTAATCCTAAATCACGAATTCAAAATAATTCATACGTAAGCAAGCACACTTCTGTTCCTCGATTTTTCTTAACTCACTTTATAACTGTATCTGTAGTAGCAGTTGTGTCTGCACCAGACAATCTGTTACGTTTAAATGGTGCATACAATATTCTAGTAATGTGTATCTGCATTTGTGTAGGAACACAATAAATGATCGGACTAAATCTACCATATACAACACTGCCCACGTTTAATAGTAATTAATTAATGACGTTGAACTATCACCTTACACATTATTCAACCATTGTGGATAACCTGTCAAGTGTAAGTCAAATACTGTCAGGTGCAGCAGCAAGACAAATGGTGCTTCAGGCGTAGTGAGAAACTTGGCAACAGTTACGGACTGACTCCACTAGTGACTCGTACTGCGAGTTTTTAACTTAGTTACGGATTCAACTATGACTAGTTTTAAATAGTTCTAGTAGTATCATAGCATATAAAATAATTAGTAATAGCCAGATAAAACGTTGAGATTTGTGAGTTTTAAATGGTCTAATCAAATAAAACAAATTTAGAGTCGTTGAAGCAGAAATATATAATTATTTATTTTAAAGAAGGATTCGTTTTATAGAGCTCAATCGGGCTTCACCTACCGCGGTTTATACTAAAGTATTGGCAGGAACCTTTACTTTAGTGGTGACTAACAATATCGCTGAATTCTGTTATATGATACATTATCATTTTGCACCCTAATTTTCCTCAATGTGCAAGATAAATTCAGCGGATTAAATAATAACATTAATGCGCATATTACTTGACGGTTATAGCGATACATTTTTCCTATATCCAGCATTTAAATAAAACGAGTTAGGGGAAAGTTTGGAGCAGATAATTGAGGATTAAATGGATATATTATAATACTTATAACTTAAAACATATTTTTAAATGTTATGTAATTTATATATATATATATATATATATATATATATATATATATATATATATATATATATATATATATAAGTAATGTTTATTATACGAGTGTGTGTGTGTGTAAAGTTCATTTAAAATATAAATAATTCATGCTTTTCTTTTGTTATTGTGGTCAGAACTATAATTGCAAAGCAGAAGTTATTATAGTACACATTTTACTTAAAATAGAGTATGTATTTAGTTTTTTATGTAGTGTAAACCTTTAATAAACATGAATTATTGCTGAGAATTTAAGAACATAGTGGACAGGAGTATAAATTAAATGAGAATAAATGAGGGAGTAAACTTTTAACTGTAGTCAGTGCACAGTTCATTAATCCCTATGCAAATACTTATTCCCTTTTTCTTTAAATATAAAGAACTTTAGTATAAAATTTACTTTTATGATAATTTCGGTTTAGTAATTTAAACTTGTTTATCTCTCTTAATATCCATGTTTGCATTTATTTCTTTAGAGCTGTAGACTTTTTTATACGGTTTTATGTCCTTTTATATTAAATATTAAGTATTATTATACAATAATTTGATATTAAAATACTTCTTTCTCTTCTTTAATATAAAAACTTAACTATGAATGTTCGGTAATATATTTTAAGGAAATAAATGGGATTCATATTCTATTACTTATAGCCACCGAGTGAATTTATAATAACGCTGGTATTTTGTTATCGTTTTGTATTGTTACAATCCCATGATACATAGAATTACACTACTGTAAGAAAACCAATCTTTTCTCATTAATACTGAAGGTGAAGTTAGAGGAAATCTAGACAAGAGGGGTATCTCAGAAGGTTTCATTTCTGAAGTGTTGACACCGATGTTCCCTTTATATCTGGGAAACCGTATGAAAATTTCTAAGCGGAAAATGTTAGATATATTAGTATAAAAAGGTTATTTGGTAGATCAGTGTACTAAGAAAGTTAGATTGGGTAGAACTTCCTAGGTGTTCTAAGGTGTCAAAGTTATTGCTAGTACGACATGAGAGACAGAGAGAGAGAGAGAGAGAGAGAGAGAGAGAGAGAGATAGGGGGGGCTCGCTTCGACAGTCTGAACTGACATATCCTGTCCTTCTATGGACTACCTTCATTCAACCAGTCCTTCAAAACATATCACTCAGAAAAATTATTTTAGGATTAAGTGTAATGACAGGTTCCAAATTATTCTTGTCATAAGTGAATACAAACCTAAATGGATTAGGGATTGGCTGCATAGCAAAGAGTCAATTTTCCTATTTATATCTTAAGAATTAAGCTGTAGATTTGAAACTTGTTACCAACAACTTGTCTGGAAAGCTTCTTACTTGTTTAGTTGAAAAGTATTGTTTGTTTATACGATATATTAATAATTACATTTTTTACGCAGAATTTGTAAAATTAGAAATTAATCTCCAAAATATGGTTTAACAATAACATTCTTATAGTTACGGTGAATTCAACTGACATATATTTTTCTCGACTTTTGATGAGAGGTTTTACTAAAGCAAAGCCGATATTTGTATTTTGAGTAAAGTTTGTATTTAATATTTTGCAAGACAACAGTCACCCCTTTTACAACTTCCAGCTAATGTCGCTTTGAAGTAACAGTATATTTATGGATCAGTAGTGGTTGTGGGATTAGCACTTTAAAAATCAAACAAATAGTGAATAGTTAAGGCATCAAGAGTAGATTACTTTTTGTCATGAAGTGAGTTGTCTTTACATCGTTTAATAAAATATTTATTTGTTAACGATATTTGTTTTCGCTTTGGAAACTTTGGTCATATATATATATTTATTTATACATATATATTAAAATAAAATATCAGTTTGTAAAATAAGAAATTAATATATGTTAAACAAAAAGGTTTTTTTGTAAAGTAACGTAATTGTTGCTGGTTATATTACTAGCAAATCGGTATATTTTATATTTTAAAATTATAAAAAATACAGATTTAAATTACATGATTATTATTAAATTTGTCTTTACTTTCTCATTTTTTTCTTTTATATTTTTAACTCTTCTTTGTTCAAAACCCAGAAGTAATTTACCATCCATCCTTGGTGTATCCCATATAGTCTTGCTGGCTATATTATATAGTCTTTATGTCCTGGTGGAAGCATTTTTACTGCTTATTACCTATTGTACTAAGATGTTCTGGGAAAATATTTAGAATGGGTATGAAGAGAATGTAACTACAGTTACATTCGGCAAAACAAATATTTATATGTTATGAGAAAAGGTTGTATAAGATATTTAGCATTTTTATTTTCGTTGTTGTTCAAAATATATTACGGTTTTGACAAATTATTTCAGGCAGAAAGCTCTTTTTGTTAAATTTGCCTTAAATTCAGAATCTTAAGTTACTTTTCTAATATCCAGGTAAGTAAAAATTTCTTACTTCAGTTTGATTTCACTAAATTAAAATTTTTTCAATAAAATGCTTTCTTTATCAATGAGCAAATCAAAATGTTGTATCAAACTCAGTGTGATGTGAAGTCATGGAAGAAGTTTTTTTCTGACTGCAACATTATTGGATAAGTGAAAATAGTAATTTACATAGGTTTAATAAACACAACAACATTATTTCCTATAAGATATGGAAGAATATATTTATCTTGACATGAGAAGCTTTCAAGAGAAGTGTAGCGTACTGGTATATTGAGGAGCATTGGAATATCAAGTTAAAATTCTGTAATACAGTTTAAAATATTGAAAAACTAAAGCAGCTAAAAAATTTATGATTCAGGCAGTTGAACTCCCTGACACACACACACACACACACACACACACACATATATATATATATATATATATATATATATATATATATATATATATATATATATATATATATAAAACTACTGTATTTTACCGTTTTGAAGGTACCAATAGTATCCTTGACCTATAAGTTTCATTCATGCAAAGTGTTAAGGCGTTATCTTTATTTTAAGTAATCGGGATCATGAGTTATTTGAAACGGGAACATTGACGTTTAGCAGCATTCTGAACACAGTTTTGCGTTACTGCCTTTGAAAAGATGGCGGACATGGCATCAGCTACTGTAACGTCAGATATATAGCTATAATCCATTCTGCTATCGGTAAATTGCCTAGGGGAAACAGCAGAAGTAAACAGTGTTGCTTAAAATTAATTATAAGTTATAACCTCTCTTCCATATACTTTGCATTATTAAGATTTTTTTTAAAGAGGTTAAATTTAAGAAAGGACCATGTGGTCCTAATTTCGCCTCAATAAAGAAGTGTTTCTTTCTTTCTTTTTTTAATTTTAAGAATGAGTTTCAACAAACACATAGTAACAACACACGTATACACCCCTATCACTGACTGTCCAGTGGTGCTAATAGTGTTATTGATACTGCGAGATAATACATAAACTCAAGTTGTCATAACAAAAGAAAGAGACGTGCGGATACATTGCATGTTTACCAATCGCATGTGGCCAAAATTAACACCATTTAAGAATATGTTATTGATGTAACAAAACAATAGGCGAATCCACGTTCTAAAGTTGTTTTGAAATTGCATGTTTGTGTTTGATATGAATTAAGGTGATGCAATTTAAGTAATTATAATCGTTACAATCCATATAGTTTTGTAACAATTCAACGGCCATAGATGCTGAGTACCCACCTCTAGACCGTGAATGCAGCAATCTCTTCATTATTTGCATTTACATTTAGACTCGGCTTTTTATTTCGAAAAAATATCTTTAATATGAATACTGTAGTTTGAGATTAAATACTGGTAATGTATAATTCAAAGAACATCTGCTGGGGTAAAATTACCAATATACTTTGAAAAGTACTGTATTTAAGCTGCGACTGGCTGTGTAATGACCGGAATAAAAATTATGTGCATGTGCTTAGAATATTAGCTGGGAATACTCTAGTAGTCTAAAGCCTATATACACCGTGGGATCCTACAATTTAGATTACCCCCAAAGGAGAGTCTTATGACAGATACATTTAAAGTCCGAGCAGAGGCCAGGAATTTAAAAACAGTCTTTCAAATTACGATAAATATACATTACCTGATATAGTCCTAATGGATTAGTTAAAAAACAATGTACCCTATCCTACATATTTGTTTATTTATGGAACATTTAGTAACAACTTTTCTTTGCTAATTAGCATATCTTATGTAGCTTCACTGATAAAGCCACACGTTATTGATAAGAGGTGCTTTATAATAATGTAATTATTTAGAAACTGAGCAATTTTACCAATCTAATGTACAATTTGACTTTTAAATACGTACGACAAAACATTTGTATTTTTATTCATTACAAACTATTTCTAAACCAAAACTAAGATTGTTTTTTGTAAGTATTGGCAACTGATAACAAAAATGTCAATTAAGAGTCATATAATGTTAAGGTTAAATACGTAAACGTAAAGTCATATTGGAAACTCAGAATTAAGCGGCTGGCTTAGGCAAAACAAACATGGAAAGAGCTGTTTAGAGAGGGTTGCCAGGGCAACCAAAACATGGCCTGACGTGTGACATCAAACGATAGTCCCGACATGAAGTGTACAGCAGGGACAAGTTAATGAGACCTGCACTGTATTGCTTAGCCTCTATAGCTATTTTACAGGTTTAATCAAATGAACAGTTTAATTAATAAATTTCAATTTCTTGTTACTTTTTCCATAAATTGTTAAAATATTATACTCTGCCGACTACAGTATCAGGATATATCAAAACAATAAGCATTAAATCTAAACCTATTATTTTGAACAGTAAAAACTATTACCTAAATGTCCGACGTTCGAGGTGTGAAAAACTCGTCTGAATCATTATTTGAATTCCAAATGTTTGTTATAAGAACATTTATAAGAACTTTTTTGTAGGTACTGACCATTTTTCAAACTGACACTGGTGTTGAAAGTAAAAGAAAATGGGTATGAACAGTTTTCACAAGTGCAAGATTGTATTTTTTAGTGAGTAAATATGGTATGAGTGACAACCTGTTTTCCTTAGAGGGTGTCTTTAGCTATACTGTATAATGTAAATTATTACCGACGATTAAAATTTTCAGTTTGGATTTATATAATCATTTATTTTAACACACTTGATGAACAGTGGCTATCAATTTAGTAATATTTTACTTAATTATTGATACTGCCTTGAATGCCATGACACAAACGTCCGTAATGATATGATAAACATGCAAGGATCTCACAGGTAAGTAGTTAAGGTGGCATTTCAGTACATTGATGTAGATAGTGTGGTTTCATGGCTCAAAGGGAGTGTATGTCACATAGTGATCTCAAAGGCAAAGTATCTCTAAGTGTGAATGAAGTGGTCACAGACATTATATTACTCTAAGTTAAAAAGTCGACAATTATCCCCATTTAATTTAACTGCGTTAAATTGTTTTGTTTTCATAAGGTCATTAAGAAATTAATGATAAAATTAAAATTAAATATAAGCTCTGTTCAATTATTGATTTTTAAATTTAAATGAGAATTAACAGGTTAATTTCTAGATAAAACATGTTTACAAATGATTTATGCTTTATTACGTTATCAGCATAAATTAAAATAATGGAGACTTTTGAACAAACAAAAATTACACTTTTAGCTAGCATTTAAAAGAGTAGTGTAGATTAATATGTCGGTGTAGCACAAATTGTATTCTTATTATTGTTCAGATGTTTTGAACAGACGTTTCATTTAACTTAAAACTTTTCTCAATATAATCAGTCGATGATTCTATAGTTTATAAACAAATAAATTTTACTCTATGACTACACAAGTCGTGGTTGAATTTCAGTGCACGCCATACTATATCATTATTTCATGTCTATGATGGCCCCAACTTTTGTTTCATACATGATGCTGTTAGTTACAAATATTTACAAAAAATCACTGTGAAAGTAGCTTTATGATTGTTGTATACAAATCAAAACAATAAATAAAGTACATATAGTTTTCTTTCTTTCATTTTAGATCAAAATCTTTCTTTTTAGAAACTATTTATAACTATATAAAAATTAAAGTTATGTGTGACTAATCTTTAGAAACAATCAATATTATATAATCTAGGTATCGGAAAGTTAAATCAGGATCACCCTGTAATTTATCGTTTATAAACATATGTTGTTATCTCTGAAATATACATAGAAGTAATTCCCTACTCATTGGTTTTTTATTTAGTAATAAAAAGTTATGTTAATAATATTAGGGTTGATTTATTTAAACATCAAGAAACTACAGTATCTTGTGGTACAGCCACAGATCTAGAAATTTTAATAACAATATTATGTAGTATTCTATCTGTATAATATATTTATAATAATATTTCTTAAACATTGTTTAAACAAAACTATTGGAATATAAAGATTTTTTTAAAGCAAAAAGGGAAGAAAATGGAAAGCTTTGCTACTACGAAAATGTACAGATTTCGTAATATATACAGTTGAATATATTCAAGTTTAAATTTCTTAATGTGAACTATTTATATATATATATATATAAATAAATATATAAAATTATATATATATAAATATATATATATATATATATATATATATATATATATATATATATATATATATATATAGACTTTTTCTTGTCAGGCATTCAATTTCTTACCAGTCTCTCGACGATAGGCATCGCTAACACTTAGTAAATAACTTTCATAACTAATACTAAATGAGGACTCATGAAGATTAGAGGGAATTAAAAGTTATATACTACATTAAAATCAACATTTGTATTTTAAAAGTAAGTCCGTTTAGTTAATCGGTCTCTTTCGCAAGTACTTAACATAATTTTTTGAGAATTTTACTAAATTAATTTAATTATTGAAAGTGAACAATACATTATAGAATGTAAAATACAATTTCAATACATTATTGTTAATAAATGTTAACATACAAGGAATTTAAATAAGTAAATAATATAACACCATGTAGAATCTTGGAGCATTGGAAAAACGATTTATTGTAGTATCACTATATTAAATATTTTATACTGGCTAACCGTACATCCAAATTGTTTACCATATGTTATTATAAAATTAATTATTACTACAAAAATGTAAACATTTGATAGTTTTTGAAGTGCCTGATGATGGAATCTTTGATTCAGAAAGGCCTTGCACAAAATAAAAAATTATATATTGGAAAATGTTGTATTTCTTTATCTAGTGATACTACAATAAATATAACACCAGTTAATAAACGCTATTTAGCAGCTGTTTGAAAATATAACAGTTGGAAAAATAGAAAATTACATTTACAGAATTATTGAAATGTTTACGTTAGAAGTCAATACATACAATTACTACATCTCAGTTACTCGCAGCTTCGCAAGCAATTTCATGTTGCAAAATAAGAACATCTTGGGCATACTCTTTTACAACGATGTTCTAAAAAATCTTTAGTTGTGATAGTTACTGAAAGATATCCTTACACCTTTGAGATTTAAATTAAAATAATAGTGTTCTGAAGCCCTTTGGTTAGGTCACCCCGCCCCTTTGGTTTGTGGAGGGGTTTGGTTAAATTCCCGTTAAATAACTTTGGATCTCTCTTAAAATTCCTAGATACTTGATTAAATATTGCTAATGTTTTGGTAAAATTTCTATAATTTTAAGCCTGTGAATCCTAAATTTGAAGTCATTAGATTTCAGCTAAGTCGCTTATGATGTAATAGATTATAGAGTCCTACATTGTTTAAAAACTGGAACACATTTTCAAAAGTATATCACAGAGAAAAGTGTTTAGTATTAATTTATACACAGTACTCAGCCCTTTTTTGAAATCAGGCAACAACTTGTGTCTAGTTGTTTATCAGTGGACCGTTTGCTGGCTTGGAAGCACGGTTATCAGTTTAGTGGACCTGACCGATTCTTATGTATAACGTTTCATCAGGTGGATCTGAGAATCTCACATAGCCGTCACAACCACCACTGCATACGTGCTCCTGGCTCAAGCTGATGAATTGTCTCAGTGTACGTTAGTTCAGTGAAGCTCTGAATAAAAGTAATAATTTCACCTCTTTGTGTAATTGCCAATTGTAAGCCACCGTCTGATTCCATATTTTTGTTTAATTTTTGCGTTGGACATTAAAACTGTTCCAGGAAATTTTGAGAATTTCAGATAAGTAGGAATGTTATGTTTATTGTTGGTCACGTAACTTTTTCGTCGGGAGTCTTTTGAAATCATTTCTAAATCTTTTTTATCTGTACTTGTACTTTTAAATTTGTTTACCTTTCAAAATTTTTAACATTTAGGTAAATTTTAATGTTTTGATATATTTAATTGTTATGTTTTAATTTTTACAAATATGAAAGCAGTATTTAAAAAAGTAAATACGGTCTTTGATTAAGATTTTTAAAGAAGATTGATGAATATTTTCTGAAGAATATTTTTAGTGAAAGTAGTAGTTGAAATAATTAAAATAAGCGTCATTCTGTCATTTAACAAAGTTAATAGGGAAGAGTTAATTACATTTAATAGGCTCTGTTAATTATTAACGTGTTAGCAACATTACATTTTTTGGGGATTCTTCATAGCTTAGTATGACATCGGGCTAGAGTCTTGAGCTTGATAGGAAAATTATTCCCTGATGCACTTATAGAACACAACGTAAACATAAGTAAAAAAAGTGTATGCCTGTATCTTTGTCGGGCTTCACCTTATATATGGCAAGCCTGTTAAACGACGCGTGGTGTCACGCACTTTTAGATTGTAGTTTTTAGCACGTTAAACACAACTGATAATCAATCGAAATACTATGTATTTAATCGCAGTTCAATTTTATATGACAAGCCTGTTAAACGACGCGTGGTGTCACGCACTTTTAGATTGTAGTTTTTAGCACGTTAAACACAACTGATAATCAATCGAAATACTATGTATTTAATCGCAGTTCAATTTTATATGACAAGCCTGTTAAACGACGCGTGGTGTCACGCACTTTTAGATTGTAGTTTTTTAGCACGTTAAACACAACTGATAATCAATCGAGATACTATGTATTTAATCGCAGTTCAATTTTATATGACAATCCTGTTAAACAACAAGTGGTGCCACACACTTTTAGATTGTAGTTTTTAGCACGTTAAACACAACTGATACTTAATCGAGATACTATGTATATAATCGCAGTTCAATTTTATATGGCAAGCCTGTTAAACGACGCGTGGTGTCACGCACTTTTAGATTGTAGTTTTTAGCACGTTAAACACAACTGATACTCAATCGAGATACTATGTATTTAATCGCAGTTAAATTTTATATGACAAGCCTGTTAAACGACGCGTGGTGTCACGCACTTTTAGATTGTAGTTTTTAGCACGTTAAACACAACTGATAATCAATCGAGATACTATGTATTTAATCGCAGTTCAATTTTATATGACAATCCTGTTAAACAACAAGTGGTGCCACACACTTTTAGATTGTAGTTTTTAGCACGTTAAACACAACTGATACTTAATCGAGATACTATGTATATAATCGCAGTTCAATTTTATATGGCAAGCCTGTTAAACGACGCGTGGTGTCACGCACTTTTAGATTGTAGTTTTTAGCACGTTAAACACAACTGATACTCAATCGAGATACTATGTATTTAATCGCAGTTAAATTTTATATGACAAGCCTGTTAAACGACGCGTGGTGTCACGCACTTTTAGATTGTAGTTTTTAGCACGTTAAACACAACTGATACTCAATCGAGATACTATGTATTTAATCACAGTTCAATAAAACTTTGGGAAGATATAAATTTTAAAAGATTTAAAATTTATTACAGCGTATAAAATTGCCTAAATAGTTTTAAACAATCATATTTTGGATATTGTGACCACTGTCTTTTTTGTTGCAGCACACAGTATCAAAATTCCGGGTAGAAGTACAGAAGTACATAGCTTTAACTCATAAAAGTCCAACAGTAAAATAATTTCATAACAAGTGTTTAGTGATTTTTTTGTAATGATAAAATGCGTTGATATTCTTTGTTAATTACAGGTCTTCATTTTAAACTCAATTGCTGTTCTGTGTTGTGGAGAGGTCCTGTGGTATTTGAGGAGTCAAGGCTATCAGTTTGCAACCTCAAAGGCTGCTTCCAAACAAAGACGTTACAGTAGCCAATACAATCTCTATTGATTTTCCATGAGCTGTTTATAACTGAGAGAATATGTGGCACATGCTAGTAGTTTATCAGTGTGTGACTAATTTTGTTGACATCTAATAATCACTACCTTCTTTGAGAAATATATAATGTCTTAGAAGTAAAGTTAATCTGTATAGCAATTTAAATGGCTTGTGAAATTTTTAAAAACAATAGGTAAGAAACATAATAATACAATATAAAACTAAGCTTTTAACAGCTAACATTGAGTTTAAGCGCTAAATTCTAGTTTCAGTCTTTGTGTATAATATATAAATATACAAATGGTTGATTTTTAACTATCGCAGTCGGTATAATTGTGTGAATATTAGTAGGGTATCGTGGTAGTGAAATATATTTTTACTAATTGACTTCGTACATTCATTGAATTGCTTAAATTGTACCCAGTTGTGATAGAAATAAATACAAGTAAAAATTAATATACGTAAAGTGTTTACTTAGAAACAAATCTTATTTGTTCCCCACAAATGATGTGAATTAATGATTAAGCATGTTAACTACTTCATCACTCAGACAAAATTAAAAAACTAATGGTTAAGTACCTATAGTATTTGTAATATTACATTCTGTGCTTAATAAATAATTTTATCCTCTTTAAAGTAAATCACATTCAAGCATTATGTCATACTGGCTATCTAGAGTCCGTTTTAAGATCGAAATCAAGTTATCCCTTTGCTAGCTGCTCATTGTGGGTTTGAGATATTCTACTAAGATTTGTAACTATAATGAATCAAATAGTTTTCTAGTGATATGTAATGGCAGTCCATCCATTTAATGCCGTAAAAGGTGTTTTAAGTGATATAAACTTGTTTTTACTTGTTAAACTTGTTTGTCTAAAAAGGGCTGATGAAGAAATATAAACTACTGCATTCATGTAGAGTCTGCTGAAATACACCTTTTTTATGATGAAATTTTCCATTGATATTAGTTTAAAATTTCTCTCTACAGTGTTGCAGTTTTTTGCTAAATGGAATTCACAAAAAATTAACTGGGTTACAATTCTCCAGGACGGTTCACTTCTGGTTGGACTTAACCTTTGGGTTTAGACCTCACTGTTTACAGCAATACCGGTGTCACTTAAATCTGGACAAAACCTTGTGGATGTCCTAGAACGGCACATCACTAAGCTCGAGTGTCGATATTCTGTTGGGTTGCAAGGGTAGATTGATAGGTAAAGTCTACTGCGGGAGATGACTGTTGGTGTTGGTGGGACTCCCCCTGTATTAAAGGTTCTTGCTAGTCTACAAATAAGTGCCTCTTTGACTGGAGAGGGTGGTTTAGAGCTGGCTCTCCTCATAATAAGTCAGTTAAATTTGTTGCTATAAAAAATATAAAAATTGAATCTTTCAGTAAAAGACCTAAAATGTTGTATTCTATTAATTCTTTGATAACTATCACAGATTTAAAATACTTTTTAAAAAGTAAACTTCTTAATAATTATTTCAAAAAATTATGATACAAGTATTTTAGCTCATAAATCCATCCAAACTCCACTAAACGTACTTTTGAAGTATAAATAAAATAAACATAAGAAGAATTACTCGTAATTTCATTGTTGGCCGTCAAGTAATAAATTTTAATTATGATCTTTTCTGATAGACGAAGAAAACTATTATTTTTTAATTCTAACTTCGTTATTTTCATGCTAATGAATTTTACGATTACCTAACTTAAAAAATTATGCCTCAAAGAAATGTAACATAAGGCTTTTTTAAACAACCGTTCTTTTTACTGCTAAATGAAACTAAATGTTTAAATGTTATCTATATTTAAAATCGACTTCAACTTCTAAGATCTATTACTCAAGTTACATACCGACTAAAAACATACAATCAATTGCAGCCACTGTTAATAATATTGATATCGTTTTCGTACCAATTATTCTGTAAAAGTTTTTTAAGATGTTTCCAAAACATAAATTTAAGTTTGATTTAAAGTAACCACTTCTATTCGGCCAATATATAAGAAAGTATTGATAGTAAAATCGGTTCTTATAGAATATTTTTTGCTTCGAATTTGTCCCTCTCTTTTATGGTGAGATTATCTTTCTTACACAAAATTACAACCCCTAGAAGGGGTGGCATCCTTCTTTAGAGCAAAAGCTCTCACTGGCATTAAATAACTTTTGTTGTTTTGGATATTCCCTAGCTACAGTCAAAAATTTCAAACATATCCAAAAAAAGTTTAAGTCAAAATACTTTATCGACTCTTAATTTTAGAGACATCGTCGCAATTTTTGGTACTTATCACATCCATTAGCTACCTGTAATCTATTGGTAGGGATAATTTAGGGGGAATATTTGCTTTTAAAAAGATTTTTTTTTTTAGAAATATCTCTTTGTGTTTTATTAAAAAGGTTTCTGGGGAACAAAGTAACACTGCAGTTTATGTCCACTATTACTGATTGGGAGTTATGTAATAGGTTAACACCAGCAGTGTCGACTATTAGGTTTACTACGTGCTGTAGTTTTAGCATTAAATGGGTTTTATTGAACTTACCACAAATATGAGTTGGTTAATCAAAACACAGAAATGCAGGATTGCGAGTACCAAATTCCTGGAATATGAAGGAAACAGGATTTTCCGGAAATTTGCCATCGCTCAGTGAAACAAGAAAACAGTAACACTACGCTTCCTAGAATATGTTCTGTGGTTTGCTTGTGATTGCACTGCAGTACAGTACATGAGTGTGTTTCATCGTCTATTGAATAACTTGTTTAATAAATTACTTTTCATATTTCAAATTTAAATCACATCGATATGGTGTTTTGCACGACTATACATCCCATAAGAGTAATATTTAACTTCAAATAATTTGACAATTTTATTGTTGTCATAGAATTTGGGAAAGTGTCTAATTTAAAACATATAATCTAATAATATTTGAAACAAATCTTTTTTCATCTTTATACGTGTAAAAATACATGCTATGTTTACACGTGCCAGGGCATATTACTTACCAAGTATGTTAGTTGTAAACATACTCTATTTTAGTCCTCGTGAGATAATTTTAATTAGTTTATTTCTATTTAAAATCCTAATACGTTGTACGTAATTACGTACGCAATTACTCACAAATTACCACAATAATAGGTAAGACTAGCAAAGAAGGACTTTTTCTTAATTTTCATAATCTTTTCCTTTGACAGAGCATGTAAAAGTACTTCAAGGTTATCTAAAGTGTATAGTTAGAACAATGAATTTGTGTAGTCTGGTTTTCTGTTCTTCATAAGTCATACCTATGTAAAACTGTTTAAGATTCTCTTCCACATACAAATGCAGAAAATCTTTCTTGGCAAACTTGCTCCTATATACGCAGTGGATCCTTCTCATGGAATTTTCGTAAAAATCAGACGTATGCTACTCCCGTTTTACACAATCGTAAGACCTCAGAAGTCCAATGATCTAAGGTGACATAGATTAATTGAAAGGTCTGAGAAAATGACTACCTTCGACTGGCCGTTTACCGTATTACCATTGTTTTTATTATAGATCCAAAATTATAATATGATTTTAGACTAGAACAGTTTTTATACAAAATAAAATATATTCTGAAAGTTGTCTTTATAAATAAAAGTATGCTTTCGACGATGCAAAATACTTCTGAACCAAGGTACTTTTACAAATGCTACATTTTATAGAATAACTATATTGCAATTTTAATTTAATTTAATTTGATTGATATTTCTGAGCAGCCGATAGTCCTATCTTATTGCTTTATTAGTTCTGAGTCTTATGTTATATCTCTGAAATATTTTTGTAATTAGAATTTATGAGTTTAATCATTAACGGTGTTGTGATTGAAGTGAGATTAGCTAAGGTTCTGATGTGCGTTGTACATATTATTAAAATATAAACTGCCTAATTTTAATATGCAGTTTTTATTTAAACTTGTGATAATACATTCTGGCATACACATTTTAATGATTATTAATCACAATATCATTGCCATTATTAATTACACACTTTTACAACTTTTTGGATTTTTAAATCACTAAGCTATTAGTTAATTTCTTTCTAATCGTTATATGCTACAGAATTTTGTGAAGTTCTAAGTCCTGATGGAATAGGATAGATTTTAATACTTTAAACGTTATACACGTACAATGATTTCAAATTTCCAAAATGATATTAGCCTTTTAAATTATCCATTGCCAATAACAGACTTTAAATAACGAAAATTAAGCATGTTTTGACACGTATATGTAGTACGTTTTTTTAAGAACTATTTGGTTTTCAAATAATTCGTAAATACAAACAAATGTTTTATGACAAAAGTTACTAAAATTTTATATATGATCCAAAACACACATGATGTTTCTCTTATTTAAAAAATAATGTAGTTAAAATTTTTCAGTATAAACGCCCGCCATATTGAAAAAAATAGAGTACTTATTTACCAAACGTAAATATATCAGCCATTGTCATATCCTAGATATTTGTAAAATCTATGTTTCTGCCAAAATTAACACCTTCCCGTCCTTTTTTCGCCGGTTCTTGGTGATTCAGAAATATTAAATCGATTTAAATATAATCGGAAGAATGAAACCCGTTCGATTTACAGATTTTGTTTATAACAAAATTTCCACGTTCTCCTTTATCTCCATAAACAACAGAATTGAGGTTATACTAAACGTCTTAACGGTTATTATATTGGAACACAATAGAATAGAAAGCTGTTCAATGTATTGTAATAAATATTTACAAGTTAATTAGAACAAACACTATTTACAAAAATAATTTTTAAACCAAGTACCAATTAGTATGGGTTTTTTGTGCAATGGTTATCGTTTCCAAAAGCTACGCATGTATGAGCTTTATATTTTCTTGTCGTAATAATAATTTATGAGTGTCTAATTTTTTCCCCCACCAGGAATTTATTTATGATATGAAGTAATACTTTAAATTCATTTGAGTATGTCAAAATTGTATCATTCAAAGTCATATATTTATACCAATGAAACTCTCAACTGACCCACAAAATCACCCAAGGCCACAATGCTTGTAAAAAGCCACTGTTGAAAGCTAACGATATAGTTAACGGGTTAACTGCGGATTACGTGTTGTATACGCCTCGATAATCTACAATCTTTAAGCTAGTGTGTTTGTATATCAGCATTGTTCTGTAATATTAGATTATTCAAAAACGTTTTTAGTACTAACGTTCTAGCAAACATTTCAATCCATCCTAACTAAAATGTATTTAATTTGTTGAATATACAGTTTTCCATAGGGTATTTATTTAGTTGGAGCATTCTAAAACAAAACTTTTATGAAAACTTTATTGTTTCAGAGACTAATATCATCTAAGTGCAGTTATCTGATTAAGTCGTGAATAAAATATTAAAATCTGTTATTTTAATAAAACTTAATGTTTATAAGTGTACCCCGAAGGAAATGTATTAAATAACTGTAAAAAGCGTTTATTAATTAATGAAAATGTTGATAAATTCAATAACTTTTAAACTAGAGAATCTGTTCTTACTTTTGCAATCCATAGGATGCCACCGTTTGTAAACAGAGCACTCTACAACACAACGAGTAACGAGAATGGTGAATTTGTCAGGAACAAACCTCGAGCCAGAGATGAGGTTGGTACAGTGTGACCTGGATTGGGCACGTGTTACATAGTACAAACGTATACTGTGATTTTAACACATAAATAGGCATTATTATATTCATTGTGTGGAACTGGTAAAATGGATACTACTATTGTATATAAATTCAAATTATTCAGGCATGATGTGCAAATATTAATAAACACATTTCTTCCCATGTGTGTTATAATTTATAAACAATCTGATTTAAAAAAATTATATTAAGGGGTAAGAAGCTACGGGAAATGAAGTTACTAAAATTTAATTTTGGGAAAATAATTTTAAACTTTAGCTGAAATAAAGTACTGAGGAAAAATAAATTTAGTAAATTTGGCTTAGTTTTATTAGCTGATTGTTCAAAATGCAAAAAAAAATCGTTTTATAATGGATTAAATGTATACTTTCTGATAAGTTGTGTTATTTGTACCCCTTGGATTAGGAAATGTGGAAACGTGGAGTTAAAAATAAATTAAGAACATAAGCTATTAAAAGCATAAGTAAAGTGATAAGCAATGTGTATTACAGAAAGTAAGCTTCTGTCTTAAATAATCAGTCTAAGTGACTGTCGTGCACTTTTTCTAGTTCAACATTGTCTTCTTCATGTTAAGGCTGTTTCTCACAAGATTGAACTCTTGATTGGCCCTGTCTTATCAATGAACTCCTTTGGAAGTCCAGAGATCTTAGAATCTGAGTTGAGTGGGATATAAAAATTGCAATAGATTAGGAGGATCTTTGAAATTATAGATCCCTTAATTATATTTTAATTTTTTTTTTTTATACTAAGGTGGCAGTTAGGTCGGAATCCTTCCAGGATTATTCGCTAGAATGCTATATTCTGAAAACGGCATGTGTTCGTTGAAAGTACTTTTGAAGAGCAAAATGCATAAATGGTCCTATCTCAATTGCAATGATTGAACTTTACTTGTACCTCTTATAGATTTCACAAAGTACTTGTGAGATGCACCAAGAAAAACAAAATATTTATCTGATAGCTTTTACCATGAACGTTTGCTTGCTCCAGCAATGATTTCCAAATAATCAGTTAGCAAATGAGATCCCCCTCTTCTTGTTCCTTATCATATTTTCAGTGTACTAAAGTTGATTTCACAGTGTTTCTACGAATTAGTGGCCAATTACGCAGAAACGTACAATAAAATGTCTCAAAGTTAGTTCTATTAACAACATAAACCAAAATTTTACTCTATTGAGACTTGTTTTGGCCTCCACAGATATCACAAAAGTTCTCAATTATCCCAGTCGGAGCCAATAATTTTGCGAACCGTGCAAAATAAGATAAAATTTTTCATATCCATAGAAGTTTGTTCCTCAGCCTACATTAACATAAACGCACTATTTGTACTATATCATGGACGTTCAATTTATAGGTCCATAGTTGATGAGAATAGTAAATGTTTGTGCCAGTTATTATTGGGGTAGGCAACATTTTTAGGAGATCAAAACATATCTCAACATGGTCAAAAAGTCATTTTTAATTACCTTTTTCACATGTTCCATTTCTCATTTTGCATTTAAAGACTGATGGAGTTAAAACCTTTAGATTTAAGAGCGGCTTGCCTTAATTCCTGATCTCCTAATTTTATTTTACAGCTTATCACGCGTTTTTTAAGTTTTTACGTGTGTTAGATGGAAAGCAAGGTTATAATATATAGGTTTGAAACCGTGTCTGTATTAAGATAAAATGGTAGTTTCCATTCTCCTTTATTCACAGAAAACTTTATCTTTATTACGTAATTATTATATTTACTTTAGAGTCAAGGTATTTAATGTTTCATTGGTAGTAAACGTACTTTCTAGTTTGTGTAAAGGTAATTGTCTTTTTTTTCTAGTTTTGAAAAAAAGACATTATTTTTCAACAAGTAACATTACTAACTTACCTGTTTAACAAATCTAGAGTCTTTAGAAAGAATTCTTTACTAACCCTGAATATTTATAAATATAATTGACAAGATAAGGATTTTCCATATACTGCGGCATCTTTCTTTCTATTCGGCCCCCGTGTAGTAACAACAAAATACAAAAAAGAAAATTGTACCTCCCAGATCCCCAATCCAGTTACGTTGGATGACCATGTAACATCAGACGTTCTCGAACAAAGTGTCTCCAGGCAGTTGCACGCCAAGGAGTACAAGTGACTAGAAATATAACTAAAACAGGTGTTTCTAGAAGTAGTTATTCATTTTGCTACTAGATTTCACCACTTGACGGAATTTTACATATAGCGCTTGGCCACTTACATCCTAATGCAGTGAGGACATGTTTTCTGCAGTTACTCTAAAAATAATTTTTACTTATACACCTTGGTGTCTCACCTCTTCATATGTGAGTTGAGTTACAAAGTCTACGTGAACTATTTTGTACTATTTTGAAACAGGATATAAAAATTTATTTTTATTTATTTTAAAGATATTTTAAGAAAAATTGCAATTTTAGACTTGGAATTTTGCATTATAATTCTTTTCTACAAAGTAAAGATTGAACTGTATGATAAATTGGCATTCACAGAAGTAGCTGACCATCATAGAAGCCAATGTCATTATTGACAGCCGAGGGATGTGAAAGTATATTTTCTTTGTGACTGTCTGTCCGTCTATCCATATAAAATCCTGTGAATGACATTTTTTATGCAACATAAGAGAAGTCTGCTACGCTTTACGTAGTATGACATACTGTGCTATATATTATTAAGGTATAGCAGATAATTATTATAGTCATCACTACAGACCTATTGAAGCAAAATAAACTTTAATACTTTTCTTAGCGTATTTCCTAAACTCAAATTCTATAGTTACATGGTATCCCTTTATTTATTACCGTTTTAGCAATATTTTTTATGGATTTTCGGAATGACACAAAAACCTATTCTTGTGATTGAGGATAAATGATGACTTAAGAACTTGCTGTATTGCCAGTTATTTTTTTTTGTAGCCACATATTAACAATTTTAAAACTTATGCATGTTTGTACCTATACTTTTTATTGTAACGTCATGGCAGATTTGTATATTTAATGATAACAATATTATTAAGCTTTCGAAGATTTTATTACATTAATCTTATTTCTTTCTTTTGCTTGTTTTTAATAATACGTAAAAAACTATAAAATATTTGGAAGTGATATATTTAAATCAAGATATCTACCATAACGCTACAAGCAAATGTAAAGGTGAAAAACTGCAATAGTAAATATCGTTCTGATGTCCGTAAGGTCTGTTACCACAGCCAGTTTTCCAGCATTTAATCTATAAACACGACTAATAAATCAGAAGTTTGAAACGTACAACGCTACCAAGGGGCAAACGTTATGTTGTCATATCTAGATGGTCAAGCATATTTTCTGTCACACAGTTTTAATGAGAACACTACTAATAAACCTGATGAAATTTGTTATAAAAAATATCTCATTACTCCTTAATATCATTATAAATAATTTAAAGTAAATAAATCGGTTTATTAAATTCGTTACAGTGCAGGTTAGAAAAATTAAAAATCAAAGAAAAGATATTTATAGTTACTACTAACAATGTAATTATACAGGGTCAGTTAAAGCAATCATTTCGTCAGAAGTAAGACTAATTTTACGGAAACATATTGTGAAAAATGTAATAAAGAGGAAATCGAAATCATTCAGAGTTTAATGGCGTCGGATATTAAACCAGATGTTGCTGGCGGCTATTTCTGATTTCCGCAGATATTTCTCTCCTAAAACTGCTAAATTGTGTTTCATGTTTCGATCACGTTTATGTTGTATAGGAATAATATTTGTGTACAGAAATATTTAGTATTTAATATTATAAACAATAAAGTTTCTACTTAAATGCATCGTAAAATATATTTATGAGACCTCGCTTCCATATGTGGTGAGTAAAAATCTGTCTGATGTGCGTAAAATTAAGGTCGATTAGCACAGCCAGTTTTTCCAGCATTTAACCTATAAACACGACTAATAAAACAGAATGTGTTGTGTTTATATTTTACACAGACGACATTATTCTATATATATATATATATAACTACATGGCTGCAGAAAAAAATTCTTTAGGGTAAAAATGTAAATTTTAATAGTTCTTAATGCTATTGGTATATGTATAAGAGGCTATTAAGTACTTATACGTATATAAGATCCTAATAAAACACTCAGTGGAAAAAAACATAAAAATGTTCTTAAAAACTCAATTTAATAGCTTATACACTTCCAAGATAGCCACTTCAGACTGTTTTAAAATGTTTTCCTTCTTAAGTATAAATCGAGAGTTGGGGTTATTTTTGTAAGAGTAGCATGATTAGCGAATACTAATACTAAAAAATAATAAAATAGGAGTCCGCCAAACAACTAGTTAAATAAGAAGCGTTTCATTTCAAATCTGTAGTTATATTAATATCACATACTAAAATGTCATATATTAGTACATTAATGTTTCAACATTTATTTATTATAGAGCATTCTCGATACCATTATGGGTACTCACAAGACCACTATAGACATGTTTACGTATCCTTAGCATTTTAATAACTTACATGACTCTAACATACCTGTTATTCAATATGCAGAACTGCTAATAATTCATGAAAAGCGTCAATTATAATTTTTGTAGTGAAATACCGTACATAAAAAGTGAATAGCCGCCATTTAAAAATATTTTATTATTTGAATATTGTAATAGCTATTTCATATGTAATACTTTAGTACCGAGATTATTTTAATTGTCTATAAGATATGGCTATTCCAGTGTTCACCATTATATCTGCATATTATAAATGATATTAACTATGTACTATATATGGCTGCAGTCTTACAAGTCTTTAACACACAAAAGCGAACATTATTTAAAACGACCCAAGAGTTCTAAAACAAACACCTAATACCAAACATTATAATAAAACCACAATATAAGTATACTGTTGGCTTTTTTTATTTTTTTGGTGGTTGGCTTTAATGTACGATATATAATAACTGAGCTATTCTATTCAATTTCTAAAGCCTGAACAACCACCTTCATGAAATCTTGACATTTATACAAAGAATTAGCAGGAGTATAAGGTCATTAAAATAATACATTTCATCCGAGAAATAGTCATGATATACCAAAAATACGAATAGCCGCCATAATTTTAACATTTTATTAGTTAAAACTACTTAATGAACTCTTCTAGGCCAGGCGTAAGTGCAGTCTTAGTACAAAATCTAGTACAGATATATAAAAAATTAAGGTAGTTGCCGTGTTCATAAGCTTGCGTTATGTTGTATGGTTGGGGAAAATTCAAAACTAACTCCAGGATATTCTGTCATGAGAGACATTGCAATAGGCAGGGTTTATTAAATACAACTAATAAGATGCTATAGTTACCAACTAAATATGTAACAATAGTTTAAAAATATGAACGTGGAAATCTGGTCGACTTTATACACAAGATGTTGCATAATCTTTACTATTATATTACAAATCTAATAGTGCCTCACTGGGTGTCTTTTTTCACGCACGCGCGTGTTTGTGAGTGCGTGTGTAAGCTTTTATTTTATCATGGAAAAACTACTGGGCCGATTGTACTAAAACTTTACATTGATATTTTTATTTGTGTCCAGTCAATATACTCTTATTAAAAATAACCCTTCTGTTTTATAGTCTCTGAAATCACTTAATATTCCATCTTGACATAAAGTAATATTACAATAAACAAATACTATAATTGGAAGAGCCTGTTGAATGTAATCACTAAATGAATTCTAAATGAACATTGTATTATGACACCAGATGGAAATCATTAATTAACTTCACTACTATTTTCAATTTGCTTACATTTTTAATGTTTTTTTTTAAATAGAGGAAGGTTGATAGCAAAATCAAATCTTAATTCAATCTTTCTATAACCCCTATGAAGTACAGAGTAAGAACATATAAGAATTGTAAAATTAGAAATTTGATCAAAAATACACTTTTATTAAGTATTTAGTGTCTGGTCAGTACTGTATTGCAGACGTCAAAGACTAAGTTACTAACTTTACTGTAATTCTAAGACTATTATAAAACCTATCTTAATTGACAGAAGTAGGCAGCTCAGATATGTGTATGTTTATATGTTTTATTGATCGAGAAACAAAGAAAATAAATTTACACCAGATTATATTGCAATAGCCATAAATAAAAAAGGTTTTATTGCGGCTAAAAGCAAAATCAACAAAGGTGTCTGAAATATAATGTACTGGAAGCAGCAGAACTGCTTATACACGTGAAATGCCTATTAAGATGAGTAACTTTAAAAATATAATAATTTACTTTTTTGTAGATATAAGTTTTTTAACAAGCCGCCGTTGAAATTAAACTCAAACAAATCACGTAATACTATTATAAATACTGATTGTGCAACAAAGATAATTTAGTATTAATTTCTTTACAGCATGCGTTTACTATTAGCTATGTTTAATGATTTAAAAAACTCTTCATATGTTGCATACAATACAAAATTTATAAGGTCTTTAATATTTTAAAATGGATACGGTCAAGTGATAGGAAAACTAGCATTTTTTTCGTTCTAATGGTGTTTTAAAGAATCATAAATGTTTACTATTTTGTAGTACCTGGTTAACACGAAAATTCTTAATAGTGTACAAATGTCGGAAACCAGATCGTATTTTACATAGGAAACACGTCCATTAAACGTTTTTGAAATGACTAAAACTCCTATCAAACATCCAAGGAAATAAATTCATCCTATATGTATTTCATATTCAATACTACAAGTGCACGAGTGCCTTTAACAATTCATCATATGTTACATAGAATATTTTATAGAAGTTTGACTTTGTCTTTGAAAACTCCTAACTACAACATCAAAATGAGATAATATCCAGATATAAAAATTCAAACATATATTAGTAAATTAATAAAATTTTAACTATAAATTTATCAAATATGAAGTATGCAGTAATCCTCTACCGTTAATCCTCTAATACAGATGTAAAGAAAAAGTTTACCACATAAGCTTTAACATAAATTTAAAGTTTGTTGTAACACTTACCTTAACTTAGTTTTTTTTTTAGCAGAAGCAGAATTCTCAGACACGGGCAAAGACTACGAAATAGATCACGAATCCAAGGATAACTGCAAGTGGAGTCAGGAAATTGTACACCAGACACTAAAAAAAATTTTGATTGATAAAAAATTGTCGAAGAACATTGTGTTTTTCACTCCATCGTAATATACACACATTCTTTCTCTAAGGAAGCTAAGAACTAAGACTTGGTGATTTTTTCATGTTAGTTGAAGTATTTCCAGTGTTGGTAATATCGTTGGAAATTGCAAATAACATTTATAGTACGACGTCAGTTGCAATGCAATGTAATACAGAGGAATTATGAGAGAAGCCAACGGTAGTTTTCAATATACTATAAATGTTAAAAAGTATTAAAGCAAGCCAAAAGTTTTTTTTTAAGTAGAAAGAGTTAGGCAGAGAAGCGAAACACTTATTTAATTAATTAATTACGTGATAGTTATTATAATCACTCTAACACAAGCAGAGATGCGACTAACAGCGGGATTTACTGGGATTAACAGATTTACGAAGCAGAAAACGCGCTCTGACGGTGGCTTAGTGAATTAAATGTCGCCGGCTCCTTCACTAAGTCGGGTAGCTGGTACAAACGTAAGCCTTAGTAATTATAGTTAAGGGCACCCCAAACGTCAAATAATTTTTTTTTAATACATTTTCTGATTATTATTGATTATTATTCTCTAGAAATTCCTCTTTCCAGTGATATATAACACTTCATATATATAAAGCTCTAAATTAGATAGAAAATTATTTGAATGTATGCTTGCAACGTAATTTTTAGCAGATATTGCAACAACATTTGTGTTTAGCATCATTTTTACTTTTTATAGTGCTACTAGTTATTTTTTTCAGTATATGCCCTATGGTGAGGATATAAAAATAAGTAAATTGTAGTGTATAGGGCAGATTCAAAAAAGAATGGGAACTTGATTGAGTACACTGAAAACAGAAATCAAAGAACACAAAGCTTGCTGATGGTAAGCCGCTTTCGGGAAAAAATCGACTAACAGATTTAGCTGTTCAAAAGCTTCAGATTTTTTATGGCCTAGCTATAAGAAGGAATTGTCACAGCCTGAATGATATGAAAAAAGCAGTCTGGGCCACTTACTTTCATGCCATGTCAAGTAACAATGAGCCACGTCATGAACTCTGTCCTAAAGAACCTGATATGTGGTGTAAGTACAACATTGCAGTTATCGAGTGCAAAGAATATGACAACGACAAGCACTTTCACCTTCCTGAAATCATAATGTCAGAAGTAAAGCCAATATTTAGAGATCTCTCCAACCCTGAATTGTTAAAAAAATGCTTAGCTGGTAAAACACAAACCCAAACGAGGCCTTGAATAATCTTATTTGGACCCGTGTGCCGAAAAGGACCTTCGTAGGCCTACCAACATTAAAATTTGGTGCCCAAGATGCTGTATTGTCTTTCAATGATGGCTATTCAAGCAAATGTAAAGTAATTGAGCACATAGGGCTACAATTAGGTAAGCACTTCATTGAGGCTATGCATCGCCTAGACAAATACCGAATACATAAAAGTGAAAAGGCCGCAGAAGAATTGGAAAAAAAGATCAGACAGAGCAGGACCTTGCTTAAAAGGAGACTTGAGGACCAGTACCAAGATGCAGAAGACCCAGACAACCCAGCATATGCTGCTGGAGGGCACTAAGTGTGAGTAAATAGCAAAAATATGATTTTTATTTTAGTTTTTGTTTGATTTTCCGAAAGTTGCATTTTTAATATTTTGAAGACACATAAGTTAAAAAGTATTAAAGGTAGACCAAATGAAACTTTCAGGACATCTTTATATGGGCTTAAACTAGTTTCCTGAGAGAGCATATTTGAATTGAGTCACTAACTTTTGAGATATTGATTTTTTTTATTAAATAAAATTTGTAAAAATAAAGTTATAATTTTAAAAAAAAATTAAAATAATATTATTATTAGTTGTATTCAAAAAATCCTCTCACCAAAACCTAGCAAAAGGTGTCCTCTAAGTACTGTAAAAGTTTCATCTAGATATCTCTTTTAGTCTTTGAGTAATGTGTCCCACAGTTAACATTATGTTTAAATGGCGTTCGGGCTCCCCTTAAGCCATTGTTCATGTAAATTATAGTGCCCTTATACTTCCAAAGCTTCTAGTTACCCACAGCTCATCCACCCGATTAGCTTAAAAATTAAATAAGCTTAACAGTCTTCTGATATGATTTATAGTGTTAGAGTACAATTTATCTTACATGCCTTTGAGTGAGAAAGTAAAAATAAAACAATATAGTATATATCTATGTAATATTGAACGTACATTTCCTATTATAAAAACACATTACTTTTTCTATTTTTAATGGAAATTATTTAAGACTTGTTTGGTGAAAATTATGCCATAGGTGTAAAACAGAAACATAGAAGATAGCTTAATTGTGGTTGAAAAATTTACAGATTGGTTAATAATCTAATCATTTTAACACCGGTTTATGTGATTTTAAAATAAAAATTGCTTCTCGGTTCCTAGGTTCGAGATTTTTTATTCCTTGTAGCTTTTTGTTATTTTCTAAATATTTACCTATCTAAGTAAAACTCTTAACATTTCAACACTAAAGAATTTGCAATGGAAATAATATCACCCTCCTTTAATTTCATGGGTTTTTATCCACTATTAACGGAAACTGTCAGTATTCAGAACAAAGATATACGCTGTTATTTTTTATAACATTAGAAAAATCTAAATATAATTAAGCTATTATAGAAGTATTTTTTATGATCAAATCATAAGTGAAGTGATAGTAAACTTTAATATCCATAAGGATAGATTTTGTAGGCTTCTTTGGTTCTGAGTGTTATTATAGTCGATAGTTTACTTACCACTAGAGTTGAGTGATAATGGATAGATTAGATTAACAGGCGACTATTTTAAATTATATTTATTCAATAAAGTAATAAAGGTTTAATTAATAAATTTCAGAAGTAAGGTATACTTTGCAATATAATAGAAAATGCAATAGTTATTTTAAGGTTTAATGTGTAAATAAAACCAACGATTAAATGACTACCATATCCAAAGGGATTTACTGCAAGAATTATAAGAAATTGAAATTGAAAGTTTTGAAATGAAATAGAAATGTATTATATTGCAAATGAATTACTGAAATGTTTAAAAATGCTCAACTAAACATGTTGTTAACACACCTTGAATGTAAAACTATAACATTTGCCAAATATCTACTTTCTGTAGATTAAAATGTGCATCAAAATAAATAAAAGTGTATTTTCACCGACCACACTAAACTATATAGCTTATATAAGTTATTCACTATAATTTCCAAGTATATTTAAATTTATATGATTTAATAGAAGTTTATTTAAATTGACCAATTGCTAGAATAAATCAAATTTATTGTCTAGTTCTCTAGAATACTGGTCGCCTTCCAGCTCCAACACTTAATGTAGCATTGTAGGTTTATTCATTTACAATCAGATTAATTTTCTGTTATATTTAAAAATTATTAATAAAATTTACTAATATTTAAAATGTAGTATTTCACCTGTATTTTTACTATCGAAGAAAACTATAAGAGAACTCTAATCCTTAATTCACAAACCCAAAATAATTCATACTTACGGAAACATCCTCGTGGTCCTCTATTTTACCAAACTCACTGTATCACGCCACATTCTATGACACCGTACAAATGACCGAGACGATGTAATTGCTTTTACGAAAAACACTCTCCTTCTAAGTTCCTTCCATAATACTTAATTCCGAGATTGTTGAATGGTCCATCACACAATTTTCAGGTTCTCTCACTCATGTCAGTTTTAACGAACCAAAGTAAAATGGAAGATGGACATAAAACGTTGAGCCTAATCCAATGTTAAGGAAACCGGCTAAGTCCAAGTCAACTAACTAACTTTTGCTTAGACATCCTACTCGATCTAACTCCAATCCTTGATGTAGGAATTGCAAATAATGTTCAAAACCTGTTCAAACAATTCCCATAACGTATCATAATTTAAGACTGCGTACATTTTTCAGGATTCAAACATTTTATTTCTTCTACCTCTTTGGTATTTTAAAACCTTACAAATATTTTATTTTAAATAAAATATACATCAGAATGGTCTATATCCATATTGATATATCTTTCCTCGAAAAATCAGATAGAGTATACAATATTTATATCAATAATTGTTTCGCGGCTGTAGCTAATTCAACCATTGTAAATGTTGAATTTATTCCAATATATGTTCATTAAATGTACAGTTCTGAAGATATATCCGTACGTTTAATGATTTTAGCAGTTGTGGATAAACCAGAAGTTTTAAATTTTGCATACCGCATGCAAAAAAAGAGATGAAATATTGTTTCATAAAGCCGACTACTTATACTATAATAATGTCATTTGCATTTGTATAAGAACACAACAAATGATTAGAATAAATCTCCAACATACAATACTGCGCACATTAATAGTAATTAATTAATGACTTTGCAGTATCACCACAAACATTATTCACCCATTATGGATAACCTGTCAAGTGTAAGTCAAATACTGTCAGGTGCAGCAGCAAGACAAATGGTACTTCAGGCGTAGTGAGAAACTTGGTAACAGTTACGTATTCCACCGGTTATCGCTATTGATAGTTTTTTTTACTTATTGGTTACTACGGATACTTACATTATAATAGTTGTAAATAGTTCTAGTAGCGTCCATGGCATATAAGCTGATCAGTAATAGCAAGGTCAAAACTTTGAGATTGTTGAGTGTAAATTAGTACAATTAAACGAACAAAGTTTTCAGCGGTAAAGTGTGTAAAGCAGAAATATACAATTATTCGTTTTAAATAAGAGGGCCTTCTTATTTGCGGTTCAAACGGGAGGATAGGCAGGAACCTTTACGTTGGTTTCTACCTTTTTCCCAAAATTACTAACGACTGTAATAATATCACCCCAATTCGTCCTAACGCACAAAGCCCACCATCCGGTGAGTAAAAAAAGCTATTATTGAGTCATTACTTTATGATTGTAGACATAAAATTTACTCTAAATAAATAAAAACCAAAAGGATTAGGGAATGGCTGCACAGCAAAAAGTACATATTCGCTTTATATCTATAACAAAGTGAGCAATAGACCTGAAGCCACTCATCAAACATCAACGAACCTTTTACTAACAATTAGTTTGGAATCCTTCTACCTTGTTTTAGTAACATTAGGAAACGTAACGTTCTTAATATCATCCTTCGACATAAGAAGTTGTTTTTACATTGTTCAATAGAATAGTTACATAGCCCATAAAACTTGTTTGAAAGCATTAAAACTAGTTCACAATACATTTTGCTGTTTTATCCCTTCAGCTAATACGAAAGTGTTTAGACTTGTTGTAACACAGTTTAATAGTGTTTGAAATCTAAACATAATCATTAATTTTCAAAGTGTAAAAAAGTGTAAGACATTTTACAAACAAAAATTAATTACACATTATAAATCAAAATCAGTAAGCGATTGATTCACAGGCCTACAAATATATTTTTGCATAACATGGGAATATTAGGATATTTATTGTAGGTTTTTATTGCAAATGACGTAAAATTTATTCAATATACCCTACGAAATACAGCCTTATTATTTATGCACAGATTAGATATTACTGAAACCAATTTTTATGCTCAAATGAAAACCAAACATAAACTCCCTCCACTTACCTTTTGAAATGACTTTCATGAAATGAAGTGCTACATAATCTCCCACCACTGGTTTACCAGTGTTGCCAATTATGTTTTTGTGCTAAATAATAATTGAATAAACTAAAATTGCCGTAACGTATAAAAAAGGACGAGTAGAGACATTTCTTTTTATTTACCTATTGTATGTGACCCAAATTAACACCAAGTATGATTATGTTATGAATGTAACAATACATTGTTAACCCGTGAATGTAACTCATTTGTTGCAATGCATTAAAAATACAAAAACCTGACGAATCTACGTACTGAACTTGATGTTTTTCTTTTCAAATTGTGTGTTTGAGTTTTATATGAATAAAAGCCATTCAGTTAGAGTGGCAATACTCGTTACAACCCAAATAGATTTAAGATAATGAGCATTGGATGCACAGTACCCTGTTCTATACTGGAAAAATACCATTCTCAATCTTACTAGCATATGCTAAAATCCACTCGGCATGGTTTTTTATAAACAGATCATCGTCAATAGGCCTAATGTAGCTTGAGTATGATATTTACTCTGGGATGTTATAATTAAGGGGAGCAGGTCGATGAAAATTCAAAAAAATTAGAAAAATTTTTGTATTGCATTTTTTTAATAGTTTTAAAGTGTGTATTTTAAAAATATGTAAGTATTAATGCTCAAATAAATTTATAAATTACCAAAAAAATTCAAAAACAAAAGATGTTCACTAGTTTTTTGCAGCAGTTCGTAAGATGTTGGCTGACACAATCATATATATCATGTGTGTTAGTTATAAGTATGTTATGGCTTTGCTCTGTTGGTCAACCTGGTACTGACAACTGGGAATACAGATGACAGAAAGAATATTGCTTTATTTGTTTTGATATGCTTAGGAGGTTATGTTATATGTGTTTGTGTCGGATAATTGTGTTTTACTAAAAGTGTTGCACTTTATTCATAGTTAGTGGTAGATTAGGAGTGTGTATTGTTTCTTGAAGTGTTTTACAACTTCTTATAACCATGCCAAGAGCAAAGGTTAGTTACAAAACTAAATCTAAACGTGAGTTTAGAGGAAACAAGTACCGTAAGTTGGACTCTAAATCTAGGCCTACCCAAACAGATTCTGCTAGCCCTAGCCCTAGGCCTACTACTAATCTAATGCAAACATTAGCTCTGCTTCTAAAAAACTGTCCTTTGATAAATATGACAATTATGAAGGAACTGGAATGGGTAGTGTTATTTTGGATCTTAGTTTATTTAGTGAGCAATTAAAAAATTTGTAAAAATGTAAATTCTGCGATAGCGAAGACTGCATAGAACTTTGTACTACGGATAAGAAAAGATTTGGATTGGCTTTGAATATTGAACTGAAATGTTGTGTTTGTTTGGAATCAACTAATTTTTACAACTCTAAAAAAAAATGAGAATGGAAAATATGAGGTAAACTTGAAATTTATTTAACGGCATGAGAACGATCGGAAAAGGTATCAGTGCAGGTAACATTCTGTGTTCATTATTAGACTTACCTTTACCACCTCAAAAAAATAGGACCTTGTAGTAACATAATATATCAGGCTGTTGAAAATTGTGCTAGTGAAAGTATGAAGCAGGCAATTGAGGAAGCTGTGTCTGTAAATGAGTGTGAAGAAACGTCAAAAAGAGATTTGACGGTTTGTTTAGATGGGTCTTGGCAAAGGAGGGGACACAAGTCACTGAAATGGGGTTGTCAGCATAACATCATTAGATACTGGCAAGGTTTTGGATGTTTCCATAATTTCCAAATACTGTCAAATCTGCACTGTACATGAAAATAAAAAAAAAATAGTACCTGATCATATATGTTCCAAAAAACTACGAAGGGTCAAGTGGCGGCATGGAAGTTGCGAGTGCCCTAGATGTTTTCCGAAGTCCAGAGATCGAAATGTACGGTATGTACGATACTTAGGAGATGGTGACAGCAATGGTTTTAAAAAGGTGGTTGACGATAAGCCATATGGAGATGAAGTAGAAGTAAGAAAACTGGAATGCGTCAATCATGTCAAGAAGAGAATGGGGAGCAGACTAAGGGAATTGAAGAAACGGTTGGGAAAAACAAAACTAAAAGATAATAGAGCAATATGGGGGCAAGAATAGGCTAACAAATAATGACATAGACAAGCTGCAAGAATAATTATGGCCTAGCTATAAAAAGAGGTGGATCAGATCTTCAACAAATGGTTAAAAATGTGATGTGGGCAACTTATTTCCACAAATTATCGAATGATGACACTCCGCAACATGGCCTATGTCCAAAGGGGCCGGAGTCGTTGTGCGGTTATAATAAAGCCGAAGCCCTACATCAGACTTTCAGCCATAAATCACACAATTTGCCATATGAAGTGATGGTACAGATCAAACAAATTTATAGAGATTTAGCCAATCCGGATCTTCTAAAAAAAATGCCTTGACCAAAAGACTCAAAACCAGAACGAAAGTTTCAACAATGCCGTCTGGTCTAAGGTGCCTAAAAAATGTTTTTGTAAGGCTTTAACACTCTAAAACTTGGCATATATGATGCAGTTATTTAACTTTTAATAATGGATTCACCAGCAAATTGGATGTGTATAACAAGCTAGGAATCAAACTGAGCGAGAAGTCTGTTGCCGCATTGCGAAATTTTGATACAATACGATTGAAAAAGGCAGAAAAATCTGCTTTAGACATGACCAAGGAGGCTAGAGTTGCTAGGAGGAAAGGAAAACTTGCATTAGAAGAGGAAAATGAAAGACCCAGATGACCCTGAGTACGGAGCTGGGATGTTTTAGTTAGCAGCAAAAGGTTAGTTTTTAGCAAGTCATTTTTTGCCTTTACCGGACATTTTCCCCGGAAACTTGGTTTTTTTTCATATAATGGTAACATGTATCTCAAAAACTATAAATGCTAGAGAATTGAAATTTGGTATGCATATAGAACAGTGCAATTCCAAATGGTGTTGCATCTTTTATCATTCTATCGAAAAAAAACAAATGAGAAAAAAAAATTTTTTGGTATAAAAAAAATAATTTTTTTTACACACAATATTTAAAAATTCCTAAAAAATTTTTTTTAAAGATTTTTTTACTAAAGTTGCAAGAGATGTTTATAAAGGAGTACTCTTTGCCTACAAAAAATTTGAAGGTTGTAACTTACTTAGTTTTGACAATACATGTACCTAAAGTTTTGTAAATTTAACATGCGCGGGATAGGAACGACCCGCTCCCCTTAAAAAAAAAAAAAAACGGTTCTGCTGGAGTAAAAATACCAATATCATTTATTTCTTAAGTACTGCAATGAAGCTTGGACTAATTGTGACCATAATAAGAATTGTGCAATAAAATGTAATATTCCATTTAGATTAAAATGTGGAAGGACTCTATACGTATAAATTTTCTGTAAAAAGACATAATTAATTTTAATGTTCGCTGGCGTTGAGTACATTCCTGATGTAAGAACACATAAAAAGTATTTTTTAATAAATGTACGTATGTTAATAACGGAAGATAATAAATTGCAAAAGAAAAGTTTTCACGTCTACATTCAAGTATATAATGAGACGAATTATATTATTTTATTATTCAATTGCAATGTATTTACGGGAAATTAAACTAGACTTACATTACGCCATGCATAAGTAATAAAGTTAGTAAATATTTCAAATTAGCCTGAAATATTTTAAATGCAAATTTAAAACCGATTAATTTATTGCTATATTGCTTATATTTATACAGAAAGTTAAATTTGTGTTTTCCAAAAATGTAATAACTCATACATTAGGACCCAGTATGTAACCGAATGATAAATTCTTTGCATCCGTTAAACGAGTATAAAAATTATTATTAACACTAAAGTTAAATTCAAAAAATTAATTGGCTAAGCATTAATAAGCATTAGAGAAGCCAATAAAAGAGGCTTGACAAAATTTCATACATAGCATATTTGCCTTTTATTTATGCATAAAGGCACATGTTTGACTGCACGCAAAACGATATAAATATACTCAATGTTAGCTAGCAATAATGGGTTAGATAAAATCAATGGAGCTTACATTATCACTCCATTTACGAACCATTTGGTAACAACTTTTTTCAACTACTCAACGTATCTTATTTAGATTCATTCATTCATACGTAGTGCTTGGTAACATTCCAGTAGATTTTAAACCGAGTAACTTTACCAAGTTAACGGAGAATTTGTCTTTTAAATGCGTAACACAGTACATTGCATTATTGTTCTTTACAAAATATTGCCAAAACTTGTGTAACTAAAAAAGTTAAATTAATGTATACCAAGTGTTGGAAACTGATACGAAGATTATGTAAACTAAGAGTATTAGCATAATTTTTAATTTGTTTTGATGTTAAATATGTAAATTACGTCACATTGTGGAACTCAGAATTAAGCGACTGGATTAGGCAAACACAAAAAATGGAAAGAGCTGTTCAGAGAGGAATGCCAAGACAAACAAAACATGGCCTGATGTATGACATCAACCGACATGACGTCTAAAACAAGGGCAAGTTAATTAGACGTACGCTATATTGCTTAGCTCTAACAGGTATTGTAAATATTTTAACAAAATAAAGTGTTTGACAAAATAGTACCCCATGGCATTAGAGTCCTGCCCCTCTCATGAATTAGTTCATTTTGGAGTCACAGTACCCCAATTTTGGAAATTGTAAATCAAAACTCAAAAACAATTGAAATTAATTTTGGTATCCGCAAAGGTTCGATATTCGTTCCTACTCATTTAATGGTCTGTTTCAATTACATTTGTTCCTTCTTTATGTGCGGAAGCATAATGTTTATGAGACACACGACTCTGCTTTAGAGGTAAATTAAAGGATGGAATTGGAAGAATGGTTTGTAATGACCTCAATAACTTTTGCCAACACTTTCACAGGCATAATAAAAAACCAAACCTTGATAACATCAATTATTGCATATTTCTTCACGCATTTCACTTACAGTTTTGCCTTGCCATTATGTTGACCTAGAATGATTATGTTGAGTCAGTTTGCACAAAATTAGCATCGAGTATTTAGGTTTCGAGTTCTTAACTGAAATATTACCAAAGTCAGTTTATACCTGACGGAAACGTGGTATTGGACTAATTTATCCACACCTCTTCTATGGAGTGGTGTTATACTGGCATGAGGAAACAATAAATGTTTAAGAGCATTTAAGCTTCAAAAGAAGCAATTCCAAAAAAAGCAAAACATGCATTTTAGAGTCTTGCCAACCTCCTTAAAAATGCAATTAATTAGGAACCTTTGCTATGTAATTTAAATAATTATTAGAAATACACAGTTTCAGTTGAATTTCGGATTTGCATAATACTTTATACTTTATTTTAATAATCTGATTCTATTAAGTTTCTAATATTTAAATTTATTACACATATTGCCATCAGTGCCATCACTCAACGTCAATAATGGTGAGGTAAACATTTAAGGGTCTCAAAGGTAAGTAATAAAGGAGGAATTTTGGCACCATACTGTAGATAGTGTGGTTTCATGGCTCAAAGAGAGTGTATATTAGATAGTGACCTCAAAGGCAAACTCTCTCTAAGTGTGAAGTGCTCAGTGACGTTGTATTCCTCTGAGTTAAAAAAGTTCTTATCTCTCCCTAGTCCCTTCAAACTAAGTTCGAATATTTTTATTTAAAGCTTAAATTGACATTTTTAGTGTCAATAAGCGCAATAAAATTCCCGGTAAAAATAAAGTGGTAAGTTTTGCCAATCATTAATTATCAAATTTCAATAATAGATAGTATGTTCAAGTTCTTAGTTTAGTTGGTGTATGTATTATTTCTGATTTCTCACGGTGCAATATTAAAATAATATGATAAATAGGTCTTTGTGAGAATAGCAAAATGGAAACTTTTAGTCTATATTTAGAGGAATGGAGATTATTGTGTGGCTTATTACAACTAGTATCCTTGTTATTATTCTTCATGTATGTTGTAACAAATACTTTTAATTTAAATTAAGAACTCATTTTAAACTACTAAATTTTGTATAGATTAGGTGGACTTAAAATGTTTATTGAGGAGAGGTAATGAATTTTCTCAGTATAATTAGTCAATTATCCTTTTAAGTATTAGTTCAAAACAATACCATTTTACCCTTTAATTACACAATCCGTGATCGGGCTCAAATAAACACGTTAGTATCCCTTTTTATCATATTTAATATCCCTTTAATATATAAGTGTTTGTTTGTAAAGTGAACCAGCTTTTAGAAGTACCTACGTAATACCTCGAATTTCCCTCCAAAATTCCATGAGTTAATATTAACTCCAATGATTTATCTTAAAATTGGACTATTTTAGGACAGTGTGAAGTTGTTCTAGAGTCGAAATCGTTAGTTTCTTAGTAACGCATATGTGAAGTAATATATGAGAGCATTAAATGTAGTTTTATAAACAGGAATATATTTACGAAATATGTATTAGGTCTTTATAATGTACATTTTCATGGTTTACAGCTTCATATGTTATGGAAAATTGTTATGGAACAAATTTTAGGATTTTCGTGTGTATGAGGACTTCTGATAGAATTTACTTATATTTTTGACGACAAGGTTGAGTTTTATCTTGTTGCTTTGGCCTAGAAATTGATTATATATATATATATATATATATATATATATATATATATATATATACTATATATATACGTTAAATACGGCCAAATACAAAATAATTGAATCGGAAAAAGTAAGCGCTCTGTGGTGTAAATGGTAGCACATTCACCCGGTAAGTGAGAGATCCGGGTTCGACCTCCCGGCGGAGCAAGTACTTTTTGCGATTCAATGTTTATTGAAATTATATATATATATATATATATATAATTATTATATATATATATATATATATATAATATATATATATATATATAAATATAATTAAGGTTATTGTAATTTATTTCGGTAAAAGTATTTGTAGTGTTGCAGTTAAGTTCTCCTTGTCTCCCCGTTCAAGAAAACACACACACACACACACACACAAATCTGTAGTCAAAGATAGATAATAACTTTACTTTAATAACTGTATTTAAGTACTGATTAATCCCTACATCATTATTATTTGCTAAAACGTACAGTTTAAAAGTTATATTACTTCGATTTGTTACTTTTTTTATCTTGTTAAATCTTGTGCTGAAGTGTTATTGAAGAAAGTTTTTGTACTGCCATTTTTACCCTATACTTTTAAAACTATGTATCTAAACAAATTTTAACATAGTAGGTAAATTTATTTAACATATTATGTTATAAATCTTAGAGGTCAGTGGGTTAGAATCCTGAGGTCGGATGGATTATAGGGATAAGAAGGCCTCCACCTATGTGCCAATATCTTATTGGTTTATTATTAAGTTATTGGTACATTAAATTATGGATTTTGATGAAACAGTCAGTCAGTCAGACAAAGCATCTCCTTATACACAGTCCTATGCAATATTGTATCTAAATTATGTTTGTCGGGTCATATTCCAGTTTACTGGTAACAAAACATCTCCAATTTAAAATTCATTATTGCAAAAACATCATACCATATATATTATTGAGATTGGTTTTTTTATATATTTTTTGCAGTAAGCTCAATTGAAAAAAAATATGATTATTTTAGTGGCAAATTGTAGAGTAAATAATGTGTAATCACAAAATGAGTACAATCAAATGACGTTTTAGTATTTGAAAATTGTAACACAAATAGCTTTAGACATTTAATTTTAGTAAACATCAGTGAAGCTCATCATATTCCTATATTTTAGTGTTTAGCGCTATATGCACAAATGATAATTAATACATATATATATTTACGTACTTAAATCACGCTAATCTTAGTTCACTAGAACATTTGGTGTCATAAAAACACTAGATATTCGTACTTATTTTAGTATAGTGAATATTGAACTAAGACCCTTTTTTAAATTATTTTATTGCTATATACTTTTTTCAGTATTTAATCTTCATCATCAGTGTGATGCTTACTTATCTATTACATCTTTTAATTTATGAAAGTATCAATCGCTCAAAGTTCAGATATTTTTGACTATTGTCTTTATTAGTTTTTCACGCATGTAGTTCCAAGCGAGTTTTAAAGTATAGAATCTAAAACTTTTAACTCATATAAGTTCCGAAGCAATAAAATCGTAACAAACTGTTAATAATTTTTGTAATAATAAAAAATTCATTGTAATTCATGTTCCTTAGCCATCCCTCTTGTGCATTGAAGGTTTTGTTTTGTACCCTGGAGTATTACTATGGTATTTTGAGGTGTCAAAGCTTAAGGTTATCAGTTTGAAACCTCAAAGCGTACTTCCAAACAAAGACGCTCGAGTATCGGATTCAATCCCCATTGAATTGGGGTGAGCTGTTTATAACTGAGGTAATCTTTGGCACTTGTAAGTTATTCATTACTGTAAGAAGATTATATTTATAATTTTTTATATTATATAAGTATTACTTCTTTCACAAATGTTTCATAAGTAAAACTTAGAATACATAGATATTTTACCTGTGCTATGGAATTTCTAAAAGAATTGCAGGATAAATATTAATTAAAAAAAATATTAAAACCGTTAAAATCTAATTTTCAAGTTTTAAGAACTAGAAATTACTTCTTAT